>NC_083340.1:113137018-113757103 GCF_019175385.1 Lycium barbarum | reverse complement strand
TTAGAAAACAGGCTTTTATTGAGAAAGGAAGCTTGCTTCTATTAAGAAAGGAAGAAATCAAAAAAGAGAAAAAGAAAACAGACTTCTATTGAGAAAGAAAATAGGCTTCTATTGCTACGTAAGCAGTTTTTCGTTATTTTCCTTTTCCTGGGCTCTGCGTCAACTGTGACGCCTTTGCTTTCTTGTCATGCAATGCGGTCTTCTCAGCTCCCTTGCTCTGATGGATGCTTTCGACGGTAAGGTTATCGATGTCCAGTTCCGATCCATGTTTCTTATGTTGTTGATATGTTGTTATGTTGATAGGTCTGATTCTCAGGGGGAACAAGTGGGGAATCTGGTTCTCAGGAGGGATATCAATTATGAGTTTGTCATCATCAAAAAAGGGAGAAATTAATAAGTTATGATATTATGTATTTTGATAATTTGAGAAACTAATTCAAGGAACCAGATATGTTTTTAGAGGAACCAGATGAGATCAGGTTCAAGGTGGTACAGGTCAACTCTACAGGTGTAAAGCTGCTGACACTGGACCTACTGGTAGCAGCACAGCTGCAGTTTGCTAGTGGCCAAAGCAATATGAAATGTCACTTTCATATCAACCCACTTGCTCCATCTATATAAAAAACATGTTACAAGTGAAAACCTATCACTTTCAAATTAGAAAATCACTCATATCTCAAATGCAAGCCACCGCCTCTCAAAGTGCTCTCAAGAACAAAGCTACAACAAACAGAAGGACCAGTTCCCAATCACTGAAGATGTTCTAAGTCCTTAGGTTTGTTGAGTCTTTATTTTTTGTTTTTTTTATCTCGTATTCCTACACTACTTTTAAGAAGTGTCATAGTAGGAGAGTTTCTCAACCTTTCTGAGTTGTTCACTTGCCTAGAGTTATTCAAGGTGTGTCTTTGCAATAAAGTTATTGTAAAGGTCTTGTAATAGAGTTATTGTAAGGGGGAGGGATTAAGGGTTTAATTCCTAGGTGGCAATAGTTTGTAATCTGAAGTTTGCTCGATTATAGTGAAGTTTGAGCAAAATTCTACTGCAGTGAGTCGTGGTTTTACTCTCTTGAGCAAGGAGGTTTCCACATAAATATCTTATGTTTTTTACTTTCCGTATGACTTAAGGAAACAGATAGAGAACCCGATTTTCTATACTATTTGGTGGACTAATATATTATATCACTTCTCTTATCTCTTGGTATTCTCTTCTTGGGAAGTCGAATTTGAGAAAATAGAGGTTCTGCTATTTTCAAGTTGAAACTTTGCATTGGGTTTCAATTATATTATGGTTAAAAAAATTGGGTAGCGTGAAAGTGAAGCTTGGTACGTAGGTCATTCAACAGAAAAAGAGTTTCAAGTATTTTGGGTCTATTATCCAAGATAATGGAGATATCAATGATGATGTCACACATCACATTAGGGAAAGGTGGATGAAATGGAGACTGCTTCCGGAGTCTTGTATGATAAGAAGGTGCCACCAAAACTTAAAGACAAGTTTTACATAGTGGTGGTTAAACCAACTATGATGTATGGGGCAGAGTGTTGGCCAGTCAAGAACTCTCACGTTCAGAAGATGAAAGTTGTGGAAATGAGGATGGTACGATGGATGTGTGGGCATACTAGAAGTAATAGGATTAGAAATGATGATATTTGAGACAAGGTGGGAGTGGCTTCGCTGGAGGATAAGATGCAGGATTCGAGGCTAAGATGGTTCGGCCATGTGCGGAGGAGATGTACGAATGCCCTTGTGCGGTGGTGTGAGAGGTTGGCTATGGATGGTTTCAGGAGAGGTAGAGATAGGCCGAAGAAGTACTGGGGAGAGGTGATTCAACTGGACATGGCGCAGGCCCAGCTTACCGAGGAGATGACCTTAGATAGAGGGTTCTGGAGGATACGAATTAGGGAAGAAAGTTAGTAGGTAGTTCAGTGTTGTCTTCCTTATTCTTTCATACTTATAGTCATACTGTTATTCTTGTAGGTCCTTGTCTTTCGATTCATGTTACTATTTGTTTTTGCCTGTACTTCTATTATCATATTAATTTGCTTTCTATAGTATTTCCATGCCTTGTTATACTGCTTTAAATTGCTTGTTCTTATCTCCAGTACTATTTGATTGTTTCTTGTACTATGTTATCCTATTATCTTGCTATCATTAGTTCTTACTATTACTTTTTATTATTCCTGATGCTTTTTCATCTCTCTTTGAGTCAGAGATCTATGGGAAACAGTCTCTCTACACGTCAAAAGCTAGAGGCAAGATCTGCGTACACTTTACCCTCCCTAGACCCCACCCGATGGTATTATACTGGGTATGTTGTTGTTGTAGATCTTGCAGGAAATTACTTGGAGGATTCTATTATGTTGTTTGGGTGCATTTAGAATTTATTCGAATTGGTTTTGATATAAAAAAAAAAGAATGATTTTCGCGAAGACGACTACTGTGTGTGTCACATGTATACCATTGTATGTAATGTGTATATCTCAAAAATATATCCTATGTATGCCATATGCATCAATATTATATATATGACATAGACATGATAGACATATGATATAAAAGTGACATAGATATGACATACATATGTGTAACGATCCGTTAGATTGTTTTGAGCTTTAGGTCTTCTTTTTCTTAAATGACCCTTCCTGTAGTTTTAAAATGGTGTTTTTGACTTGAAGCGATGGGTGGTGCAGATACCGATGCGATCGGGTGAGATCGGAGAGGAAAGACTAAATTTAGAATTTCTTAAGTTGAAAAATGGAAAGGGTTGATCAAACTCAACATCTGGGGTTAACAGACTCAAATTTGAGTTTGGATAGTTCGGTTAGGTCTGTAACGTGATTTTTGACTTAGTCGGAAGTTAGCTCTCGACGCACATTAGGGGTGCATCGATTGTGAGCCAAATCCATCAATGGCCAGGGGAAGGACGAAGAAGGAATGAACCTGGTTACAGATGGCAATCGAAAACAGATCAGAGCTGGTGAACTCCACAAGGATGGAGCAGTGGTGGCTCTGGAGAAGGAAACGTGGCCTCAATTGGTTGGAAGGAAGGACCCCGTGTGTACCCCCTATCGATGGCTCCATTGGGGTCTTGGGGAATGCCATATGTTCCTCCTTCGATTTCGGTAGGGCTGGCACCTGGTAGTACTGGGACTACGCCTAATACTGTTCTAATGGTGGTGGAAATTGCTAGTGCCACGGCTGGTGAGAAGAGTCATGCCGATGATGATGGGCAAAGGAAGGTGGGGGAATAGAAGCAGAGGCACACTGTTGCTAATAGTGATTAGGAAAGCTTGTTCACTAATAAAATTGCTGCCAAAGTATGCCCCTAAACTATATTGCTCCTACACTGCAAGGCGGTGAAGTTGTGGTGAAGTTAGTAAGGATGAGATCGAGAAGGAAAACACCAAGTTGAAATAGGCTTTGATTTTGTATATTTTGGGCGATTCAACTACAATTGGTGCTATGGAAAGTTTTATAGCCGCAAATTGAAATTTTGCGTTGAAGCCAAAGTTGTTCTACTATAACGATGGATACTTTATTGTTCGATTTAATTCTATGGAAGATTGGTATATTGTCCTATACTCTGGGTCATATACTATTAATAATAAAACCATAATTTTTGAAGTGTGGGCATCAAATTTTGATATGAGTAATGAAGTGCTTAGAACTATTCTAATTTGGGTCAACTTGCCTAATCTACCGGTAAGTTGCTGGGGAATGGAGTCCTTGAGTCGTATTGGGAGTGGTTTGGGAATTCGCTATGGAGATTGATGTCACAAAAAAGTTTTTGAAAGGGCTCAAAATCAAGGATCCCAGTTGGAGAGTGTTTGAGCAGGAAGTAGTCTATGACTGGGTTCTTAAATACTGCCATGTTTGTTTGAAAGTTGGGCATTTTTGTCAAGCTAAAAATCCCAAGCAAAATGCCCCACCACCTAAAGAAAAACAGATCAAGCCAACTGAATAAGAATGAAAGCATAGACCTAGAAAGGAAAAGGTTGCTGAGAATACCAACCGACAGAAAGGTGCACCAACTGTTGGAATGAATAAGCATACTAGTGTGGTTGAGAATTTGGTACTCGTAAGCCTAAGCCAGTTCAACAAGTGAGTAATAGAAATGTAGCCCAGCAAGGACAATGACTTTCAGTATGAAATAAGTCCCTACTAAAGGGATCTAATGTATTGTTCCTGAGGTAACTATTACTAATGGATTTGATCCTTTGGTGGAGACCAACATCAAGGTGTGATTGATAAGCTAAAGACTGTGGAGATAGGAAAAGTGAGTAGTGCAGTGGGCAGCACAGGGGTTCCTTAATCCTAATATTCCAATATGATGCTAACTACATGGAATGATAGAGGCCTTAATAAGGTTTATCAGCATAATGAGTTGAAGAATTTTATTAGAAGTAATATAGTAGTTGTTATTGTTGTGCTTGGGCATAGAATCAAGCAACATAATTCTATGAGAATAATTAGAAAGGTCACCCAAAACTAGGGTTGGTGCCATAATTATGACGGTAGTAATAGGGAGAGAATTTGAATTCTTTGGGATCCAGGCCATACTAATTATGTAGAAATTAGTAGAACAACCCAGATTATACATGGTACATTTCAAATCACTAGTCTGAGGATGGAATTCTACTTCACAACTATATATGGTATGTATATTGTCGATGATAGAATGTGATTATGGGATTATTTGAGGAGCATTGCTAATCAGCAGCAGAACCCTTGGATAGCCATAGGAGATTACAATGCTATCTAATCTGATAAGGATAGAGAACTGGGGAGGCCGTACTACAGGTTGAGATTATAGACTTTGGGGATTTCCTCGTTGACACTAGTATGACTGGGATGAGGACTGTGTGAAGAAGCTTCACCTAGACTAATGGACACACTTTTTGCAGAATTTATAGAGCACTGATTAATTCAGAATGGCTATGAGGTTTAATCACCTTGAAGTGAATGCCATGGATCATGGATTCTCTAACCACTCTCCACTAGCCATCAAACTGGAGGAGCAGAGGGCAGGGGGGCCAAAATCATTTAGGTTCCTCAATTTTTTAGCTAATCATAAAGACTTTTTTAGCCTGGTTAAGATTGATTAGGAGAAACAGGCAATGGGATGTGCAATGGAGAGGGTGTGGCACAAATTGAAGTATGTTAGAGTGGAAATGAAAAAACTGAAGAGAACTGACATTTGTGGGGTGACAGAGAGGGTCCAGAACTCAAGCAACAAATAGATGATCTACAATCACCTATGAGGAGTGTATCCACATTCTTTGAACAAGACCAGGAGCTGAGAGGGCATCTTGAGAAATGGAACATGGTGGAAGAGAACATTGCTAGGAAAATATTAAGAATCTAATGGTTAAAGTTGGGAGACTGATAGGTGTAAATCATTCATGTAATTTTATATATAAAAAAAAAAGTTTTAAAATAAAACATGAATACTTATATCTTATTCTCGCATATTTTCTGACAGAATCTTGCAGGAAAAAGAATATCCCGGAAGAATGAAAAATAAGCAAATTTCAACGAGATAAGAAAATATTTCATGTTGCAACCATAAGTCCATGTTCACAACCGTGAAATTTCACATGTGGGAATTACATAAAGACAACATTGGGAGAAGTTGAAAAATTCACGGGTGTGACAACTACTTTCATACTCACACCCATCAAGTGTTGAAATCCATGGATATGATCGCCACTTTCATACTCACACCTGTCAAGTGTTGGAATCAAGAAAGAAGTTGTAAAATCCACGAGTGTGACCGCCAATTTCATACTCACACCCGTCAAGTATTGAAATCCATGGGTGTGACCGCCACTTTCATACTCACACCCGTCAAGTATTGGCATCAAGAAAAAAGTTGTATAATCCACGGGTGTGACCACCACTTTCATACTCACACCCGTCAAGTGTTGAAATCCACGGGTGTGACCGCCACTTTCATACTCACAGCCGTCAAATAAGGTCACGGATGTGAGCACTACTTCAAGGAATGCATTCGTAGATGGAGACACTATATTTTTCTATAAATAGAGGCATCACTTTGCTTAGAAATTATCTAATCCAATCTTGAGAAAGACATAAGAAATAGTCTTTGCTCTATTTCTCTTCTTTTTATTTATATTTGTAGGAGTAGTATTTTATTTTAATTTCTTTCTTACATACTCCTTAATGGAGTAGTTTCTTTTTGTTGGGATAGTTGAAGACGCTTGATTTGATGTTATAATAATCTTTACTTAAATTTTTTCATGTCTTGATATTAAAATCTTTGATCTTGCTTCTTTTAGTCCTAATTCTCACGGAGGAATTAATTCAAGCTAGTTTATCGATTAAAAAAATCTCAATATTATTTATTTTAGTCCTAATTCTCACGGAGGGATTAATTCAAATAATTTTGTTGGTTTACAATTGTTATCTTATTTCTTTTGGTCCTAATTCTCACGGAGGGATTGACTCAAATAAGTTTAATGATTTGAGGGGTCTCTATTTTATTTCTTTCAGTTCTAATTCTCGCAGAGAGACTGACTCAAATAAGTTTATTGATTTTAAGGGCTAATCGCAAGAGCTCTTTGTTCATCATAACACAAAACAAGTCAAATAAGTTTTCCTATTCTTTTGTGGAATTTACTAGAACAAGATTTTATTATAATTGTACCAAGTGGATTCAACGACTCCCAACTCTTTTCTTTTTAAATTTTCTAATAAGTTGTTTGTTTCATTTTAAGTAATTTATAATTTCAAAACCTCTCCTTTCATCAATTTGATTCTCTCAAATAGTAACCAAGACAATACACATCTGTAGCCTAGGTGGTTCCAATCTCCGTGGGACGATATCTTAAACTATAATAGAATTTGATAGAGTACGAACTAATTTTTCTATGCACTTTGGTCTTGTCAGAGACTCAAACATAACATACTTCTCTGCATCTACCAAGAGAAGGCTTACACACAATAAGCTATCTGGACAGCTTAACTCAGAGGGAGAAATGTTATATAGCAAGGTTGATATTGAAGAAGAATTTTTGGGGTTCTATAAGTAACTACTAGGATCTGCTGCTAGTAGTTACCTGCAGTACATCCTGGAATTATGAGTAATAGGAAGTTGCTGAATAGAGAGCAACAACTGAGCTTGATTGGACCTGTGTCTGTTGAGAAGATATATTCTGCTATCCATGATATTGGTGATCTTAAAGCTCCTGACTGTGATGAATTTAATGCTTACTTCTTTAAGAAGTCTTGGGCTGTGATGAAGGATGATCTAATAGAAGTTGTTTTGGAATTTTTTGATTTTGGTAAGATTTATAGACCTATCTACTGCACAACAATCACTCTAATACCAAAGGTATAAAAGCCTATTAGAGTTACCGAATATTGGTCTATATCATGTTTCACCACTTTGTATAAAATTATCTCTAAATACTGACTCATAGAATGTAAGTTGTTATACATACTATTGTGGATAATAACTAGTCTGCATTTTTCCATGGAAGGGTGATCTTAGATAACATCATTATGAGTCATGAGTTGGTTAATTGCTATGGCATAAAGGGAATATTCCCAAGATGCGTGTTGAAAATATACATGAGAAAAGCATATGATTTTGTTTAGTGGGTTACTTAGAGCAGGTGCTCACTTATTTGAATTTACCTGTAAGGTTTATTCAGTGGATCATGACCTGTGTTAGACGTGTTACTTATTCTGTTTTGATTAATGGATACCCCACCCTCCCTTTGCTATAAAGAAGGGCTTGAGGCAAGGTGACCTACTTTCATCATACCTGTTTGTGTTGGCCATGGAGTACTTGGTCAGGATTTTGAAGAATTTAGAGAGACATCCTACATTTAAACATCATCCCAGGTGTGCTAAGTTGCAGTTAATCCAACTTAGATATGCGGATGATTTACTACTATTTAGTAGAGGTGATATTGAGTCTGCCAAGGCACTGCTTGAATGTTTCTAATTGTTCTCAAAGGAACCAGGATTGGTTACAAATGTGGAGAAAAGCTCCCTTTGTTTTGAAGGTATTAACAATGTAGACTAACAGTTGATTGTCCAGGGACTTGGCTTTTCCTAAGGTGAACTGCCTTTTAGGTACTTGGGAGTGCCACAAAGCACAAAAGGACTTCTGTAGTCCAATATAAACCTTTGGTGGATACAATCTTAGAGAGAATTCATTTATGATCTGCTGATTCCTCTTATATGCTGGTAGAATTTAGTTGATCAAGTCTATGCTTTTTTCAATCCAAATTTTCTGGTCCCAGTTTTCTTACTGCCCAAGAAGATTATCAAGATGATTGAATCCTTATGCATAATTATTGTGGATAGGGAGTGTTGAGTTTTCTCAAAACGACCTGATAGCATGAAAAACTTTGTGTTTACCAAGATCTGCAGATGGGTTAAATTTACTTGATGTCCAAACATGGTATAATGTTGTTGTGAGTAAGCTGTTATGAAACTTATGCATGAAGAAGGACAATAAGTGGAAACAACGGGTGAATTGCTACTATATAAAGGGTGGAAGTGTATGGGAGACTCAAGCTAACCAGGCCTCTTGGATCATTAGGAAAATCCTAAAGGCTAGAATGAATTTTGAAGCAACTGGTTATGGTGTGCAATAAGTGCAGCAGATGAATCAATATTCTATCAAGACTATGTACATGAAGCTTAGAGGCATTTACAATAAGGTGAGTGGGAGGATATTAGTATGTAATAACCTAGGTTCCCCCAAGTGAATTTTCATACTTTATTTGATTATTGCTAGGAGGCTTCTAACTAGAGATAGACTTGGTAAATAGCGAATAATTGAAGACCAGAAATGCTGCTATATGATGCTGCTAATGAGATTGTAGACCATCTGATATTTGGGTGTTCTTATTCTGCAGTTGTTTGGAAGAATTTGCTTCTATGGCAAGACATTACAATGAGTCTTATGGAATGGAATGAAATGAAAAGATTGTTTGGGCTATGGCCAATGATAGAGGAAGGGCTACTGGATCTATCATTTACTGGATGAGTCTAGGATGTTGTGCTTCTTGTATTTGGGCTAAAAGGAATCTGGAAACTTTTCAAGAAAGGAACGGACCTACTACAGAATTTACCTGACAAGTGATCTAAGATGTGTACTGCAAAGTATTTGTGAAAAGCTGTTTACATAGGCAGTTGAGCAATTCAGAATTTTATCCTCCTTAGTTGTTGCTTACACTAGCATAGTATATGCTTTAAATTTGAGTTGTAGTTGGTGTAGATAACAGTTTTGGGGATTTCTGTCCAAAATTGATTTTTGTGATCTGAATTGTAAATATCACTTTCGGTAAATAATACTGCTTAGTTACCAAATAAAAATTTTCATGTTTAAGGACAAAAATTCAGTGGGTAATCAAGATATACTGACTAGATCATACTTAGAATATTTACCTCAATGTATATGTTAGGTCCTTGCTCAAAATCACCTTAGGCCTCTCCAAACATCACAACAATGGTGGAGTAATGAACCAAATCCCGAAACACAATCTTTTATACTTGAAGAACTTACTCAGCATGATCGCGACACTAGGGGCGCGATCACAATTCAAGAGGACTTAACCTTGCATGATCTTGACTCAGGCACCATAGCCGCATAAGCTAGCTGGTGGCCAACCATCATGATAGCAAAGTCGTGCATATTCCTTCACCGTGATTGGATGCACAACTGCGTTAGGCAAAAATTTACAATTTTCCAGAATTCTAAAATGCGTCGAAACTCATCCGGGCTCCTCGAATTTGGACACGGCCCCTCTCTAGTAGATATCCCCTCCATTTCTCACAGTTGGGTCTTAAAATTATAACACGTGCCCCATAGCAAATAAATGGTCTAGATTTATTTAGTTAACCCGAGTATTTTAAATCTAGTCATATATTCTCTAATCTCTCCTTTGTTGAGAATCCATTCTTCCTCTTTCAAGACGAACTCATTCCCCTGTCATGACTTGCACATAATTCAGTACATTGCCATAGCAAAAAGTTACTGTTTCCGGAGAAGATGAAATTTAAAACCCTTGGTAAAATTAGTTGTTCAAGTTGTTTCTTGGAGAGTCAACTGATAAGAAAAAATTGAGGGGTCCTTTTCACTTTCAATGCATATTGGGGACAATGGAGCTAAAATAACATTATGTTTAACTGCAAATCCATTTAGCGGGTACATAAGTTCAAGCTTATTTGCAGTTCTCAACAATATGTTCATACTTTTTAACTGGGTTTGATTTATTATCTAAAGTTTTTTCAATATACATAAATTTGAAAAGAAAACATAATTCACACGACTGTTTCTTTGAGAGTTCAGAAAGGAGCAATATTGGATTTTCACAATCGAAGTCCATCTAACATTGTTCGTTTCGTTCTCTTATCTTTGAGAGATTTGGGAGGAATGAGAAGGAATTCTTATTAGCTGTGTGCAGAGGAGAGAGGGAAAGGGGATAACTATTAATCTGGGTTAAATACTTAGATTAACTAAAGAAATCCGGAACATTCATTTTCTATGGGGACACGTGTCATAATTTTAAGGCCTAATAAGGAGATACCTACTAGAAGTGAGTTGGATCAATCGAATTCCATCTCAAATCATGCCAACAAGTTTCGAATTGTATTATTGACTTATTATATGTCTCAAAATATAATATAGAGCTTTGAAACTAAAAAGTAAGGGTTGAGGTGTTACATTTTTCAAGTTTAATCGATGAAGAATCAACAAATAATAGTGAAGAAACAATGTTTAATTATCGAGTTTTCAGAATTGTTTCAAACTTTAGATCTCCAGTAGTGATTGGATAAGGAAAACTAGTGATAAATTTTTTGAGGTTGTATCTATCATATGCAAATTTTTTTACTATGTTTTGAAGGTGGAAAAGTACAGTAATTTAATGTAAATATGAGTTTTATTTCTCATATCTCTAAAGATGATAAAATCAAAGACAACGTGCTTGAGATATGAAATTCGTGGTGGGATGGGATCTAGCCTTTGAAATTAGTGAGTTTTCTCTTCTAGACTTCTTCCTTAATCAGAAAACGCCTTTTGATTGTACAATGAAGCAAGGTTTCAGCGGACCTTATTAAAGGTAAATTTCATGAATGGTTAATATATCGATACGTGCATTGCAGGTATATACCAATGTATTTAGTATGAATTTTTTAATAACTATATAAAGTTATTAACTAAACCATATTCGAAGTAACACAATAAAAATTCATGAATAAAGTACAAGTTTCTGTAAATAATGAATATGATCATAGGTCAATGACTTGGTAATTCAAATTCAAACTAACCTGCAAAGACAAATAATCAAATAGTTAGTGAAGGGGGGAAGCGTGTCTAGGTTTTTTTTAATAAGTAGGGTATTAAGGTTAATTAAAAGTATAATTAGGTCTTTTAATTTTTCAATTTTTAGATTCCCCTTTTTATAATTTAAACTATTAATAAGTGAAGGTCCCTTGTACGACGAAGGGCATTTTCGTTATTATGATCAACTATGTGCGCATTTCTGTCACGACCCAATTTCACTAAGTCGCGTGGGCACCTACCATTTCCCCACCTCAGTTGGTGAACCCTTTCCCAAACCATCAATTCAAACCACAATAAAGTAAATAGAGCAGAATAAGCAGATGCCTGAATCATAAATAATGCCTGAATGATAAATAATCATAATTGTGGAATATATATACAATCCCCAAGGAACTGGTCTAACTCGTACAAGAGCAACTAAATAATGACTAGAAAATACAAGTCTCAAATGCTAAACACAGATCTGTCTGAAGAATAATAAAAAATGGACAATGTTCAATTGGAACATGAAAACTTGACTAAATTGGTCCTAGTTACTGTTTGGGGCGGAGTGGAAGAAGGGGGGGATTCTCGAACGCGAAGAAGGTGATTATTTATGATAAAAAAAAATGAAATTATGAAAACTCCTTTGTCCTATTTATACTCTTCTTCAAAATCTACATACTATGTGGTACAAGGGATTCCCAGCATCTCGTAGAAAAAGAGTATGTAATGTAGAATTTGAAGAAGAGTATTTAACTTAAATGACTCTTCAAATTAATAAAATTAACGAGTTTTTGTCTCTTGAATGTCCAACTGATTAATTAATTCTTTATAACGTACTATATTTTTTTTGCCAAATAAGCTAGTAGGCGTTGATGTTTTCGAATAAAGACAGGGATAGAGGAGTCTCCGGGCAGCGACTCGTCAGAGGCTCACCCTAGATGCTCGCGATACCAGGCCTCAGAAATCAGTCTCAGGAAGTAGAAGTGGAACCTGTCTCAAACTCTACACCCCGAAAAAGAGTATATCAAGGTAGTATAAGAACAAACAACACGTACTGAGTAGGCATCATAGGCCAGCAATATTTAGTTAACATATATAAAGAAAGAGACTAAAGAATAGACATGCTCACAATCAGGTATACACACCACACAGTCCAAGAATAACAGCTCAAGTACATAAGGATCAATAATCGGATCATAGCCTATGGTCAAGCACCTAAACACAAGTCTTGCCAAGTTTCCTATGATTCCTCAGAATAACCATAAACACTAGTACAACCAACAATGTTACTCTGTAACCTCAAGTCTCAACCTAGGAGAAAGTCTCTACTCCTCTAATCCATCAATTCCCAAATATATACTCCCTCTGTTTCAATTTATATGAACCTATTTCTTTTTTAGTCCGTGCCAAAATGAATGACCTCTTTCCTTAATTTGGAAACAAATTCACTTTATGAACTGATTTATAGATACACAAATATTCAAGACTTATTTTGAACTACAAGTTTCAAAAGTCTTCACTCTTTCTTAAATGTCGTGCCCAGTCAAATGGGTTCACATAAATTGAAACGGAGGGAGTATTAATCAGGCAGACAGCAATCTAAAAGCAGTAATCAACCAGGAAGTCAATGCTCACGAGCACCGTACAATATGATAAGTAACCACTACTAGAAATCAGATGTATGAGTGAATGAAATATAAATGCAAATGCAATGCAATGATACACCTACGCTCCGAGCGGATGATATCTACGCTTCGACAGTCATGACCCATGAGGGACCCGTGAAGTCCATGTACCTGCTGCGGCGCACAGCCCGATCCAAGTCAGTGTTGCGGAACATGCAACCCAATCCCAGTCAGTGTTGCAGTACGTCCAACCCGATCCATTATACACACACACACACACACACACACACACACACACACACATATATATATATATATATATATATATATATATATATATATATATATATATATATATATATATATATATATATATGTATATATATATATATATATGTTGCGGCGCGCAACCCGATCCAAATATATGAGTATGAATGCATGTATGATATCAATGCCCACAAAAGTATATCAATGACAACCGTGCCAACATGGACACGTATCCCAACATCAATAGCTGAGAGATACGGGTTCACAACCATGGATAAGTCACTAAGTATTCATATCAGAGTATCATGAAAGATGAGATTGAGTACACTGCATGATATCAATGAATGATGACTACATATCAAATCAATAGTGCCACACATGGACACATATCACCATAACAGTCACAGTATCATAACTTTCATTTCCTTCCCAACAACATCAACACATGATAAAATACGATCTCTAAATCATAAGGTAAATCACTAAGCAACAGGTGTGGAATCACTCACGTGGCTACAAGCCAAAAATTCACAACAAGGCAACAACTCAATTGAACGTAACAAGGCGACAAGCCATAGTTAACAACAATACCAACCTAAGTAGTCCATCTCAACTTCATACCTGAAGGCGTAACATGCTTTCTTCGACAATCGCTAACTCTACATATGTTTTGCTAACCGAAGTCTAACCATAAGGTAAGCCGTAACCTACCTGGAATGCCGAACAGGAACCACAAACCGTCAAATCTTAGCCTTGCCCTTTCTTTGCGCCTCCACATACTCAAAGTCTAATAATATTCAAGTTCTACATTAGAAATCAAGAAGAACAATACCTATATTGCTATACTTCTAGTTTAGGTCAAATTCTAACTCATGGAGTTTGGGGAAGCAGACCCATAAGGGTAAAATGGGAAATTGGATGGTGAAATATGCAATTCACGATCTAAATGATCAAACCCACTATTCCATTGCTAAAACAACTCAAGATTAAGCCTAATTTAGATTTAAAGTGAAACTCCCAAATATGGGTATGAACCCTAACTCTTTAATCCTCAAATTAATCACTAAAAATGGAAGAAATAAGCTTAACAACAATGAATTCATCAAATTCTAGGGTTATACTAGTCAACGTCATCATCAATTTCCATTTAGGAAATCTAAAACCCATTTCAAGAAATTATCATCAAAACTCATCTTCCCTCTTAGCTTCTAATGGATTTCTAGCATGGATTCAAGCTTAAGGAATGTAAAAGAAAGATTTCAAGCTTAGGGAACTTACCCTTAAGAGAATTCTGCCCAAAGCCTCTTCAATTCGCCTCAAAGTTTCTTAGGAGAAATAATATTTGGAATGGGGAGTGAAAGGGTTTCAACTTAGCATTAAATAAGAATCTGGTCCCATCATCCACTGCAGCGGTACTCGTTTCGCTATAGCGGGACAGCCATGGCGGTACCCCTCTTGCTGTCACGCATCGACGACAGCGGATAACCGTCCGCTGTGGCAACCTCTCTCAAAATCCTCAGCCACGCTATAGCGGACCTAGCCCTTGCTGTGATGGGTCCACTACGGCTGATCTGGTGGCACTACGGCAGACACCAGATACCAGAAAATTCTGATTTTTCACAAACCCAATCCCAAAATTCGACAATAACCCGAGACCCCACAGACATAAACCAGACATGCATTCACACATAAAAATGTGCCACGAATTCACCCGTGGCCTCGGAATTCCCAACGGAGGTCTAATTGAGCAAGTCAACCCCTAATGGCCTAAAGCCAACTTTCCAACCCAAGTCCCAAAATGCTCTCAAATGCCTTGGGAACCGAACTGAACATCCCACCAAGTCATAAATGGTCATCCGGACCTCTCGAAATCGATGAAATCCAGAAAAAGGTCTGTTTATCCAAAAGTCAACTCTGAGTAAAAAATATCTCACTTGAAGGCTCAAATTTCCAAAAGTCACACTAAAGCCCACCCGATGACCTTGGAAAAGGGTCAACGGGTGTAAAATGGTCAAATACACGAATGAAGAAAGAGAGTATAAAAGCTGATCGTAACCAAGGAATCATTATCATAACAACACGGAAGTCTCCACGACCCGAAGTACGCCACAATCACTGCCCTCTCACCTTATTTGTCAAACTTTCTCTAACTTTGCTAAAAGACCCAATTTCCATATTACCATACTCAAAATGCTCTCCCAACTGATCCCCGAATAAAAGAGCAGCTCTTACTGGAATTCTCTTATTCGACATAACCATACCTCTGAAAGCGATCAATAGGTCTCACAAACATTCCTCAAACAACACAAACCTTTAAACATAGACATGATCATAGCCTACTCTAAACCTGTATAATTCGCTGATTCCGCTAACCTTTCTTTCACACTTTCTAAGGCTGTCTTCTCACCACGATTTCTTAACAACACATAAACACAAGCCCGAAACCATAACTTACTCTCACCATAAAAAGAATTCTTACTTTATCCGAGAACTATACGCAATTCCATCAAAACTGAGCTTACTCACAGCCGACTTCTCTGGTCCCAAGTCTTCTAAAACCTTCCAATCACAAGACAGGAAGCATACCACTAAATACTTTGCCGAGCAAAGTCCGTAGGAAACCATCAGATCACTCTAAATACCTCTCGCAACCATATTACCTCCTCAAATCATTACCAAGTATCGACGAGAACCATTATAACTGTCTGAATAACTGACCCCGGTAAAATATCATCAAGTTTACTCGCAAAACTCGATAAAGCTCGGTAAAACTGTCATACATCAAATTGGAATTATAACCTATCAAATCTATGAAGGTGATTTACTGGGAACCCATAAGTCCATTTGGGAATATAACCATAGTCTATCAAGCTTTAACCAAACAATCCTGACCCAGAATGAACGTACAACCCCTGAATACCACCAGTAGCCACTCGAACTGAGTCCAACTTTTCGAAACCAATCATAGTCCTACCATACATCTGTGATGGCCAATTCTAATCTATTCCTCATGCATAATCAATCATTTCTGTCACCCTCTACTCCAAAAGCTGAGTCCTATCCAAGCTATCAATTGAGTACCAAAGAACTCTACCTTATGAATGCAACCTTTGAGTTTCTCAATCGTTACCCGATACGCAAATCAGATACACCCCGAACTTTTTGATACAAAAACCTGTAGCCTCAATAATAACCCTTTGACCATCGAACCTCCCATTATAACACCTCGATTTTCCCATAACAATTCTGAAAGCATCAAATCTCGCAATCTCTTGCACCAACCTAGCCCAACTATTTTCGAGTCTTTAATATCCAAAAGCACTTACCCAAGATATCCAGTCAATATTACTTGCAGTGTAACACACTACCACGACTACAGTCTCATCTTGAAAATATAACTCCAGCCTTCCTATAAATAGGACCTTCTCAATTCCTTTCTCTTAAAACCACACTAACTCATCCACTGTAGTGTTATGAAACTATCTAATAGTGTACCACACAAGCCACTTCCTTAAGCCTTAACATATTCGTTACTTGAAATTTGCTTCTCACTAGTCGCTGATCACGAAACCCCACAGATTTTCATCATATCGCGTAGCCCATTTCTGTAGACTCCCTTCTTTAAGCTTACTTAAAAATCACACCTCATCTGAATTATGCAAGACAACAACACCCCAATCTATATAGACCCAAGTAATCCCAAAATGTAACTTATTCTTATCGATTCTCGGCCAACTATACCTTTTCTTGACTTTCAAATCCTCAATTTCTATCAGTTCACTCTTACAGCCCCCGTCTGACCATTTCTCGAAGCCACTCACTAGAATACCACATAATCATCAGTCCATTTCTCGAAACCATCACAAAAATACCGCATAATCATCAGTCTTGCAAACTAGCTGAGTCAATCCTGGAGATAGTAGTGTACAACACACTCTACACACTAGAGTTCCCTTAACTCATTCAACTCTAAAATTGAATAATCTCTAAATCCAACGTAACATATACCCAGTCCTACTAATGTCCCCATGTATCTCCACCAAGGTGCCTTTGCTCAAATTTCCTTAACTCAAATTCTGAAATGTTCTCCACAACTCGAATTTATTTAAACCTCATTATTGATTTATCACTTGAAAGGTCCCAATTGTCGAACCAAAATACCTCTAACCATCGCGATTATTTTTTTCATTCGATCAACTCAACCGAGTAGCGACACCAGCAATAGCAAGAGCTAGCCGAAACTTACACAACATGTATAAAGCTCTCAACCCTAATCCAATATTAGACGCAACACACAATAGTTGCTTGAGTGCTAAACTTTACACTTGTCCAACACTAGAGTCCTTTCATTAATCGACCACTAGCTCCCACTGGCCCACGACATAACCAAACATCCCAACTCAACACTGAACCCTTATGTCTTTTCTACTATGTATGACCGCAATATAACTCTCAGATCAGCTAGCTCTTGGCTTTACGATATCTTTACCATTCCTCTAACACGAAGGCCTGGTGAACATACCCTTTACTGAAGGACCAGAACCATAGCTGCCCAACATCTTAAGTCTCTACTCGTCACAAGTAACCTTGCTTTCCTATCTAGAACCAACAACCACTTCCCTAAAAGAACCCACACACCACTACCATATACCCATGTCGAAGTCCAACCCAACTGTCACGACCCAACTAGGGGCCGTGACGAGTACCCGATACTTGTACCGAGCACCCCTTACCTATCGTTTACCTCCATTACTGAGTGGGCCGTCTGAACTATACCATATTGTTTTTTGTTGTTTAACGTTAATATTAATAGCGTAATTATAACCATGGGCTGATAAACTTTGCTAGCACATTATACAACGACGAGGACCATCAAAAGTACAAAACATCTAACTATACATATCTGTCTACGAGCCTCTAAACATAGCACATATATACATAGGAAGGGCCGAGTACTACCGTGCCCGATTATATACACAAAAATAGTACCAATGAACTGAGGCTCCGGAACAACTGGAGCACTTCCAATATCTCGCTGGAGAAGCTCCTAAGAGTCAAACTCGTCAACCTGTCTACCTGCGCGGCATGAAAACGCAGCGTCCGCAAGAAGGGACGTCAGTACGAGTAATGTACCGAGTATGTAAGGCATGAATAGTAACATAATATGATAAGTAGAGCAAATCATGTAAAAGTGGGTATCCTGTACATATGGAACATGTCATGTATAAAGCTGTGACTTATGCATGTGAAATGTATCATGATAAGCGGTGACCTGTACATGGGAGTGCCCCTTAAGGCGGAATCATGCATGCTCACTTTTACCTTTATCTACCTACATAACCTGTCGGAATTACATAACAACATTAGCCCGCGTCCGGGCCTCCCGCGTCTGAGGTAATCATCTCGTGCCGCCCACTAGTGGTGGTCGTGCCCGACCATCTAGGCTTTGTGTAAACATAGCAGCCCGCCGTAGCGGTGGTCGTGCCTAGACATTTAGGCTCTATGTAAACATAGCAGCCCGCCGTAGCGGTGGTCGTGCCTGGCCAGTTAGGCTCCGTGTAACTGTCACATCTCAAGCATGCAAGAGAGCCCAAATCAAAAGCTATAACTCTATCGGAGTGACGTAAGGTCGAAATTCTCCGATTATATTATGGAATAATAGGGGTCACTTGTCTCACCTTGAAGGAACGATAATTATAAGGCGAGACTATCAACGAAAGATAGCATTAAGAGAAGACATAAAATAAGATCATAAGCCTCTTAAAACATTACTTCATATACTTTAGAGTTTCTTAGGACATGGAATTATAACAAGGAATAGAATTGAAATCATGAACTAGCTCGTTGTCCTTATATGCATATTAGGTCATTAACTTACGACTTTTAGACATGGAACCATTCTTGTCATAGTCATCATAGACATATTCTTATCTTTGTCATCATAGAGGTACTCTCGTTATAATAGTTACAAAACTTATTGTTTGATAGACGGAACAATAAAGAGAAATCCGAGGACAATAGGCCCACCTCGGGTCTAATGAGGCGGCATACACAATTTACGTATGTTACATGTCATGGCGTTACTTGTGAGGGTTTTAGGGTAGTCGGATCCTATTTATGCGAGTTCTAGAGGTTTAGAAAGTTCTTCCAACATTTTACACAATTTTTAATTCAATTCTACTGAATGAAAAAGGGGAAACTTTAGGCGCGGATTCTGGAGGGTAGAGTTATCCCCGAGGCTCACATCCAACATATTACGTCTAAGACATGCCATAGAAAGAAGGGTGAAGCCTTACATACCTCTTTCCGCCCCTTACGCTATTCCAAATTTAAGTCGCAAATCCGCCAAAATCTACAAATTGGTCACAATTACCAAACTTTGATTAGAGCATTTAGAATTGGAATCTTAAGATAATACTTGGCTACCGAAATTTCGGCAGCACTTCCCCTATAAATACATGATTCCCAAAGATCAACTTAGCCAATTCTCATCAACAATAATCCGGGAATTTAACCTGGCCAAACTATCAACATAATATCACCAATCACACTAACAATTTCCATATTCAATCCAAGACACATTATAACAACTCAATCAATTTGCTACTTCTTTCAAAACCTTCCAACTCCAATAAAAACAATAACAACCTTATAATATATATTCCAACAACACCACACTAATGTCATTGTCTTCCATACATGTAAGAACAAAATTTTCAATTTACATAATCTTCCAAAACAAGCCTCCAACTACTAATACTTCACTAAGCTCATTAGGCTTTTATTTGCAACATAAAGTTCACAACACAACAACCAACATACCAAATAAAACTTGCTCACCATTCCTTCATGATTCAACACATATACACGGCTATACATACAATATACACCACACGGCCACCATTATGCATACACAACTACAACCTTTCCAAAATCATTCAACTTCCATTATCAACATAACATTCACAACAATAACAACCAAACACTAAACAAAATACTTGGCACATAATTTCCACACACACACATATATCACACGGCCACCACTCCCATGTTCACATTCCTTATGAATTTCATCCATTTTTGTACACTACAACATACATATACATCCATAACATATAAAAGAGTATAAATTCTTACCTCCTTCTTTGATTCTCCAACTTGCTTGAATTTCCAACTTATGAATATGGACTTTTCTTGCTCCAAAGACCACTCCACCTTATTAGGGGCCCTTCAATTGGTAGGAAATGATTTTTGAAGAAATTTTTGTCAATTTCCTTGGCAATTTTTGCCCTTGGCCGAAATGCCTATGGAGTTTTGCTCCTTCTTTTTTTATTTTTTTGCTCTTGAATTCTCTAGAAAGTTATGGAATTAAGATGACTAATTCATCTTTTAATACCATTCATTAATTCTTTATGGGCCTAAGCCCAACCATATGGATGACTAGGTGGTCCATTTAATTTCCAAGCCCATATATTATTTTGGTCTTACAACTAATGAAAAATTATTTTTCTCCAAATTCCAAATTTGCCCTTCGTCTTCCTCCATAATTCCACGAATCATACTGCGAATTTCCCTTTATGCCCTTGACCTTTCTTAATATTCCCGCTTCTAAATTCTTCATAAGCAACTCATATGCCAAGCAAAACAAAAATAGGGCCTTGCTTGTAGTCTTCCCGCGATTGTCTTGAATTATCCCAACCATATGGATGACTAGGTGGTCCATTTAATTTCCAAGCCCATATATTATTTTGGTCTTACAACTAATGAAAAATTATTTTTCTCCAAATTCCAAATTTGCCCTTCGTCTTCCTCCATAATTCCACGAATCATACTGCGAATTTCCCTTTATGCCCTTGACCTTTCTTAATATTCCCGCTTCTAAATTCTTCATAAGCAACTCATATGCCAAGCAAAACAAAAATAGGGCCTTGCTTGTAGTCTTCCCGCGATTGTCTTGAATTATCCAATTGTACAAAAATGCGGGATATAACACCAACTTCTCACGAACGAATATGAAATCCACTCTCGTTCCGATTGCAACCTTATCCTGAAAAACACGACAGGTACCAATTTTTCCCTTCCTAATAACTGATTAGTCTATCTAAATCCTCTTTCTTAAGTCTCTGTCCTATTAACACAAAAATTACTCATATCAAAATACCCTAAGAAATCTTTTTTCGCTACACGTTTCCCACAGAATCATCGTTCATGTCCTTATTCTCAACTTCTCTTCTTTCTTACACGCAGTCATTATATTTTTGCCAAATCCAATGATCCTTACCGAACTTATACTCATCCCCATATATTGACATCTAATACCATACCTCTGATGAATCATTGACCTATCATTGGTACACCCGCGTCACGCAAACCATCAAAATACCTTGACGATGTTGAAACTTTTACTAAAACCCTTCATATCATTGAACAAATCACTCTTGTTAAGCAATAAACGCACTTTTGCCACTTCCGACCAACCCAACGCTGAAAACATGGATATGATTTAACTCTCTATAATATCTTTCCCATTTCTCAAGAAACCCCCAATAAACAAGTATTAACCACGATCCCACATAACTTAAACCTCAAGCTATAGCTAGAAACTGAACTTGGTCACGCGTCCAAATCAGGATGACACATCTCATACCATACCAAGCCACGTCACAACAAAATCGCTCACATAAGAATTTAAGCACGAGTTTCCAGCTTTCGTGGGTGATTAAGATAAAGACATCGAGATACCAATTGGAATCGACTAGATACCAATTCGAATGAAGTAGCACGAAGGAAAGAAAGAATTGGAAGTTTCCTAAATGTTTAATAGCCTCTCGCAGATAAGTACGGAGCTCATCGTACCGATCCACAAGACTTTACTAGACATGCTCTTGTACTTATTGTCACGACCCAACCCCGTAGGCCGTGACTAGTGCCCGATCTGGGCACCCAAACCCATCTATCAAACGTATTTAAATGTATAGCAGAAGCCGACAAGGCTATATTCGAATTATAGATAATTTCCAGAAAAATTTCGGCAGATTTTCCTTTGTTTTTCGGACTAACCAGAGTAACCCTGTACACAGCAAACACCAACAGAGGCCACACAGGGCTAATCAAAGCAATGCACAAACATATGCGGACCGGCCGCCTCGGCGTATGGGATCGCCCAAACAACATATACACATAAGCATACAGACTGACCATAAACCACAAACATGTCCACAAACCTCTAAACTGACCGACAGAATCATATGACGGGACAGGGCCCCGCCGTACCCAAATAGTCAGATATGCAGAAATATATACATGGCAGAAGAAATATATACACCAAAAGTGGACTCCGAATCAAGGGAGTACTCCGAAATAGCAGAAGTGAAGCCTACAGTGGTGGATCACCGGCGTCTGTACCGGCAGGCATGAAACGCAGCCCCCGAAGAAAGGGGGTCAGTACGAAAGATGTACTGAGTATGTAAAGCATGGAGTACAAAAATATAGGCCACAACTGAAAGCAAACAGAATACAAAAGAGAGAAATGCCGAACAGTATATCAAAATGTTTTTCAAAATTATACATAATGCAAACAGAATCATGCAAAGCTCAGGAATGTGGTCACCACTCCGACGCTGGTGCCACACACAGCATAACACCAGAAGGTTCAAATCTCCGTACATCCCCGAACACACACATATGAGCGTATCACACCACAACCATATCACAGCATAACTCCAAACGGAACCCGGCCCTATGGCGAGGCCTCGGGGAACCGTAACACAGCATACGACCGAATCATCATAGAGCGCACGAATCATAACCGGCCGGGGAACCGGTGAACGAAATCGTAATAAGGCACGAGCGGAGTCGTGAGCAAACAATGCAATTTGTATATCAAAATGGCCTTTCAAAACTTGATTACTTCATAAGTCAGTTCATTAACCAAAATAGTCAAATAATTAGTTGGTACGAAAGTTCATTTCACAAAATGTTTCCAAAGTGGTACGTATGGCTCAAAACATAGTTTGTTACATCATAGTGTTCCGAACATTATTTCATAGAGGACAATTTCAAAATCGAAGATTCTTTGTCGAAGCTTATCCAAAAAGAGAGCCTAGTAGGACAAATAAGGCATCTCGGGGTTAGCGGGCCCACCCCGGGTCAAGTCGAGGTGGCGAACATAATTTATGAACATTTCGGGTCTATAAGATCATACATAAAGATTTCAAAGTAATCCGATTTCATTTGCATAAGTTTCGGACGTTTGATTGCTTTCTAGCCAAAATAGGAACATTAGGCTTCAATTGAATTGAATGAATAGTGGCCATTTTCTAGATCGGATTTCGAGGAGCAGAATTGCCCCCGGGGTTCCGATATCAACCTAACATACTAAGACATGCCAAAGGAAGAAGTGGGAAGCTTTACATACCTTAGAAACGTCTTATGCTCACCCCAAAATCAAATCCCGTTTCGTCCAGAATCTGTAAATGGTCAAAGTTACCTATTAGAGATTCTTAAGCTTAAAAATTCCATTAACTTCATTTCTGCCTACCGAAATTTCGGCAGCACTTCCCCTATATATCTAACACCCCCGAGACTTAGCTCGGCTCAATAAACATCAACAACAACAACCCAAACGTCACAAACAACATAAACCACAACTAAATCATTCTAACTTCAATATTCTTCTTTACTATAAAAGTTGGCAACTTTCATTCAAACTTCACAATTCCAAACTTATGTCCACATTATTGTATTCATTCAATCATTCAAGATTATTCAATCACATCCCAATTATGTTCCAACATTATACATAAATTCAAGAAGTTCGTCACTTTCCATATTCCTTTCAAAACGTCAACAATTCCGACGAACATACTAACTTGCATTATTTCATTCCGAATTCATTAACAACGACCATAAGTCATATTTAAAGCCTTAATATCATGGATATACAATGATATACACAAATATACCAAAGGTATATACTTTCCCATAATGTTTCGAAATCATTTTCCAACACCAATTCGATTCATTAAACATTCATTTACGTCATAAAGGTCACAACAACGCAACAAACAACTACACAAGATTAAATTCACATGGCTTTGCACTTCCCATAGGTCACGGCTACAACACCAAACACACACACACACACGGCTTTGCACACACATCAAAACTACGGAATTCTCGTCTATTCTCCATCATTAACACATTCATACCAATTCCATAACATTAGAATAGCAAAATTCATACCTTTACTTGAATTTCCGACTTGCCGCAAACGCGCTCCTTTCACCAAACTAATTGTATCCCGTCGGAGAGCGTCTTGAGGACTCTACAAATATGGGAAAACAAAGATCTTTGAGCCACAAACAAAAGCTAGGAAAATTTGTTTTTTTGTTCTTGAAGAGGTTTCGGCCGAGAGGTTTTTGAGGTGCTTTCTTATATTTTTTTTTGTTTTGATTCACTTTCTTGAAAATTCCAAAGGAGTTATGGATATATATCATGATCAAGGGTCATGTGATAATCACATGACCACTTAAAATGGATCTTGGGCCAAGCCTTGGCCGGCTACCCTTTGACACTTGGGCTCAAATTTTTTTGTTCCAATATTTCTTGGCCCAATTCGTTAAAAATCCCGTTTTGTAATTCCCGAAACTAATTTCTGAAATTCCAAATTTACCCTCGGCCTTCCCCAATGTTTTAGCACCAATGATTTCATAACCAACATCGTCATATCAACTAGAATCAAAATATTTCCTTATAACACACAAGTCTTAATTATTTCTCGATTTCCAATTATGCGAAAACACGGGACATAACACTTATAGACCGGGTAACCTAGGGCTCTGATACTAACTAGTCACGACCTAATTTCAGTAAGTCGCGCAGGCACCTACCATTTCCCACCTCAGTAGGCGAACTCTTTTCCAAACCATCAATTCAAACCACAATAAAGTAAATAGAACAGAATAAGTAGAAGACTGAATCATAAATAATCATAAGTACGGAATATAAATACAATCCCCAAGGAACTGGTCTGACTCGTACAAGAGCAACTAAGTAATGTCAAGAAAATACAAGACTCAAATGCTAAACACATATGTCTGCATGGAAGAACATAAAGACAGGGATAGAGGAGTCTTCGGGCAGTGACTCGTCAGATGCTCACCCTACATACTCGCGATGCTAGGCCTTAAAAATCAGCCCCGGGAAGTAGAAGTGGAACCTGTCTCACACTCTACACCACGAAAAAGAGTGTAGCAAGGTAGCATAAGAACAAACAACACGTACTGAGTAGGCATCATTGGCCCACAACAGTTAGTTAAGATATATAAAGAAAGAGACCGAAGAATAGACATGCTCACAATCAGGTATACACACCATACAGTCCAAGAATAACAACTCAAGTACATAAGGATCAATAATCGAATCATAACCTATAGTGAAGCACCTAAACACAAGCCTTTCCAAGTTTCCTATGATTCCTCAGAAAAACCATAAACACTAGTACCACCAACAATGTTACTCCATAACCTCAAGTCTCAACCTAGGAGAAAGTCTCTACTCATCGATACATCAATTCCCAAATATATATTAATCAGGCACACCGCGATCTCAAATCAGTAACCTCCTAGACAAACCCTAAACCTAGGCTAAAATCTTAATGTTTTTCTTCCTTTTTCAGGCCACTATAGCCGCTACGGCCACAGGACAGCCTCCATCGGAGGGTGTCCAACCATCATTGTCACCTTCAAACTTGATAACACAACCCATGCAGCCCTCGTAGGCCCATGCAGTAAAACTAATACCTAATAATGTTTTTTCCTCCATTGTTGCAATAATCGATTAAGTACTTGCATGGAGAGCCTAGGTTTCAATGGGATGAGGAGGAAATTGGGTAGATGATTTTGCGAGAAAACTTGCAATATGCAATCGTAGGGAAGTTCTCTTATGGTTGGCCAGATATAAAAGAATTGTGTAAACTTATTCCAAAACAATGTGAATTGAAAGGAGAATGCCCTATTAGTTTGTTGAGGAATATGTATGTTTTGCTTCGTCCAACTCTTTTGGAAGACTACGTGAGTTTATTGTCAAGGCCTGCTTTTTCCATTAATCACCAGAACTGGTGGTATCTCATGAGAACCCTTAAGTGGGATCCATGGTTTGATCCAGATACGGAGACAACAATAGCAATTGCATGGATATCTTTTCCATATTTGCCTCCTAATTTATTTGTCAAGGAAGCTGTCTTCACACTAGCATCAGCAATAGATAAGCCTTTGCAAGTTGATATGGCTACTAAGAATCAAACCAGGCCAAGCTGTGCAAGAGAAGGTGGAAGTTGACTTGCTTAATGATTTTCCACAAAGGGTAAACATAAGCATGAAGAAAGGATTTGGAGAAATCATTGACAAATAGATTGAGATCAACTATGATCATCTGCCAAAGTATTGCCAGACTTGCAAGTTGCAAGGTCATAATGAAAAAGACTGTTTTAAAATTCATCCTGAGTTGTATCCTAATGAGGAGGAGGAGGAACAAGATCAAGAGCAGGAATACACTTCACAGGGAAATCAGAATAAGAAAAATCCTGCAGATAAAATTGTTAGTAAGGTGGAGAAAGCTGCTAAGAATGTAGAGCAGGCAGTTGAGAGCAATGCTACGAATAAGGAGGAAGATAAGACTCACAAGCAGGAAAGGATTTAAAAAGAGGAGGGGCAAGGGCATCAAACCAGGAAAACAAGATAGGGGGGGGGGGGGGTATAATAATCCTATCCAAGGGTGGAAAGCTAAGGTGGACAAGAGAGATTATGGTGAACAGGTCCAGGAATCTGAATCTAAACAGGTGGTTACTACTGCAAACATATTTGATGCTTTGGCTAACAAAGATGAAGAAGTGGTGGAGGATCATGTGGAGGAATTATCAAAGGCAAATTTTCCAGCAAATAAGAAGGATCAAGGAAAAGGAAAGTAGGCTAGCACCTCTAAGTCTCCCAAATCAAATGGGAAAGAAAAGGAGTCTTCAAAACCATGGATAGAAGCCTCTTTTGGCAAACAACTCAATCACAGTCATAAAGAAAAAGAACTAGTAGATGTGGTAGAGATTGTTCCTGATTCACATTTGACAGTTGATGGAAGCACTGATTAACAATCTGTTGATGGATCTGCATGGTTGAAATGGAAAGATCCTATGGTGACAAAGGAGGGGCATGAAGAAGATGTAGAAAGCTGCACAGAACAATCTAGTCCTGTTTCTACAACTTTGATTCGTAACAATCCATTAGCTATGAAGGATTCCACATCAGATCAGATGGAGGTGAATAGTGAAGGAAAAGTTACAGAGAAGGCTAAGGATCCAACCACTTTGGATCGAGGAAATTCATCTTTACAAATAGTAGACCAAGCAAGGCCAGGTGCTGAGGATCATCCTATTAAACAGCCAGATAGAATGCAAAAGGATGAGTCTTTGGATACAAATGTTGATCATGTGGCAAGAGAAGGGGATTTATCTCCTAGGCATGTTAATAACCTCAAAAGTGGTGGGAAGAATAACAGGCAAAACACTTTGGTTCCACTATAGGTCATAACAAGGAGTAGTAAAACCAAACCACTCAGTAATCAATGATACACAAGCTTCTATTTTGGAATATCAGGTCAGTTAACACTCAAAATTCTTTTGAGAGATTAACTGAGTTACATATGAGGCATCATTATTCAATTATAGCACTTATGGAACCTTTTCAAGAACCTGAGGAGATTGAAGCTTATAGAAGAAGGTTAGGTATTCATAATGCAATGCTGAATGTATCAAAGAAGATCTGGTTGTTCTGGACTGATGAATGGCTAGCTCAAATTGTTGTGGATGCAGTCCAACATGTTATTCTTAAACTTTCTAATGTAAACCTGCAGTAATAAGCATATGTTACAGCTGTATATGCCAAATGCATTGCTGTGGAGAGGCAGGAGTTATGGGATTCAATTACTCAGGTTGCTTTGAATGTTCAGGTACCATGGATTGTTGGGTGTGACTTCAATGTCATCCTCAATCTTGAGGAAAAGCTGGGAGGTCTGCCTGTGCACCATACAGAAACTGCTGAATTTGCTCATTTTGTGAATAATTGTGGTCTCTTGGAGATGAAATTTTCTAGTAGTAAGTACATCTGGGGGAATGGAAGAACTGAAGAGGATTGCATATTTAAGAGATTAGATAGAGTCTTTGGAAATAAGCAGTTTATGGATTTATTTCCATCTTCTGAAGTTTCACATCAGATCAGACATGGTTCAGACCATGCCCCTCTCCATGTTGTATGTGATAGCCAAGAGGCTGTGGTAGTGAAGCATTTTAAATTCCTAAACTTTTGGACCTCTCATCCAAAATTTCTGAAAGTGGTAGAGAGTAACTGGTGTGTGGATTTTGCAGCTAATCCATTTATTGGGTTTCAGGCAAAGTTGAAAAAGGTGAAGCATGCTTTGGCAGGATGGAGTAGGGAAACTTTTGGCAATATTTTCTAACAGATTTCCACTATGGAGGATGTTATCAAAGTGAAGGAATTGTAGTTTGAGATGAACCCTTCAAGCCTTAATAGGGGAGCATTACACAAAGCCCAAGCAGACTTGAATAGATTTTTACACTAGGAGGAAGAATACTGGAAGCAGAAATCTGGAATGAGGTGGTTCAAGAATGGTGACAGAAACACTAAGTTCTTTCACAACTATATCAAGGGAGAAGAAAAAAGCTGTCAATCCATAGCATTCAAAATGGACAAAGGAACTGGATAAACTCTAATGATGATATTGGACAGGAGGCAGTGTCCTTTTATCAAAATCAGTTCAGACATGAAGGAACTTCTAGTGATTATGAAATGCTGCTAAAAATTCCTAAGGTGATCATTGAGGTACAAAATGGTGGGTTGACAACATTGCCTAGTAATGAAGAGGTTAAGCTAGCAATTCTTGGATTAAATGGTGACAGTACTAGTGGTCCAGATGGTTTTTCAGGACATTTCTTTCGAACCTGCTGGCATATCATAGGTGAAGATGTGACTAATATGGTGAGGGATTTCTATTGTGGGCAGGAATTTCCAAGGTTTATAACTCATACAAATCTTGTGCTCATACCAAAGAAAGAGGTTATTAACACTTCCAGTGATTTGAGGCCTATTCGTCTAAGTACTTTCACCAATAAAATCATCTCTAGAGTCTTGCATGAAAGAATTGTGCCACTGTTGCCTGACATTATCTCTAACACTCAGATTGGTTTTGTGAAAGGAAGAAGCATAGTAGAGAATGTTTTCTGGCACAAGAAATTATAATGGACATTAACAGGAGAAACAAGCTTCATAATGTGGTAGTGAAGCTTGACATGGCAAAAACATATGATAGAGTCTCATGGATTTATTTGACTAAGGTGCTAAGACAATTTGGCTTCTCTGAGGTGGTGATAGACATGGTCTGGAGGCTAGTCTCAAATAACTGGTATTCAATGTTGATCAATGGCCAATCACATGGATTTTTTCAATCCTTAAGGGGTTTCAAACAAGGTGATCCACTTTCTCCAACACTCTTCATCATAACAGCAGAGGTTCTGGCCAGAAATTTGTCCAGCTTACATGATAATCATCTCTTTAAGAGGTATGGTATGCCAAAGTGGAGTCCACAGATAAATCACTTATCATATGCAGATGACACAATCCTCTTTTGTTCAGCTGATCCTACATCTTTGAGGAAAATGATGAAGGTTCTGAGAAACTATGAGCTGGTCTCAGGTCAGCTAGTTAATAATGACAAAAGCTCCTTCTATCTGCATAAGAAATGTCACGACCCAACTCCGTAGGCCGCGACTAGTGTCCGTGCTGGACACCCAAACGTACCCAATAACCCAAATTAGCAAACGATAGAATATTTTCAAATATAAAAGTCACTTGGCGTTAGTAGTGATCATAAATGAACCGACACAGTACTTGGAAGCCGGTGAGGCTGTCACAGATCATATCATACCCAAACATATGCAGAACCCACACAAGTATGTCTACAGACCTCTACAGATCATAACAGAATCATAAGACGGGACAGGGCCCCGTCATACCCCTGAGTCGCATACATATATATAATATAGCGGCAGACTGTACCAATATATCGGCCCTGAACAAAGAGCGCTCCCAATATAGCAGAATAGATGTCCTAGGCAGGCGGTCAGCAAATTTGTCTTCTGTACCTGCGCGGCATGAAAACGCAGCCCCCGAAGAAAGGGGGTCAGTACGAAATATGTACAGAGTATGTAAAGCACAGAACGTAGTAAACCAAGTCATAATCAAAGCAGAAGGTACAGAAAATGGACAGAATATCCAGATTAGCAAAATACTGATCATAAAGCATAAATAGTATTTGTTGAAAACATATGTCGTACCTGGTCCCATTGCGGAACAAGATTTTAACCGAAACAGAACTTACAGAGAAGTGAGTGTGACATCCGAAGTATCAAATGCATATTTTCAAAACATGAGGAGTGTGTACAGAAACATATATCACATCATATCCGGCCCTTGCCAAGGGGCTCAGCAAACAGAACGTGGCCACCCCCCGACGCTGGTGCCACCATACATAAGGAACAGAGTAGGGGATAACCCCGTCACATAACATATCATATCAGAATGTGTGTACATGGCACAGCATACTCCAAAACCCATGTACATATATACCTGCCCCCTCACATCGAGGCACGGCGAACAATGCAGTGGAATACGCTTGACAACATATCCTGGCCCGGGCTCAGTGTGGGAAACATTGAGGCATCCACGAATGGAGTAGTGAGAAACTAAATGCAATAAAAATATCATCGATTTCCAGAGACTCAGTGAGGCATATCGAATGACAAATCAAATCAATGAAGTCGGACGGAATCATAGTAAGTGTATGTCATATGTCATAATGAGTTGCGGAAGAATAATCCTCCTGAAATCATTTTCATATTCCAAAATAGCTTACCAAACTCGAGGGAATCACTAAAACAATTTCCTTTAGTAGTTGAAAGGATAGTTAAAACGTTTCATTTTATATTGTTCGAAAATAAGGCAATAGTACAAATAGAAGCTAAGCGGGAATAGTGGGAGACTAAATGCAACCCAACATATCGTACCTTTACATAGACTCAATAAGGTATTTAAGATAAGTATCATTAGTAGTTGGAAAAGTAGTTAGGACGTTTCCTTGAAAATCGCTTGAAATCAAGTCACAAACTACCATAAGGGTAAAATCGAAAATAGTGGGCCCACCTCGGGACAAACAAAGCGGCGGGCTCAAATTACGTATATTAAGCTTATGGGGTCACCTACAGAGGACATAGGGGTATTCCATAGCTTTCTAGGCAGTTTGGAGAAGCTTGCATAATTTTTCAATAAATCATGCTTAAGGGGTTCAATTCTATTGAACGAAAAAGAAGTATTTTCAAATGCGGATTCAGATGGGCAGAATGTCTTCCGAGGTGCAAATCCAATCCTAGTACACCTAGGACATGCCAAAAGAAGAATCGGGGTAGCTTTACATACCTTTCAAGCTCCTTACGCCTTTCCAAGCTCACTTCCCGTTTCGTCAAAAATCTGCAAATGGTCATATTTACCAATTGTGAGTTATAGATTCTACGAATTCAACTTAACTCATATTTGTCTACCGAAATTTCGGCAGCACCTCCCCTATACATATAGCACCCCCGAGAATTTAACTCGGCCAAAACAATCAACAACAACCCAACAACAACATCAACAACAACAACAATCACACTAAACACAATATAACACAACTAGCTATCTTTCCAACACAATGTCATAACCTTCACTTCAACCTTAAATTCCAAACTAATCTCAATGGTTTCACATTCATCATCAATCTAGAGCATCACAACATAATTTAGAAGCATTTCATATCGTTTCCTCAAATTATACACACTATATACATAATATACAAACTTTCCGCCAAAGTCATAATTCATCCAAAACTTCTAATCTTTGGCATACATATTCATAACATGTTTCCATCTTCCAAACCCATCAATGATCATCATAATTTGTACCCTAACAACTTCATTTTCATAATGTCATAAAATCGTACGAAAACGACATAAGCTTCTACATTCCATTTCAATGCAAACTTATATCATTTTATCTTCATTTACATTGCAAGCATCACAACAACACAACTACCACATTAAACAAAATTAATTCATTGGCATCCTACCAACACCATACCACACGGCCAAACACCTATTTTTCAACTTCAACCAAATTTATTCAACTTTCATTTCGAATGTGCATTCCACCATAACCACAACTAAAATACAACAAAAATATTAAACACATTATAGGTATACACATACATGTACACACGGCTACATATATATATATATATATATACCCACTTGGTAAACTTCCATATTTCCATAGTTTCTACTCATTTCTACATACTACAACACAAACAAGACTTCATAACACAATAAATAGGGATGAATTCTTACCTTTCTCTCCAATCTTCTTTACTCAAACATGTTGTCATATTGAAGAAACAAGTGCTCTATTCTCCCAAACAATTGCACCAAGTTGTAGAGGACACTCAATTTAGTATAAATACCACAAGAAAACAATTTTGGAAGCAAGATTTTAGGGGGGTAAAATGGGAGGGGCTGGCCGAAACCCCTCCTCACTTGCTCTTTCTTGTTCTCTTGTTTTTCTCCTTCTATTCTTTCTCTTTGTTTTTCTTGAATCTTCCACTCTATTTAAGCCAATTAATCACATGGGAATTTAATTAATTCCCATGGGCTTGGACCACCCTATATGGCCGGCCACCCTTGGCTTTGGGCCTTAATTTAGTTAAAAAATTTCCAAGCCCAATTGGTCAAAATTCGTATTTTGTAATTCCCGAAACTAATTCCCAAAATTCCAATTTTTCCCTTGGCCTTCCTCCGCACTTCCACATCAATACTTTTTCATGAACAACACACACATATATTAATTCAAATCAACATATGACCTTATTCCTTTCAAATCAAAATTATTTCTAATTTTCCCGAATACACGAAAATACGGGATATAACAAGAAAGTTCCAGCTAACATAGTTAGGAGGGTAAAGAGAAAAACTGGGATGAGGAAGGGCTCTTTTCCTTTTACATATCTGGGGTGTCCAGTTTTTTATGGAAGGAGAAAGATTGTGCACTATGAGACTCTTATCAAAAAAGTGATGAATAGCCTAATGTCTTGGCAAAACAGTCTGCAGTCTTTTGGAGGAAGGTACATACTAATAGCTCATGTTTTGCAAACTATGCATGTCTACTTACTATCTGCTATGAATCTTTTAAAAGGGATGATAGAGCAACTGCATAAGATTTTTGCCAAGTTCGTCTGGAGCAATACTGCAGGGGTACAAGGAAAACATTGGCTTGCATGGGAGAAAATGTGCCTGCCAAAGGAAAAAGGGGGTCTTGGCTTCAGATCCCTTCATGATATCTCAAAAGATTTTTTTGCTAAGCTTTGGTGGAACTTCAGAACATCAGTATCTCTATGGGGTGCATTCATGGCCAACAAATATTGCAAGAAGCTACATCCTATTGTTGTTAAAGATAGAGGGGCATCACATACAAGGAAGGAGATGGTGACTGTTAGAGAGGATATTGAACATAACATATGGTGGCAGTTAAAATCAGGCACCTCTAGTTTTTGGTTTGATAATTGGACTAAACAAGGTGCATTGTATTTTGTGGATAATGATCAGGCCAGAGATGAAGAAATAGAGGTTAAAGAGTTCATAGATAGTGGAGCATGGAATCAACATAAACTAGTAGCAATATTATTTGAAGAGACAATAGATTATATTCAGGAAAACATCAGTCCTACCTTAATGGATGTTGCTAATGATAAGGCCTGGTGGATAGGGGAAAACAATGGAAAATTTACTTGTCAAAAGTGCATGGAAGGAAATCAGACAAAAACAAGAGAGTAGTGCAGTCTACAAATACATATGGTTGAAGGGTCTGCCCATTAAGATCAATTTCTTCATGTGGAGACCGTGGAAAAGGAGGCTAGCCATAGATAATAATCTCAAAAGGATGCATATTCAGATTGTATCAAGATGCTGGTGTTGTGAGAAGTACAAGCAAGAAACAATGAACCATCTTTTTTTAACATCTCCAACAGCTTTTAAGCTTTGGAAGCAGTTTGCTTCTTGTGCAGGTTTGGATATAGAAGGGCTGCAACTGCAGCAAGTCATCACATTATGGTGGACAACAGCTGCCTCTCACAAGCTGCAAAGCATTTTTTAGGCCATTCCTGCTATCCTATTATAGAAAATATGGAAAAGAAGGAACTCAAACAAGCATGGAAGGTGTACTACTTACAGTAGGATGGTTTATCAAGCTCAACAGTAAATTTTCCACCTAATAAGAGTGAAATATCAATGGTTAGGAAGGATTCCACCAGACTGGCCAGCAGTAATAGATTTTCTGAGCCATTATAAACCAAATCTTCACTACTGCAAAGTAATATGGAAGATGCCTCAACAGGGATTCAAATGTAATACTGACGGTGTATCACAAGAAAATCCAGGTCTGAGCTCATATGCTTTTTTGTTTTAGAGATGACAGGGGAGATCTTGTTTATGCTCAGGCTAAAGACATTGGCATTGCAACAAATATGGAGGCTGAGATAGTGGCAGTTCAGGAGGATATACAATATTGTCTTGCACACAGTTTGCAGCATGTTCAAATAGAAACAGACTCTTTAGCCTTGAAGAATATATTGTAGGATGCATGGAAAATACCTTGGCAGCTGATAGAAAGAGTGGAGCAGATGCAACACAACATGAAGCAGCTGAACATGCAGATCATGCATACATTTAGAGAAGGCAACCAACTGGCTGATTTCTTGGCAAACACTGCTACTCAAGTTGAAGACCTGTGGGAGTATCATAGTTTTCATGACTTACCATCAATGGGGAGGTGGACACAACACAAATTCCTTCACTAAGGATCAAAACAAGGAGAATTCAGCATGATTAGAATTTTCATTAGCTATAGGCTCTATTTTACTTTGCAAAATGTAAAACCATCTTGGGTGATTTTTTCCTCAAGATGGTTACCAAGTTATATTTTTATTCTTCTGTTGTAGACTCCTTAATTATTTAATAAAAGATCAAAAGGCTTACCTTCTGAAAATTTAATTAAAAAAAAAATCAGTAACCAACCAGGAAGTCAATACTCACAAGCACCGTACAATATGGTAAGTAACCACTACCAGAAATCAGATGTATGAGTGAATGAAATATAAATACAATGCAATGCAATGATACACACATGCTCCGGGCGGATGATATCTACGCCTCGACAGTCATGACCCAAGGGGGACCCACGAAGTCCATGTACCTTTTGCGGCGCACAGCTCGATCCAAGTCAGTGTTGCGGAACGTGCAACCCAATCCCAATCAGTGTTGCGGTACGTGCAACCCGATCCATTATATGTATATATATACGTGTTGCGGCATGCAACCCGATCCAAATATATGAGTATGAATGCATGTATGATATTAATGCCCACAAGAGTATATCAATGACAATCGTGCCAACATGGACACATATCCCAACATCAAGATCATTATCAAATCCTTCCTCTTCATAAGTCAATAACCAATAGCTGAGAGATACGGGTTCACAACCATGGATAAGTCACTAAGTATTCATATCAGAGTATCATGAAAGATGAGAATGAGTACACTGCATGATATCAATGAATGATGACAACATATCAAATCAATAGTGCCACATATGGACACATATCACAATAACAGTCTCAATATCATAGCTTTCCTTTCCTTCCCAACAACATCAACACATGATAAAATACGATCTCCAAATCATAAGGTAAATCACTAAGCAACAAGTCTGGAATCACTCACGTGGCTACAAGCCAATAAATCATAACAAGGCAACAACTCAATCGAGTGCAACAAGGCGACAAGCCATAGTCAACAACAATACCAACCTAAGTAGTCCATCTCAACTTCATACTCGAAGGCGTAACATGCTTTCTCCGACAATCACTAACTTTACATATGCTTTGCTAACCGAAGTCGAACCATAAGGTAAGCCGTAACCTACCTGGAATGCCGAACAGGAGCCACGAACTGTCAAATCTTAGCCTTGCCCTTTCTTTGCGCCTCCAAATACTCAAAGTCTAATCATATTCGAGTTCTACATTAGAAATCAAGAAGAACAATACCCATATTGCTATACTTCTAGTTTAGGTCAAATTCTAACTCATGGAATTTGGGGAAATGGACCCACAAGGGTAAAATGGGAAATTGGAAGGTGAAATATGCAATTCATGATCTAGATTGTCAAACCCACTATTCCATTGCTAAAACAACTCAAGATTAAGCCTAATTCGGATTTAAAGTGAAACCCCAAATTTGGGTATGAACCCTAGCTCTTTAATCCTCAAATTAATCACTAAAAATGGAAGAAATAAGCTTAAAAACAATGAATTCATCAAATTCTAGGGTTATACTAGTTAACGTCATCATCAATTTCCATTTAGGAAGTCTAAAACCCATTTCAAGAATTTATCATCAAAACTCATCTTCCCTCTTAGATTCTAAAGGATTTCTAGCATGGATTCAAGCTTAAGGAATGTAAAAGAAAGATTTCAAGCTTAAGGAACTTACCGTTAAGAGAATTCTGCCCAAAGCCTCTTCAATTCGCCTCAAAGTTGCTTAGGAGAAATAATATTTGGAATGGGGAGTGAAAGGGTTTCAACTTAGCATTAAATAAGAATCTAGTCCCATCATCTGCTGCAGCGGTACTCTGTTCGCTACAACGGGCCAGCCACGCCGGTACTCCTCTCGCTGTCACGGATCCGCCACAGCGGATAACTGTCCGTTGTTATCCACTGTGGCGACCTCGCTCAAAATCCTCAGCCACGCTATAACGGACCTAGCCCTCGTTGTGGAGGGTCCGCTACGGCGGATTTGGTGGCGCTATGGCGGACACCAGTTACCAGAAAATTTTAATTTTTTACAAACCCAATCCCGAAATTCGACAATCACCCGAGACCCCACAGACACAAACCAGACATGCATTCACACATAAAATGTGCCACGAATTCACCCGTGTCTTTGGAATTCCCAACGGAGGTCTAATTGACCAAGTCAACCCCCAATGGCCTTAAGCCAATTTTCCAACCCAAGTCCCAAAACGCTCTCAAATAGGAATCGAACTGAACATCCCACCAAGTCATAAGGGGTCATCTGGACCTCTCGAAATTGATGAAATCCCGAAAAAGGTCCGTTTATCCAAAAGTCAACTTTGAGTCAAACATATCTTACTTGAAGGCTCAAATTTCCAAAAGTCACACTAAAGCCCACTCGATGACCTCGAAAAAGGGTCGACGGGGATAAAAGGGTCAAAAATACTATAACGACCAAATGGGTCGTTACAATTTCAGTAAGCGGTCTTAGTTTTATATTTGGTGACATGTGTTTCATCACTTGGTTTTGTGGGACAGCTGGCTTCACTTCCTTTTACCTCCTGAACCCCCGTCTCTATTCCTTTTTCTGTGAGTTTTCATCTGGGTTCATAAGGTTTGAACCAATCTCTCTTCCTCTCTTCACTTTTCAGAACATACTCATATTTTTTCTGATTTACAGTTTATACAGTGGTTAATTTTTAAGGTACTTTTTGTTGTTCCACTCTATTTTTTTCCTTGTTCTGATTGATATATATATTTCGAATTGTTTTTGCAGGTCTTTTTTTTGGGTTAAAATTTGAGTGCGGTGATTTGATGTTGGTCGTTGCTGTTGAATATTAAAAAATCCTCACCCTTTCAAACTACGAGCTCTTTTCGTTAGTATTTTCTGCAACCTTCTTCTTTTTTTGCACTTTCTTTGTAGGTAATTCAGTTTTCCGATTTTATGTTTGTTTGATATTCTCTTTGGGTATCGTTGTTCTTTTTTTGTTCTTATTGTGTAGATTCTTGTTTATTCTCTACATGCATGTCAGAAAATTTGTGTGATTTTCCCATTCCATGTTTGGAAGTAGACATCTAGGTGCATTAACTACAAATCAATTTTCATTTCCTCAATGAAACTGAATACCCTATTCCCTATTCATTAGCAAGGCATATTGCTTCTTTCAGCTAGTGGTAAAGTTTTTGATGATATGCCTGACCAGAATTATATAAAGAGTTTGTGCAAGTGTCATGTTCTGAATTTCAGTAACTCTGCTTCAAAAGCTAAACATTGCATCAACAGTATTTTCGAGATTGAAGTCTTGTCTTATTTCCTTTTCTGGTTAACCTAAATTAATCAATATCATAGGTGAGGGTGATGAGGGTATTAAAGGAAAGAGAATACAAAACACTTTGTACAAATTAACTATACTTGAATCATTGCTAGGGTTCTTTGATAAAATAAATGTCCTAATTTCTCTGGATAAGACCTTAAATGCAGATCGAATAGCATCATACAAAGGCAATCACTATACATGAAAGTGTAAATGGATGAAGGGTAAGTAAAGGTTAACGATTTCAAGGAAAACTTTATTAACAAAAGCTCCACTTTAATAAGAGAAATAATGAAGGCGGGAAGCCTCGAGCATTCAACAAAAGTCGATCAATTCGACTTTATGAAATCTATTCAAGCATGAGGTGAAGAATGTTAGTTATGATCTAATTTGATTGTACAAAACATCTATTAACAAATCTCCTGGGAAATCGATTCATAAATAAGTACTATTATTTTTCTTCTGTTACTATATTTTAAGTTATTACCAAGTATAGTACCAACATGCCAACTTATATTGCTCCTTCTTGTTTTCTTATCTGGAGAAATATCGTTGACTGAAGGAACTGGTCTTTTGAGAGTTTCCACTCGCTCCATTACTAAATGTGTAAGAGAGACACAAAAAAGTCTTGCATCATCTAGCATATCATCGGGGTATCATTCGAGGTCTTAGAAGAAATTCACAATCATGGAATAAAGTTATGCTGAGTCCGGCGCCAAAATTGCATGTTTTTGTAGCCTGAAGACCAAAATAGCATGCTAAAATTTTTCTATACCCAAATGGGTTTTTCGTTATATGTGCAACGAAATGTGAAAAATATTAACGTCTTCCGTAAAAAAAAAAATGCATTTCGCCATCATTATAACGAAATGGTGTTGAATCTTTATTATGTTATTTACTACATTTTGCCTAAAGCCCAACAAAATGTTGTTGATTTATTTTATTATTTTTCTACATTTCTCCTGCATTTACCCGAATGGTCTCTGTTGGTTAGTTTCCTTTGCGTTATGTGACTGCATTTCCAGAATTTTAAATTGCTCTCAGGGAGTAATGTATTCTGTGGATCTTGTCTTCTGTTTATTTATGGTGAAGGTATATTAATTAAAAATTGTCATCATTAATTGAAATGCTTACCACTGGCCATACATCGTCTTTGTAATTGAGATTTGCAACTGTTGATCTTGAGTTACATGCAAAATAAACTACATCAAATTGAAGCCAAGTACTGTTGGGACGAAACAAGCAATAACCAAATTGCACGATGAGGTAACAACGGAAGAAATACCCAAGTCGAAACTTCCCACACTATTTGAACCAAGAGAAGACAATAAACACTAGCACAAACGGAAATCCGGGCAGCAGCTATACCAACAATAAAATAGCAAAGCAAGCAAAAATAAATCAAATGGAAGAGACACCAAATTTACGTGGTAAAACCTCTTCAAGGTGAAGAGGAAACATCCACGGGACCTCCGGCCCACAAAAGATCCACTATAAACAACAAGAGTTACAACAATGTTTTTCAAATGGCTACAACAACAAAGCCAAGCACAGAGCAACACTACATAAAAGATAACACCAAAACTAGCGAAGAAATGAGAGAAATCACCCCAAAAACGAGCTACTGTTCGTACTCTAAAACTAGAGCTACAGACCACAAAATCCTATCTCCACCGTTGAAATCGAAGAAACAGATGTTGAGAACTCCCAGTTCAGATTTCAGCACGATCCAACGGTTAACGAATCGGAATATGCAATTTAAAGCAGACTGTTGTAGGAGAAAATTTCTGGACGAAAATCTGCTTTCTCTCTCACATTTTTCTCTCTATATGGCTGCTATGAATTCACTCTTGTGTTCTCAAAATAAGACCTAAGTTTATCCTATATATAGAAGAAATTTTGGGCAAAATTGGCCTGGTCCAAATTGGATTGGGTTTTATTAATCCAATTTCACATAGGAAGGGAAAATCAGAAGAAATTTTGGGCAAAATTGGCCTGATCCAAATTGGATTGGGTTTTATTAATCCAATTCCACATAGGAAGGGAAAATAAAAAACCTAACAAATACAATACTTTGAGCAGCTTGAAAATTTTGAATAGAGAAAACTTCCATGCAGATATTATTATGAACCATGGTGGAATAACCCAACAGACACTTAAGCTATCTTGTTCGTGCTCCTGTCTATAAAAAAAGAAAGAGTCTATCTTCTTCTTTCTTTTCAAATTCTAATACACTTAAGCAACCTCTTTTATTAAATGAAGGGAACTGTCCTTTTTGATTTAGTATTGTTAGAATCAACTAAATAAAAACAATTAACTAAGTGCACAAAGGTATGGATCATCCCACAGTGACTATACATCCCCGCCCAAGAGAGTATGATGTGTTAATACTCCAGCAGCAGCATCGATCCCAAGCTGTGTGGCATGGGAAGTTGATTGGACATGATGCGTGTTTAACTATACGCCGTGCGAATTTTGAATTCTGGAATAACCTGAGGCAGCACCCTTTGCATCATTGCGTCCTTAATTACTTTGAGAGATGTGGATTTAGGGGAGTTTTAGAGGTAAGTGATGTGCAATATGATGAAGCTGCACTGATTGAGAGATGGCGTCTAGAGCCGCATAATTTTCATATGCGCACTGGAGAAGTACCATCACATTGCAAGATGTCGAGGTCTTATATGGCATTGTCGTAGATGGTGATCCATTGGTGCAGGTTGGTGTTAGACAAATAAGCAAATCAAGGTGGCGGGAGTTGATGGGTGCCCGAAGACCTTGATTTGCTTATTTGTCTAACACCAACCTGCACCAATGGATCACCATCTATAGGAATTCCATATAAGACCTCGACATCCTGCAATGTGATGGTACATCTCCAGTTCGCATACGAAAAGTATGCGTCTCTAGACGCCATCTCTCAATAAGTGCAGTGATGATTCCTTCATCATATTACACATCGTCTACCTCTAAAACTCCCGTAAATCCACATCTCTCAAAGTATTAAGGACGCGATGATGCAAAGGGTGCTGCCTCGGGTTATTCCAAAATTCAAAATTCACATGGCGTATAGTTAAATACACGTCCTGTCCAGTCAACTTCCCATGCCGCACAGCCTGGGATCGATGCTGTTGCTGGAGTATTAATACATCATACTGTTTTGGACCGGGATGTACAGTCAAGTAACTATGGGATAATCCATACCTTTAACATTGTGCACTTAGTTATTTTTTTTGTTTTTAGTTAGTTGATTCTAACAATACGAAATCAAAAAGGACATTTCCCTTAATTAAATAAAAAAAGTAGCTTAAGTGTATTAGAATTTGAAAAGAAAGAAGAAGATAGACTCTTTCTTCTTTTATAGACGAGAGCACGAACAAGGTAGCTTAAGTGTCCGGTTGGGTTATTCCACCATGGTTCATAATAATATTTGCATCGAAGTTTTCTCTATTCAAAATTTTCAAGCTGCTCAAAGTATTGTACTTAGCTTCAATTTGATGTAGTTTATTTTGCATGTAACTCAAGATCAACAGTTGCAAATCTCAACTACAAAGACAATGTATGGCCACTGGTAAGCATTTCAATACCACCATCAAGTCATGGCATTAATGGCATTAACAACATTAATGATGACAATTTTTAATTAATATTTCTTCACCATAAATAAACAGAAGAAAAGATCCACAGAATACATTACTCCCTGGGAGCAATTTAGAATTCTAGAAATGCAGTCACATAACGCAAAGGAAACTAACCAACAGAGACCATTCGGGTAAATGCAGGCGAAATGTAGAAAAATAGTAAAATAAAGATTCAGCAACATTTCGTTGGGCTTAGGCGAAATGTAGTAAGTAATAAAATAAAGATTCAGCACCATTTCGTTATAATGATGGCGAAATGCCTTTTTTTTTTTTGACAGAAGACGTTAATGTTTTTCGCATTTCGTTGCACGTGTAGCGAAAAGCCCATTTAGGAATAGAAAAAATTTGGCATGCTATTTTGGGCTTCAGGCTACAAAAACGTGCCATTTTGACGCCGGACTCAAAGTTATGCTCGGTAGCATAAGGAAGGGTTGATTATGATAATATGTTTAGAACAATGTTAGTAAAGATAATGAACTTATCACTTCATATCTTTTATCTATTGTGGCATTAAATGCCCTATTCGTGGAATCTCTAGCTGGAGTAGGCTGGTTATGCTCAAATACAAGTTCAGTTTACAATATTGGTGATACAAGAAACTGGTAAAACAAAAAGAACCAATGAAATGATTAAGCATTAGTTGTATTTAATCCCACCAAATAGCTGAAGCTTAGCCTTCGTTTTTCTCTGGCATCAATTGATATCCGTATATTGTTGTTGGACTGGCTGAATAAATTTCCAGCATTCAGATCAAGGGATCTGTGAGATAGTTATGCATGTCATAGACATTTAAGATGTACATTTATGTTATGAAAATGTTCATGAGACAATTCAAAAAATTCCTTGCCTTGCACAACAAATTTCTTCAAATAGAAGATTTTGATGATTTTAAAGTTTGAACTTCTTTTTATCTTGACAAAGGTAACAACAACAACAACAACATATACAGGGGTGACTTGAATTTGCACATGAGATTCATTTCGAAATCATATTCTTGATCTCAAGATTCACCATTTTCTTGCAGCAAGAAAATGCCTGGTTCACTTGTTTATTGGGAACAAGCAACGAAAATTTTTGCAGCATGGGAAAGTATAAATTTCCTGATTAATCTTGATGAGTAACCAAAAAACACTTCGAACATAGCTGTAAAGTATAGTTTATTTGAAGTATGATAATTGCAACCATGATGACACTAAGCCAACTGTGCAGTAATAATTCCACTAGCTGCCTATAACATTTCTTTTCTTGACGAGGTCCTTTCGTGTATAAATCCCCTGTAACGACAAGAGCTTTGATGAATGCTGGAAGACCAAAAAGAAATGCAAGCTTAGGTGCAAGTGTGTTTGGACTATTTGACACAAAAACGAACCCCACACGTGTAGGTAGTACATTAATACTAGAGATAAGTGACTATAAACTAAGGACATCAGACCGACAATTATATCTAATCCACCACTAATAAGGTAAAATCCAACAAAACCATTTCTTATTCTAATTACATTAAATCGCAAGGGATATTATAACATGCTTTCCATTTACAGTTCCTTTTAGCAAACTACAACTATTTCTTGCATATTGCAGCTTCCATTCTAAAATTGTTCACTTATCATTCCCTGTCTTGATATGTAGTGTCCAGAAAGCATATTATGCGCATTCATGTAACTCATTTTTCTTCAAATTATTAACTTCATTTTCCTTCCTTAGCTAAATAGATCTACCTACAAATTACCCAATTTTACGTACTACATTCTAGCCGTTGATCTTAACTTATACTCCCTCTGCTTTAATTTGTTTATCTTACTTCTCTTTTTGGTCTGTTTAAAAAAGAATGTCATTATCGTACATGCCATATTTAAGACGACAAGATTCAAAAGAAAATTTTGGTACATTACACACATCTTTAGTTTAAGACCACGAGATTAAAAAAAACTACTTAATTTTCTTAAAACTCCGTGATATACTACTTTATTAGCTTCTTTTCTTTTACATTGTTTGTCGATATAAGTGTTAAGGTATAATGTATTTTTCCTTTTTTTCAGGTATGAGAATGATCAAGATGTCCTAATATTTTTTTTTTAGTTGAAACAGTATGTTTTGCTTTTATAGGACATGCCGCTTATGTTGAAGATTTTGGCCAAAATGAAATACCAGAAGCATTATTCACTAGTATCCACCACATGTAACTTTCCTCTTCAATTCTTTCAGTGTACCGCTTCATGTTGAACAATTTACCACTCTTTTTTGGTATATATTTGCACATAAATTGAGAAAACATGTCAAATCAACTGCGGACAACCTTCTCAAAGATGGTAAGAGATTTCCGTAATTCCTACGATCTTAAGGGGAGTTGGCCACTAAACCAAGTCTTGCTGGAAAATTTTCCATGACAATTTTACTTGTTTACTAGCTTATTAGAAAAATATAATTCGAGAGTATTTGTGTGCCTTTTTCATGTAATTTCTAACTGATTAGAAATTTTAAAAAATTGTTGAGAATCAATCACTGAAAATGTTCAGATTTCCATTAAAAAAAAAAAAAGAGGATATTTCATAATGCTCTTCTACTATCCATATTTCACCTTGCATATTCATGTTACATAGATGATTGGTGTTTGCTTGTCTTTTGAAGGTGCTATAGAAGTTCTCCTATGACTATCTGTTCATTTCATTATGTTGCTTGTTCTGGTATAACAAGATCGACTATTGAGCTGGCACTGTAGCAAATATTCAAAAGGAAAAAATGGGTCAAATTGTGCTTTAAGAGACACATTGGGTATTGCATCAATAATACATGGTTGTAATAGTTCCCTCTGGTTTACTAGATAGTGATAGCGCGTGGGTGAATGTTTTTGTGTCTCTGGTGCAAATATTGTACTATCCTATTATTCATATGATGTATCGAACAACCTATTGGTTGTAATAGTCTATTTTCGTATATCTATAGATAGAATACTATCCTATCGGCGCAGGAATACTTTGTAAATAGACAAGCACAATGTAAAACATGTCGGGCCCGTGTATCGTACGGAGAGCCCTCATCTAGTATAGATAGACATAGACATTTATCTTCCACCACTATAACTCAACTCAATAGGAAAAATGAATTTTAAAATTCAACTAAAACATTGAAGAAAGAGTAATATATACTAGTAATTACTAAAGAGAAAAACAAAATCACAAATTATTAAAGCTAAAGCTTAAAAATGTGATTTTACATACAAGATCAAGTGTAACATCATTGTGACAAAAAGACAACCAAATAAAATTACATAAAATGAGAAAACTGGCTTACTAATCTGTTACACTTGAGATGATTTTGGAAACTAAGTTAATCCGTTACAACATGGGATGATTTTGGGAACTAAGTAGCCGTGGACGTGTTAAGCTTAAAACCAAACAAATTGTTTTTGAAAGCCGAGGGCCTTGTCCTCAAAACCAAGTAACCAATTACTTGGTTTGGCTCTATTTTATATATAGATGATAATGAAATAGAAATCTCAAAGTATCCATGATATTTTTCATCTCTCTGGTATACTTCGTAATTTCCCATATTCCAATGAGAAGAAAGTGTTCCTAGACAATTCTGAATTCAGTTATTAGGGAGATGTACAAAGTTAGTTAGATTTACAAACAACTGTAGAAGGCAAATATAAGAGCACATACAAACAAATTTATCTGGCAAAAGAATTGTGAAAGAGTAATGCATGCAGCAAAATTAAGGAAATAATGAGCTTGTCGTTTTCTTCTAAGTTCCTACTGACCCTCCCTTCACCATGCCTGAAAGAGACACATAATGTGATTATAAGATTGGGTACTTTTATATGAATCCATTAGCTATAGTTCATCCAATGTGAAAGAATTAAAGTTGATGGAAAACTAATAAGTTTGTCATGTTAGTAGAAGTCGCCTCTTCGTTAAACTAAATTCTTTGTTTTGGCAATATGTAGTGGTTACGATTAATTAAATGAACTATTAAAAAAGAAATGGGACATCAATAACTCTAACTCCATCATTTCGTAAAAACACTCAACTCAACCGAGCAGGCATCCTCCCACTTACTCCTTGCTTGCTCCTTTATAAGAAGAGTTGGAATTTGTTCATCCCCTGCAATTTAAAATCACAATGTTATTGAACTACTACTAATGAATAAGTAATAAAGTGGCAAAAAATTTAATAACCAGGCAAAACGTACATAGTTACAGGGGCGGATTTACCTTATGCCGAGGGGTGTCACGTGACACTGCTTCGTCAATTTCTTTTTTTACTAAATATGTATTTGTATAAATCAAAACGCAGAACAAAACTAAGGTAAGTAGAATAAATGACACTGCTTGACACGAGGAGCTACATAGCTCACTTGGTGGTCAGCACATAAGTCCTCAGATAGAGGACGCGAGGTCGAACCCCTGTGGCTTTATCTTGCGTTTAAATTTCGTTCTCCTTATCTACAAACAATTACATATGTACAACTTCGAACCACTAACCTCTTGGAGATATAAAAAAGTAAAATTTACTTGGCATAGCTTACATTATTACCTATTTATAGAACATAACTAAACTTTACAATAATAATATTTAGTAGCTAAAATATAACATATTTACTTCCTATAACTATCACATTTTTACCACTCATCTGATAACTTTCCACACCCCTAAATTTAAGCAAAAAAAAAAACGTCCCTCTCTTCTATCCCCCTAAATACACGCCATTATGCTCAACATCCCTTAATTTTCTCCAATTTCAAATCAGTTTTACAATAGTTCAACTTCCTTGTTTATCTCTAATTAACTACTCATTAATTTCACTCATAATTCAAATCTAATTCCCAAAAAAAGTAAGATTCTATACTGATTTTTACGTTTCACCGTGTATTTAACCTATATTTTCGTTTTTTTTTTCTTTTTCCGTTTGAATCAGCAATGCAACTCTAAATAATTGATTATCACTGTTTGTTCTTGGTTGTTTTTTGTTAGATTTAAGTGAAATGGCTAAGAAAGCTTCTACTCCGATGAGGACATTTTCAATTCCTAATGTTTTGGATTGATATTTTAATAGCTGTTTTTCATGTATATTTTAATTGTATTTTGATTATCATGTTCAATATTACTTATTCTAGTTTCTGTTGACTATATTTCAGATATATTTTTCATATATTTTGATTATATTTAGAAAAAAATCAGAAAAATAAAAAAGTTGCAGTGAAAAAATTTGTTACCTCAATTATGAACTCAATTATGACTATATTTTAATTGTATTTTGATTATTATGTTCAATATTACTTATTCTGGTTTCTGTTGTTCAAATATATATTCGTCGTTTAAAACGAGCTCTGTTCACTAGTTTGATATTGTTATTTTTCAAAGTTTTTTGATGAACTAGTTTTTGAACTTTTTTTTTTTTTTGGTTAAAAATATGAATGTACTTTTTGAATTCAATTTTTTTTGAATTTGTTAGCTGTTTGAATGAGATATGAGATCAGATATGGAATGGGAGGATATTTGCGTGAATTAGGAAACATTAAAAACTGATTTTAATTTAAATTGGAATAGATTTTGTTTCCATAAATATAGCACTTTCAATTTTCTCAGCGTGTGTATTTCCGTTATATTTATCCTATATTTAAGTCGACGCGTTTACTAGCTAAATATAGGTCCTCCAGCTACGAATTGTAAATGTAGAATATGTATTTATAGGTTGTTAGAAGGAGCTAAAAGATAGATGTTTGTGAAAATTTTACGTGTTGAGGCAATGACACAAAGGACAATTACATCATATCTAATTATGGCATAGCTAAGGCAACGACGCGAAAGACAATTGCACCCCTTTAAGTGTCTGCCAAACAGACCATCCCAACATACAGGGAAACTAAATCTCTTCAGTGAGCTAAACAAATCAAATCTTCAATCCACTACAAAGCTTTAGTAGAGAATGTGGTATCTCCAAAATGAATACTCAAATCGCCAATGTTTTTACATTAAGGTTGTCAATCATAGACATTAAAGTCCAATCTGATTCAGACTCGCCAATTTCAGGCTTGTACGGGAGACTCCAAACTGAACTTAAGAACTTGGGATGAGAATCTGTTAAAGCATTTGCACAGCTTCCACTGAGGCGACTCTTGATTTAAAGAAGGGACAAAGTACGGAAGCAGCCATCCGGGTGAAAATATTGACAACTAGATGACTACATAAAATCAAAAGATATATTGTAGCCAAAATGTATATTATACACTATATATACAAGTTTTATACAATTATTATATACTCTTATATACACTTTTCATACAATAACATACATATTATATACATTTATATCAGTACCCACCGTAGCACTGTAACCCTTCCCAGTATAATTTGGGTATAATAAACATATAATTAAGGTATGCTCAGTGTATATTGTATACACACTACTTATGCACATAGTATACTAATATTATTTACACATTATACATGTTTTGGGGATATATTTTGCAGGATCACCGTTGAAAAATGGGATAGATACCATTAAAAATGCTGCATGTGTATACACAATCGCAAGAGCAACTATCAACCCAGAAATTTTGTATATAGAGTTGTTGCTATTTGTTTTGGCCATTTATGATGACACAACTACATGACCCAAACAGAGAAGCAAACTTGACAACTACAATTTTGTGGAAAACTGAGTGAGTACAAATTAATGAAAGCCCCATTTAATATTATTAGTGGAAAAGTATCTGGTCACCTTAAATCTGATCCTATAAATACCCACCTACGTAACTAAACTGCCCATAATGCATAAAACAGAACATAGAAACAAAAATGGATTTATTGGGATCACCACTGGCATTGTGTTGCGTCTTTTTGTTGTTCCTAACTGGAAGCTTGGCACAAAATGTTATACAGGAAGTTGGGCCGATTTGTTGGGTGGTCTCGATGGCGGGTTGTGAATTGATTGGGAGGACCGCTGGTAAAGCCTTTTTTGGTTATGCGAGATATATCAAGAGATAGAGATGGTAAAGGGTATATTTCGGTGGGCTACAACTTGGAGATAGAATGAGCTTAAGGTATATTTCGGATCCAATAGTTCAAAGCTTGGCCATTTCTTTTGCTTATAATCACACCATATCCTTTTACCTTTTTTTTTTTTTTTTTTTTTAAGGAAAAGAAGCATCAGTTGGATTTGTTTTAATGTAATTTATCAGTAAGGATGGACTGATATTGCTACTGCGTGGGTTGAGAACGATTACTTTGGGCCAAACAGACAAACGGTTTCTTTGGCTTAATTAAAAAAGCGTCAGTTGGATCCTTGTAACAAGCTTTAACAGTTCCTTTTGAAGATATGTTAAGGACGTGATTCTGGTATATATTTGTCCATCCTTGTTGATCAATAATTGTCAATTGTACACTATTTTGATAATCATCAAAACTTCATAAGATCTTTGTGAAGTTGAGAAGATATTCGAGTCAATTCCTACTCAAAAGATGAAAGAAATAAAAAGAAACTTTTTTTCTTTGTTGGTTTTCGAGTGTGATTGAGATTTAGATCCTTTCTAGAAAAGGATTAGACCTAGTAGTATAAATACATGTGTCACGACCCGACTAGGGGCCGTGACGAGTACCCGATACTTGTACCGAGCACCCCTTACCTATCATTTTACCTGTACCTCTTAGCAAGCCGTATGAACAGTGCCATATTTTTTTTATTTTTTTTTTCAAACTGAACATTAACATTAGCAGCGTCATTATGAACATAGACTAGTAAGCTTCGCTATTACTTCATACAGCAGCATTAAGATGCCAAAATACCACATATTTAACTATACATAACTGACTGTGCATATCTGTCTACGAGCCTCTAGACATAGTACACTTATACATAGGAAGGGCCGAGTACTGTCGTGCCCGAAAATACATACACAAAATAGTACCACGGAAGTGAGGCTCCGGAACAACTAGAGCGCTGTCAAGTGCGGCTGGTATAGCTCCTAAGGATCAAGTCCACCTGTATGCTGACCTGCGCGGCATGAAACGCAGCGTCCACAAGAAGGGACGTCAGTACGAATAATGTACCGAGTATGTAAGGCATGGAAGATAATACAAGCAGTAACATAGAGTACGATTAATAATATCATGGAATCATAGGACATATAATGAGGCAAGGAGGTAACCTGTACATATGAAGGCCCCTTTTTGGGCGGCTATCATGCATGGCTTGTCTTTCCTTTTTAAAAACGTTTTCCCTCCATAAACGTAGAAAATAGAACTTATATTATGTCGTATCTTATCGTATCATATCCTATCATGCACTACCGTATCTTATCGTGGCGTGTCAGGTCGTGTCCTATCGTATCTTATCATGGCATATCGTATCGTGTAATATCATGTCTTATTACAGCATGTCATATCGTGTTATATCATGTCAATGTCATAGCATAGCGTGTCATAGCATAACTCGTCATATCCTGGCATAGCTTATCATATCATAGCATAGCTTGTCGTAGTATGTCATGTTATGGCATATCATAGCATATCATGTCATAGCATAGCTTGTCGTATCCTAGCATAGCTTATCATAGCATAGCGTATCATAGCGTATCATATCATAGCATAGCATGTCATAGCATATCGTATCATAGCATGTCTGGTCATGACATGGTAGGTCATATCATAGCGCCGAACAATGTCGGCTCACCCACATAGCGCCGATATGCACCGGCTCACCCATATATCCCGCGTCCGGGCACCCCGCGTCCGGGATGATAAGCCAGCTGATCAGGTGGCAGTGAAACATATTTCCCTTCCCATTCCCCCATGTATCCTTTCCCCCCAGCCCAGGTTCATATGCATAGCTTGCATATATGTACTTTGTATGCATATACACATCTTATATACGTACACATATTTTATATACATATACATGTTTTATATATATATATATATATATATATATATCATATAAGCACACAAGGGAGCCCAAGGAAAAATCATGTAGCCATCGGAGTGACGTAAGGTCGGTGACCTCCGATTACATTACGGAATACTCGTGATCGCTTTTGTCTCACCTCGAAGAGACGAATATTTTAAGGTGAGATGGTCAACGGAGAATAGTATTAAAGTAAATGTAGAATGAAATCGTGGGCGTCATAGATGACAGTTCATAGGCTTGGGAGTCTTTAGAAAGTAAAGTCATAGCTAGGGGATATAAATAAGATTCAAGAATTAGTTTATCACTTTCGTATTCACATAGAATACTTAGCTCAGGAATCTTAGTCATAGAATCGTTCCGGTAGTACTTATCATAGGCATATCCTCTTGTCTAACATCATTGTCATCATTATCATCATGGAAGTCTCCTCGTTAGAGTACTTATAGTACTTATCATTTGGTAACGAAATCAGGATCAAAGGATTCCCTTGGATTCAACTTCTAGTAAGTCCAACAAGGCTGTAAGGAAAATCCGAGAGTAACGGGCCCACCTCGGCCGGATGAGGTAGCGTATACTATTTACATATGTTACATGTCATGGCGTTACTTGTGGGGGTTCTAGGGTAACCGGGTCCCATTTATGCAAGTTCTAGGAGTTTAAGGGGTCTTTCCATCATTTTGCACACTTTCTAGTTCAATTCTATTGAACAAAAAGGAGAAAACTTTAGGTGCGGATTCCGGGTAACAGAGTTGTCCCCGAGGCTCGTACCCAACTTATTATATCTAAGACATGCCATAGAAAGAAGGGTGAAGCCTTACATACCTCTTTCCGCTCCTTTTGCTATTCCAAATTCACGTTGCAATCTCGTCAAAATCTGCGAATTGGTCATGTTTACCAAAACTCTTATTAGGATACTTAGAGTTAGAATCTTAAGGGAACACTTGGTTACCGAAATTTCGGCAGCACTTCCTCTGTAAATATACCATCCTCAACATTCAACACAACCAAATTCTCATCAATCACAATCCGGGAATTCAAACCCGGCCAAACTATTAACATAATTCAACAACTACACTAGCGATTCACATATTTCATTCAAGATGCATGATCTCAATTTACCACTTTCTTCAAAGCCTTCCAACTTCAATGAACACAATAGCAAACTTACAATATATATTCCATCAACATCATACTAATATCATTACATGCTATCCATGCAAGAACATTATTTTTCAATATACACAATCTTCCAATTGTCAATACTTCACCAAACTTATCAAGTCTTTATTTGCGATATAACATCTACAACACAACGACTAAGATATTAATTACAACTCGCTCATTATTCTTTCACAACTCACCAATATACACGACTATACATCAAGTATACACGGCCACATACACACCACACACTACACGGCCATATCATGCACACACAACTACATTCTATCCAAATTCATTCAACTTCCATTTTCCACATATCATTTACAACCATAACAACCAAACACTAGACAACATAATTGAATCATGACTCCTACACATATATATATATATATATGCACGGCCATATACTATATTTCTCTCCTTCATGAATTTCATCCATTTTAGCATACTACAACACATATAAACCATATATAACACATAAAACAAGATTAAAACTCACCTTTCTTCTTCAACTTCTCGCTTGGCTACAACTTGACAACTTGTATGATTGTGAGTTTTTCTTGCTCCAACAACAACTCCACCTTGTTAAGCACCCTTTACTTGGTAGGAAATGATTTTTGAAAGAATTTTTATCAATTTTTTTCCATGGAATCCTCTATGGCCGAATGGCCTATTAAGTTTTCTCCTTCTTTTCTCTTCTCTCTACTCTTGAAATTTCTAGAGGTTTTTGGTGATAAGGATGACTTAGTCATCTTTTTATTTCACAAAATATAATTCACTTTGGGCCTAGCCCATAAGCATGGCCGGTTGGGCCTTCAAATTTTTCAAAAAAAATACTTTCAAGCCTACTTTGTATTCTTGGCTAGTTCTTATAATTTATGAAACATTTTTTTTTCCAACTTCCAAATTTGCCCTTCGTCTTTCTCCATATTTCCACTTCTAGATTTTTCATAAGCAACTCATGTGCCAACAACATAAAATATTGCTTTGCTTGTTGTCTTCCCGCGATTGTCTTGAATTATCCGATTGCACAAAACGCGGGATTTAACAACATGCTAGCTAAGATTTATTAAGAACAAAATGTAGAACTTAAGAGTATTCAATCTTCTAACTTACTTTCTCCCTTGATATTAATAAAGGTGTCGGCCGTTCTCCGTGGACTAGGATCACATCGATCCGAACCACGTTAATTATTGTGTTTTAATCGTTTCTGCGCTAACAATTGGTATCAAGAGCCTACAGGTCGTGAGATCTAGGAGATAAGGAGACTATGACATCTATGAAGTTTGAGGTAGCGAACTTTGATGGGCGAAGTAATAACTTCAACATCTGGAAGATCAAGATCATGGCGTTGTTACGGAGAGAAGGATCAATCTATGCTTTGGACGACTCATATTCCAAAAATATGAAAGAGGCCGAGAAGTAGAAGATTGAGATGGATGCATTTAGCGCAATTCAATTATCCTTATCAGAAAACGTGTTATGTGAAGTCAGCACCGAGGAAACGGCTACAAGTTTGTGGAAGAAACTTGAAGATATCTACCACAAGAAATCAATAACAACTAGAATGTTGTTAAGACAGTGTTTACACACCTTCAAGATGAAGACAGGTACAACTTTACAGGATCATCTTGATGCTTTTAATAAATTGGCTATGGATCTTACTCATGCTGATATTAAAGTGGGAGATGAAGAACTAGCGTGCACTCTACTGTTTTCATTATCACCGGTGTATAAAGATGTAGTTAATTCAATAATGTACAGTAAGGAGGTGGTCACGTTACTGATGGTAAGACATGCATTGAATTCAGATGAATTAAGAAACCATATCAACAATGGTGAGAAAGAGGACCATGGTGAGGGTTTGACTGTTAGAGGTCGCTCGAGCCAACAAATGAGAGGTAAATCAGTAGTTAGGTCAAAGTCTAGGAAAAGGGTGAGTAGGAAGGATGCTGAATGTTGGGGTTGTCATCAAACGGGTCACTTTGAGAGGGATTGCCCGAATAAGAAGATTGATAAAACAACAGCTAGTGCATCTATGCTTCAGGTCGCTCAGACATCCGGAGAAGATTATGTGCTAACTGCTTCAACAGATGACATTCAGACACACAAATGGATTTTAGATTCAGCTTGTACCTTTCACATGTGCTTCAGAAACGATTGGTTTACTAGCTACGAGCAGACAAATGAGACTGTACTTATGGGGAACGATGCAGTGTGTGAAATAGCAGGCACTGGTTCAGCCCGTATACAGTGTCATAATAGCATCATAAGAACATTGTCTAATGTTTGACATGTCCCCGATCCGAAAAAGAATCTGATCTCTCTTGGTACTCTAGATAAGCTCGGATATAAACATGCGGGTGAAGGTGGAATCTGCAAGGTGGCCAAGGGTTCTCTGGTCATGTTAAAGGCCAAACTGGAGGGTGGTCTTTATGTACTTATGGGCAACACCATTCTAGGTACTGCGAATGCTTCAACCTCACAGTTATCAGATGATGACAAGGCTAAGATGTGGCATATGAGATTAGGTCACATGAGCGAGAGGGGTTTGGCAGTTTTGAGCAACCGAAACCTTTTAAAAGGGGAGAAGATTAGTACACTTGATTTTTGTGAGCATTGTGTCCTTGGAAAGCAGAAACGGGTCAGCTTTAGCACGAGCAAGCACAAAACGGAAGGGGTACTTGACTACATTCATTCAAATTTATGGGGTCCATCTCAGGTTCCATCCAAGGGTGGACAGAGGTATCTTCTTACTTTTATTGATGATTTTTCACGCAAAGTTTGGATATACTTTTTAAAGGCTAAAAGTGATGTCTTTGAGAATTTCAAAAACTGGAAGACATTAATTGAAAATCAGTGTGGCATAAAGATTAAGTGTCTTCGAATAGATAATGGCTTGGAATTTTGCAATGAAGCGTTTGACAACTTCTGGAAGATTCATGGTGTATTGAGACATATATCACTACTAAAAAAACAGTGTTTAGCGACGGACTGAATCCGTCGTTAATCTGCATATATCCGTTGCCAAACAAGTTTTACGACGGATTAGAGACGAAATTTTGTCTGTTACTATTTTACTCATAGCTAACCTCTTAATGACGGAAAAATGGATTCCATAGCAAACTTAGCAACAGAATTTGCCGTCGCAAATTTTATAAAGTTCGTCGCTACTTTCATGATTCATTTCATCGTTTTAATATATTCGCGACGAAAGTTTTTGTCGCTAATCTGTCTCTATTTTGAGTAGTTTAAGCCCTGTTTTTGCGACAAAAGATCATTGTCGCAATCTGTCGCTAACTTTTTTCTATAGCAACCACCAAAATCCATCGCAAAATCTGTCGCAAGTATTTTTCTTCCGAATATTTTTATCTAATTTTCTTAAATACACTCGGTTCAAACATCTTAAATGTAAATTATTAAATACCCTTAAAAATAACTGACATTCAAAAAGTATAATTACAGAAAGCATGTGATCAGGTAGTATAGGAATCAATGTTCGTAATTGTTCTTCAACTAATAGAAGAGAGTCTAAAAGCCACAGGTAACTAATGTAGTGCTTGAGAGTGATGTTCATCAAGACCAAAAGTAGAACCCGAGGCCATAATCGTGTTTCCCTTGACCCAAGGCCATAAACTTTTCTCTTCATCTTTCCTACCACTATCTCGTAATACATCAGAGTTGTAACATCCATCTCATCCTACTGTAATTGTTGTGATCACTGTTGCTCTAACAATTCGTGAGCTTTGTCCTGTAAAATGAAAATGAACATTGCAGATTTATGGAGGCATCACCATTCATGGAATTCAAAACTATCTTACAGTAATGGAACACCACGTACTACAACCACCTAGGCAATTCAACAAAAAGACATCAGGACATCATCTATATATACATAGTTGGAATCACTCTAGATTTGTATACTATTGCTAAGTTAATGACACAAATTCCTTACAACTGAAGATGATATAGTATTTATTGTAATCATGTAGAACACTAGATCCCTATATTAGTAGACCATGAGTTTGTAACTTATGACATCATTAAGATTCAAACCATATTGCAATTCATGAATTACATATTACGGGATGTCGGTTGACTACATAGCATAACCTGACTGAATTTTGCAATTTTTGAGGTTTATCCTCAGTGCCTGAGTCGATTAAAAATTACAGTTTATAATATAGCAGAATAACGAACATAACAAAAATGGAAAAAATACGATGCAACCAAAAAAGTTCAATACCACCAGTTACCACCCATTACAAATAATAGTGAAATTACTGGTAAGCTCATTTTGAGCTCAAATTTTATGACACTAAAACTCCATAAAACTTCAACCAATAGGTACTAAACTGTTTCAGCTAGAATCAACTGTTTCAGCCTAACCAATACGTACTAAACACTTATATAACAGTCCTCATAACAGAAAGTAAGAGCATAATAACACTGTCACATTGAGATACACCTATAAGGACAACGTTATACGGAACATCACATTTTGCTTTATAATTTACCTGGACGAAGGAGACTGATTAGTATCTTTTTCAGTGGGCGCAGTGTATTTGTAGTTTATTTCCCTAGAGGCGTTTGAACAAATAATTCCATGCATGTATGGAACTCACAACGAAAATTGAAACATGAAGAATGACAAAAATTCAGATAAAAATCAAATCGGCCATCACAGAGCAAGTTCATTGGTCACCACCTAGGTATAAACAATCTCTATATGTGCACCCATAATAGGGCATTCCCATTTATTCAACCTTTTTCCAGCCAAAAAGCGCACATAGGGAAATGCTTAGTTTTACGAGCAGTCCATAAAGCCATTTGAAATATTTTTCAATGAAGTTCCATTAAGCTATTTGAATTCAATATGTGATTATTACCCTTGTAGGGTAAAAAAAAAAGTTATGCAAAATTATCATAAGTTAAATTTAGCATTACAAATTTTAGTTGATGGAAATAAATATTAACTATTCACTCAAAAAGCACTGCAAATCTGTTTCACCATTTTTACTTTCCTAAAAAGCAACCAAGAAAGAGGTAGAATATACAACTTCTTCATTCTATAAATACGCTCCTCATCGACATGTATGTAGATCCTAATATATTTGTTTCACCATTTTTATCTTGCTTAGTGTTAAATCTTTTGGCTAATAATTAGTTACAACGGTATCTACCTATTACTTGCTAAAGCGAAGAAGTACATACCTCCATATATTAGCTATGTCAAGTTGATTTTCGAGAATCCCATATTTTCTTTAGTAACAACAGCTGCAGCCAAGTTAAAGTTTCAACAGATAAAGGAAATAGTGAACACAAAAATAATATCAGAAACCAGTCATAGAATAGAAACATTTACCATGATCGGCATTGGAAACCCAATTGATAGCAAATCCAGAACAAGTCTAAGACGTCCTGCCACTATACCATCATATAGCACATTGGGAGACTACATATATTTTATAATTGGGAGAAAGTAATGAAGATACATAATAGCATTTATTCTACTATTATTTTTGTTGATCTACTTGCTTTGACACTTGCTTCAGTGCACCCAGTCTTATTTGCATACAGTCTACTATTAACACTATCCCTAATTCCAAATTTTCTATCTTTTTCCTCCAAATATTGGCTGATCATTAAATCCATTACAATATTCCCCTGCCTCTCCTTGATAAAATAAATTACTACAAGTTAAAAGGATCAAGTCTATACATGAATACATAAAGACAACAAACCTGTCGCTTCTCATAGGACAATCCATGTTCACTTCTCCAATGGGTTTAACAACATCAAGTAGTAAAGAAGACTCATCATGGTGTGGTGTCAAAATGTGTATTACTTAATTAAATATGGTCGGAGATTATATTAGGTACGCAATGGCCATTAGGCGTCTGAATGAGAGCAATGTACTGAGCATTAGTGTAGAAGAGAGGCGATACTATCAGAGTTTTGTGACCTAGGAAATAAATTTAAATCATCATGGTGACGGAATTGGCGACGGATATTAAATGTTAAATCCATCGCTTAAATATAACTTTGTTGGTTAATAAAAAATGCCTAAGGACGGAAAATTCCGTAGCAATGACTTTTATTTATTTTTTTAAAATAAATTAAATCTAGCTACAGAAAAACCGTCGCTAGATCGGTCGCTACTATTTAATAAAATTTGTCCCTAGCCTTATGTCGCTAATTCCATCGGCAAAATGAAGGCGCCAAAATTTAGCTCAAAAATTTAGCAACGGATTAAGTTTTTTGTCGCTAATCCATCGCTACATTAGCTATTTACATTTTTCTTACTTATTTGGCGACAAATCTACTATTCCGTCATTAATTAGCGACGGAAAAGGGTTTGTCGCTAAAAATCCGTCGCTAAAAGCTATATTTTTTGTAGTGATAGAACTGTTAGGCATACACCACAACAGAATGGAGTAGCTGAAAGGATGACTCTAATGCTAAGGTGCCTAAGGAGTTCTCGGCGGAAGCAGTAAATACTGCTTGTTATGTTGTTAATCGTTCTGTAGCGTCAACGATTGACTTCAAAACTTCAAATAAGGTATGGTCAAGTAAACCGTCTGATTACTCGTACTTAAGAATCTTTGGATGTCCCGCATACTCTGGGTGAACCATACAGTATAGCTACTGGAAGGGACAAACGAACTCCAAAGCCTAATCTAAAATGTTACTCTCAGCCTTCGCAAGCTAATCTTGTGGCCTATGCATTAGCTACTGCCGAGGAGGAAATAAAGGATCTGGAACCTTCAAGCTATACAGAAGTTACTATGTGTGGTGAAGCTGATCAATGGCATTTAGCCATAACCGAAGAGATGGAGTCTCTACACAAGAACCAGACATGGGATTTGGTAAGTCTACCAAAGGGGAAGAGTACTGTTGGTTGCAAATGGGTCTTCAGAAAAATATGTGACATTCTAGGTGTAGAAGATGCTAAATACAAAGCGAGATTTGTTGCTAAAGGCTTTTGTCAAAAGGAGGGAATCGACTACAATGAGATTTTCTCACCAATCGTGAAGATAGCTCAATTCGTTTGTTACTAGCTTTGGTTGCCCATTATGAATTAAAGCTTCATCAGCTTGATGTCAAGACTGCATTCTTACATGGTGAACTTGAAGAGGTGATCTTCATGAATCAGCCCGAGGGTTTCCTTATTGAAGGAAAAGAAGACTAGGTTTGTCAATTAAAGAATCTTTGAATGGTTTGTAACAGTCTCCACGACAGTGGTACAAGAGATTTGATGTGTTCATGATTACTAAAGGTTTCTCGAGAAGTGCATTTGATAGCTGCGTGTATCATATGACGGTGTCTGGTAATTCAAATATTTATTTACTGTTATATGTTGATGATATGCTTATTACTGCTAATAATATAACAGAGATAAATAATTTGAAGAAACTGCTAAGTAAGAAGTTTGACATGAAAGATTTAGGTGAAGCTAAGAAAATCCTTGGAATGGAGATTCACAGGAAGAACGGTGAGGTAAATCTTTCACAGAAGAAATATATTGAGAAGGTACTTAAGAGATTTGGCATGGATAAATGTAAACCCGTTACTTTATTGTTAGCACAATATTTCAGACCGTTAGCACAATATTTTAGACTTTCTTTTTTGATGGCACTACAATCAAAGGAAGAGGAGTACATGTCAAAAGTTCCTTATTTTAGTGCAGTTGGCAGCATTATGCTATGGTTTGCACTCCGCCTGATATTGCTCAAGCAGTGAGTGTGGTAAGTCGATTCATGTCTAATCCGGGTAAGACACATTGAGAAGCAATTAAGTGGATATTGAGATATCTTAAAGGTTCTTCGAATGTTGGTCTAACTTTTTATAGGATGAGAAATGAAGACTTCTCGACCCTTGGTTATGTGGATTCTGATTTTGCAGGTGATCTTGATAAAAGGAGATCAACAACAAGCTATATCTTTACTATTACAGGTAGTTCCATAAGTTGGAAGGCAACTCTCCAGTCTATAGTTGCTTTGACCACAACAGAAGCTGAATATATGGAAGCAGTAGAAGTAGTAAAGAAGGCTATATGGTTGAAAGGTTTGGTGTCAGAATTGAGTAGGGTTCAACATGAACCAACTCTAAAATATGATAGCCAGAGTGCTATTCACTTGATAAAAAAATTAGAGATTTCATGATCGCACCAAACACATTGATATCAGATTTTATTTTATTCGTGATGTTGTTGAACAAGGCACAGTTAAGGTCTTGAAGGTTGACACAAAGGACAACGCAACAGATATGTTGACTAAGGTGGTTCCTCTTGTCAAGTTTAGCCATTGTATTAATTTGGAAGGAGTTCACATCAACTGACGCGTCAGGATGAAGAACGGCAGGGCAAGTTAGAGCTACTAGTATGTACAAGGTTTTGGTTAGTGTCTCTTGTTTCCTACACGGAGTTAGCTCACGTAGGCTTAGAGACATTGGACGGAATGGCGTTTATATGGAAGCTCGAAATTCATCTCAAGGTGGAGATTGTGAAGTTGAGAAGATATTCACGCCAATTCCTACTCAAAAGAGGAAAGAAATAAAAGGAAACTTTTTTTCTTTGTTGGTTTTCGAGTGTGATTTGGATTTAGATCCTTTCTAGGAAAGGATTAGACCTAGTAGTATAAATACATGATAGCTGGGATTTATTAAGAACGGAACATGGAACCTAAGAGTATTCAATCTTGTAACTTACTTTCTCCCTTGATATTAATAAAGGGGTCGGTCGTTCTCCGTGGTCACGTGTATTTCTTGGAGCCAAAGTTTGATTTATTCTTGGAGAGCAAGTTTGTGCGTGAAGGAGAAAAATTGCCAATTTTTCTCTTTTCTCTTACTACTACTTGGAGCCCAAGGATTTGCTACTATAAATGGAAGGTTTCTCTTCCATAGTAGACACCAATTTGAGAAGAACTTAGTTGAGTTTGCCTTCTTCTATAAAGAGTATTTGTAAGAGAGTTGTGTTGCGAAACACTTGTGTGAACTCTTTATTGGAGTGATCTTGTGAGGTTATTCTCTTGGGGGTTTTGGGATATTAGAGTATTTAATTACTCAAATTTTGTACTCTCTTTTGTATCCGTTGGTGTTAGTAAATTTGCTTCTCTTTTGGTTGTGGATGTAGGTCAAATTGACCGAACCACATTTGTCTCCTATTATCCTTGTTATTATCTTTAATTGACTGCTTTTTCTAATTCCGCACTATCCCGGACTCCCGATCCTAACATTTTTTTATTGGATTGATAGAATACTTTTAATAAAATTATTGGCAAAATAAAAGTAACCTCATCTCCCTGTATCTCTTCTTCCCCATATCTCATCCTCTCTCTATTTTCATCTCTCCATCTCTTTCTCGTCGTCTCCCAGTCTCTTTCTCTCTCGATCACCCCATTCCCATATCCTTTCTCTCTCTCTCTCTCTCTCTCTCTCTCTCTCCCTCGTCTTTCCTCTCTCATCCTCAATATCCTACTCATGTAAAGGAAGAAGATAACGACAAACCCCAAGAATTCATGGCTGTGAATATGAACTTAAAAAAAATGCACCAACACAAGGTTGAATACATCGCTTAAGTTTGAAGAAAGAATTGAAAACACCAGTACATACCATTTGAGCTAGAATTGAAAACACCAGTACAGACCATTTGAGCTTGCTTTAAATTTTCTCAACTTGTGTAATTGTGATTCGTTTTGATAAGGTGATATTGAATTTTTTTATAACATGTTAAGGAGTTTGAATATCAATTTTGGAGATGATTTGGGATGATTTTCAAATTACAAAGGGAGGTTGATGAAAAACATGTGGATCCCCAAATGTATATCCATGTATAAAACCATTCACATTTGTATAATCACCTTTATATATCATGGATATACGTAGATTTACATGATATACAACGTGATATACATATGTCATTGTGATAGATTCTAGATTTGAATTTTGACTCAAACCCTATTTAAATCGTTTCCAATCTTCCTCAATTTTTTTAAATAGATTTATCTAGGTATTTTTAATGAATCCCAAGCTAACCCACTCAACAACAATATACCCAGTATAATCCTATAAGGTGGGGTTCTGGGGAAGGTAGAGTGTATGCAGACCTTACCCCTACCTTAAAAGGTAGGGAGGCTGTTTCCGACAGACCCTCGACTCAAGAGAAGGTGCCAAGACAACAATAAGAATAGACAGTAATAGCAACATCTAATAAGATAAATGCAGTTAAAGAAAGAAACAAAGAAACAATCAAGTTATAATAGAGAGCTAAAAAATAAGTGAAAAAACAAAGATAATAATATTCCTAGCACGGAAAAGAAATTCTCGCGGCCCCCTACTAGGCCTCTACCCTGATACTCGACCTCCACATCCTCCTATCAAGGGTCATGTCCTCGGTAAGCTGAAGCTGCGCCATATCCTGCCGAATCACCTCTCCCAGGAGTTTTTTGGCCTACCCCTCCCTCTCCTCAGGCCTACCCCTGCCAGCCTCTCACACCTCCTCATTGGCGCATCAACGTATCTTCTTTGCACATGGCTGAACCATCTCAACCTTCCTTCCCGCATCATGTTCACCACGGGGGCCACACCCACCTTGTCCCGAATCACTTCATTTCGAATCATATCTCTCCTGGTATGCCCGCACATCTATCTCAGAATTCGAATCTCCGTTACATTCATCTTCTGGACATGAGCTTTCTTAATTGGCCAGCACTCCATCCCATACAACATAATCGGTCTAACCACCACTTTGAATAAAGTTCCCTTAAGTCTAGGCGGCACCTTCTTGTTGCACAACACACCTGATGCGAGCTTCCATTTCATCCATTCCACTCCAATACGATGAGTGAAATCGTTCTCAATCTCACCATTCCCTTGGATGATCGACCCCAGGTACTTGAAACTTTCTTTCTTAGGGATGACTTGAGTATCAAGTCACACGTCCTCATCCTCTACATGTATCACGCCACCGAACTTGCATTCCAGGTACTCAGTCTTAGTCCTGCTAAACCTAAAAACTTTCGACTGTAAGGTCTGTCTCCAAACCTCCAGCCTCGCGTTAACACCTCTTCGTGTCTCGTCAATCATCACAATGTCATCTGCAAATAACATGCACCATGTCACCTCTCCTTGAATGTGACGCGTCACTTCGTCTATCGCCAAAGCAAACAAAAATGGGCTAAGAGCGGATCCTGATGCAGACCCATCATAACTGGAATGTATTCTGAGTTACCTCCAACTTTCCTCACATGGGTCTTGGCTCTATCATACATGTCCTTAATCAGTCCAATGTATGCTACAGGAACACCTGTAGCTTTCGGACATCTACATAGGACCTCCCGCAAGACTTTATTGTATGCCTTTTCTAGGTCAACGAACACCATGTGTAAGTCTCTCTTCTTCTCCCTATACTGCTCCACCAACCTCCTCACAAGGTGAATGACTTCTATAGTCAAGCGCCCCATCACGAATCCGAACTAGTTCTCCGAAATAGGAACTATCTTCATCATCCTAACTTCCACCACTCTCTCCCAAACTTTAATTGTATGACTCAATAGCTTGATACCCCTATAGTTGTTGCGATTTTGGATATCCCCCTTGTTCTTGTACAACGGGATCATGATGCTCCATTTCCACTCTTCAAGCATCTTGGACGTCCTAAATATAGCATTCAACAACCACGTAAGCCACTCCAAGCCTTTTCTATCCACATTCTTCTAAAATTCTACCGGAATTTCATCTGGCCCGGTTACTCTTCCCCTGCTCATCTTACGCATAACCCCCTCGACCTCCTCAACCTTGACCCTCCTACAGTACCCAAAATCGTGGGACTCTCAAAGTGCTACAATTCGCCTAGTACAATGTTTTGATCCCCCTCTTCGTTCAATAGTTTATGAAAGTACGTCTACCATCTTCGTCTAATAAGGGCATCTTCTACCAAAACTTCTCCTTCCTTGTCTTTGATACACTTCACTTAGTCCAAGTCATGAGCCTTCCTCTTACTCGATTTGGCTAGCCTGTACAGCTTCTTGTCCCCAGCTTTTTCCCCAAGTTCGCTATGCAAACGTCCAAACGCGACAGTTTTAGCCGCCTTAACCGCTAACTTCACCTCCTTCCCTGCCTTCTTATAATGCCTCATATTAGTCATCTTCTCTTCCTCGTCTAAGCTCTCCACTAGCTTTAAATACGCTGCTTTCTTAGCTCTCACATTACCTTGGACCTCTCCGTTCCACCACCAGTCCCCTTTATGTCTTCCAGAGTAACCCTTCAAGACCCCCAACACTCCTCTTGCCGCTTCTCTGATATTAGTTGTCCCCATGGTCCACATACTACTCGCGTCCCCGCTACTCCTCCAGGCTCCCAACGCCCTCAACCACTCACCCAACTCCTAGGCATTTTCCTTGTTCAAAGCACCCACCTAATCTTAGTTTGACCATACATAACCCTCTTTCTCCTATTCCTCTTTATCTCTAGATCCATAACCAAAAGCCTATGCTGGGTCGCAAGGTTCTCGCTTGAGATAACATTGCAATCCGTGCATAGACCCCTATCACACTTTCGGGAGAGTAGGTAATCAATTTGGATCTTGGCTCTCGTACTCCAAAAGGTGACCAAGTGTTCTTCCCTCTTTTGGAAATTAGAGTTTTCTATCACTAAGTGGAAAGCCCTAGTGAAATCCAATAGCGACGTACCTCCCTCACTCCTATCACCAAACCCGAAGCCTCTATGCATATCTTCGTAACACCTAGCTGTCGTTCCGATGTGGTCGTTGAAATTACCTCAGAGAAAAAGCTTCTCTGAGTGCGGAATACCATCCACAACCTCGTCCAAATCCTCCCAGAATTGCCTTTTGATCTCCTTCTCCTGGTCCGCTTGTGATGCGTAAGCAGTAACCACGTTTAAAGTATGCCCTCCAACTATTATCTTAATAGCCATCAGCCTATCGTTCACCCTCCTGACCCCTACCACCAGATCACGGAGCTCCCTATTAACCAAAATACCAACTCCGTTGTTACCCTTCGCACCTCCTGAGAACCACAACTTAAACCCATCTACATCCCGGGCCCTATCTCCCACCCATCTAGACCTCTGGACACATGCTATGTTGATCTTCCTCTTTTGGAGAATCTTCGCTAACTCTATAGACTTCCCCGTCAAAGTCTCTATGTTCCAGGACCCAATTCTTAGCCTAGCGGCTCCTTTCCGCCCTTATCCCTCCTCCTACCCCCCACCCCTCGCCCCAACCGAGGACATGACCTGACTCTACCATCATTTACCGTAACCGCTATAATAAAGATTGAATTAAGGTTGCACTAACACTATACAAGCAAATAGTAGAATGAGAAAGAGTAAAAATACAAAGAATAGCTTCGATAAAATGGCGGAAGACAAACAAAAAAATCGACTAATAATATTAGAGTTTCAGATACTAGTTTAATTGCGATTTCAAGATTGGTATTTTGGTAAGATCTTGCCATTGATGAACTGAGAGGATTTTTTTTATAGTAGTGGTGAAATTCGGTGATTTGAAAGGTGATGGTATCATAGTGGGTCAGAGCAATCTGTCCAACTAGTTGATGAGTGAATAAATCATAAATATTGCTAAAAATTAGAATCTGTCTATCTGTTGCCATTTTAAGGGCTACAGTTACTAAACGTAATATTTAGATGACATGCATAGGTAGCAACTTTTTTGGGCCGCCATTTAATTTACACCCGAAGTTAATTTTTGTTATTATATAAGTTTAATCACTTCGAGAACAATTTCAGACATACGCGATTGAAGTTGAAAAGCTTGTCTCTGAAGTTTGGAAAACTTCAAGCATTTTTGCTTGAAGTGTGGCCTTGTGAAGGCTAAACATCGAACATTTTTGTCTAAAGATTGGTATGACTTGCTAAGGCCAACTTCGGACATTTTTTCTTCTGAAGTTGTAGACTATACAAGGCCAAACTTCACACATTTTTATTGGAGTTGTGGCCTTTGCAAGACTTGAGATTAATGGCTTGCCAAGCCAACTTGAGACATTTTGGCTTGAGGTCAGGACATATATTTAGTTGAACTTTAGATATTTTGGCGTGAAGTCCAAATGAACAAATTTTTGCTCAGAACCAGCAACTTATTCTTCTTTTTAACAATTAAACACATGATTCAACAACTAATTATTCTACTCAAATAAGCTCAAATTTAAAATATAAATTCCATACAACATAAAAAATAACTCCAGTCATCACACAACAACAAATCTAACAAATTCATTTTTTTTAACAATGGTGGTTTGCCGTTGTTTTCAAGCTTTTCCAACGATATCTATTTGTTTTCAAACTTTTCAATGATCATGAACTTTTTGTTTCATGTAAAGCGACATAAAACCCATTCAAACCCTGGATCAATGGATTGAAAATATCAAGTAATCTCAAATCCCAAAAAAAGAAAAGAAAAAGGTGAAGAAGAAGCAGAGCAGCCGTCTGTCTGAAGTTTATTAATACTAAAATAGATTAAATAATTTTTTAAAAGTGAGTACATGTTAAATGAAAGTGCTCAAATAACGAACGCTGTGGAATTTTTACCTAATATTTGGCTAAAATCCCGCCAATAATTATTAACACCGGTATATATATGCTAATGTCCCTATTAATATCATTTCAAAAAAACTTTAGGGAAGCAAGAAAACCCACAACGGTGTGTGTGTATATATATATATGCGCTAATGTCCCCTATAAATATCATTTCAAACAACTTTAGGGAAGCAAGAAAACCCACAACAAAATTAAAAAGTATAGGTTAAAAATAGGGTAACTTACATAAATAAATATAGTTTCTGGGCTTCTAACCAACCGTAGCTATCTTTTTCTTAATTACATTTCATAACTCTGTTATATCTATTTCGCGTGTATTTGACTGTATTCAAATACACAATTCCAAAATACAGTCAATCAAATACAACTATGTTTTACCTGTTTCGTGTGTATTCGGGTATATTCAAATATATAGTTTCAAAATACTGTCAGTCAAATACATATGTATATAGATCAGTCGAACAACACATCAATCAAATATATCTAGTTCGCCCAAAAATACAATCAGCCAAATTCATATACCTTATATTTACACTCAAAAAATGACGAATACACTCAAATAGACCCAGATATGGAGATACAAGAAATAGAACACACTCAAATCTGAGATACAGGAAGGAGAAGTCATGGATTTCGACTAGATATGTAAAAGTTCATCTGGATATTGAGAAAATGCACTCAGATCTAAGATATAAGAAGGAGAAGAAGTCATGAATTCCGGTCAGATATACTCCGGTGGCGGCCAGTGATGACGGAGGGGAGACCCATCACCGATGGCCAGAGATGATGGAGGAGAGACCCTTAGCCAGCGGCCAGAGATTACTAGCGACAAAGTTAGGCGTGCGACTCTTAAAAAACTTATCGATTACAATAGCAAAGTAAAAATTTCAATATTATTAAATATAATTAATTTGGTACTAATATAACAAAAGTACATCATCAACTCATGCTTAAACTCAACGCATTTTCATTTGAAAAATAAAAACAAACCTGACTTTTCAAGACCTTAAGTTGATTGTACAAAATCCCAAATTTAAGAATATGATAAGATTTTATGGCTTAGTATAAGATAATACAATTTTTAATTAAATCTATAAAGTTAGGTATTCCTCAATCTCTAGTAATTAAATACTATTATATACTTATATAATAAGTAATCTATATTAATCACTAAAAAGGAAGGGAAAGCTTTAAAGTAAGAGAAGTCCGATCGTTGGCTTGAATTCGATTGCCGATGAAATTAATGAATATCGACAATAGATTCGACTATGGGTGACGTTCCTAACTTAGTGATTTGTAAGAAAACTTGATAATGGAAGAAGGGTTGAGAATGGAGAGAGCCAAAGGAGTTTCTTTTTGCTTATTAAGTTGGGAAAAGATCTTTTGGAATTTGGGGCTTTTAGGGAGAGGGATTTAATGAAAAAGGTAAAATGGGAGGGGGGACTAAATAATAAAAAGATTAAAAAAAAAAATTTGCATTAAACTCAGGTTTGTACAGCTACTGCACAAATTTAAAAAAAAAATTAATTGTAGGAGCCAAGATTCGAACTCGGGTCACGACTAGTGAGCATCAACGCATGGACACTCCTACCAACTGAACTACTTTAGCAATTGTGTTTGAGGGGTCCTTTTAAAATATTTGATAATTTTTCAAGGTATATAAACATATGTATATAGGGCTTTTTCCAAAGTTACGGGGGGCCTTCAAGGTGGGTTCGCCCCTGGCTACGAGGGGTAGTTGGAATATACAATATAGCTACGGATTATAATTTATTTAAAGTGTAGTTATTATATTTAAATACTTCTTATAATTAGCTACAACATGTAAATTCCTTAAAATACGAGATGAGTTTAAAGTGGTTGATTTGTATTATCCTTTAATTTAATAAACTAAACAAAGCAACCATCAAAGTTCCAAAACATAAGCATGTTTTAGGGATGTTTATTTATTTACTATACTATTTAGAAAATAGACCGCAAAGAAAGTCGCACATGGAGTGATTCCAACTTGCAGGTAAGTGTACAGCTAACTACCACATCCTTATATACCAAGCTGCTTATATTATATACGGTGAGAAAAACAACATATATACAAAGCACCATATCAATTGATAAGTTACTGCTTACGTGTCAATTGCCAAACTTTATCACCAAATAGAATTAGTATTATTATATTATTATTACTCCGTTTTATTTTAATTGTCTTACTTTAATTTAACACGAAATTTAAGAAGGTTATTTTTTAATATTATGTGGTCTTAAATTAAAGGCTATATAATATATTACAATATTCTTTAAAGCTTGTGATCTTAAACATGTTATAAATTATTAAAATTTAAAAGTTATTAAATATAAAAAATAATATTTTAAAGAATAAAACATATAATGAAACGAAATGATTAATTTCTTTAGGGTTCAGGGAGTGGACAGAAGGATACGTGCCACGGTGCCAATTGAACCGATTGTGAGGGAGACTATAAAACTTAGTTAATTAATTACTTAATTTTGAAAAGATTAAGAAAAAACTTACTCCCACTTAAAGGTGATATTGCTATATTAGTTTTTAGCTCTCTCAAAAATGTTATCCAGTTATCTTACATGTAAACTTTGCTATTTATTATGTTTTGAATAATATTCCTCTATCATCACAAAACTTATATTTTTCATACCAAGTATCTTTAATTTTAAGCCGCTTCTTTTTAAACAAATATAGTTTCACCTTTACTCTTAAATTTATGCTTATTTAAAAATAAGATAGTTATACTGGGATTCATGAAATACATACTATTGAGCTCAGTATTCGTACATTCAAAACAGAAAAAGAGTATATCTGTTAATTATGTTTTTTTTAGAAATATGAACTACTACTGTATACCAAGTAAGCCAATTGTTAAAATGATTAATGAAGATTTGGACTCAATCTTGTGGTTGGATCACCGGGGATAAGTTTCACGACCATTAGAAAATGTCCCATTACTACTTTTGGTTGTTAGTTCAAGATTTTATATAATCTTTTGTCAAGATGTTGCCATATACATTACTTTATTTTCTCTCAATAGATTTATAGGCAGTATTATTCTCACATATTTTTATATCAATAATATTTTTGTATTTTACAGTTTTACGTATGTGTATTGCTAGAGCATCCAGCACTTGATTTTCCTTTTTATAGTTGTTGCATCTTTTTAGCATGTTTGTTGCGTCTTTTTGTAATCGTGATGTCAGCTACGACTCACATAGTTCAAAACACGAACGGGAAGCTACAACACAAAAATCAGCAAGAACAAAAATGCAGCTCCTTTTTGCAATGTTTCTGGATTCAACTCAAGAAGACAGCAACATAACCGAAGAGGAGCTGAATTTTTGGTCTTCACCGATGTTAGGAGCGAAAGAGGCGGACATTGTAGATAGAGTTTCCAAATACTATTTGTTTTCTTTAATTTCCTTTTTTGTTCTTTCCTTTTCGTTTTGGACCCCATTTTGGGCCTTTTGACCCAGATTGGGCTTGGACAATTTCTGCATTTAGATTTGATCAAACAAAAGGCCCTATGGGCGAAATTGATTTTTTTTTTTTTTTAAAAGGAGGAAATAACCCCCATATATATAGCCCACACATCTAGTTTGCAGGCAATGTAGCCCACTTTATTATTGGTGTATAGATAATGTATATATACGGCTCACACATCTAGTTTGCAACCGATGTAGCCCACTGTATCATCGGTGTATAGATAATGTATCTCTTCTGTACAGATATATATATATATATATAAATTACAAATACTCTCTCTCTCTCTCTATATATATATATATATATATAATGTATATGCTTTGTATGACCGTGTATAAATAGTGTATAAATAACCTATCCATACTGTTATACAAAAAATCAAAGGTGAACCAAAAACCTTCTTCATCAATTTTTCAATGGTTCGAGCTTGAATCGGTTCGAACCAGTTTCAATCCCCGCCAAATGAAGAAAGTATTGTGATCATATATAGACTCCTAGTTCGTGAATAACATGTCAATCCAATCAGCAAAACCATTACTAATTGGCAGTAACAATCTTGCCATATTAACAAAAATTAAAAAGAAATGGAAGTAGTGTCCTCGTGCTCTGTTTGTTCCTCTAACAGAGTCGTAGCCGCAAAACCCTAGGCCACGAAGGAAAATCGAGAATCGAATCGAAGTAAAGCAAAAACCAAAGTCAAAGCCGAAGTTTGCTAATCTCTTTTTCTTTAATCAAATGCAAAGTTTAATCCTTCTTTTAGTTACCTTTATTGATTCTTTATTAATGTAAGTGTTAGGCAACGACTCAATTATGAATTTATACAAGTTTCTAGAGATATTCAATGTTATGTATATTCCTAATTCTACGTATAGAGGAAGGGCGACGCTTCGGAAATCAACAGGGCTACAACACGTTTGTGATAGGAATTATACCATACGTAGAGGAGCAAGAAGTCGAAGTTTAAATATGGATGTATACGGATAAAACCGAGGATAATGGTATCCTCGGTTTCCCAACATAGGGGTTAAGTTCATGACGATCATTGCTGGGTCGAACTAGTCCCAGTCAAGTCCAATGTCGGGCATCGGGTTGGAGCCAGACCGACCACGCCTGGTCCCGGATCGTTGAGGTCGGTTGGAGTTAGATACCGAGACATGAAGAGAAGGCGGTTAATCACGATGAGTAAGGGATCGAAATATCCGCCATTAGCCGTGTTGCGCCCTATTTTGAACGAGTCCAATATAGTTTGCAACTTCACGGTTCTTCTAACTGGTTTTAAAAGGGTTAGAGTCGTCACCTAATTTTTAAGGAAAAATAGGAAACCTATATGTATTTGTGTGTCTACTCCATTTTTAGTCCACGAAACCTATAAGATTCTAGATAAGGATTTTATTTACCCCGAGGGGAAGGTATTAAGCATTCCTTAGAGCCTGCCCAAAGACAGTCCTTAGACTTAGTTTAATTGAACACTAGATGGGGATTATCTATCTGTTTATCATTATTATTACCTGTTTTTAAAATGTTATGACTTCATGAAAAGCTACACTAGGTGATAATATACTAAGTATATGCAGTGTATAAAAATGTATTTATATCAAGTATCAAGTATTCATAAAGAATGTATAGTAAAAAAGAATATATAAAGAGTATAAAGAGAATGTACCTCAAAAGTATAAAAGTATATCTGTTAGTACAAAAAGTGTATATATATGTTAGTGTAAAGAATGTATAACTATATTAAGAATATATATAAAAAAAAATGTAAGACTATGTAAAAATAAATATATCAAGGATATAAAGAATGTGCGTCTATGTATATTAAAAGAATGTATGTATATTAAACATATAAAGAACATATTTCAAGTGTAAAAGAGTGTACATAAAACCTAAAATGTATAAAGAATTTCATAACTAGGTATATTAGTGCATAAAGAATGTAAAAAATTAATTTACGAATATTCATTGGTGTAAATATTTTATACAACGAAATTATTCAGAAAAGTGAAGTTTATTCGACTTGTTTCTACCGTTTAGTTAAAATGAGTGTTTGTTTAATGAATATCCTATCAAAAGAATAAGGAACAAAATAATTGTAAAAAAAAAAAGTATTGGTAAAAATAAGTATAAGGAATTGTGGATAAAAAATGAGTGAAAATGTGTAATGCCTCTAAAGAATAAAAGATTTATAAATAGACGACTTAATATTTGCCTAACATCAAAATGTGGATTTAACTTGAATAAAAGGTGTATTAGTGTGTACGAAAGAATGTAAAATGTATGTTGTAAAAAATGTGTATTAAAAGCTTATAAAAAAATAAAGGATGAACTATTATCTTTGCCTAAACGTCAAAAGTGTGAATTAATTAACAAAGTATTTATACCAAGTCAATTTAATCTATTTATGAAAGTATTGACGGCCTAAGTCTTGGCTAAAGCAAACGACAAGCTTTAAATTAAGCATGCAAGATGACAAGTAAATAAATATCTCCGCCGGACATTCAAAAAATAATGTTTCCACTATAGTACGAGTTTATGTTATGTACAAGTTTAAAGAACGCGGAAAGTAAATACAAACAGTGATTCAGTTGTCTTCCGAATGTCGTCTTCGGGATGTGTCTCCGGGTACCTGTATAAACACTCAGTAAAAGTGTTAGTAAGAGAATAAATAACTATCGAATGAATTAAAGAAATAATGAATAAGCTTAAAATAAAAACCCGTCTTTTGTTCAAGGGAGGCCTTGGAAATCGACGGAAATTTCTTCATCGGCCATTGGTGTGATAGTGGTTCTTTATCAAATTAAAAGAGGACAAAACAGTCCAACTAGTAGAGGGACAGCAACCAAATGAAAATAAACTTAACTGAGCAACACAGTAGCAATTTTTTTTAAAAATACAGAGCAAAGAGCAAGATATTAGTGAACTAAAAAATGTAAAAACAGTCCAGTATTCATCATAGCACCCGGAGTAGTATTTTTGGAGCACAAACCAACATGAAATTAGTAACATAAATATAAAATGCATCCAAAAATTAGTGCAGCAACAGTAGCTAACAAGGACGGACTATGTTCATCAGAAAGGTTCCACACGACTCAAAAAATCAGTCCAGAAACGGTGTCAACCAGCACAAATAAGAACAATATAATAAGGGTCTCCAGGAAAGTGTCACGACGTCATACAAAAACAGCCTAACAATATCAAAACAGTCACAATTAGTACGAGAAATGGTGAAACGATACCCAAAATGAGAACAAAACAGTGAGCAACTCAATCGTTGCTCACCGAAGAACGTGAACTCAGTCAAAGCACGATGATATATAAGCAAAATAGTGAAAAATAAGACCAGTCATCTGAGCAAAATAAACACGCCGGAGTTGCATTTTTCGGTCAGATCGGCGGTGTGAGGAAAAGCAAAGGGGGAAGGCTGGCGTTGTGGTGGTATAGTGGTAGGGGGTTGGTGTGGTGGTAGTGCGTCGTTGAAGGTGTGGTTGGTTTGTGGTGGCGCTGTGGTGGTTTTTTGGTTGTTGGCGGAGTTGTTGTTCGCTACTCCGATTCACTGGAGCAGTGAAAAAGACAAAAGAGGGGCTGGCTGGTTTGGTTCGTTGATGGTGGCGAAGCAGCGGGTTTGTGTCGCGTGGTGATGGAGGTTCCGGCTTGAAGGAGAAAAAGGGGTAAAGAGGAGGAGGGCGGCGGTGTGGCGGCTGTTTTGGGAGTAGGAGTGGCGCCTGTTTGGTTGGAGAGGAAGAGGGAGTTGTGGGGCAGTGCGGGTTCACGGCTGGTGGTGGAAATGGGTGTGACGGAGTTCGTCGGAGCTCGGAGCTCCGGCGTAGAGGGCGGCGGCTGTTTTTAGAGAGAAGTGAGGAGAGGGAAAAAAATGTTTAGAGGTTTTGTTTAGAAGAGAGAGGAGTAAAAAATCTGAAAATATTTGTCTTGTGTGGAATAAATGGCCCCTCCCTTTTCTTCATAGTATAAAATAGCCCCTACTATTGTCCAAAAAATAAAAGAATACACCCCCTTGTCCCCTTTACCTCTTTTAACTAATGTGTAAAAATATATTAACCAATTGATCAAAAACCCAAACCATCACCTCAAATGTCAACTTTTTAAAAGGTGACGAGACCTTGACTTGATCGAATTTTTGCTTTGCGTTTAAAAATTAATTGCTCCGATTTTCTCTACACTGATGGACTGTACTAAAATATAGTTTATTAATACATGTATAAATAATAATGTAAGTATAAAATATAAATATTAATGTATAAGATATAAAAATGTACTGCTATAAAATAAAGATACCATTATTAATTGCACAAAATGATAGTATTACGCTGTACATGTGCAAAATAATGATTCTTGAAAAAAAATGACAATAAATTGATAAAATTCCTAAAATAAGGATAATCATCAATAAATTATCGAAAAATGTAAAAATATGCAAAAACAAAAATGTATTTCGTGCTCTTTAACGAATCAGCCCCCTCTCCCCCCCCCCCCCCCCCAAACGTTAATTTTTAGCACGTCGAGCCAAAATTAGGTGTCAACAAGCCGGATATTTCGGTACCAATCTCGCCCATCAGTTACTAGAAGATTATATACCTTATTTAGACTTGTACTAGGGTTAGGACTCCTCTACTATATAAAGAGCAGCCCCCCTTTACTTTGCGCAGTTCTTTTACACACGTACAAATCCAAAAAGCAATACAATTGTTAGCAAGTGTTCATTCATCTTTCTAAGTGTTCCGTCATTGTTCATTGTTCATTATAGAACCACTTCGGTTCCCGGAACCCGAGGCCAACCGTTACTTTACTATGGTTTGATCACTTATATTTGCATTTACTTCATTATTTATCGCTTAATAGTCATTCGTGTTAAATCAAACTGCATATCCTTTGCACCGCGTATAAATTTAATTGTTATCCATTTTAAGAGTAAACAGTTTGGCGCCCACCGTGGGGCATAGGATAATAGTGGTGGTTTAATACGGATTTTTAAATAACACTCGATATTTTACACTTGTTCTTCGGAGTTTGATTTCAGATTCAACATGTCAGACTCTCGCTCTGTCAATTTTCATGCTGAACCGAGCCACCACGAGGAAAACGACAATGGGGAACCCAACAACAACGTGCCCCCAGTCGATCCTAATCAAACCGGGTCATCAGTAGGGGATGTGCCGGTAGATGGGAATAACGGAGCCACGTTGCAACAACTCCAGAACCAGTTGGACATGGCTATGGCATAATTGAAGGCCCAACTAGCGGTTATAGCAAAACTGCAAAATTAAAATCAAGCACCCAATGCTGCTCTATCTGAACAGACCGAGGAAACTGCCCCAAGGGAGGACAGGCACATTGCTGGAAACAACGGGAACGACCTCGGACAAAACGTCGAACTAATAAGGATGCTTCAAGAACTGACAGAACAGGTAGAGTCCAGGGAAAAGAAGATAGAGTCAAATAAGGCGGAGAACTATAACGCGAGGGTCGATCAAATTCTCGAGGAACCCCCGATATTGAAGGGACCGGACTCGAAGAAGTTCGTTCAAATGCCTTCCCACCGAATGAGGCACCAAAGCCGATCCCAAAAAGGTTCCGCATGCCCGACATCCCGAAGTATAACGGGACCACTGACCCAAACGAGCAGTGACCACATACACATGTGCCATTAAATACAACGACCTCGCAGAAGACGACAGGGAGTCGGTGCTACTTAAAAAAATTTGAGGAAACCCTGTCAAAGGGAGCAATGATAGCATCATAATTTACCCGAGCATTTAATTGACTCGTTAGCTATGCTTGTAGATGCCTTTGTCAAAGCTCATGCTGGAGCTATTAAGGTTTAAACGAGGAGATTAGACTTGTTCAACGTCAAACAACGACACAATGAAACCCTCCGTGAGTTTGTTGCCCGATTTAAAATGGAACGTATGGATCTGCCACCGGTTCAAGATGATTGGGCCGTTCAAGCTTTTACCCAAGGGATTAACCCAAGAAGCTCGATCACATCTTTGGAATTGAAGCAAAATCGGGTAGAATACCCGGCAATCGCTTGGGCCAATGTACACAACAGGTATCAATCGAAGATTAAGGTCGAGGATGATAAGATTTTGAGGACTGCATCAGGGTCGTGGCGTTCCAGCAAATGGAATGATCGATCGAGGAGAATGATGGATCGAGAACCAAGATCTTCACATGACAGGTATCAGCCTTATCCACCTGATCGAAGGGGAAATATGTGCAACGGTGAATTAGAAAAAAATGATAGAAGGAATGATCGCGGCCCGAGTAATCGAGGATTAATGAACAGGAATGCAATCGACAGACCATCGGGAAATAAAAAAGCCCCGAAATTGTCCGAATATAATTTCTGTGTCGATATAGCGACCATATCATCAGCTGTCATCCGCAACAGAGAAACGAGACACCCAAGGCCAATCCAATCAGAACCGGAAAAATGAGATAAGAACCTGATTTGCAAGTACCATCACACCTACGGTCATCGAACCGAAGATTGTCGACAATTAAGAGAGGAGGTCGCTCATCTGTTTAACCTAGGTCACCTTCGATAATTCCTAAGTGAACGGGACAAAGCTCATTTCAAGAACGTGGATGCCAATAGGCAAGATAAACAGGAAGAGCCTTACCAGGTGATTCACATGATTATGGGAGGAGCGGACATTCCCCAATAGATGGTTATGAAGCGTACCAAAGTTTCCATAACAAGGGAGAAGCGTATTCGGAGTTATGACCCCGAAGACCCCATCTCGTTCAATGACGAAGATATAGAAGGCATCGTTTAGCCCACAATGATGCTCTGGTAATATCTGTCCTTGTTAATAATTTTAGAGTTAAACGTGTGTTGATTGATCCAGGTAGCTCGGCTAATATCATCCGATGGAGAGTCATCGAGCAGCTAGGGATACTAGACCAGATCATGCCAGCAGTCTGAATCCTCAACGGGTTCAATATGGCCTGCGAAACGACAAAAGCTGAAGTCACCTTACTAATCAACACAGTTGGAAACACGCAGCAGACCAAGTTTTATGTGATAGAGAGAGACATGGAATACAATGCCTTATTTGGAAGACCATGGATTCATAGCATGAGAGCGGCACCCTCAACTCTGCACCAGGCTTTAAATTTGCCGACCCCAGAAGGGATAAAAACCGTTCATGGTGAGCAGCAAGCTGCAAAGGAAATGTTCGCGATCAAGGAAGCAGTTTCGGCGGCTAAGGCTCGGGTATTGAAGGACGTCGAACAAAGGAGAAGACGCCAAATAACAATCACAGGTTCCGATCTCGGTGTCCTCGGAAGATAGGGATAGGAACGCAACAGATGAAGAAATCGACTTTGGAATCCCGAGATCCTTCGTGGTACCCGATGATTCAGATGCTACTAAGTCGATGGTCGAGGAACTTGAGTAAATCGTACTCTTCGTTCATCTACCGGACAGGAAGGTATACCTGGGCACGGGGTTAACCTCCGAGCTCAGGAAAGAATTTATTGAATTTCTTAAAAATAACGCTAATTTCTTTGCCTTGTCCCATTTAGATATGACAGGTATCCCACTGGAGGTGATGACTCACAAGCTGAGTCCGGACCTGAGTTTCCCTCCAGTTAAACAAAAAAGAAGGCCACGGCCCGAAGTCAAGCATGCATTCATCAAAGACGACGTATCTAAACTCTTTAAAATAGGATCCATTCGGGAAGTTAAGTACCCGGATTGGTTAGCTAATGTAGTAGTCGTACTTAAAAAGGGAAACACGTTTAAAATGTGCATAGATTATAAAGATTTAAATAAGGCATGCCCGAAGGATTCGTTTCCTTTGCCCAGCATCAATCGAATGATCGATGTTACGACAGGGTACGAGATGCTGAGTTTCCTCGATGCCTACTCCGGGTACAATCAAATACGGATGGACCCGGAGGACCGAGAAAAAACCTCTTTTGTGACTAGATTTGGCACATATTGTTATAATGTACCCTCACACTTCGGACTCAAGTACTAGGGGACTATCATACCCTGGGCTAATCGATGCCTATTTAAAGCCAAGGCTTAAACGATAAGATTTTGTAAGGGTCAAACGGTCGATTGAATCGTGCCTGATTAGTTTGTTTTTTTCACGGTAACTATTGTAATCTTATCTCCGGTTCTATTAATAAACGTGGAAATTTCTCAAAGTATCGTCTTAGCTGAAACTATTCCTTCACATTAATATCGCATCCTATCGGACCCCCAAGTATAACGGTCGATTGAATCGTGCCCGATCAGTTTGTTCTTGCCACGACAACTATTGTAATCTTATCTCCGATTCTATCAATAAACGTGGAAATTTCTCAAAGTATCGTCTTGGCTGAAACTATTCCTTCAAATTAATATCGCATCCTATCGGACCCCCAAGTATCCAAATTGTGCAAACTAAAAGGCTACGGTCTAAATCGTTAAAGACCCAAGTATCCAAAATGAGCAAACTAAAAGGCTATGGTCTAAATCGTTAAAGACTACGGTCTAAAAGGGATACAGTCTAAATTATTAAAGACTATGATCTAAAAACCCGAAAACGGCAACCCAGCTTGTCTAGTCGACTACGAGCAAAACGAGCACCGAAGTCATTGAGATTTTGACCCGGTCACATTATGCGACTCAAAGACCTCTAAGTTCGCAAACAGCAAAGTAAGGCCTTTTGCATGCCATATATTCATTAAATTGTTAACGGTTAACAAATAACTTCGGTATCGTATCTGAAATTCGGTACTAAGATAATATCAAGTCAGCAACAATCGAGACTGAGTCACTGCCATTCTAAAACATATTTTTTGCTAAGTCAACGATACATGCTAAGGCAATAGTACATATCGGACAAGCATTAAACCAAGTCAACAATTGTTCTAATCCTTAAGCACAGAATATAAGGAAGATAAGGCAATAAAAAACATTGAATATACCGGGCAAAAACTTTCTTATATATATGTCAAAGGTTTACAAAGGCTCAGATAACGGCCTTGAGTATAAAAAACTAAAAGAAATCTAAGACCCCTAAGCCCGATCTTCCCCCGGGCCCTCGGCATCACCCTCATCTGATTCGAGGTCACTATCCGATTCCTCAGGATCATACTCGGCCTTCGCCTTTGCCTCAAGACTGTTGGCCACTTCAATCTGGCCCGATAAGTCCACCCTGGTGGCATGAATTTCTTCCAAGGTCTCTCTCCGGGATAGACACCGCATATACTCGGCCCGAGTGTCACTCGCCCTCTCGGCCATGGTTACATCGGCTTTATACTAAGCCAACATCCTGTCATAGCTCAAAATTTGGCCCAGGGCTTCATTATATTTAGCCTGTAGATCGACGTTATCCCGGCCAAGATTGCCATGCTCCGATTCGGCCAAGGCAAGTTTCGATCGAAGCTCAGCGATTAGCTTCAACCCCATACCAGCCTGCTCCGTCATCACACGAAGCTGATCCATGAGAGCATCTATCTTGGAGGAAACACCGACCAATTTGCTCTAGAAGGCTTCGAACTTGGGCTGGATCTCATTGAGCTCAATCCGAACCTGGTCAATCTGGGTCACATAATCCAGGGCCTAAGAAGGAGTAGTATTAGCGTCAGCTATTAATCGCTTATTATGAACTTCAAAAGTCCTTACCTTCTCTGCTAGGAGGTCATGTTCCCGTTTGACCTCGATGACCTCATTTCGGGCCCTCTCCAGATCGGACTGAAGAGTGGAGGGGTCGGGTAAGCTCAAGAAATACTCCAGGTTCGGCTCATAGAGCTTCCTGATTGCTTCCATCTCTTGAATTTGCTTCTCGAGCTCATCTTTAAGACGATCCACCCCCAACCTCAGTCAGTGGAAGCTCTCGTGATAGATACCGGAGGCCTGGAACAAGAAAGGAGCAATTGTTAGAATAAGGAAGAAAAATAAAGCTAAGTATAAAACCGAAAAAGAAAAAGAAAGCATACCCAGTTTAAAACTTGTTGAGCCTCGTTGAAAAAGCAGCATTCACTGACCTCCCTCATCTTTTTTCAATCCTCTGCGGTCACCAGAGGATACAATTAACAGGCCACCCCGACCGGACCAAATAACATATTCATATCAGCCGGCACTATAAACGAGACTCGCTTTTTTTGGTTCGGGTCTATATTCGGGGCCAAAAAAGTTTTCTCCAATCGGGGCCCAAAATTAACCCCGAAAAGATTAACTACGGGGATGGGTAGATGGTCGAACCTTGAATGTCTCTCGATCGTGGCATCGCCTTTTTCGGGAAAATGACCAGTTGCATCCTCTGGCTCTACAAATCCTTCGGTAATTTTGCCTTTGGCCCTAGAGCTCTCAGTTTGAACGACCATCGCTCGAGGCGGCGAGTCCTGTATGCAAATAATGGTCTCAGCTGAAGCTACAGCTTGTATCGGAAGGACGAAATCTATACCATATGTAAGGTACCTTCTAGCCCGAGACAGTAAGTGCCGCCCTTGATCTGGCTGTTGCGGTTGTCTCTTTCTCCAATCCTCGAATGGGTGAGGGTTTGGAGGCAGCATCCTTAAAAACCCCCACTCTCGACCCGACGGTTTCCAAACCCATCGGTTTCAGGGCATCATCTTTCGAGCCTGCCGGCTCTTGATTTGTTCTTTCCACCAATAGTGGAATGGTTTCTGTCAAGCTTCTCAGCTCTTGGTTGGTGTTATTCTCAGAAGGCCGGTGCCTGACTAACATAATGCCCTCGTCATCGGAGTGATTCTTGAGCGGGTCAATGGCCCGGAATCCAGAACCCCGGCCCAGACCTCTTCTTTAGAGACCTCCTTATCGGTAAGCCTCGATCTCTTTTTGCCCTTGGAAGGAGCACCGAAAGATTCGGAAGACCATCTTTTCCTCTTCTCTCTCTTATCTTCCTCGGCGGCCTCGACCTCGATTCACAGATGGGTAGGGGGCTTAGAAGGGTTTCCCTGGTCGGGAGCCTCGATGTCGTCTTCATCATCCAAAGCCTCTTCTTCATCTTGCCCCGAATCTTGGGGGATTTTGAAAGGCCTGCAAAGAAGGAAGAACAAAATAAGTAAATAAATTATGGCATAATACGCGAAGTTAGAACAGAACCTCGGTCAGAGACTCACCATGATGCTCGGTCTCCCATCTGCCCCTGGATAACAAACGCCAGTTGCATTCGGCGTAAGTAAGTTGAGAATAGATTTTCCCGATCCATTCCTCCAAGTTGGCAACTACATTGAGGGTGCGATGAATTGGTGCAAACACATGAACAGAGTTAAAAATTATCGCAAATAAAGCGTTAGAAGTACCACCGGGTTATTTGAAAATATAAGTCGCTTATGAGTAGAGTTCCACTTTTTGGGGAACGGCATCTTGTCGGCAGGGATCAGATCCTCGATCCTGACTCGGACAAATCTTCCTCCCTGCCTCGGTCCCTATCCTCATCAAGGCTGGAGAAAGGAGCTTTCCTTGCTCGTTTTGTGAGCTTGATCATACCACCCCCGAAATACCCAGGGACTATACAACCGGCGGAGATCATTGACCGTGAAAGGCTCGTTCACGTTAGTTGCAAAATAACGGAGGAGTACAATGATCCTCTAAAACAAGGGGTGGATCTGACCAAGCTATATCTCGTACCTCTTGCAAAAGTCCACGACCACCAAGTCGAGTGGACCAAATTTGAAGGGGTATGTATAAACACTCAGATACCCCCTCCACATGGGTCGTTATGGCTTTAGCGTGCTCGAGAATAACGACCTCCATGTATTTCCATCTGCAATCCTCCTTAACCTGCTTGAGTTTATTCCGGGGAATCGTGTATATGTAGTATTGATATTTCAGTAGCCCGATCCCCTTGCTGAGAAGGCCTCTCGACCTTGAAATCCCTAGTCATTACTTAGTCAGATGGGATAAAATCTAATAACTTCGGTTCTGATTTTGGAGCCGAGGAAGTCTCACTAGTTTTTGCTTTTGAAGACTTGGTCATTGTTCTGGAAATAGCAAGATTTAAAGGTTTGGTATGAAGGTTTGAAGGTCTGAGAAGATTTGTCGAAGATATGATATTGGAAATATGAATTTATGAACGTATGAATGTATGAAGGTATGCGTATTCAAAGGCACGATGGTAAATTTTTGAGAGTGAAAGTTCTGAAAGTAAAAAATGAAAGGAAAAATTTGGCTTTTATAAAGAGAGGTCGAGACGGTTGACATTCCGTAACCAACCTCTCACCCAACCGGGTCATGACGGATGGGACTCTGATCTTATCCATTTATATGAAGCTTACAAGGGAAGGAACTGGACCTACTTCCACCTCCCGCCGCTTCGAGCTACCTGCACACGCGTATACGGATGAGGTCGAAGTCAAAGCTGCCCTCGATTCCCGGTTATGTTATTAAAAAAATTTATGTGGGTCAAAGTCCCCATAGTCGAGATTTCAACGTGGCCAAGGATAAGCATCGATATTAATTCAACTAAGATCGGGTGTGGTTGAGTAGACCCAGTGTCGACCGTAACCGATTGTGGACCGAACGAACTAAGAACACCAAGGTGGAACGAGAATTAGATGAACAGGGGGGTCGATAACAAGAAGTTTTGATTTTCCCCACATCACTTCAAAATTTACAGGTCGAAATAACCGTGAATCTAACATTACAAAAGCATAAACGAGGTTAAAAGTTCAAACGAAGGATAGAAGTCGAATGCATTCAATAAAGGCCAGTATAAGGCCGGTCAACAAAGTTCTACTAATTTACTTCATATAACAAATTCCCTATTTCCTCGGGTACATCAGTCCAACAAAGGAAAAAGACTTAAGTTATGGCCCTAAACTAGAACAAAAGGGAATCCCAAACCGGTATATTAAATCGAACGTTGAGAACTTCGGCCTATACCTTAGGGTGATAATATAATATAAGACATCGGCTAGATGATCCCGGGACTGTCCTTGGGAGCAGCCACAACAGGGCTATTTGGATCCGGTAGATCCTCCTCATCAAGAACGATTATCGAGGGTGGTCCATCATGGGGAATTTCTCACCGAGTCTCCATGATATGGCACGTTCTGACCCTAGAGCCTATCCCTAAGGGAATGGCCGAGGCTCTTGTAATGACTCGTCGGCTGGATGTCCTTACCGACTCAGAAGAAGTCTTTCTCCCCAGAACGGTATCCTCGGCATCCTCTTCGATAATGTTTTTTTCCTTTTAAAGACCTTTTTGTTGGGAGCTTTGAAAATCGAAGATTCAAGGTTAGAATGTGAAATGGAAAAGCTAAAGAATCCCACAAATAGATTGAAAATTACCATATTTTTTGCCTTTCCACCATTCGGGTGCCAGTCTCCTCCAAGAACGGCACGCGCTACGAGAAGCGCCTAAAAGTGCAACTACCTATTCAAAGATAGTGATCACATGCTCAGGTTCGATTGGATACGGGATAGGGTTCCATATCTCCGGGAAATCTGTGGATAAAGAGCGGTGAAGCTGGACCGTACGAATCATCACGAACCGATGCAGCCATCCTCGGTCATAATCATCTTCCGGATCTAGGAGACCTCGAGTTCCTCGAGGAAGCAGGTGAACTATCTCCCCTCGGATTACCCGGGGTACATATATATATAACAAATGATTGAGGGTAAAAGGAACCCCGGCTATGTTATCTAATATTTCGAAGCAGTACACGAGCCTCCAAATCTGTGGAGTGATTTGGCCAATACAAACACGATATCGACGATAGAAGTCCTTGATCACTTGAGAAATGGGAAGAGAAAACCTGATGGCAAAGGGATAGGTATAGATCATCGAATAACCAGCAACGTGATGATTGATTCTCACCCTGGTTTCAACAGGGCGGACATCGACATCTGCACCAAGGTTACAACCTTTCCTAATCACGGGGATGGTAGCGTCTTCGATAATGGACTTGAATTTTTCCACAGAATCGAGGTGTGAAGATATCTTGCAGTCATTGGCGTATTTGAAACCGGCCGGAAGAATGTCTGCAGCAAGGAATTCTAACTCCTCCTCAGGACCGGTCGCACCCATCGCTGACAGGGACGGTGAATGTGGTGGTGACGCAGAATGGTCTTCACCTTGGGTTAACAGCGGTAGAGAAGCCATGACCAAGACTAACGCGTAGTGTCAAGCGAAGGAAGATAGTGTTCTAAGAAAAAAAATTCAGAACTCAAAAAAGGATATGGAACTTGGCAGAAGCAAACAAAGGATTTTCGAAAAAATGAGGTTTAGGGTTTAAGGCAAAAAGTGCATGGCAAGAAGGAAACATATGGGCTTTATATAAAGGGGAGTGCAAAAGGTTTTTTGAGGGATTCAAGAATTCTAACAAGGGGCAGATTCCCAAGAGTGATTAGGCGGCTGAAATAATGATGAACTGATATCGAGTAGAGTGCAAGGATTTGATGGGAACGTCCTTTCCTAGGCAGCTAGGTACGGCCTACTCGACTCTATCCGGATCCATTTCCCAAAGTCAATACTTCCCCTCAGAAAATGGGGGAAGGGGGGGGGGGGGGGGGGGGGGGGGGACTATCTGTATACGGGTAAAACCGAGGATAATGGTATCCTCGGTTTCCCGACATGGGGATTAAGTTCATGACGATCATTGCTGGGTCGAACTAGTCCCAGTCAGGTCCAATGTCGGGTATCGGGTTGGAGCCAAACCGACCATGCCTGGTCCCAGGTCGTTGAGTTCGGTTGGAGTTAGATTTCGAGACATGAAGAGAAGGCGGTTAATCACGGATCGAAATATCTGCCATCAGCCGGATATTTCGGCACCAATCTCGCCCATCAGTTACTAGAGGATTATGTGTCTTATTTAGATTTGTACTAGGGTTAGGACTCCTCTACTATATAAAGAGAAGGCCCCCCTTTACTTTGCGCAGTTCTTGTACACACGCACTAATCCAAAAAGCAATATAATTGTTAGCAAGTGTTCATTCGTCTTTCTAAGTGTTCCGTCATTGTTCATTGTTCATTATACAACCACTGTGGCACGACCTCGGTTCCCGGAACCCCAGGCCAACGGTTACTTTACTGTGGTTTGATCACTTATATTTGCATTTACTTCATTGTTTATCGCTTAATAGTCAATCGTGTTAAATCAAACCGCATATCCTTTGCACCGCGTACAAATTTAATTGTTATCCATTTTAAGGGTAAACAATGGAGAAAGTGCAAGCAAATATGAGGGGATTCTCACAAGCATATACCGAAGAAGACGATAAAGGACATGACAAGCACAAAACGTAGAGCAAACAGAGGATGACAATTTGGTATGTCATAAATTGGAACTCGGCAACTTCCTTTGTTTATAGGCATTTCAGTTTATGCGCATGAGGACAAGCCTTAACCCAAAGGGTAAACTAGATCACCGAACGGCTAAACCAAGTAAGAAACTAATAATTGGGCTAAATCTAGTATACTAGATCACCGAATGGCCATTGGGCTTAATTATCCCCCCCCCCCCCCCCCCCCCCCCCCAAAAAAAAAAAAAGCATGCCAAGGCCAGTAAGTAGAGGCCTGCGGGCTGCCACCATAAATAATGTTTTGAGTATAAAAGAATCCAAATAAGTGAAGAACTACTTGAGAATCCACATTTATCTCCACCGGTACGTATAATTTATTTTTCCTTTGCAATGGGGATACGTTGGAGGAGTGCGAGGAGTTGAATTAAGTAGACTTATGGGGAATTTAGAATCCAGTATAGTTATTTAATAATTTTCACCCAAATAATATATGGTACTAATGAAATCCCTATACTTGTGATGGAATTACTTGTAGTTTCTCCTCAATATAGATATATTGCTATCATATTACAACCACTAATTTCAAATAAATAATTAGGGCCAAATATGCATCATGAACTAGCATATCTATTACAACTAGCTCTCCCTTATTTAAATTATTATTTCTTCTTTTTCTCTCTTTTAAAAAATTAAAAGTTTAATCAAAGTATTATTATTTTATTTGATATTTTTTCATACGCATACATTATATCCTCTCCAGACGTCACTTATTTTTTGAAATTTATTAAAAAGGAGATAAGTTCTGATTAATTTAAACAATGAGTACTAATATATAATTTGACCGTAAATCACGGGCTAGACTTGGAAACATTGGCTAATGTCAATATGTACGGACTTCTTTAAGCTCTATGTACTTTTCTTTGACATCATAATTCACTACCACGTCTTCCTTCTTTGTTTTATATCTCTTGTCGATCCGTACTCTTTTCCATCCCCTCCTAACTCCAGTCCACGTCTATCTTCTTGGATATTTACACATTATTATTATTATTATATACATATTAAAATATTGTTGAGGCAAATACTTGATGTATATCTCTTTTTTTGTTTTGTTAAAAAAATTCTTCAGTGTTACTAGTAGATATTTTATTCATTTTATGTTTAAGTTAAGTATTAAACATCATGCGCAGAGACGGGCCTAGGTTGGGGTGGCGGGGGGGGGGGGGGGGGGTGTCACAAAATCATGATTAAAATTATCAACTAAGTTGCTAAAACCCAACTGTAGCATTTTTTGTTTTTTCTTAGTCATGCCTTTAATCAGTAAAGTCAGCTTTGTTTTCCCCTTGAAAAATGAATTGCATAGTAGTATAATTTATATAGAGCCCGTTTGGATTGACTTATAAGTTATTTTCAGTTTTTTTGAGTATTTGGCTGGCCAGCTTATGAGCCATTTTGTGCTAAAATAATCCCAAAAAAAATAATTTGGCTTGTTTGGTTTAGCTTATCTAAAACAGCTTATAAATAAAAAATAAAAAAATTGGACTACACCATTTTTTTTTTGACTTATAAGTTGAAAACAGCTTATAAACAGCTTTTTTTAAGCCTATCCAAACAGGCTCATAGTCTTAAATGATTGCTTAGTTTATTATATTGAGAAAAGTTGTTAAAACAACTCATATATACTTTTAATATGATGTGATATTATTCGCTTTAGAATAAGTCCGCACGGTTTGCTTCAAAACACTTCACATCATGCATAAATATTATAATATCTTATTTTTCTTTTCAGCTATCTATGTAGGACTTTATTCACACACCTAATAATTTTCTCTTGATTTGAATTCCACGTGAGTCCATGACCCATCACAATTCATGGGTTAATTTGGAGATTAATTATGTGTCACCCACATCAACCGCGTATTTATGGCTACCAACGCCCGTTGACTTTTTTTTTTTTTTTTTTTTGGCGTATGCATCTTTGAAGCTATGGATAAAGGTAGCAAATTGGCCCATAGTGATGGAATACATGCCTACACAGCGAAAACAAATAACTAGGATCGAACTTGCATGTAATATAAACAACACATAATCAAGATTTTAATCAAACATAAAATCAATACTTATCTATTGAAGCGTGAATGCGACCACAAATCTAGCCTTCAACCATGAGCAAAAGCCGTCCATGCGTTCATCCTTCAGTTCCACGATCTTCTGTTGTGTAACTCGAATAATACCAGAATTTGTGAAATTCGTGTTGGCAAATTTCTATGGAAAACGTGTAGAAACTTATATTAATCCTTGTCTCCTTATGGAATAAGACCCTTTATATAAACACATGTATTAGGGTTTAAACCTTTTCCCCAAACTTGCTAGGTCTTTCTTTTCACGAAGAAATCGGATTCCATTTAATTCTTTATTATTCAGGCACAGCGAGAACCCCGATATTTAATTAACGAGATTTCCTATTGTGGACTTGATTCAAAATATTTGAATTAATTCTACCATAATAAATTATGAATTATTCCACTAAAAATTCATAATTACACTCCTTAGTTCAATTTCGAAATCTTTCATTAAATCTTATTTAACTCCCCGTGTTAAGAATACAGATACAAATCAATTAAATTAAATTACTGACAATTTAATTCACTAACTAATTAAATACGTTATACTTTCGCTTAACTTATTTCATATGACAGATACAAAATCCACCAGTAGGGTTTTCACATAAAAACTCATAAGCATCCATAAAGGGTCATCAATCTCAAAGCCGAGACATGAATTCTATCAGCTAATTATTATTTCTCAAATGTTATTTGCTACTATCTGATAAGACAAAGTACACTTTATGTTTTGATGATTGTCAAAATTGCCAGAGAAATAGAGAGAAACCTGGTTCGCGATCTGCTCTCTCTGTACGTCGTACAGTCAGCAGCAACAACTGTAAAGCTGCACTGCCAACTGTACAGCAGTGCTGCGGCCCATGCTTTAAGTCAAACATGGGATGAGTGGTCTCTATATAACCCACATGTTCCCCAATATATATACAACTTGTTCTAACATATTGTGCATCACTTGAAAAACCTAAACAACAACAACAACAAGCCCAGTGGAATCCCACCATGTGGGGTCTGGGGAGGGTAAAGTGTACGCAGACCTAACCCCCACCTTCAAAGATAGGGCGGCTGTTTCCGAAAGACCCTCGGCTCAAGAGAGGAAAACTTGAAAAAAAAAACTCAAGTGCTCTCAAGAACAAAGCCACTTACAAGCAGAAGAACCTGATCCAGACACCATATTATGTCTATGTTCTTTAGGTTGTTGTGAGTCTTTTGTTCACTTGGTCTTTAAACTGTAAACCTACTCTTCTTTCAAGAATCTATTGTAGGTACCTAAAATTCTCAGTAGTTGTTAGGCAGTTTACCTATTCAATCTATTGAGTAGTACCCTTGGCTAGAGTCAGTCAAGTGTATTAGTTGGTTTGGCTAAAGTTAGTCAAACGTGGTTGTGTGCTTGGTTAAGGGTAGTCAAGAGTTGTAGCTTACAATAGGTGTATTGTAAGGGTGAGAGATTTATGTGAGTTAAGTTCCTAAATTGCAAGAGGTTGTAATCTGAAGTTTCTCAGTGTAGTGAAGTGAAATCCTACGTGGTAGGTCGTGATTTTTAATCCCTTGAGCAAGGAGTTTTCTACGATAAAATATTGTGTTAATTGCCTACTGCGCTGTCTGAGAGAACTGGTAGACAACCAGGTCTCTCCATATACTGTTTGGTGGTCACACTGCTGTTAAAACTATCCAACCATCAGATACATTGACTCACAATAGATTCGTCCCTTTTGATAAATCAAAATAATGAACAAATCACATTGATTGTAATAATTATATCAAGTCGTTGCTCAGTGAATAGACTAACGCAGGGTAAGAAGTATATGATTTTTCTACAAGTAAGTAGTAGTACTTAACGGTTCCAATTAAGATTCCAAAAACGTTTGAGGCAAGAAAAGAAAGTTTGATGGAAGAATGTAAGGTATAAACCGTGTTTTGGAAGGGTTTTGCAAAGTACCGAGCTATTGTTGATTTGATAATGTCTTGAGGAAAAGTTAAAACGATCCTTAGATTGTTAATGAGGTGTTAAACAAGTGCTAAGAAGGTTCCATATGGATTGGAGATCGAACGGAACGATGAGAGCAACTTCGGAAAACTGGGAGTTATACGACCAACTTATACGACCCGTATAATTTATACTATCCGTATAAGGGACCGTATAACCTGTCCAGAGAAGAGTCCTCCACTGGAAGTATTATACGGTCACATATACGGACCGTATAAGTTATACAGACTGTATGTGTGTCCGTATAATACTCGACGGGCAGATTTTTAATTTTATATAAGGAGGCCCCAAGTTCATTTCCTTCATTTCCCATTTTCTCTCCACACCTCAAGAAACCTGTAGAACTCTCTCCATACCATACCAACACATATCCAAGGGAAATCAAAGATCAACTTCATTAATCCAAGGAAATCAAGTGTAAGGGAGTCTCTAGGGTTGCTTGGAGTCAAGAAATCTTTTTGGATTGGAGCTAGGGTTTTTGTTCAAGTGAAGAATTTCCATCCAAAACTTGCTTATACACAATCAAAGGTGAGTTTTATGATCATTTCATGTTATTTAGAATATTGAGAGGTTGAAAGACTTGGATTATAGAAGGAAGTAGAAAATGGGTTACAAATATGAGAATAGTAGTGTTTTTGGGTAGTAGCTTCACATGAATCATGATTCTTGACACGTTACGAGTATAATTATGTTATAAATGATATTGAGAATATGGGAGAAGCATTATATGAGGGTGAATGTGATGTTATATTATAGCTATGGTTATGAATGACTTTGAGAGGGAATTGTGGGAATTGGATGATGTCGAACTTGTCGGAGTTATTGATTATGATATTATGAATATTGTTATTGATGTTTGGGAGTTGTTATATCATATGGAGAAAGTTGTAGAAACAAAGGAAATGCTGCCCAATTTTCGCCAGCTTTAGCTTAAGCTTAAGTATATTGTCGATTATCTAATCTTAGCACGAATTACTTTCAATGTAGAATTACGAACTTAGAAGGGAGCGTTTAGTCGGCAAATTAGAAAGGCGAAAAGGTATGTAAGGCTAGTCCCTTCTTTTCTAAGGCATGATTCCTATGACATGATTCCCTTTATCTTTCCATGACTTTCTTATATTCCGGAAAATATGAGTCAATGTTTATAAAGAGCTTCTTATGAGATAAAGATAAGAGATATGTCACGAATATGATAATGATGATGATGAGTCCAAGTCTAAAGATTCTAAAGCTCATGATATGATATTGCTACGAAGCTAATGATCCTCATATGATTCCTTGACATTGTTCATTGTTGCTAGACTCACCTTATAATGTTAGTTCCTCCAAGGTGAGATATGATGATTATGATTACTCCATAATGGAATCGGGGGTTCTCGACCTTACGTCACCTCGATAGAGTTATAGTTTTCTTGAGTCCTTATGTATGCTTATGATAAGTAAATGACGATGAGATTACACCGCGCCTAAATGGCCGGACATGTCACCGCGGAGGCGGGCTGCATACGATTACACCATGCCTAGATGGCCGGACATGACACCGCTAAAGCGGGCTGCTTATGATTACACTATGCCTAGAGGGCCGGACATGACACCACTAGTGGGCGGCGTGCGATGGTTACCCAGACACGGGTTAACGATGATGGTATATGTGATATGCATAACCTGTGCTTTTTTTAAAGGTTAAGCAAGTTATATCTTCACCTCATGTTTCATGATTTCTTTATAATGCTAGTATTATTCATGCCTTACATACTCAGTACTTTATTCGTACTGACGTCCTTTATTTTGGACGCTGTGTTCATGCCCACAGGTAGGCAGAGAGGTGGTCCAGATTCCTAGGAGCTACTCAACAGACACTCCATTACTTCGAAGGTGCCATTTTGATATATTATTTTGTGTATATATTTGGGCACGACGGGGTCCTGTCCCGTCCTTATGTCTAGTACTCTAGTAGAGGCTCGTAGATACGTACGTGTGGGTAGTTGATGTCCCATGAGGATAGCGTTGTATATTTGTTTATTATTTTGATAGCTCGAGGGGCATATGCACATGAATGTAGATATGTTTTGGAAGTGATAATGGTTCCCTTATGGCTAGTTGTGTTAAGAATAATAAATGCATTCAAGATGAGTATGATAATTAGCATGATGAGTGGTGCTCGGTAGTCAGCTCCGGGTACCCGTCATGGCCCCCTAGTCGGGTCGTGACAGGTTTTGAGTTCAAAAGCGCTTTTTTTTTGGGAGAAAAAGCACTTTTTGGGGATATATGAGGTGTTTGGCCAATAATTAAAACTGCTTTTAAATCGAAGCAGAAGCAGTTTTTCTGCGGTTGGGGCTTCTTGAAAAAAGCAAAAGCAGAAGCAGAAACTTATTTTTTTCAAGACAAAAATATCCCTACCATAAACACATATTACCAAGTATATCCCTCATTAATCCATTAATTTTTAATTAATAGTTCTTTTTTTTAATTACGTAATATAAAATTAGCTTTCACGTCTGTAATGGACTTTTATAATTTGTGGAATGATTTTGAATGTTATTTTGCTTGTAGATTTTTAGTATATTTAAATCACCGTGCTGATATTATATCAATAGCTAATATATTTGTTGATTTATATATGTATTAATAGAAAATTTTAATATGTACTTTTAAATTTTAATTAAATAAAAGTAAAAAACTTAATTAAAATCTTTCATAATAGATATTTAAAATATTTTCTCTCTTTAAAATAATCTTGATAGTAAACGTTCATGATAATTGTCCTTTTTCGTAATTTGACACGCAAAAGCACTTTTTTTAAAAAGATTAACCAAACACAATCTGCTTGTTAAAAGCAGTCAAAAATATTTTTCAAATGAATTATCCAAACAAAAACTACTTCTCACCAAAAGTACTTCTTTTAAAAGCAATTCTCAAAATAAGTAGTTTTTAGCCGCTATGTCAAACAGGCTCCAAGAGTATAAGTACATTTAATGAACTAAAGAAGTTCTTTTATATATTCAGTACAAAAACACTTATATCTTGGTCCGTTTAATACATACAAAATGTACTAGCACAAGAAGTGTTATATCCCGCATTTTCGTGCAATCAGATAATTCAAGACAATCGCGGGAGGACAACAAGCAAGGCCATATTTTTATTTTGTTAAGCATATGGATGGCTCATGAAGAATTTAGAAGTAGAATTATTAAGAAGGGTCAAGGGCATAAAGGGAAATTCGCAATATGCCTCGTGGAATTATGGAGGAAGACGAAGGGTAAATTTGGAATTTGAAAAAAATATTTTTTCATGACTTGCAAAAAAAAAAAAAAGAAAAAAAAAATATAGTGGGCTAGGGTGTTGGGCCAAGGGTGGCCGTCCAACACCCCTAAGGACCCAAGCCCATATGGAAATTAAATGGGTTGTATAAAAGATGACTTAGTAGTCATCTTTATCACAATTTTCTCTAGAAATTTCAAGAACATAAAAGCAAGAAAGGAAGGAGAACCTACTAGGGCCATTCGGCCAAGTAGAAAATTCCAAGGAAATTTACAAAAATTCTCCAAAAATCATTTTCTACCTATTAAAGGGGCCTTAGTAAGTTGGAGTGTTCATTGAAGCAAGAAACCACATGTTCTTGTGAGTTGCAAGTGTTGCTCAAGAAAGAAGATTAGAAGAAAAGGTAAGAATTCACTTCTTTTTTTATGTTATGGATGTTGTAGTGGGTAAAAGGTGGATGAAATTCATAGAGGAATAAAACCATGGTGTGGCCGTGAATGCATGTGCATGTGTAGGAATCATGTGTTGATTATTTTGTTTAGTATTTGGTTGTTATTGTTGTGAATGTTATGTGGATGATGGGAGTTGAATGATTTCGGAGAGGTTGTAGTTGTGTATGTAGGGTGGTGGCCGTGTAGTGTATATTATATGTATAGCCGTATATATGTGTTAAATGGTGAAAGAAGATGAGCCAATTTTATTTAGTGTTTTGGTTGTCGTTGTGTTGCGGATACTATGTTGTTGATGAATGCATAATAATCTTGTGAAGTTGAAGAAGTTGGAGATTTGCGGTTGGAGTATTTAAAATTGAATACTATGTTCTTGCATGTATGGAAGATAATGTTGTTAGTGTGGTGTTGTTGGTATATGAATTATAATGTTGTTAATGTTCTTATTGGAGTTGGAAGGTTTTGAAGGAAGTAGTATATTGATTGAGTTGTTACAATGTAATTTGGGATGAATATGGAAATTTTTAGTATGGTCGTTGATATTGTGTTGTTAGTTTGGCCGGGTCGAATTCCCGGATTGTTGTTGATTGAAATTGGCCAAGTTGAACTTGGTGGGATGGAGTAGTTTACAGGGGAAGTGCTGCCGAAATTTCGGTAGCCAAGTATCATTTTAAGAATTCAATTCTAAAGGCACTAATCATGTTTGGTAAACTTGACCAATTTGTAGATTTTGGCGGATTTGCGAGTTGAATTCGGGATAGCCAAAGGAGCGGAAAGAGGTATGTAATGTCTCACTTTCCTTCTTCGGCATGTCTTAGACGTAATAGGGTTGAATACAAACTTCGGGGATGATCCTATTCCTAGAAATCCGAGATTGAAATTAACCCTTTTTCATTCAATAGAATTGACTTAAATTTTTCATATCTTGTTGAAACAACGGCTCCTACTTCTATAACTTGCCAAATGAAACCGGATTATAACAAAACCTTCATAAGTGACTCCATGTAGCTTATTATATGCAATTTGGGTACGCCACCCCGGTTGACCCGAGGTGGGCTCACTATTCCCAAATTCCCTCCTATTGTTCCAATTAGCTTATTTCCGTACTATAATTAAGGGAAACTTTTAGTTACTATTCCGACTACTAAACAATAGTTGTTTAACTAATCTATTGATCCTAAGGTATGATCTTCTCCCCAATAGCTCGTAAATGTTTCCCAAACGCCCGCATTTTCCCAAAACAAAGGTTATGTGTTATACCCCGTATTTTTATACGTCAAATTATTCATAAGTTAATCGACATAAGTTAAGGACGGGATTATTTTGGGGATATGTAATAGGAACTTTTAATTTTCAATTTTAATTAGTGCACGAGTGTTTATAAGTTTCAACTAGTATGAAAATATTAATGGAGATTAAGGATTTATTTAACTATGATTAAGTTATTAAGTGGCACTTATTGATTAATTAAAGTTAACCAAGTAAATTAGTGGGACATGTGTCAATGTTATGGGCTACATATATATAGCCATAAGATGACTTATAATACACCATTCATTCACAAAATTCATCCATCAAAATAGAGTTAGTGAGAGAAGCTCTCAAACTTAAAGAGAGAGAGAGAGTCACGGCTGCACTGTTCACGCGCCACTGTTCACACCGCACTATTCATGACGGCGCACTGTTCACGGCGGCGCACTGTTCACGGCCGCCACTGTTCACGGCCAGCCTTGTTAAAAAAAAATTGATTAAATCTCCAAGGTGATTTAAATGTCCTAAAGGAAGCGGCAAGTTAGGATTTAAATTGAAGAAAGAAGAGGCGGTGCAATTGGTGCAAGCGAGTGTAGAATTTGCTCCGATTAAATTAAGGTAAGATCTTCTCACTTTATGGTATAGTTGGATTAATGGTGTGGTAATGGAAAAATTAAAATTGTATGAAGTGGAATTGGAAGTAAGAAAATTGCATGATTAAGTGTTGGTGTTGAATTGGACAGAATTGAAGTTGTTTAAGTTAGAAATTGGTTTGATTGTGGTTGTTGTTATTATCGTTGTGAATTATGTGTTAAAAGTAAAAGGTTATGTATGTTGATGTTGAATTATAAATTGAGCCGTGTAAGGGGGGTGTTTTGAGTAAGAATGATGAATTGATTTTAGTAGCATTATGGAGGAAATTAAACGGTTAAATTTAAAGTTGTGTTGTTTTATGGACATGTTGTTATCCTTGCTGAATTGAAAGGATTGAGGGTATGATTATTGTTGTTATTATCATGGATTATGTGATGAGAATGAAGGAATCTAATGGATAGATGATGTAGTTGTGGTGTAGCTGCTGTAGTATTTCATTAAATTTGCTGAAAAGATTGCATGGAATAAGGTATAAGAAGTGTATATGGGCTGCTTGGTGTATTGTAAGTGTTCATTAGAATTTCGGGCATCGTTATGTTATAGTTGGGGGCTGTTTTGACATGTTGTTGTTCTTGTGAATTAAAAGAATTGAAGATATGGTTATGTCCATATGTTGTTGTTGGTATTTCTGTGTCAACAGGAGAGCAATTGGAAATTCGGGACAGGCGAATATATAGAGGAAGTGCTGCCCGAATTTCGTTAAGTCTCTAGGTAATAAAAAGCCTTAAAACGAAAATATGTGAACTAAAGGAATGTTCTATAAGGAATGGGATATGGAATTGTGAACCAGAAAATGTAGTTACTAACGACAACATTATTTTATATAAATAGGTTAAAAGAGCGACGAGGCGAAAGGGATTCACGAATAAGCGCTAAAGGTATGTAAAGTTGTCCTTTCCTTCTTTTTGGCATGATCTATGACAAGTGCGAAGCGTAACGATATCCATAATGAATTCATTCCTAGATGTAGGATATCCTGAGTTCTTTGACCTCTTAAGCCCGAAGGGGCATTCTCAAGTTGTGCGAATTCATAATGTTGACTAAATCCCGAAGGGGACATTCATAAGGTCTTTCTCTTACCTATGCATTTTATATTTAGATTTGTGAGTCTCGAAGGAGACAAATGAAAAGGGTTTGATTGCATACATGACGTCCATAATAGTTTTTTTTTTCTATATGATTTCATGACGCGACTGAGCGTGCTATATAACGTATGGCCTCGGCTTAAGTCTGAGTGTGCTATGGCCTCAGCTGATCCCTGAGTGTGCTATGGCCTCAGCTTACGTCTGAGCGTGTTGTATAACACATGGCCTCAGTTTACGTTATGCCAATTGAGTTGTGCATATGGTTTCACTAATAATTTCAAGTAAAACTAGTTTTATACTAAAGGGAACATAAAGTTAGATTTTACTATTTAGATTTTCAAAACCACTCCGAAAGGGGTGTGAGATTTTTCTATTTAGATTTTCAAAACCACTCCGAAGGGGGTGCGAGGTTGTACTATTTCATTCCATATACGACTCATGTTTACATTCCATGGTATCATTATTATTATTATGCCGGAAGCGGTATGCCCGAAGGGGCCATCATTATTATTATGCCGGAAACGGCATGCCCGAAGGGGCCATCATTATTATTATGCCGGAAGCGGCATGACTGAAGGGGCCATCATTATTATTATGTCGGAAGCATGCCCGAAGGGGCCATCATTATTATTATGTCGGAAGCGGCATGCCCGAAGGGGCCATCATTATTATTATGCCGGAAGCGGCCGTCCGAAGGGACTATTGTGATACTATACTCACATTGTGTAACCTAGAATTTGGGTAAGGTACTATATGGCACGGATTATATTGTTGTTCCAGGTTGCTCTCGGGTTGCTTTTAAACCGGTTTACTATTACGCCTTTCCTTGTTTATGATTCAGTGATGCTTTACATATTCAGTACATATTCCGTACTGACCCCCTTTCTTCGGGGGCTGCGTTTCATGCCACGCAAGTACACCTAGATGAGTAGAATACTTTGCTAGATGGTGTTCCAGCGGGATTGGCGAGCTCCATCTCAGTTCGGAGTATTGCCGAGTCAAGTACTTTTGTTATGGTATTTTGTATATGTTAGAGACTTTGCAGACAGTGCCCTGTGGATAGGGCGTCGAGAAGTGCGAATTATTTATAGATGTTAAAAGAGTATGTATTTTCAGATGATTTCAGTTGGTAAAAAGTATGTAATTGATTGAAAGTTTTTCATAATCTGTATAAAGGTAATGACCTCTATTTGGAAAAGTTTCATGTTTTTAAAAGTTTTTGAAATGACAGATTTTGGTAAAGCGAATGTTTAAGGGTTCGCTCGACTCTGAAGAGAGTCGGGTGCCCATCATGCCCTATCAAGATGAGGGTGTGACATTATGGCAAAGTAAGTTTTTTTGTCAATGACGATGAGTATGTTCTACAATGACATGGATGATGTCAGGAAAGAAAATGTTTACATGATGAATATGACAATGATGATTCCATGATTAAAGATTTCATAGTACATGAAACGATACCTTATGATCCTGTTCTATGTTCTCTCGTGATGTTATTCTTTATTGATAGTCTCGCCTTATAATTATTGTTCCTTCAAGGTGAGACCTGACGACCATGACGATTTCATAATGTAATCGGAGGCTACCGACCTTACGTCACTCCGATAACGTTAAAGCTTCTCTTTGGGCTCCCTTGCATGCTATGATATATATAGGTATATATGTATATGTATACGGGGAAGAAGGGAGCAGGGCAGAGCGCTATAGACGCTGGGATATACACACGGTACATGTAGTCGTATTTGACTTGATATCGTCCCGGACGCGGGATGCCCGGACGCGGGATATTTACACACATTCATGGTTAAATGGATCGGCTGCCGACGCCTCGGCAATATATTATGTTTTATATTCATATATGAACACGAATGTTTTTCTTTTAAGGACAGCTTAGCATGCATGGCATCTGCCCTGGGTGGCACATACATGTACAGGTTACTCTATTATCGCTCTATATGTCCTATGATTTCATTATGTTATGGGTTGCAATTTATATTCCTCTCTTTACTATTTTCATGCCTTACATACTCGGTACACTATTCGTACTGACGTCCCTTCTTGCGGACGTTGCGTTTCATGCCGCGCAGGTAAGCAGGTTGACGGACTTGATCCTTAGGAGCTCCACCAGTGGTATATTGAGAGTGCTCCAGTTCTTTCGGTGTACATGTCCGGACCCGACAGTATCCGGTCCTTTTTGTGATGCTATGTATTATGCTTAGAGGCTCGTGGACAGATATGTACAGTCAGATGTTTTGTACTTTTGTGGTTTTCGTCACTGTATAAGGTGCTAGTAAAGTTTAGTAGCCCATGTTTATGTTTATGCTGTCAATGTTAATATCGAGTAACAAAAAACAAATATGGTATAGTTCATATGGCCACCTAGTAATAAGAATATGACACGAGGTAAGGGGTGTTCGGTACAAGTATCGGGTACTCGTCACGGCCCCTAGTCGGGTCGTGACAAGAAGTCAAAACTATACCATTCCCATAATGAAGATAAATTATATTTAATCTTGTGCTACACTCATACCGATGGCTTTGTCCAATTTCCATCTTAGATTGTGAACATAAACTTTATACTTATAAGTTATAAGAACCGATAATTTAATCTTCCGTGTGTAAGCTAAACTCTATACACTAAATCATCTACTATATAAGTAAAGGACACAAATACGAATACATGATCTATTTAAATCATTATTAAAAATTGAATAAACAATTATTTTATAATAAATACTATGACCAAAGACATGGTTAATAGTATATATCCCAATACATAGGTGGGTAAAGACACTAAGTCGAGCCCTACGCCATCACTCGTACTTGTCTCGATGAACCATTGGCTTGGATTCCAATTGTTGGGTTAAAACAACTTAAAGATACTCTTAACATGATGTGATACCGTCCGCTTTGGGTCAAGCCCTCACGGTTTTCTACAAAAGGTCTCAAATTATTAAGAATATTTAACACCTTATAAGTAGATTACTTTTTTTTTTACCTACCAATGCGAGACTTTGTTCACATACACCCAACTAGAAGGATGTATATTGCAAATGTAAGCATTATATGTTAACCGTCTTAAAAAAAGTGAAAGCACGTCGAGCTATGAACACGACTTACCTTTGTTACATTAGAACTAAAGTAAAATGATATTCAATAATTTTGAAATTTATCATAACCACTAAGTTTTCTAAAATCAATTGCATGCCAATTTGTAGCTAGTAATTAGCCTATTTGACATTGGTTCCTACAGGCGGATTCATAATTTGAATTTAGAAAGTTCAATATTTTAAGACAACTTCAAATGCTATTAAATAGGTTTTGAATTTAATAATGACTATATTTCATGAATCTTTTAATGCATATACAATTTCTTAATCAAAATAACTAGATTCGATCAACCACGCCCATACATTACACTAGGGCTGGGCGTTCGATTCTTCGGTTTGGTTTTTTCAAACTTCAGCTCGGCTATTTCGGTTTCAGTTTTTTGAAGGTGGACCCCGAACACCGAACCCAACTAGTTCGGTTTGGTTCTTTCGGTTTCAATTTTTTGAAGTTCGGTTAGGTTCAGTTTCGATTTTTTCAATTCGATTTTTTTGATATGATATTAGAAGTGAGTCCATTTACACTAGTTCATATTCTAAAAAGCAATAAAACATAAAACTGATAAAATTGAAATCAAAATCAAACAAACAGGATACACAAGAACAGAAAACCATAACCATGATATAGGATTACTAGGTGTTATATACATACAGTAAGAATAATTAAGAAAATACATAAAAGACATACATTAATCCTAAAGACACATCCTAGTCACCTTCTTTTGTTAAGGATATTACAATTGGGTATTTTTGGGCTTTGTTACAATGAGTTTTTTTTGGGCTTAAACTTAATAGGCCTAGACTATTTATTTTTTTGGGGTAATGTATTAAATTTCGATTTAAACCGAAACACCGAAGAACTGAACTCTAAAAACCAAACACCGAAATTTCTAAAAACGTAAATCGAAATCGAACAGAAAAACCAAAAACCGAAAAATCAAATTAATTCAGTTCAGTCCGATTTTTCGATTTTTGATTTTTGATTTTTATGCCCAGCCCTACATTACACTCTATGTCAGCTCTTGATGGTGTCCCTGCTGCCTTCAAATATCTTGAGTTCGCCGCCTCTAATCATAACATTCGTAGAGTCTTACGGCCGAGTTTTATCCTTAATTTTAGTATTCAACCACAACTAATGCTTCCCCCTCCTAAACAACAAAGAAATACTAATATTTAATCCGTGTTGTGAACTGGAAGTTCCCACATCACTCGCACACGGGATTGTGTGCGTGCTTATAAGCAGGGCCTGAAGCCTTTACTTATAGACGCGTTTTAAAGCCGTGATGGGCTGAGGCTCCAAAGCGGACAATATCTACAAGCTGTTTATAACACGTTATCAGCACGATGCTCGCAATGGGAGGGTGTGTTGTGAACTGGAAGTTCCCACATCACTCGCACACGGGATTGTGTGCGTGTTTATAAGCAGGGCCTGAAGCCTTTACTTATAGACGCGTTTTAAAGTCGTGAGGGGCTGAGGCTCCAAAGCGGACAATATCTACAAGCTGTTTATAACAATCCGTTATTTTTCTCTATATAATATAGTGGGAGAGATATAGGGTTTGCGAATATCTAATATGAAGTTGATTCATTAGGGAAGGAAGAGAAAAGGGAGGGGAGGGCTGGCAGCATCATATTTTAATTCGATCGGCCATCATGTATTCTTCTTCTTCTATCATTGCTTTATGTTTTCTCTATTTTAATTTATTTATCTTATTTTTTTTTAATCTGTTTAAAGAAATATCTCTTTTCTGTTTTAATAACTCTTTAACTTTAAATTTTCATATGACATGCTTTAACTTTTCGTGTCAAGTTAAAATTTGATAAATAAATTAAAGTGGAGGAGTATAAATCTAATGAAGATATTGTTCTTTACCTCTTTTTTAGAAAAGTTCACTTGCAATCATTTTTATCTACCCAGTCAAATATAGGGGCAAGTTCTATCATTTGATAAGCTCCTCAGTCCTCACGACCGCACCAACTGCTAGTATCTTATCACTTTTATCATTAAATTTAAAAAGTCCTGATATTTGACCGTAAATCACGGGCAGCGTTTTGCGTCGCACCTTAAACGAGAGGTTTGACTTGAATGAGAGTAGTTAATGTCAAATATGGCGTCCTTTTTTGTTGTACTTATATATATTACAAGTCATAACCCAACATCATCGTTATTTTCTTGTAGAGTACGTCTTTATCCGTACTGTCCTTTCCTATCCTCTTCACATCCTCATCCTTTGCCTTTTTAAAATTTTTGCACTACAATTGTGTGTTTTACTTCTCTTTCTGCATATATATTTAAATGTTTTTGAAAAGATAACGGTGGATCCTATCTTTTAATAACCATATATGTCCACATCATAACTTTTACATTCAGATGCATATTCCATTTGCTGTATAAATTGTTCTAATTGTGGGAAATAGCTTGTTTAACATAACGAAAAACTTTGAGGTGAATTATAAATTAAGTCCTGGATAATTTTGATGCTTTTAAAACTTTAATAGGGCGATAAATATGCTGGGATGTTAATCTCTTTCTCCATTTCAATTTATGTGGCAAATTTAGAATAGACACGAAATTTAAGAAAAAATATTAAAACTTGTGGTCACAAACATATTATAATATTTGTGTGATTATAAATGTTTCACTTTTACGCGAGACATAAAAGCTACTTCATAATTATGAACTCTTTTTGAAATTATTTGATTTTAGAGACGCCACCTAATTTATTTATGAATTTTTTTAATTTTATTTTATGAAAAATTAGGAAACCAATTTCAAAGGTTTATTTAAGTAAGACAAAAATAAAAACCTATAGTACCAGAGTTCGGTAAGGGTTCAGGTGATTCTCCGGGGAAGGTGTTAGGTACCCCGGTATTAAGAATCCGCAAAATGCGGTTGACCTTCGAGTTTCAAAGTGTGATTTTAGTAATTATTTGCTTAAAATGTGTTTAAAATTGTATATATGAAGTCATGGCATATCAAATGGTTTTAGAATCCTTTCGTCCTTTTCAAAAGAGTTAAATCCTTTTTAAAAATAAAAATAAGGTTTTAAAATAGTTTATTTCACCTTCCCAAACCAAAAGACACTTAAGGTTTCCCCTTAAGTAGAGTTCAACTTGATCTTAGTCCAAAGTGTCATAATCCATTTTTTGTCCTTAGAAGTTTGAAATGGTCCAAGTATATGTCCTTTTGAAATATACCATAGACTTAGAGAGTTTTGACAAAATTCATCCCCTTTATTTACAAGTTATGGAAAAATCACATATTTTACCCCTTTTGTTTAAGTGAAGTTCAACCACATTCTTTATCTCAGTCATTATCCGAACTCTAGTTTAAAATAAAAGTTCCTTCATTCCGTTAACTTTATGTGGGCAGCCCAAAACTGTTCTTAAAACAACTTAGCTATTTTTTCTATCCTTTCTTTCCAAACAATTCTTTCTTTGAATTTTCTTGAAATTCATTTTTTTGTAACCAAACTTGTGATTTTGCAAGAGAGATTCAGTCTTTTGAAAACTCAGAGGCCATCCAGAAGCTTAAGGATAGTCCAAGGGAGTTTCGTCCCACAACGTGAAATGATGTGTACAACCAGTATAGTACCAAGCTTCAGGTAGAGGAGGACCTTTCGTCATCGGTCATCATCTCATTTTCGAGCCACCCACAAATATGAGAACCATATGGTGCCTTCCTTCGGACGTCTAGGACCTGGGAGAAGAAATGTATCCACTTGATATGATCTATACTGCACAGCATCACGTTCGGGGGTTTAATAAGAAGGAGGACCCCGACTAGGTCACTCATGCTCCTAGCCCCAGGGCAAATGTCGAACTCGTCCGATAGCTCGCGGGGTTTGGGACCAATAAGGACAGAGCAATGTTTCGTGATAACTACATCCGAGCTAATCGTAGAAATGAAGACTCTAGCGACAAGGTCCAATGGCCAAAGCGAATGAAATTGGAGCCCGAAAAGAGGAACCAATAATATTGGTGTGAATATTGTAAGATAATGTTTTCCTTGATTATTCTGTTCCCTTGAATCGATTGATATACATGAGTTACAACCTAATTGTAGGCTACAAAATTAGGAACTAATTTGACTAAATAATTCTAACAGATGCTATCCTAAAATAGAAGATTACAAAATATTTGACTAAATAATTACATAATCTAACACACCCCCGCAGTCGAAGCGGGAGGTTTACGAACGGTTAGACTGTCCCGAAAATCATCAAATAGTACGCGCGGAAGACCTTTGGTGAAGATGTCAGCAATCTGATAACGGGACGGAACATGTAGGACACGAACTTCGCCTCGTCTAACCTTTTCACGAACAAAGTGAATGTCCATTTCAATATGCCTTGTACGTTGATGTTGTACCGGATTTCCAGACAAGTAAATGGTACTCACATTATCACAATAGACCAAAGTTGCTTTACGAATAGGACAATTGAGTTCAAGCAACAGATTACGAATCCAACAAGACTCAGAGACAACATTAGCAACCCCTCGGTATTCTGCTTCAGCACTTGACTTAGATAGAGTGGGTTGGCGCTTGGAAGACCAAGAAATCAAGTTATCCCCAAGATAGACACAATAACCCGATGTGGAGCGTCGAGTGTCTGGACATCCTCCCCAATCAGCATCTGTATATGATAGTAGTGACTGGAGAGAGGACTTGTATAAATGTGTGCCAAAGTCAATCGTACCTCGAATGTAACGCAAAATGCGTTTTAATGCTTCCATATGCTGGACTTTGGGGTCATGCATAAACAAGTAAACCTGTTGGACGGCGTATGATATGTCAGGCCGAGTGAGCCGAGTGAATGTCAAGTATTGCAAAGCACCTGCCAGACGACGGTACTTCGTAGGATCCTCATACGGGGCGCTTGAAGAAGCGCTGAGTTTGCCTTTTGTGTCAACAGGAGTGGGGCAAGGCTTACACTGTGACATACCTGCCCGGTCAAGAATATCCTCTGCATAAGAACTCTGAGACATAAAGAGACTATTTTTGTCTCGGGAGACAGCAATTCCCAAAAAATAGCTCAACGGACCCAAGTCTTTCATTGCAAATTCCGTAGCTAACTTGGACATAATACCGAGTCTGAGAGAGTCTGAAGATGCAGTTAGAATAATATCATCCACATATAACAAAATGTAAGCAATATCTTTTCCACGACAATAAGTGAAGAGAGAGTTGTCAGATGTACTATGCGAGAAACCAATGGTTGCCACATATTCAGCAAAACGTTGATACCATGCCCGTGGTGCCTGTTTCAAACCATAAAGAGACTTACGCAAGAGACAGACATGATCAGGACGAGCTGGATCCCGGAATCCCAGAGGCTGATACATATAAACGGTCTCATTCAAATTGCCATATAAGAAAGCATTCTTTACATCAAGCTGGTGAATGGGCCAAGAGTGAGATAAAACAATAGTAAGAACCACACGGATAATTGCCGGCTTGACCACTGGACTGAAAGTCTCGTCACAATCAACACCTTCCCGTTGAGACCTGCCATCACCTACAAGACGGGCTTTATACCTCTTAAAAGAACCATCAGATTTCTTTTTATGCCAAAAAATCCATAAAGACCGAATAATATTAGCATTTGGAGGACGAGGGACTAACTCCCAAGTCTTACTATCAATAAGAGCATTATATTCATCTTGCATAGCATTTTTCCAATTCGGGTCATTAAGTGCACCAACGGGATTTCAAGGAATGGGTGAGATGGAATTGTTGGTGACACTTAAGGCTTGATTATGGTATTTCAAGTTCGGCTTAAAAATCCCATGTTGACTACGTGTAGTCATGTGATGGACGGGTGGGGGGCTGGCAGGGAGGGTGCTGCTGCCGTGGTGGGGCAGCGTGGGAGAGGGAGGGGTCGGCAGTGGGGGGACTGCCGTGGGGGCCGTGGCAGTGGGCTGAAGGGGCTGGCGGGCAGCTAGGGCAGTGGAGGTGGACTGCTGGGCAGTCGACGATGACGGAGAGGAGGTGGGGGGGGGGGGGGGGGGGGGGGGTCGGGTGGTGGGTTGCACGAGAGGGAGGGGGCTGCATTGGCGGAGCAGTGGCCCGGTGTTACACCTCGGAAAAGTCCCCGTACATGTACAAGGAATAGAACGACAAGGGTATGAGTGTGGGGTGTTTTATTAAGCAAGGGGTGATGATTCGTGAATTTTTGGAAATGGAAAGGTTGTAGAATTTCATGCAGCCCAGTGGTCGTATAGTGATTTACGACCCGTAAAGTGATTTACGGACCGTAAACCACCATCGTCCTCCAGCCTTTCAAATTCCAACTTTCTGTTAAAGTGTGGGAATGCTTAAATACGACTTGGAATACGGCCCGTAAACTGGTTTACGGACCGTAAACCTCGATCGTAAACTGCAATATTCTTCAGCCAACTTCTCTGTTTTGGACATGCTTAAATACGACCAGGGAGGACGGCTCGTAAACTGTGGTTTACGACCACTGTTCACCCCGACTGGAATTCATTAAAGATCAAACTTTGAGTTATTAAAAGGGACCAAAGCCTCATTTTATTTCATTTTTCATCCATACAACCTTCAAGAACACTCTAGAAGCTCTCCAAATATTCATCCACAAAATTCAAGAGATCAAAGGGAAACCAAGATCATCAACATCTAATTCATGAAAGCAAGTGCATGAGGCTCTATTGGAAGTCATCTTCTTCAAGAAATCTCAAAAGGGTTGAAATAGGGTTTTGGTATAAAAAGAGTATTGTTGCTCAAGGCTTGTTCCACCATCATCCAAGGTATGTTTCATGACTATACCATATGGTTCAAGGTATTGGAAGGCTTAGATACTTGAAATGTATAAGAACATAGAAAATGGGCCTTGCATGGGTGAATAGTGACACAATTGAATAGTAGTTGAATGGAGTCATGAATGTTGATAAGCTACGGTTGTGAATATGTTATAAATAACGTCTAGACCATGAAATAAGTATTATATACGAGAAAACGTGATAACGAGCTATGACCATGGATGTGGAGAAATTGGAGGAAAATGGTAGATTTTTCTCAAAGTGTATAAGTGATGATTGTTGAAAGTAATATTGTGAGTGTCGTTACGAATGTATGAGAGTTGAAATGAAACATGGGAAAAGTATTAGAAATGAAGGAACTGCTATCCAATTTTCCTTAGAAATAGTAGTCCGTTCTTATAATTACTTAGCTAACGACGACATGAATTCTCTTGAAGGTATATACGAGTGCATTAAGGGAGAGCGAGCAAGCAATAAGAATTGTAAACGTCGAAGGTATGTGAGGCTATTCCCTTTCTTTCAAAGGCATGATCCCTAGCTTACGATTTCATAAATGCTCCCATCTTTTCCTTGCTATCAAAGGTTAAATAGTCTAAGATTCCGAAGCACGATTTCCTTCTTGATATTCCATAAATGTTTTCCAAAGTACTCCCATTTTCCAAAACCAAAGGTTGTGATTATGTGAGTTCTTATGATAACGACGAAGGATATGTTTTTCAATGACAACGATGATGTCAAAAGTGAGAATATCATTATGATGACTAATTTCTTTTAAGATTTCAAAAACAAAATACATGGCTTGATGCCTTATGAGATTTACGATCCTATTCTATGTTTTCTCTTAATGCTATTCTTCATTGATAGTCTCACCTTATAATAATTGTACCTTCAAGGTGAGACAAAGCGACAATGATTACTCCATAACATAATCGGAGGCTTTCGACCTTACGTCACTCCGACGTACTTACAGCTTTTCCTTGGGCTCTCATGCATGCTAAGTATATGGTATAAGTATATGATATGTATATGTATTCAGGGGATATGGGGAAGGTGAGGCGATATAGACGCATAGCCACCTGGTCAGCTGGCATATCATGATTTCATCCCGGACGCGGGATGCCCGGACACGGGATATATGGGTTATGGATCGGGCCGTACGTTCCTCGGCACTAACTTATTATATTTATGGATCGGGCCGTACGTTCCTCGGCACTAACATATGATGACATATGGATCGGGCTGCGCGTTCCGCAGTAATTTACTATATGATGCTTTATGAGTATGCATGCATGGATCCGCCTTAAGAGGCAAGCAGTTATCGATTATCTCATTGTACTTACTTTACTTTATTATTCTTACTTTATTTCTTGATGTATGCCTTACATACTCAGTACAATGCTCATACTGACATCCTTTTCTTTGGATGCTGTGTTCATGCCCACAGGTAGACGGGAAAGCGGTCCAGACTGATAAGAGTCACTAGCCGAGCTGAAGAGCACTCCATCTTCCGGAGGTGCTAATTGGTTGTTCCTTTTGTGTATATATTTGTATGTCACTCAATAGAGGCTCGTAGATGCTCGATGTGGGTTGTGTGGTTCCACAACGTGGGTAGTACGCATGTGTATAAGTATATTGAAATATGTTTTTGTATCAACGCGTTATATTGTTGTAATGAAAAGCAAACCTCTTTTTAAAGTTAACCGAAAATAGATGAATGATTGTTAAATGGGATAGCACGAGCAGTGCTCGGTGGTTAGCCTCGGGTACCCGTCGCGGCCCCTAGCCGGGTCGTGACACCCGGTCATGCAACAATTGGATTCTCAATGGGGAATTATCATCATCCAAAAATTCATATGAGGTAGGAGATGGAGTATTTATTTGTGAAAATGGAAAGAAATTTTCATCAAACCACACATGCCGGGCTATGATTATTTTTCGGCTTGCTAAGTCATAGCATTTGTACCCTTGATGATTGGAAGGATATCCTAGGAAGACACAAGGAGTGGACCTAGACTGCAACTTATGAATTTTTGTGGAGGGAAAGAGAGGAAAGCATAGACAGTCAAAGACTCGGAGATGAGAGTAGGATGGATTCTTTTGATAGAGAATGTGAGTAGGTGTCTTATATGCTAAGAGTTTAGAAGGGAGAATATTGTGGAGGTACGTTGCCATGGCCAAGGCGTGATGCCAATAGGAGGGGGGCATAGATGCATGGGCAAGGAGTGTACGAACAATATTATTGATGGATTTAATTTTTCGTTCCGCCTTACCATTTTAGAGGGGAAGTGTGGGGACAAGAAAAGCGTAAAAGCATCCCGTTTTGTTCACAAAACTTATGAAAAGGACCATTGTCAAATTCACGCCCGTTGTCACATTGAAAGGTTTTGATTTCTTTTTCAAACTGAGTGCGAATGAAAGTCCGGAAAGACAAGAAACAATTATAAACTTGGGACTTTGTTTTGATGGGAAAAGTCCAAAGAAAATTAGTGTAATTGTCAAGAAATAAAACATAATATCTGTGACATGAAGAGCTAAGAATAGGTGAAGTCCATAAATCACTGTGAACAATGTCAAAGGGCATAGTAGTAGTTGAAAGAGAGTCATAAAAAGGCAATTTAATTAATTTCCCCAGAGGGCAAGAATGACAAACATTGTTTCGAGCCTTATTACATTCAATCAAATTACTACTACGTAAATAACTAAGAATAACATCCCCTGGATGACCTAAACGGGAGTGCCATATATGAGGAGAGATGACACTAATGGCAGATGGTGCGGAAGACGAGATGGCTCGAATTTTTTTGAAGAATGGATAAAGATCACCCGAACTTTCACATCTCATGAGTTTGCTCCCCATCCGTAAATCCTTCACATAAAAACCAAAAAGATCAAATTCAACAGAAACCATATTATCGATAGTAAATTTACGAACGGAAATAAGGTTTTTGATGAGTTTAGGTGCATGTAGGACATTTTTCAGTTTTAAAGAGGGATTTTGTTGAAGGGATGTATGACCATAACCACGAATTGGAATCATGTTACCATTACCAACAACAATGCCATTATTTTTGCTCAATTGATAATAAGACGAGAGAGTACCTTGGGAGTTGGTCATATGAGATGTGGTTCCGGTGTCCATGTACCAAGTCTTGTCATCGGGCGGATTCAACGACATTGTGTGCATAGCTTGATCAATATCTGTGGGCGCATACCCACCATGTGATGACGAGGCTGACGAGTAGAACGACTGTGGAGGACGAGGACCAAGAACTCCCTGCTGCGAAGGAGCTGGACGCGATTGCTGCCAGCCGCGGGGCTGCTGCCACCTAGCCGTGGGGTACGGGTACAGTGGAGTGGCCCACAGCTGTTGCCCCCACGCTGCCCACGGTGGAAAATACCACGACGGGGCAGCGGGTCCCTGCTGCTGTGCCGCGACGGGCTGGTATGCCTGTGTATTGGTGCTGCTGCCCCCGCCGCTGCTTTGTCCATTGCCGCTGCCACCGCGGTTGTTGCGGTTGCCGCCGCTGCCACCGCGGTTATTTTTCTTTCCACGATTGTTGAAATTATTTGCAGAGTTAGTGGGCTGTCCATTTCCTGAGAAATTCTGAGGAGTAACATTGTGGGAAACAAGAGCAGCATTCGAGTCGGAGTCATGAATGGCATCCTCGGCATGGCTATCCTCCTTAAGCTCAAGCATCGACCGGACAAAGTCAAAAGATGGGAGAGGAGTACGGTGCTGCACCGTCGTGTGAAAAGTTTATATTCCTCCGACAATCCTCGCAGAAGACGAAGCACAAGTCGTTCGTCGGAAACTTTGTGACCGACGTTGGCGAGATTGTCTGCAAGAACTTTCAGCCTGGTACAGTATGCTTTCACATTCGGAAAATCCACCAATTTTGTGTTGGTGAATTTTGCAGCAAGAGCAAGAGCCCTAGCCGATTTGTTGTCCTGAAAGAGATGAACAAGACGGTCCTAAGCTTCGGCTGCGGTGTCCTCTTGATGAATGATCGTGTTGAGAAGATCATTCGATATCGCACCATATATCCATTGCCGAACAATGTCATCCAGCTGTTCCCATAGGGCCTTAGCAGTAAGTTTTTCGGTTGCAGTTGCCGGTGGTGGCACGGTGGGGGAGGCAGGAGGTAGGATGTGGTCAATGACCAAGTTTGCACGACAATGGAGCTTGAAGAGGGTAGCCCAGTTATTGTATTGGCTTCCTTCGTAGTCAAGCACAATAGGGATGCATGATTTGATATTGGTGACGGTCGTCGCAGGATGCAACTTGGAGGTGTCAGCCATGGAAAAGAGGAGGGGGAATAGCCGAAGAAGAGGAAAACGAAAAGAGAAAGGGGGGGCGGGGGGGTCGGCGGCTAAGGGGAGGTCGGCGGCCAAGGGGAGGTCGGCGGCCAAGGGCTAGGGTTTTAGGATGCTAAGGTTTTTAGGAGAACCTAGTCTGATACCATGTAAGATAATGTTTTCCTTGATTATTCTGTTCCCTTGAATCGGTTGATATACATGATTTACAACCTAATTGTAGGCTACAAATTAGGAACTAATTTGACTAAATAATTCTAACAGATGCTATCCTAAAATAGAAGATTACAAAATATATTTGACTAAATAATTACATAATCTAACAAATATCATAATGATCACGATCATACCACACAGAACTGCCGAGGATTGCAGCTGGAGGTGTCCCGACTACTAAACTTAGGATACCTCCAAGAATTCTTGAGTGAGAAGGCGAAGTAGGTGTTCGCAAAGAACAGATCCAACGGGGACCCTCTTTGTCCTACCTCTCCAAAGAGAGTTGTTAATGTTATCACCGGAGAGGCCACGGTCAATGGGATCTTCAGTCATAAGACTGTCAAGATCTCTGTCACTTAAGAAAGAGAGTCCGAGACATGCTCGAAGACATCATATTCGGCGAAGAGGACACATATGGCTTGATATTCCTCATGTCGATGCATTGGTAATTACAGTAAGTGTCTCTGATACAAATGTTAAACTGTGTTTAGACTTATTAAGGTAGTTCAGTGAACCTCATCCACACACAAGTCCTAGAGGAAATTCAACTGGTTGGAAAGGTAAACCCTTTACTATAGTGTTGTCGGGGTTTAACAATGCCAACGAATCAAGTTCCAGGATGATCGTCCTGGCAACCATCGCCCAGGGTGTTACCAAGGAGACCCGTTTCAAAGTACTGTCTAGGACGATGGCATACAATATCATCATGGACAGACTGTGGATACACGACATGGAAGCCATCCCTTCTACTATCTATCAAGTGCTCAAATTTCCCACCGCTGGGGGGATCGAAGAAATTCACGATGAACAAAGAGTGGCATGGGGATGTTACTCAGTAGTCATGGCCAACGGCCTCACCCATAAAAGCAATAGCAATCATAGCAGCAAACTACACTCAGGGACTCCCTCTCCAATTCACATGCTTAGGAGGACTCGGGGACTCCCTAGGACATGCCTCTATCGATGCCCGAAGAGCCTCTGACTGATAATAAGACACAACAAGACTCGGGCTCAGGACTATCTCACCACTACAAAAAAAGGGTAATTTGCAGAGGTTGAAAGTTGCAATTCGCGGGACTCTGCACAACCCCCCACAAATAGCAACTTTCAACCTCCGCAAATTACCCTTTTTTTGTAGTGCACTACTATATAGAGAGACAGGACTCGGGACTCTGCGAACGCCATCCTGTCGGAAAGAAAATTCTCACGACTCAACTGGAGGGCCATGACGGGCACCCGAAACTAACCTAGCGAGCACCACATACATGTATCTCTTAGTCATACCTGAGCGGCCCATAATGCTAACTCGTAGATACTATAAGATGTATGGGATACAAGCCCAAAACATAATATACATACGTCATCAAGCTAATCCCAAATACATATGTCGGCAATGCTATTCGTAGTAACGATATAATAGATTATAAACCGAGATGACCATAAGACATCTAACTATGCATATCTGTCTATGAGCTTCTACTGGAGTACATGACATAATGTGGCCGAGATAGGGCCCCGCCATACCCATGCAAATGCATATGCAACCATGCTGACTCACAGAGCAACTCCGGAGCAAGTGGAGTGCCATGACACTGCCTGCTTAGCTGGTATCCTACTGAAGGATCCGTCAACGTGTATCTCAAGACCTGCAAGCATAAAACGCAGCGCCCCCAGCAAAGGGACGTCATTACAAATAATGTACCGAGTATGTAAGGCGAAAAATGTAACATAATAAACATATACTGTAAAGGAGAAGGATAAGAATCAACCTGACACTTCTGACTCACCGATGAGAATCTAGCATATATATCTCTCTATATTCTCCTTTGCTTAACTACATCTATGTACAATACTATGTGTCTGGCCTACTTATCATTCTAGTGTTATCTGCCTAACTAATCAGTGATAACTGCCCGACCGGCCGTAGCACGGTGGTAACTGCCCATCCGATTATCGCTCGATGATAGAGTGTACTGCCCGACTGATCAGTGATAACTACCCAACCGGTCGTAGCTTGGTGGTAATAACTACCTAACCAGCTGTAGCATGGTGGTAAATACATATCTGTCCGATTGGCCATAGTTCGGTGGTAATAACTGCCCAACCAGCCGTAGCATGGTGGTAAATAATGATAGATGATCTGTCCAACTAGCTGTAGGCCAGTGGTAAATATGAATGCATGTGTCGCGGAACGTGCAACCCGATCCAGATATGAAAGCATGTGCTGCAGAATGTGCAGCCCAATCCCAAATATGAATGTATATGTTGCGGAACGGGCAACCCGATCCAAATATCCCCTATAGGTACCTTTTACACACTTCTAGTGTTTGTTCTTTATCTATTAGCTTCTATGCACTTATCATGATCATTACTTATCCGTTAATGCCTACATGATTACATAAGACTTATAAACACATTTCTAGGCCATTAAGACGTCTTCCCGATTAACTAACTTTAGTCAGTTCCTGGCTGCATCATAAGCCTATCTTCTGGCATTAAGTACCTTATTAGGGATCTCATAACTAGCATACTATTCATGTCTTACAAAATATTCCTTAAGAACACATTTTTAAATTCATCGGAGTGACCTAAGGTCAGTAAACCTCTGATTTCCATTATGGAGCTAGCATCATTGGCATATCTCACCTTGAAGGAACAATAATCATAAGGTGAGACCAACATCAATAATATCGTAAGAACATCAAGAATGTAAGCTTCTAGCATTTCTATAAGAGGAATCATTATGGACATCATTTGTGAAAGTTCATAATAATACGATCATGCCTTAAGAAAGAAAGGGACAGCCTTAATATACTTCAAGTCGTCCAAACAGTCCAATAATTGAGCTAATCACAACTAGCACGCCAATCCTATAACAAGGAATACATATGCAACTTAGATAACGCTAGTATATCACGTATATCAACGATAACTTAATTCTAAAGTAAAACGGGCAGCAGTTCCCCTTGCTCTCCAATCACCTCAACATATACAACAACCCACAATAACAACAACAAGCTTACAAAAGTCCTTAAATACTCCTTTTACCGCCTTTACAAAGAATATACATCAAACAACCCAAAGTATACCAATAGACTATAACAATATACACTTCCTTTCTTCCCAATCAAGGAGCATAATCTCATCAACACACCAACAACACTAGATATCATCCATATACATGGAAATTAGCTCAACAACACAGCCACAACATGCTCAAAACAATCCATAAACTCAACAACTGCAATACAACACTTTATGACCTTTCCTTCATAACTATTTTCACTTTTAAGACTTGCTAAACCTTTAAATCAACTCAACATAAGAGATAGGATGAAGAACATACCTTATACTTGAAGAACTTTAGCCACACCAACTTTCTCCAAGACCAAACTCACCACAACATCAAGTAGAAGCAAGAGCAATCACTTTTCATGAACTAGTTTAGTGTAATCTTATTGAATTCTTGATTTAAGGGGCTATAAGTGTTTAAGAAATGTTTATAGAGGTTTCTAGAGCTCAAGGGAGTGTAGAATGATGATAAAATGAGGGGAATGAGGGTATTTATGCCCCTTGAAGGTCGGTTCCACTGCCTTCCAAGTGGACCCGCGGAGAAGCCATCTGGCAGCCTATCTTGAAACGCCCACAACTTTCTACTCCGATGTCATATTAACGAACGGTTTGTTGCATTGGAAACTAGACTCAATGAACTTCAATTTGCATAGGTTATTAATTCCATAACTCCTCATATTCTAGGAGATACACCTCCCTCAAGTTGGACCAGAATTTCCTGTCCAAAATTCTGCCAAGTTTTTCAAAATTTCGACAAACTTAATTTCTTCGATTCACTTGATCTCGAAACCTTTAGACACTTGCTTAGAACTTTTTAAAAGTATTCCTTAACCTTAGAAGGGTTCCATGAACTCTCCGAGCTTACATTAGTGTACTTACTACGCAAACAATGCGAAAATTTTCGAGGTGTAACGAAAATCTCCTGGAGGAACCTACTCCGAAGTTCCCGCTGCTTGATGATGAAAGTGAACCAACCACTACCTTCGAAGAGATTGACACTATCACCCTTCATCCAGACACTCCAAACAAGAAGGTATAAGGGGGTTTAAAAGCCGATTCCGAACTCAAGAGGTAAATACTTTTTATTCTTAAAGATGATATTTATATTTTGCTTGGTCCCATGATGATACAACAAGTATGGATTTGGAGGTCACAACTCATAAGCTGAACGTAGACTCCTTCTATCAACCGATAAAGCAAGGGGTAAAGTATGAAGCTGCGAAAAGGTCGGCAAACTCCTAAAGGTCGAATCGATACTAGTAACCTAGGTGGCTGACCAATGTCGTTGTCATACCAAATGTTATTAAGTACTTTTTTTAACGAGTGTGCCAAAATTTTAAAAATCACTTATTGTGGACCGAGGAAATATTTTATTAAATTATCCCTTTTCATTTAGTTAACATAAATAAACACATAAAGATTTTCATAAAATAGCAAAAATCTTTTATAGATTTGAACAATATAAATAATGCCCTCTTGATTTCATAAACCATACTTATTTGGACCTTAATTTATTTAGCTAATTAAATTAGTATTTTAAATAGACCGGCAGTAGTATGGAATAAATTATGCAACAATAATAAAAATATTAGCAATAATATGGTAAAAACTAATTCATTATTCTGATATCACAATTTTTAGCAGTCTATGTAGTATGATTTTTATTCTTTTTAAGTATTAAATATCCAAAATTTGCTAATTCAATTAATTCAAATTCAATACTTTTAAGGCTCAAACTTAAAATTTCTCTTTAATAGGTAAACAATTCTTACATCATAATACAGAACTCGACGTGGTCATTGTATCATCACATCACAAAGCATGTGTACTACGATTATTTAGTTGCACAACAATTTAAGTAACCGATGAATCAAACAATCCCTCAATTTAAAAGAGCGAAAGGAGAAAGTTCTTTGTATTGACTTCCTTAAAAATCCACTAATCAACGTGTGCAGCATGTCTCCTTAACAAATTCAGAAACAAGACAACAATGGTACTTAATTGAGTGCAATGCATTTATTGTCAATCAATTAAACGTTTCATTCGTAAACATTTACATTTTTAAAAGGCAAAGGGTCATATTGGCTCCGAACTATGTAAAATGAAACAAATTTGTCATTCGTTAATAATTGAGGTCAAATATACTCTCGTCGTTACTAGATTAAATAAGCTAAATTTACCTTTTTTGTTTTTTTGTTTTTGTTTTTGCAAACGGTGAAAGCTTAGCACCCGGTGATGTCATGTGTCCTGCAATATTTTTTTAAGAGAAGGGAAAATTTGAACCTTTGCATAGTTCACGGGCAATTTGACCCTTCTCCCTAATTGAGTTTTTCAGTTTTTTGGTCCCTCATCTTCCTCTCCGCTCCACTAACTCTACCACCAATCACCCTTCTTCCTCCTTCCTCCTTGTCTCTCCCCACCATCATTGTGACCATCATCTCCACCACCATCTTCTCTTACCTTTTCCTTCCTCTTTCTCTATCCCCGCCACCCCATCACGACCTCCGTCACCAAGAGAGAAAGTGCTAAACGACTTGAACATGCAACATGAGGGAGAAGGGTCAAATTACCCCTGAACCATGTGAAAGGTTGAAATTTACCATCCGTTAAAAAAAATTAGTTCTTAGTTGCATAACACGGGATATCATAATGTAGTAACGGTGAGGGAATATTTAACATAGCTAACTATCAACGAAAGTCAAATCTGTTTCATTTTGGCCTAGTTCAAGGTCAAATTTGACCCTTTACCCCTTTTAAATGACGTCCCTTGGCCTTAACTTAGAATGAATGTTTTCTAATTTTAAAGTTTTATATGAAACTCATCTGTACTTTTTATATATAGAAAAATCACATTAAAAGACGAAAAAAAAGAAGCCCTATCACATAATCCATTTTCTATTGTAAAACTGAAAAACAATATCCCTATAAGAGACAGCTGGAGTACATAACTGACATTTGATTCTTTTCCAAAAATAACTCATGTCAAATAAAATCCAAGTCACTCGTCTAAATACGGCATATAAAAAATAGCCCATTGTTTCTCCACGGTCAGCGCTTTGGGCACTTCCCTTCCTTTCCTATAAGTGTTTGTGTCACCGCACACAACTAACAACCCAACTCCCTCAATTGTCAATAAACAATACAAGTAGTTAACAAACAAATAAGAATGCATATGAGAAAGTCATTGGTTCCACCTTGTTTGGTATTTCAATCATAAAATGCAAATAAAAGATGTTGTATGAGAGTCAAGAGATGAGGATGAGAATGGAATTAGTTGGAAGACAAGAAGAAGAACAACAACAACCACCATTTGAGAGGAAGAGTAGGAGAACAAGAAGAAGAACGACGACGACGATTAGTATCGTAGAAGAAGATGAAGATGAAGAAGAGAGGTTGGAGATTGTGGATCTGAGTGGCATGTCTATGGACTCTCTTCCTGTCAATCCTACTATCAATTTGGGAGTTATCTCCAAATTAGACCTCTCCAACAATAATCTTCAGGTTAGTCCTCCTTCCCGCTATACGACGACGACAACAACATATCCAGTATATTTTCACAAGTGGGGGGTGAACACAAATCTTATTCCTATCTTTGTGGGGATATAGAGGCTGTTTCCGATAGACTTTCGGCTCAAGAGAAAATAATTTTTCAGAAAAAGGTTTAAAATAAGTGTAAAAGTAAAGGTTATGAAACCCCACTACCCATATATCTCTCTATATATTTAGTACGATAGAAGTTACTTTTCGGAAATATTACTTGTGTTTCGAAAGAAAAATTGACTCTAGAAAACCATATAAATTGAGATGGAGAAAGTAGTAACAATTTCAAGTATTGGCTAAGGTGGTGATATGGAATTAAGATAATTGTGAAGCAAAAACTTTTCATCCAAAAGAGAAGTCATTTAATATTCCTAAAAATATTCTCCGACAAGAAAATACTGAAAAAGGACTTATATTTTGAAAAACATTCTTCAAGATGTGTTTCATAGTAACAAACACCTTTGTATCTTCCATTTTTAGTGCTTTTGGTTTCGTCCTTTTGTGTTTGCTTAAACTTTTGGTTCCTTCATCTCTCTCATGCCTTTAGTAGTTTAGTTATGTTTAATTTCTCTATTTTCTATTAAAAAAAAACTGTTATTATTACCTTTCTCTACTTAATATAACGTTTTTACAACTAGTTAGGAAGTTCAATATATATTTTCTTTTACTATCATTGTGATTTAGTCATGAGTTGTTGCTATTTACATCACCTTTCGTGTATATCTTCGGAATAATGTAGTTTCTATTCCAGGAAAAAAGTATCAAATACTTTTTTAACACCCTATTCTTTTTCTCAGTTTTAGTATCATGAAATAAAATAGAGATTTTTTTTTGGACAGAATAAAGAAATAAATAATATCAAGAGATCCAATAACTCCTTTTTCTTAAAATTCATTTTCCTGCGAAAGAAGTTAAAAAGAAAAGAAAAAGAGTCTAGGACGCTAGTCTAATTGAAAACTTCCTATGGGTGCTATTTTATAGAGTTTAATTTCAAACATGGAGCTTGAACTCTATAATAAACCCAAAGAGTAAGACTATTATTCCCATTCAACTCTCGTTATGCACTTATATGGATAATTCAAATCCGTACCATGATTAGTTTGTAGTATAATTCTATCCTTACCATGATTAGTATGTAGTGAAAATCTCTACAACATATATAGTCATTGGAAATTTGGAATCGAAAATTAGGAGATTTTGTCTCGTCTTATTTTTTTACGACAAAGGGAGTATATAGTTATGCGAAATTTTCTTACCCTTGTTTCCTTTACAATGTTTTATGATATTGGAAGTTATAAGAAATTTTTATGTTTTTTACCTATGTGTTTTTGGTTTCTAAACTTACAATTCCACAAATTGAGTACAAGTTAATATCTCTTAAGATTATGATAATTATACTTGAAATAACAAAAGTCAACTGCAATGCAATAAAGTCTAGAAGAATATAAGTTTCTATACGTTGCTATCTTTTCTTAAAAACTTTCACTGTTATTTTAAAGTTTAGGGCACATTCGGTTTTGAAACAAGTTTTTCTTGAACTATTCATGTAATGTTTATTGTTTAAAAGGATTTTGCTTTCGAAATCTGATTTTCACAGAAAAATAATTTTTCGAAAAAACTAATCCAGACACTCTATATTCAAAATTTGCGTTTTCTTAGGGTCAAACGAAAACCAAATCAACGATCCCAACGTCATTTTTTGTCCTTCAGCATTCATTGAAATTGACCGAATAGTATAAGAATAAAGTCTTGAGTTAGTTTCTTTTATTTTTTGATAGAGTTTCTTAAAAAATGAGATTTGAGTGGGTGAAAATTGGATATTTCGATTTTTCCGGGATTAAATTCAATAATATATTCTTTTAACATTTTGACTGTTAATTTCGAATTATGTTATTCACAATTCTATTAAGTTTCAAAAAGACATATATATAATTATAAAATACTCTTGGAGAGTAACTAATTATTTTTTTGTTAAATGTTTACAGATTATACCAGAGTCTTTAACAGCAAGACTACTTAACTTGGTGGAGTTAGATATGCATTCAAATCAGCTCAAGTCCATTCCAAACTCTATAGGTTGCTTATCAAAGCTCAAACTTCTCAATATTTCTGGAAATCTCCTACTGTCGCTCCCTAAAACTATTGAGAATTGCAGGTTGGTCATCTAAACATTTCTAATAAAAAGATTTCTAACACAATGCGGAAAATGAGTATTGTACAGAAATAGTTTATACTTGCGGCCAATGGGTGTTAAATGGGAGGGTTGGGTTGAATCTGGGTGGGTCAAATGAGTTGATCAATGACCCGCTCAAAAGTTATTTGGGTTGAAATGATTTGGGTTAAAAAGCAGGTCATAACTCAACTCGATAAATTCTTACTAAATTAATTTCTTAGTTTGTTCTGTTATAATATTTAAAAACATCATCAAACTATTTTTTTCTTCTTTTTGGCAATATATAACATATCAAATAAAAAAAATAGCTTTTTGAAAGTATTTTGACAAGCTTCTCACCAGTCAATTTGAGCTACACATCAACCAAATTTTTAGATGGGTTGGGCTAAACTGGACGAGTTATTGAATGTTTTGGATGTAACATATATATTTTCACGGGCTAATTTTGCTATCCCTATCGCGACGTCGTATTTTTCTTATTTGCAGATCATTGGAAGAGTTGAAAGCCAACTTCAATATGCTTACTCATTTACCAGACACCATTGGATTTGAGCTCATAAATCTCAAGAAGCTTTGTGTAAATTCAAATAAAATAGCATACCTTCCATATTCCACCTCCCACTTGACTAACCTTCGTGTGTTAGACGCCAGGCTAAACTGCCTAAGGTCTCTCCCCGATGATCTCGAAAACCTAATCAATCTTGAAATCCTAAACGTTAGCCAAAACTTCCAGTACCTCACAACATTACCCTATTCAGTAGGGTTTCTCATTTCCCTGCATGAACTAGATGTTAGTTACAACAAGATTACTGAGTTGCCGGATTCAATTGGTTGCTTGAAGAAGCTCCAGAAGCTTAGTGTTGAAGGCAACGGTCTCGTTTCTCCCCCACCGGACGTTGTGGAACGAGGGATACATGCTGTGAAGCAATACTTGTGTGAAAAGATAAATGGAATGCATGGCAAGTCGCCTAAGAAGAAGTCTTGGTTTGGAAAGCTAGCAAGATGTAGCACCTTTAGTGGTGCCAACATACCAAGAGATGATAGAGATGAGTGTGGTGTTCCAAGTAATCGAACTATTGACGCAATTGCTTCGCCGAGATTTATGGGCATGCTTTCTCCTCGTCGTCTCCTCTCTCCCAAAACCTACTTCTCGAAATAAGGAAGTTATTTGATGGAAGGTACACTTGCAAGAAGTGATTTGCAATATTCATTCTTAATGTGCCAAGAGACTTTGCAACTTGCATGGATATTGTGGTAGCTCTTGTTTTTTTTTCTTTTTTTACGTTTGAAATCGTGTGTGGATATACATTATGTCCTGTAGAATTTGTGGTCTTGAGATTGTATATTACAGATTTTAGTAGATGAATAGCCTCATTGGTATGTCTGAATATACCAAGGGTGGGGTAGTACTTTTTTGTTTTTTATGACATTGGGGTTGGGTGTGGATGGGTTTAAGTTTAGTGTTTTTAGAAGAACTTTTATACTGTATAGCCGTCCACCAAAATAATAGTCAGCAGATTTATATTTTCTTGTATATTAGTAATATATATGTATACGGTACTATAAGTTATATAGTATAATTTATACAAAACTAGTGTAAATTTTTTGTATAATTGGCTAGCTGCTGTAATTATTTTTAGCGAGCTGAGTAGATGTATAACTTTCCCCTTCATAGCACCATGAGAAGGAGGATGCTATAAGAAGGAGGATGCTATATAGTATAGGGACGGAATTATGGAAGAAACAAACATGATAAAATATACTACTGCATGAATCTAATTTCAGGGGGTCACTATCCAAATTCTAGAATTGTGATCAGTACTTAATTAGTGGCATACCCCAGTAAGTGAACCCGTTAAAATCCTAACTCACAACTTTCACATGTACCAATGTCACATATCATCTTCAATATCGCTTTTGGTGAACACATAATTTCTCTAATGAACAAAAATCTTACGTAACCATAAACAAGATTCAGTGATTAGTCAGGGAGTAACTTCAAAATAATTTTAATTTTTATAACTATCGAACGAGAATATCAAAACATGTAACATGCTGAGTGGATCGGCGGAAAAAAGTCTGAAGCTCGATCAACAGGATAGGTAACTCATATTCCGACCACTAGAAATCTATACCTGAAGAGGACGAGGAACTAGTCAATGTATGCAGGCTTACTATGATTTGCAATTTTTCTCATGGACGTCCCTTAATCAAGGACATCTGTTGTCATTTCAATGCTAGCTTTCCAATTAAGGGAGTTGTCAAGATTGGACAGTATAATTTCAACCGTATCCTTCATTGATTTAATGGAGAAGGGTAATTTTAAAGCTATTTAAGGGACAATTTGTCGATTATGGGATTCCCAGTGCGTTATTAGAGGTGGACCATGAAATTTTCAGCAGAGGAGGAAACTACACTAGCTCCTATTTGTATCTATCTACCCGGATTGAAATGACACTACTGTTTACCCCGAATTTAGATAATCAATTAAATTTGTGAGTGAGTATAAGATATGTGGTTAAGTGTCAATCTACTTGATAAAAGAAAGATATAAACATAGATATAACACGACGAGAGCAATGATAATCGATGGTTTGCTATATACTTGTATGTTCACTAATGTGTGAGTGTTATTCGATTGAAGTAATACAAGAAATGAACACAACAAATGTGACCGAAATCAGGTGTTTGAGAGAGAGATTTTGTATATATATATATATATATATATTGCTATTACAAAGTGTTCTTGATGTAAGGAAGCCAACCCCCATAAAGGAGAGGGATGAGCTCTATTTATAGTGTTGCCTCCATGGGCTTCATTCAATACTAATCATTAAAAAATAAGAGAAAGGACAACTCTGAGTGGGTTAGGTTGGCCGTACTGTCTGACACACGCATGGTGGGTGGTTGACCATGGCAGGACGCTACCGACGCGTGGCTCATGCGCAACGGCTCTACCGGACCAATGGCCACGGATATTCGGACTAACGGCCCCGACCGACCCGATGATGAAGAAACCGGACCAAACGGTGCCCCTGCTCAGTTCCGGTCCGAGCGTTCCTCCGGTCCGGGCGTTCCTCCGGTTCAGAATGAAAATCTTCACTTATGTTCTTGTAACCTTCTTCCTTCGGTCCCTCGTCTCACCTTCCATTTCATCATTTGAAAATTTAGTCCTTCGATTAATCCTTTCTGCTTCAAACGTTCCGCCTCTTACACATTCAATATCTTTGCTCATAATCATCTGAAAAACTTGATTCTTGTTGATCTGCTGCTTGCATTACGTGAAAAGGATCAATTCCGCCACCTTTTCTGCTTGTTATTCTCGCCTGTTGTTGCTTCCTTCTGTAGCTTTTGCATTTTTTGAACCTTTTGACTGTACCCTTTGCTCTTTTCCCTTCTTTATCTCCTCTTTCAAATCCATTCAGCTTCTTCCTTTCATATTTCCCAATGTCTGAAACCACTTCCCATGACATTCCCTCGGTTTCATCCCCAGGAACCGAGGCCGTATCTCTGGCTAAAACAAAGAGCTCCTTCGAGCCTACAGCCTCGGATATTATACCGGCCAAACCCAACTTCAACAAAGACCTCGAGGTTGATAAACCTTCGTCGGTGTCCGACAGGGGGTTTGATGTGAGGCGATACCCCTCCTCCATTACCGAGGACAAGCTCGAACTGGTCCGGGCTGACTGCGGGTGGCATACGCGTTCGGTTCAAGTCTTCGCCCCTGGGCTAGACGAATCTATCACCGACCACTGGAAAGGCTTTTTGTACGTTTACACTTACCCGTTCACTCTCAAACTCGACCCTCCGATTGACCCAGTCATCTTAGACATGTGTCGGACTTACGGCGTGACCTTGGCCCAAATCGGTCCGATTGTTTGGAGGGTCGTGGCGTGCCTCCAACTACTGGCCAATAACGTCGAGAAAGATCTCACGTTGGCCCACTTGATACGCCTATATTCCCCGAGGCTATTCTGGGGCGGTGTAATAAAACTAGCAAAATGCAGCCGAAATCCCTTTTTCTCGAAGATGGATGAAGACAGAGACCGAGGCTGGTTGGAGCGGTTCGTCCGGGTGTGGACCTCGGACATCATTCCGAATGATTTCATGCCCTTCCCGGAAGAGTGGAACAACAAGCGTAAGCCTGAACTTCGAGTTATTGCCTTTGTATGTTTTGTCATTCTTCGGTCTTATTTTCTCACTGCTTTTCTTATTTTTATTAGCCAATGGATACATTCCTCCGGTCGTCCGTAACCTGAATGAATGGGTCACGACACTCCTCAGCCAGTATGACCACGACAACCGGACATGGGCCCACCTGTCACGCGGCCGATGGGTCGCCCAAAACCACGGTAGTACTTTGCTTTTACCCGTGTTCACTATCCGCACTCATTGTCTCTTCGGCTTTCAGGTTTGCCCAAGGGCTCGGTGGATCCAATACCGGAGTCGGGCGCCGAACCCACAGCATCAGCACCTGAGTTCGATTCAGCGGGTGCATCCTGTGCCCTTGCTGCTGCTGCTGCTAAAAGAAAGAGGCCTTCGGAGAGAGGGCAAAAGTCGAAGAAGAGGGCGAGGAGCGTCGCCCGGTCCTCACGGGATGAAGCAGAGCCCGATATCATATTCGGAGAGTTGATGCTGATTCTCCCGTGGCTCCGATCCCTGAGGAGGCCGTTGCCGTTTCACCTCTTCCTTCTGCTGCTGAAGGACTTTTGGTTCCGGTCTCACAAACAGGTGCGAAAGAAATTCTTTTCCCGGCTCCTCTAAGGTCGATTGACTTTGTCGACGTTACAGGTGAAACTTCTTCTGAAGAAGCTCCCCTGCAAAGGACAAGGAGGTCCGGGGAGGCAGCCGCTGCTGAAGTCGGTCAAAGGACTGGGCCGGACCCGGAGATCGAAGTCCCCGTTAACGTTGATCTGACGCCCGAGCATGATCCTGCTGCAACTACGGAACCCCTGAGCTTTGCCTAAGATATTGAGGCTGCTCCAAGTTCCTCTACTCCGGCTCTGAGGCTTGACGAGTTTGACGATATGTTCTCGGGCACCCCTCCCGCTACCGGCGAAGTTGCGGGATTCGGGCATATCCCTATCCCTCGGGCCACGAGGTCGGCCAGCCGATCCTCCGAATCTGGGGCCAGGGACAGCTTGGTGCGTATTTTCCCGGCGCCAAGCTTAGAACCGAGGAGAACAAAATCGGTTGTGGTCACCGTCCCCGAGGACTGCAGTTTCCTTTCTCGCCCGGTGGGCGTAGCGAGCTATCTGAGGCCTCTTGTCTCGGATTCGGATAAGTGGAAGATGACCGAGGTCACCTGGCAATGCCTCATCAACGAGGGTATGCATGCGGGCAACCGGGTAGGATTTTAAGCCGTTTCTGCACACCTTTACTGAGGATTTTAACCCTGTCCCGTTCAACTTTTTAACTTGCTTTCTTTTACAGAGTGCGGTGCTTATCAACGAGGCCTTCGTCCGCACGCAGAAAGAGATGGATGATCTTAAGGGCCAATTGGATGCCCAGGGCCGGGAAACGGAGAAGTATCTGCACCTTCTTCGGGAGAAGGAGTAGGAGTTGAGCCGAGCAGTCGCTCTTTCCAATCTTCAGCCCGAGCTTGACGCAGGGAAGGCCGAGAACAGTCAGCTGAGGAGTGAACTGGTCGCCATGACCGAATACAATCGGAGCCTCGAAGTTGAGAAGATCGGTCTTAGCCGGGATAACGCTCAAATTTCTTCGAGGCTCGGTGAGCTTGAGACCACTTTCTCCCAACTTCGGGAGGAGCTAGATTTGGCGAAGTCGGATGCTGTGAGCTTGGCCGAGAGGAACCGAGTGCTCGAATCTGAGAGTGCCCGGTATCAAGAGCATGCTAGGGTGTTCGAAGAGAAAGCGGAGAGCAGGGCCCGGATGTGCGATGGTCTGAAGAATGAACTTAAGGAAACGACCGATGCAAATGACACCCTCCAGTCCGAGCTTCAATCGGCCATCCAGATACAGAATTCTCTTGGGGAGGCTCGGGATGCCCTAGCAGCGAAGTTAGCCCAGGCCGAGGCTGATTTGGACGAGGCTCTGAAGAGCGTCGAGGCCGCCGAGGCTCAGGCTACTATTGTTGCTGAGTACGAGAAGTAGAAGTCCCGGAGGATTACTCTCGAGCAAGCCGAGCATGGCTTTACCGATCTTCCGGCCCTTATTGCCAAGGCTAAAAGGGTCGAAGGAGAGGCTAAGGATGCTCTCGGTTCCGACTCCGATGACTCTGAGCGCTCCGGTTCCAGCCATTCCAAGTAGATTAGGGCCTGTACTTGGCTTTTATCTTTATTTTATTTTTTGCCTCTGCAGGACTTTGGTTTTCCGATGTAAGAAACATCCCTTTGTATAAATGAAAAATGCATCTTTCTGGTTTCCTTGTTTGAATGTTTGATATTACTTTTGCCAGAAGTGTTGGTCCGTTTTGAGGGCGAGCTGGCTTGTGGTCGTTAGTTCACCGTGCCCGTAGGACTTACCCGATGCTTTTTTAGAACAAATAGACTCGTAGTCGTTAATTCACTGTGCTCGTAAGACTTACCTGATGCGTTGTGAATTCAGATGTCTCCGAAACACGATAGGCGTTTCCTAAGAGCAGGTATTTTTTCGGCAATATTTTAGGGCCGGTATTTCTTCGGCCTTGGCTATGTTTTGACGTAACGGTCCCAGTTTGGGGAAGTTTATCAAATTTTTGCTCGGATCATTGTGACCTCGTTGCCTTTGTCGAATTTCGACCATTGTGCTCGGTATAGGGCGTGTGAATGAAGTAGTGTCGAAATACAGCGGTTATCACCGGGGTAAAGTCCGTTTATCAGAAAGACACCCGAGATATTGTTATCCGAACTTTCGATAGTTTTGTGCTTGCAAAATGTTTGTTCACATGAGAATTTTCATTCCTTTTGCCTTTGCCGTAGCAAATACGAAATGGGACATGATTCATTATGATCGTTTGGTCCTTACATCGAAGGCTATGGCCGGTGGCCGGGATAATTTTGCCATAGCAAGTGTTGAGTTTCTCCGTCTTCTGTGACCGGGGTAATCTTCGATGCAGGCATAGTATTCCCCTAGCATTTACCCGAGCTGCAAGGTCGGGTGAGTGCTATTAAGTCCCCACTCGGAGGGTGTGACCTCGATGGTCCGGGCGTTCGTCCTTTATTTTTGTCAAGTAACACGTTGTACTTGTTGCCTCATTAAAAACCTTGTCGGAAAACCCATTTTGGGACAAAACTGTACTAAGGAAAAGAGTGCAACACGTGTTTTCAGATTTGGGTTCTCTGCTCTGCCTGGTACTTGGCTTTCTGCCAAAGAGAAAAGGTCACAAATAGAGAAAACATGGGGTATTCTTACCTTAGCAGTAGTATCTCTTTAGATGAGCCACATTCCAGTTATTGCGCAACCGCTGGCCGTCCATGGACTCCAGCTGATATGAACCTTTTCCCGTTACTTCGGTTATCTTGTAGGTCCTTCCCAGTTCGGGCCCAGTTTTCCTTCGTTGGGATTCTTGGTGTTCAAGGTAACTTTTCGGAGCACCAAGTCCCCAACTTGGAAATGACGAAAATTGGCTCTCCGATTGTAGTATCCTTCCACCCTTTGTTTTTGAGCGGCAATACGGACCAACGCATTTTCGCGAAGCTCGTCCGTGAGGTCGAGTCTTACGGCCATGGCCTCCTCGTTTGATTCCTCGGTTGCATATCGGAACCGGAGGGTCGGTTCACCAACTTCTACGGGGATAAGAGCTTCTGCCCCGTAAACCAACGAGAAGGGAGTCTCCCCTGTGCTCGATTTCGATGTAGTTCTGTAAGCCCATAATATCTCCGGTAATATTTCTCTCCAATGATGCTTCGATGCTTCGAGTCTTTTCCTCAGGTTTTGGATTATTGTCTTGTTCGTGGATTCCTCTTGTCCGTTTGCACACGGGTGATACGGAGTTGATACAATTTTCTTGATCTTCAACCCTTCGAGAAATTTGTTGACTTTGCCGCCTATGAACTGGGGCCCGTTATCACAAGTTATCTCGGCGGGGATGCCAAAGTGACAGACGATGTGATCCCATATGAAGTCGATTACCTCCTTTTCTCTGATTTTTTCAAAGGCCTGCGCTTCAACCCATTTGGAGAAATAATCAGTCATAAACAAAATAAAACGGGCTTTACCTGGTGCCCGTGGTAACGGGCCGACGATGTCCATTCCCCACTTCATGAAAGGCCAGGGTGACATCACCGAATGCAACAGCTCTCCGGGCTGATGAATCATCGGAGCATGCCTTTGACACCCATCGTATTTACGGACAAAATTTTTTGAGTCTTCGTCAATTCGGTTCCAATAGTAACCGACCCTGATAATTTTTCGGACCAGAGCATCGGCACCGGAATGATTGCCGCATGTCCCTTCGTGCACCTCTCTCATCACGTACTCCGTCTCCCCGGGGCCCAAACACTTGGCCAGTGGTCCGAAGAAAGACCACCGATATAATTGGCTATCTACCAAGCAAAAACGGGCAGCCTTGGTCCTTAGTGACCGTGATTCCTTTGGGTCGTTTGGGAGCTTACCATCACGCAAGTAGTCGATGTATTTGTTGCGCCAATCCCAAGTTAAACCCATAGTGTTTATTTCAGCATGTTCGTTTTCTATGGCTGTGTTTGACAAGTGCACCGTCGCCCCGGGGTTGATTTCCTCCCCTTCGACCGAGGATCCCAAATTTGCCAATGTATCGGCCTCGCTGTTCTGCTCTCTCGGTATGTGCTGCATGGCCCATTCTTTAAATCGATGAAGTACCACTTGGGTTTTTTCAAGATACCTCTGCATCCGTTCGTCCTTGACCTCGAAGACGCCGTTCACCTGGTTCACGACCAAAAGCGAATCGCACTTTGCTTCGATTATTTCGGCCCCCATACTTCGAGCCAATTCCAAACCTGCAATCATAGCCTCATACTCGGCTTCATTGTTAGTCAATTTAGCAGTTCTAATGGACTGTCTAATGGCATCCCCGGCCGGGGTCCTAAGGACGATCCCTAGCCCGGAACCTTTGAGGTTCGAGGCTCCGTCCGTGTGTAGAGACCAAATGCCCAAGGCCTTTCCCGAGGTAAGCAGAAGCTCTCTCTCGACCTCGGGGACCATAGCCGGGGTAAAATCTGCCACGAAGTCGGCCAAGATCTGAGATTTGATGGCCGTTCGAGGCTTGTACTCGATATCATAACCGCTAATTTCTACAGCCCATTTGGTTAACCTACCTGATAATTCCGGCTTATGCATGATGTTTTTCAGAGGGTAAGTAGTTACTACACATATTGAATGGCATTGAAAATAGGGCTTGAGCTTTCTAGAAGCGCTTACCAATGCTAATGCCAATTTCTCTAAATGGGGATAACGGGTCTCCGCATCCCCCAAAGTTCTACTCACGTAATAGATAGGGAATTGTGTACCTAATTCTTCTCGGACCAAAATGCCACTTACCGCTATCTCGGAGACAGCAAGGTAGAGAAAAAGCGGCTCGTCCGCCTTCGGTGTGTGCAGCAACGGGGGGCTAGACAAGTACCTCTTCAATTCTTGTAGAGCTTCTTGGCACTTCGGTGTCCAAACGAAGTCGTTCTTCTTCCTCAGTAAGGAGAAGAAATGATGACTCTTGTCCGAAGACCTCGATATGAAGCGACTCAACGCCGCTATCCTTCCAGTGAGCCTCTGTACTCCTTTGACGTTATTCACTACCTCGATATCCTTGATGACATTGATTTTGTCCCGGTTGATTTCAATACCCCGGTTCGACACTATGAAACCCAAAAATTTACTGGACACCGAAGGCACATTTTTCCGAGTTAAGCTTCATGTTATACTTGCGGAGCACGTCGAAGGTTTCCTGCAAATGCTTCAAATGGTCCTCTGTTTCCTAGGACTTAACAACCATATCGTCAATGTAAACTTCTATTGTTTTTCCTATTTGTTCTTCGAACATCCCATTAACTAGGCGTTGGTAAGTTGCACCGACATTTTTTAGGCCAAAAGGCATCACATTATAGCAGTAAGTCCCGTACCGGGTGACGAAGGACGTTTTCTCTTGATCCCCCGGGTGCATCTGAATTTGATTATACCCGGAGTAAGCATCGAGAAAACTTAACATCTCATGTCCGGCCATCGCATCGATCATTCTATCGATGTGAGGCAACGAAAATGAGTCCTTCGGGCATGCTTTGTTTAAATCCTTGTAATCGACACACATTCGAAATTTATTACCTTTTTTGGGCACCACTACCACATTAGCAAGCCAATCCGGGTATTTCACCTCCCGGATAGAACCTATTTTTAAAAGCTTTGTTACCTCGTCTTTTACGAAGGCGTGTTTTGCCTCCGCCATGGTCCTTCTTTTTTGCTTCACCGGGAAAAACTTCCCGTCCAAGCTGAGCTTGTGAGTTGCTACTTCTGGCGATATACCTGTCATATCTATATGCGACCATGCGAAGTAATCGGCGTTAGCTCGAAGAAATTCAATTAACTTGCTCCTGAGCTCCGGGATAAGCCCCGTGCCCAGGTTTACCTTTCTGTCCGGTAGGTACTCGAACAGGATGATCTGCTCCAGCTCCTCTACAGTTGACTTGGTTGCATCCGAGTCATCTGGCATGACGAACGGTCTGGGTACCTCGAAATCATCCTCTTCACGCCCTGGATCCGACTCGGTGCGCTTTGATTGCTATTTGGCGTCCTCTTATCCGGTTACATCTTTTTCCTCCTGAACCGATTCTTTGGGCCGAGGCGCTGCTTCCTCTACTACGAACATTTCCCTTGCAGCGAGCTATTCACCTCGGATGGTTTTCACCCCTTCCGAGGTGGGGAATTTCAGCAACTGATGCAGTGTTGAGGGCACGGCCCTCATGCTATGTATCCAAGGTCTGCCCAGTAATGCATTGTACTTCATGTCCCCTTCGATCACGTAGAACACCGTTTGTTGAATGGTGCCATTGACGTTTACAGGCAATGAGATCTCCCCCTTTGTGGTTTCACTCGCCATGTTGAACCCGCTGAGCACCCGGGCCACAGGTACGATCTGATCGAGCAGCCCTAGCTGTTCGACCACTCTCCATCAGATGATGTTGGCCGAGCTACCTGGGTCAATCAAAATACGTTTAACCTTAGTTTTAAAGATAAGTACAGAAATTACCAACGCATCATTGTGCGGTTGAATGATGCCCTCTGCGTCCTCGTCATCAAAGGAGATAGAGCCCCCGGATAAGTGATCTCGGATGCGCTTTTCACGAACAATAGAAACCTTGGTCCGTTTCATTACAGGCCCCCCGAGGGGCATCGATACCCCCAACTATCATGTTTATTGTATTCTAGGGTTCTACCGGCTCGGCCCTTCGATGAGCTTCCCTTTCCTTGTAATGACTTTTGGCTCGTTCACTCAGCAGATCTCGGATATGACCGTTCTTCAGTAACCGGGCTACCTCTTCTCTCAACTGGCGACAATCCTCGGTTCTGTAACCATGGGTTCCGTGATATTCACATACCATGCTTGGGTCCCGTTGGCCCGGATCCGACCTTAGAGGTTTCGGCCATCTTACATCCGGGATGCGACCGATGGCCGAGACGAGGCCCGAAGTACTAACGTTGAAGTTGTACTCCGATATCTTTGGCAAACCCTTGTTACCGGCAGAACTTTCGGCATCGCTCTTGAATGAGAGACCCCGGCTGTTTGACGAACGTTTGACCCGCTTACTACCCCGACCTGAGAAACGGCTTGGGCTCACCCTTGACTTTTCCGACCTAAAACTTTGCCTCTCCGAATGGGAGTATGGCCGATACCTTTCCTTCAATGATTCGGCCTTTGTTTCGTAACCCTTCCTTGGCTTCTCAAAACTTCTATCCACATTTATCGGTCCCGGGGGGAGCTCGAATTGATCATCCTCCCCCCGAATCTTCGACTCGTACCGATTATGGACATCGGCCCATGTCACAGCCTCGTATTCCAGCAAGCTTTCTTTTAATTTGAACGAAGCTGTTGAACTTAGAACATTGAGCCCCTTTGTGAAAGCTTGCGCGGCCCATTCTGTTGGAACCGGCGGGAGTTCCATCTGTTTCCTTTGGAACCGGTTGACGAACTCACGCAGTAGCTCATCGTCTCTTTGGATTATACGGAAAATATCGGCCTTTCGAGCCTGTACCTTTTTGGCACCGGCGTGGACCTTGATGAAGTCATCGGCGAGCATTTCGAAGGAGGTGATCGAATGCTTGGGTAGATGGTCGTACCACGTCAATGCTCCTTTTGACAGAGTTTCCCCAAACTTCTTCAGCAGTACCGATTCAATTTCGTCCTCCTCCATATCATTACCTTTTATGGTGCATGTGTACGAGGTCACGTGCTCGTGCGGGTCCGTCGTGCAGTCATATTTCTGGATATCCGGCATTTTAAATCTCTTCGGGATTAATTTCGGGGCCGCCCTCGGAGGAAAAGGCCTTTGGATGTACCTCTTTGAATCCGGCCCCTTCAGTAAAGGCGGAGGCCCCGAGATTTGATCCACCCGAGAGTTGTACGTTTCGACCCTCTTCTCGGTCGTGTCTACCCGTTTTGCTAGAGTTTCGAGCATTTTTAGAACCTCGGTCGAAGATCCATCTCCGGATCCATTGCTCTCAATGACACGTGCCTCCTCTCTTCTGGGTTCAACAACACCGCTCGTTTTTTCCGGGGTCGTTGTATCCCCTTCGTTCTGCAACCGGGCTATTGCGATTCCCTGCTCGGCAATCGCCGCTCTTTGCTGCTGCAACATTTCAAAAGTTAAACGTAGGTCAATATTATCATTGGGTGTACCCGGTTCTTTCCGATCCTGTGCCCGGGACAGAGTAACAGAATGGTGGGTATTTAGAGGATCAGTGGCCGGTAAAGTGGCATTCTCCTGGTCTACGGTGTTTCGTTGGTTGAGGCCCTCCCTCGAATTAACGAGGTTAGGATCAGATGGGTTTGGTGGTCCTCGTGGACCGCTTCCTTCGTTTTCGGCCACGATTTCGTTGTTGTTAACGTGACCGGATTGCCCACTGTCAGCCATTTAGTCCGTTTTTCCGAATACTAACGGAAGGTGTTTTTGATTTAGATGGGTAAGGTAGAGATCAAGACAAAAGGCCACTATTATCCTAGCCCCACGGTGGGCGCCAAACTGTTTACCCCGAATTTGGATAATCAATTAAATTTGTGAGTAAGGAAGCCAACCCTCATAAAGGAGAGGGATGAGCTCTATTTATAGTGCTGCCTCCATGGGCTTCATTCAATACTAATTATTAAAAAATAAGAGAAAGGACAACTCTGAGTGGGTTAGGTTGGCCGTACTGTCTGACACACGCATGGTGGGTGGTTGACCATGGCAGGACGCTACCGACGCGTGGCTCACGCGCAACGGCTCTACCGGACCAATGGCCACGGATATTCGGACTAACGGCCCCGACCGACCCGATGATGAAGAAATTGGACCAAACGGTGCCCCTGCTCAGCTCCGGTTCGAGCGTTCCTCCGGTTCAGAATGAAAATCTTCACCTATGTTCTTGTAACCTTCTTCCTTCGGTCCCTCGTCTCACCGGTTTGACTCATATCCGATTACCGTATACAACTACTATAATTGGGATGCACTGAAAGGAATTGGAACCTTAGCTTACTCATGATTGACAAAGCTACCGAAACTAAATCCAGGCCTTACTTTGCAAAGGTAAAGGTAGAGGCATACTTGGAAATACAGAGAAAAAAATCAGTTTGGGTTGGCATCAGAAGTGTGGAGGGAGCAGAGTAATCAGGTTTTTGGCATGTTCCTGAATACAACTTCAAATGCAAATACCAAGGTCATTCTGAGGATCGATGCTTGAGAAACAGGAGGCTAGGGTGGACAACAAGAAGAATGAAGCTTCAAAGAATAAGGCACCTAATAATTCAAAGTCGCTCCAAAATGCTTGTAAGAATAATGATCCAAAAGCTAGTAATAACACCTTTCCTAAGGCTAGTAATGTCGCTATTGGTGAAGAAAAGAACTTCATCGAAAAGAATACTAATGGAGATGGTAAACAGAGGCACAAAGACAAAAGGGCATAAAGACAGAAGATTTAAAGCGTCTCAAAGCAGAGCAAATGAAGTGGACTGTTAGACACAAAGCTACAAGGTTGATGTGCATAAACAATCCTAAGAAAATGAGGAAATACAGAAGCTTATAACTGATGAGGCAGGTGGGGATGCTGTTAATTGGCAAAAGGAGCAACCTCAAGAAGATCTAAACTGCTAGTAGGCTTGAAACTTTAAACCTACTGGCTAAGAACTCTTTCAGTTGCTAAATGATGAAAATGATAGGGGAGAGATTTACTGTTTTCCCTGCATTTTATATGCAAATTTGAATGAGTGCCGCAGGCCATGTGAATGAGATTTTTTGTTTGGGCTATAGTATTAGTCGTGAGTTACCTGCCTTATCCGCGGTTTCTCGAAGTATCTCTATGATTTTCTTTTAGTTATTTAGACAGTTGTCTTATAATGTTAACTTTTAGTAGTAAATAAGATTATACTACCATGTCCTGTTAGCTTCCGCAGTATATTTGTGACTTATCTTTTTTCAGATGTTATACTATCATCTCATTAGGCCAAATAACTATTTATGGTTTGCGTTATTTGATTTATGATTGTGGTTTGCTCGACATAGAGGATGTTTGGTGCCGGTCACTCAGCTTGGATAAAATGGACCATGATAGAATTGGGTTGTTATTACTTTTAAAATTATTATCAAGGGCCTAACTTACAGATTTGAGAAGATATAAATGGTTCGCGACGTGTTTCAACCATCTTACTGCAAGTAATGATAATGCGGAATAAGTCGATGTACAGATACAACTATGTAATAAGAGATTACCTCTAATCCCTTCCCCAACAATCATTCAACAATTGCAAACCCCTTCAAGTTAACTAACTTGAAGCAAATTGGATCTCACGCGAATACCTCTCAAACACTTTTCAATTATAAGCATAATAAGGTTATAGCTTAACGCCTAATACAATGAAAATAGAATATAATGGACATATAAAACTTTGACAACTTGTTCAGGAACAGGTATCTAGCTCGTTTACCTGTACATTCCTTGCTCAAACTTTCACAAATATTGGTGACTGCTTGCAATATGCTCTCAAGATCTATATATATAAAGTGTGTAATATACCTCAATAAAATTATTACTATGTTTTTATAGGTAGGTTCAATAATTAGCAAAAGCAGTCCAAACCAAATAATAAAACGTCTTCTTAGGCCTCATTTGTTTGCACTTAATGGAGGTCTGAATCTGAATGGTTCAGACCTTAGGCCATTAAGTGCATTTGTTTACATTAAGATCTAAACACTTATTTGATCTGAATAGGTCTTAATCATAAAGATCTTGAACAAAGTCTTAATATCATTAAAAGGTATTTTGTATATATAATTTTTACCACCTGCTCCACCCCACCCCTACTCCACCATCCAAGCCCCCACCCAATCCCCCACCTACCTCCCCTCACAACTCACCCACTACACCCCATCCCCCAACCCCACTTACCTACCACCCATCATCCCACCACTCCAAAACCCACCCACTACCACCACCCAACACCCACCCCATTTACCACTTCCACCCTACCCCCACCCTTCGCCTACCTTACCCCCAACCACCCACACCTCACCCTACCTGTCGACCCAACACTGCAATTTTATTTCAGTAAATAATCACTTTTTAATTCTTTATAGCATAGTACATTTTTCATGTATCAATCACCTTAATTGCATATCATACTTTTATTTATATGTATATTAGTTATATTTTAATATAGTATGTCAGTACAGAAAAGCCGGTAGAGTTTATTGCAAACACAGTTAATTCAAAGGCATTTCAAAATTTACTTTATACTGATTATCCGACTATTGCTCAATGTAAGATTAAATTATTGCTCAATGTAAGATTAAATTTTATCTACCCCGCTTACTATTTCACCTACCTCATCTTTATCTCTCCCCTAATTTTTCTTGATTAATTACTTGAAGAAACCCAGCCACATCCTTGCCAAAATTATTCATATAGCGTTATTAATTGAAGTCCAAGTAAAAATCAAACTCCTACTCAAGATGAAAAGTAACTCTTTCGCCTCAAGTCAAATATTTAGCCTACCAGCTGGTTCTTCATATGTTCCACCTATGTCACATTTCAACCAAGTATAATTTTACTTCTTATTTATCACAGACCTAGAATTCAATGGTCTTGGGTGCTCACCTTAAAATCAACAAAAACTATATTTCTTTGAATAGGATTTGAACTCGGCTCCTCCATGGCTTAGCCTAAAGCATATAGCCTTTTAACCAAAGCACCAAGATCTTCTATTGCTTCCTAGGTGTTATTTATTATTTTATGCCAAAACTTCAATATTTTCTATATGTCTACATAGAGTATCCGCCACGATTAATGGTGCTTGAGCACAAAAAATTAACATATGGGTCCGCCCCTGATCACAGTCCATAATCACAAGCGCAAAAACTCATTTTGTTTGTTAATTATCAAAAACTCCACATATCTCAACGATCCTGCAATAAGCTTTTGTCAAAAACATCTTACATAAATGGAATCATTGAAAGAAAGCCCCCAAAACAGAACAAGATTCCCAGAAAGCAAAGTAGTTACATATCTCAGAACAGCAAAGATTTAAAAATTCAAATGAAAAAAGGTAAAGCTAGCTTCTTGATGATTTGTGAATTCTTCTCTTGCAATTCCTATTCATTTCTCTCATTGAAAGATTTTTGCAAATCCGATTCACTTCTCCGATTGAACGACCATTCTCGAATGGTGGATAAAAGTGGCTTCCACGATCGCGATTTATTTGATCTTTCTTCAATTCTGGTCGATGTTACAACTTCATTTTCTGATTCAACCATTAAGTTAGTTGAAGACTGCCTCTTCTTTGACTTATTTTTGGTTGCACCTTTTTTGGCTATGCAACTTAGCTTTCTAGCTATTGGAACCAAATCCATAGGAGAAACACTTGACTGAAATAAGGAACGAGGCAACAAGTAGTAAACATGACCTTGTTCTAACATGGTATCGGGCTTTATAGGCTTTGAGGTAGCGGATAAAAGTTGGGCATGTGTGAAGACAAAGTTCTTTTGGGATTTTCCCATGAGTTCTTGTACGCTAATAGGATGATCAAAATCCTCAACATGACCATTTAAATGTATTACTCTAATAGTCATCAAAATATCAGAGGATTTGGGAGAAAAACAACAATACATCTTTGGTCTGTTAAAAAAAATATATATTGTTGACAGACTACAGCAAGGGAGCCAGGTTCGTTTTTTTGAAAGAAAAAAAACACTTTCTGTAGAGATAGTAATTATTTTCATACCAAATACACTAGAGTTTAAGTCAGCTTGGTCTGTTAAATAAAAAAAGGTTGGTTTGGTAAGCTACTATTGGTGACAAGATATGCCGTAGTCTTGGGGTTTGGTGCAGTCAAGAGAATACATACAAAAATGCAATCATTATCGGAATCCGCGACTTAAGTAACACAAAAAATAAAAAGTTGAACCAAACTAGTACAAAAAAAAAAAAGAACATAAGTAGTATTCACGCACGAAATTCGTGCGTGAAAGGACCAAACTGCAAAATTGCAGATGCGGCCTTTCACGCACGAAATTCGTGCGTGAATGGGTCAACATATATTGACCCCATCTTCCCCACCAGCGACTGCTCCCTTCCCCACCCCCATTAAACCCCGTTCCAGTGGTCCCACCCCTCTTAAAACGATAATTTCGTGTTATTTTTCAATCCAAAACTCAATATTCTTGGTATATTGAAGTGTAGGAACAAGTTTCTAAGGTTGGATTTCGGAATAGAGCGGCGTATAACATATTTCAAAAACTCAAAAAAAGCTTCAATCTAGGTATTTCACTATGAATTTTCTATTACATTATTAAATATATTATTATCCTAAGCATGATCATTGTATAACTGTGGTGCATTACCCTTTTTTTTTTTTTTTTTTTTTTTTTTTTTTTTGCGTTTTTGGGCAGTCCGTGCACTGTTGGGACTGCCCATTTTTTCATTTTTTTTTATTTGTTTATCTATTGTTAATTATTTAATTATTTATTGCTTGTTTATTTAGTATTTGTTAATTGTTGGATTAGCGACTTAAGTATTTGTTAATTGTTGGATTAGCGACTTAAGTATTTATTAATTGTTAGACTGGCTAATTATTTATTTTGTTTTTGTTAAGCCAATTGTTTATTTGTTAATAATTTCTTAATTGTTTCATTAGTTAATTAATTGTTTATTTGTTAAATATACGATAATAATTTATTAATTTTTTTATTAGTTACTTAATTGTTTATTTATTAAATATGTGATAATAACTTGTTAATTATTTGATTAGTTAGTTATTTGTTTATTTATTTATTATTTATACTAATTGTATGCTAACTAATTGTTAATTATTTGACTTATCTTTATACTTTAGGAATGAAAACCGTTAGTTTAGGATTCTTAACCCGTAGCTTAGGATTGAAAACCCTTAATATAATTTTCTATAAAAGATTACATAACTAATATTACTTGTTAATGATTTATTTAAAATACGTAAAACAGATGGGTCACCACAATCTTTAATAAAATATTCGATAAAAGATTACATAACTAATACTAATACTACTTGTTAATGATTTATTTAAAATGCGTAAAATAGATGGATCACCACCCTCTTGATCCGGGGCCCTTCGACCGAGAGTTACTGTATCTTCAGCCCGAGCATAGGTCGCAACATATATGGACATCCGACCTGCAGCCTGAGTCTCAGGTCCGTACCCGGTTAGGGGACTCAGCATGGGAGATCTTAGCTGCTCGCCCACCACATCCTCGTGTCCTGGATATACTACGTCGGGGCGGTATCTACCGGTGCGTCGAAGTTGGTCGGGTACAGCACGATAGGTCGCTAGTGACGGCATTGATTGAGAGGTGGCGACCGGAGATGCACACATTTCATCTCCGCACCGGTGAGGCTACCATTACCCTTCAGGATGTGGAGGTCATTTATGGGCTACAAGTTGATGGACGCCCATTGTATATTGAGGAGCCTCCTGTGCTGCCGCCTTACCGGGGTGAGTTGATTAGGCTCACCGGTTTCGCGGCTATGGATGGTCATATTTCTGGCTAGAGTCAGCTTTTGTTGTCGGCCCTTTACGCTCACTTGCGCCTCACAGACATGCAGCATCCGATTGGAGAGGACACGCCTCAGGCTGATGTTGATCGACGTGCGCGTCTATACCTACTCATCATATTCGGGGCCATCCTATTCCCGAACACTTCGGGTTCGCATATGAGCTTGAGGTATCTTCGGTATATCGACGATCTCGCCGAGATAGGATGTTATAGTTGGGGCGCTGCTGTGCTGGGCTACATGTATCGAGGATTATGCCGATGTTCTATGGGCACGAGGGTAGAGGTCCCTGCATTTTGCTCGCTTCTTCAGGTAATATATTTAAGTGTGTGTAATTATACACAAAATATATTTATTTAAAACGACGACTGATAATTTTTTTTTTAATTGACTATATTAGATATGGGTGTGGACTAGGTTGAGACCTTTTCAGCCCATACCAGCTGACCCTCCCGCTGACTATCTTACTGTCCCGATGCCATACGCGCGGAGATGGTCGCGAGGCGTACGCCGACGTGTAGAGACGCACCACAGCCTTCTCCCGTTTAGGGATCAGCTAGACCGCATGACGGCGCAGACGGTATGTTCATATTTTGGATTCACACGCTAGACCACATAACTACTATTTTAGTCTTTTGTTGTTAACTAGTTCAATTCTTTTTACAGGCTTTTATATGGACGCCGTATGATCATATTTTGGATGAGCTGCCGGCGTTTTGTAGGGCTGGTCAGCACATGTGGATGTCGCGGTGTCCATTGATACATATGAATATCGTTGAGTATCACGCGCCCGACCGCGTGTTACGGCAGTTTGGGTATGTACAGAATATACCCGTGGCTACGGTTTGAGAGCATGACCACTATGCGAGGGACGAGCGTGCGGGCGTCGATGATGCATGGCGACTCCATATGCAGCAGCAGGTCCAGAGTTGGGATGTGAGGATGGCGAGCCTAGCGGTGGTCGGACATGACACTCCCATCCATGTGTACATGGAGTGGTACATGCGGATCACTCGCATCATTATTGGCAACCCCTCTAGGCGTCGTCCAGATGGCCTGGGATATGTAGCTCTTGCAGGAGCGTACGAGGCGCTGGTAAGTTTTATTAGTCTTAAACTTAAACCATCGTCTTATGTACTACTTTACAAATTTATTCAATTGTTAATATTGACAAACACGTGCATAACGTTTATGAGGCAACAAGAACGTGCACTTGTGGTAAGTGGCAAACGTATCACATGCCGTGTTCTCATGCTGTCAAGTGCTTCGAGAGAATGAGAAAAACGGTAACAAGTTATGTGGCGGGGGAATACAAGGTCCACAGTTACCTTAGAGCATATTCCGGTCAATTCCACCCACTTGGTAATGAAGCTTATTGGCCAAACGAGCCGTTTTCGATGGTTGCTAACAAGGATTACATTAGGAAATTGGGCATTAACTCACGAAGTCGTAGACCCAATCAAATGGATGTTAGTGAAAGAACTTATTCTCGCAAGTGCTCTACCTGTAAGCAATATGGCCATGACAAGCGTTCCTGTGGGCAACAAGGTCGTGGTAGTACAAGCACCTCTCGAAGTAATAGAGTCTCTAGAACTTGAAAATTGTATTATTATTGTAATTTATTATTGTATTACTTTGAATTAGTATTGTAATTAGATGGAATGAATTATTTTTAAATTAGTATAAACCTCTCGTATTGGATGAATTATTATTAAATCAAATATTTATATTTGAACATTCAAATATAATAAAACACTTAAATCAAAACCCTATAAATAGAAAAGTTCCAAAACTTACTTCGGGGCACCTTAGAACCCCTAAAACGGTTATCCAAACGTTTAGGTGGACTTGATGTAATGAGCCGACATTATTGTACGCAAACAAAGATATTAAGTTTTATATAAAATATTGATATTTTGGGATTTTGAAACATGACTAATCTTTGCCCAAAGTATGGAAAAAAAATGTGATTTGAAAGGTAAGACCAAAAAAACAAACTGTGCTGCTTCACGCATGAAATTAGTGCGTGAAAGGAGTATATGGTATTATTGCAAGTTGATCCTTTAAAACGGTCAAATAATGCTCCATTCACGGACTAAATTCATGCGTGAAAGGCAAAATGGTTTCACGCATGAAATTAGTGCGTGAAAGGAGTATATCCTATTACATTTCATGCGTGAAAGGAGTATATGGTATTATTGCAAGTTGGTCCTTTAACGCATGAATTTTGTGCGTGAAAGGGTCAAGCTGCATTTTTGCAGTTTGGTCCTTTCACGCACGAATTTCGTGCGTGAATACTACTTATGTTCTTTTTTTTTTTTTTATACTAGTTTGGTTCAACTTTTTTTTTTTGTGCTACTTAAGTCGCGGATTCTCATTATCGAGATAGTTAATATTGGACGCCATCATGTACAGATTTTTTATACTAGTAAAGAATTATAATTTATATCGAAAAGGGCCTAAAATGTCCGTCAACTATCGTTTTTGATACAATAATATCCTCCATTTACTTTTAGGGCCAAAAATGTCCCCACCGTCAACATTTTGGCTCTAAAATACTCTTATTTTTAACGGCCCCTCTGAAATTTAAATTAATAAATTCATTTATTACGTGGCACGATTCTATTGGCTAATTTTATAAAGATCTTGATTAATTAAAATTTCAACCCAAACCCGAATCCATATCAGCCCAGCCTAAAAGCCCCATTTAACTAAGGAAAACACCCTCAATTCTCATGGATTCACAACAGATCATTTGGGTGTTCTTTAAGCTTTTTTAACTCTCCAATGGTGATTATAATTTTCCTTTAAATACATTCCCAAATTAGTAAGTAAATCCAACCTAAGTACAACAAATGATTTTCCAAACAATTTTAACAATGGATAACCTACAAACTTTAGCTTTCCGATTTTGAATTGGGATCCAAAATTCTTCAGCTTCAAAAATGGAGTTTCAACGGTTTCTTTCAACTTTTTCTTCCATCTTATTCACCAATCAAAAACTAAATCAAATTAGGTCAAACCAAAGCGACCTCAAAGATGGTTATACTCAAAGATTCAGCTAACTTACAACTTTAAACAGAACCCCAAACAAATTTGAAATCCTTGAACCCCCAAATCAGTAGATAAATTTAATTTTAGTAATGTGCGATCAAGAGCTTAAATCTGATAGGTGTTGTATTTGAAACTTAGAACTCATTATAAATCAGCTGAATATTCATAAGAAAAAAAATCTAGTTTTAAAATTTGTTGAACACCATTGAAGCTCGGATGAACCTCTAATGGATATTTTGAATTTTCGATCCATAATTTATTACTTATTTTGAAGTGGGTGATTCAGATTATTGTTCTTAGCATCATTGTGAAGTTGTATTTTAATTTTGGAGTGTTCTGAAGCGGGATTAAGGTGGCTTAGATCAATTTTGAAGCACAGCTCAACGAAAAAGATGATCAACATTTTGAAGACCAAATTAGATTTAGAATAATTAACAAAATGGGAATCGAAGTTTTTTTCTTAGTTATATGAGGCTTTTAGGCGGAGCGGGTGTGACTCTTAGATGGATCTGAATTTTAAGTTGGAATTTTAATTAATTTGAATAATTTCAAAATTAGCCAATAGAATCGCGCCACGTAATAAATAAATTCATTAATTTTAATTCAGAGTGGGCCGTTAATAATAAGGGTGTTTTAGCGCCAAAAGATCGACGTCGGGGGCATTTTTGGCCCAAAAGGTGGATAAAGGTACTATTGTACCAAAAACGATTGTTTAGGGGGCATTTTAGGCCCTTTTCCGTAATTTATAATAACATATAAATTACTCCATCCGTCCCATTTTATATGAAGGTGTTGACTAGGCACGAAGTTTACAAATAAAGGAAGGCTTTTGAAAATCATGGTCTAAAGCAAACCATAGAAATTTGTGTGGCTAGAATCATTTCATTAAGGGTCAAAAGGTAAATTTAAAGTTGAATTGTTACAAAATATAGAAAGGTGTCATTCTCTTTTGGACTGACTAAAAAGCAAAAAGTGTCATATAAATTGGGACGAATAGATTACTATTTTTATCAGATTATTACTCTGAGTGCCTATTTATGTGATGGTGTTTGACTGGGCACGAAGTTTAAGAAATAAATGAAGACTTTTGAAATTTTTGGCCTAAAATGAAATTATATATATTTGTGTAGCTTTAAATCATCTCATTAAGGGCAAAATGAGTATTTTAAAATTAAAATGTTAAGTACCAAATATAGTGTACCATTCTTTTTAAAGTAATTATATAATTAATGACCTGATTATGTAATTGTTTTCATACGGTCAATGAATATAACTTAGAGCCTGTTTGGATAGGCGTATAACTTATGGCTCATAAGCATAAGCCATAAGTTAGGAATTCTAATTTAAGACTTTTATTTATTTTGACTTAAAAATAAGTGCTTAATTTTTTTTTTTTTATCTTACCAAAACACTACAAAAATACTTAAAAGTTATTTTGGCGTAAAAACACTTACAATAAGCCATTCCAAACAGGCTTTTAAACTCATGGCTTTATCTTCCCAAGAAAAAACAAAGTGAACCAATTTTGCTTTTTTAAAGAGTAAAACAATGACAGCGTTATAATCTTAGGTCCCATTTGTCCAAGAGAATTATTCATTTTTTTTCACTTTTTTCACTTTATAGTGTTTGATCATAAAAATTTCAAATACAATTTAAAGTTATATTTGAAATTTGAAAAAGGGTCAAAACTTGTTTTTCACTTTTTTTTCCCACTTTTTTCACTTTTAATACATTCAAATAACCAAATATTCTTTGCAAAAATTATAACCAAACACAACTCCATCTTCAACTCTAACTCCAAAATACCAAATGAAGTGAAAAAAATATTTGGTTTTCATGGCCAAACGCCTACTTATACACACATTTCATATTTTTTGGCATTATACTCGTTCTTTTATTGTTGCTTCTTACTCATATATGACAGATCTTGGTCGTCTAATAACTACATGTATCCATGACGAATTAAAGTTTAAAATTAATCAAGTTGACCCTCGTTGATGGAAGTAGATTACAACCAAAAAGTTAAATGAAAGAAGAATTTAGTTATTTAATTTCCAAGAACCTTTTTGCCAATTCGAATGGGCTAGATAAGTATTGCAAGGTTGGGCAGGGACTCAAAACCCGCCATCAACTCAGGCTAGACCTCAACTAGCACAACGTTTTATTGGTCACTGGCATTATGTCTTTGTTTTGTCCTTGTCTTTAATTTTTACTCCTCGTAACAAATAATTTTTTCGTTAGGCACAAGTTTATATTTTCACATCATAATATCTCACAAGCTATGCTCTGTATCCTTAAAGAACTTATCCCCCAAAATTTCATGGGGTACAAATTTATGTTTTCACATCATAATATCTCGCAAGTTATGCCCTGTGTCCTTAAAGAACTTATGCCCTGCTTTGCATGAGTTCGATTTTTAAAGGACAGAAATTAAAGATCAGCCCATTTGACGGGTGAATCGTGCAATTTCGTCAAGTTTTATGTATATAAAAGGGGTGCTCTGAAGAGGAAACAACATTTTAACCTTGACTTCTAAAAAAGAGAGGAAGGAAAAAAAAAAAAAGAGGAGGTGGGGGGGGGGGGGGGGGGGGTGTTTTTTCTTTGGAAACACCATTGAAAGACTAACCCAAAACCAAAATTCACGATATGATGGTAGGTAGGTATTGACCAATACCTGAGAGAGGTTGAAAGACCTTGACTCTATAGAGGAAGACTTGACTAAAACAGTTAAATGGGTCTCCTTTTAAGACGTCTCCAATAAATCTAGGACTAAGACAACAATTTCAAGATTATTATAAATACATCGTATTATGGGTATCCGTTCAAATACACATTCAACTGCATAAGTTTACAATCAAGCAGACAGCTTACCAGCAGCTTCCTCAGGCTTGCAATCAAGTAGACAACTTATAAGTAGCTCAAGCAGGCGATTTCCGGAAAGCCTCGCGGTAGCTTCCTTTCTTCTATAAATAGGAAGTCAATTCAGTTCATTTACATACATCAATTGAAAGAGTAATAAAATCTCTCTCCCCCAATTTCTTTGGCTTATATTTTTTGTTGTCGTGTACTTTTAATATTATTTCATAACACATTATCAACACGAGACTCTATCATGCTGAGCAAATACATTGAAAGCCACGAACGTATGGCTTTATTTTATCTCAATTAATGGTAAATCTTCTAAACTTAAATTTGTTGTCCCAGATATATAGGGAAAAAGCTCATCTTGGGTGCTTGATGGTGAAATCTATGTTGATGTGTTGGATCTGGTAGACACCATTAAAGATAAAAATCAGGCATCAGATCATGTCTGTGCTAAAGCAATGATATTCCTTCGCCCCTTGATGAGAGTTTGAAATTGGAATATCTCACTGTTAAAGATCCTCTTATGCTGTGGAATAATTTGAAAAATAGATATGACTACATGAAGATGGTCATTCTTCCACAAGCACATTTTGATTGGATCTGAGGGAACCTATTTGGTTCAGGACAATTTTGTCACGACCCAACCCCGTGGGCCGCGACTGGCACCCTAGCTGGGTACCCGTACATACCTACCTGATCGAATTTCGTATCGTACAGATTTTTTTTTTTCAAACGGGTATTACAGAAGTAGGCCGGTACAAATACGGCACGCGCGCGACCATATATATATATATACCTGAACATACAAACATTTACAGATAAGCCGATAAGGCTAACATACAGACGAAACCCGTAACCCACACATCTATCTACAGGCCTCTACAGACATACAGAATCATATGACGGGACAGGGCCCCGCCGTACCCAGAATATCCATACATACAGAGTGTACAGAAAACAGAAGATATATACCAAAAATATACGCTCCGGATCAAAGGAGCTCCTCAAAACAGCTGGATCAGAAACCTATACTGGCGGCGTATCACCTGGCGCGTCTATACCTGCGGGCATGTAACGCAGCCCCCGAAGAACGGGGGTCAGTACGAAAAATGTACCGAGTATGTAAAGCAGAAATATAACAGATATAAGCATAGTCCGAACCGGAATCACAGAAATATAACGGACAGAACCATAAATCAGACTGACGGACAGAGTCATGATCCAGACAGACATACAGAATAGTGTTCCATACAAATAAATAGAATTATGGTTCGGACAGACAGACGGAATCATAATACGGACAGACGAGCAGAATCAGAATCCATACGGACATACAGAATCAGAAGCCATACGGACATACAGACATAGTCGTAATTCAGACGGACAGACAGAAGTATGTCGGACAGAATTATGCATGCAGAGTAGTACAGAGTCATACAGAATCATACAGAGACATGTGCTTATATAAATACAGATGGCACACACATACATTCATACAGATCCCGACCCTGTCTGGGGGCGCGGTAACAGAACCCGGCCCTCTTAGTACGGAACGCGGTGGACAGACAGAATCAGATCAGATCATATGCCATCCTGGCCGCCATCCCCATACACAGATCATAATATCATATAGACATACAAATCCCGGCCCGCACGCCGAGGGACGCGGTGAACAATGCAGAGAAATATGCACGATAACAGAACCTGGCCCGGGTCGCAGTGAAAGAATGCATTGAGACAGACACGAACCGATAAATGAGAAACTACTTACATACAGACTCAACATACAGACTCAATCAAACTGAAGGGTGCCAAACGGCGAGCCAAAATCAGAATATCCAGATAGTATGCATAGTACGCGCCTATATCCTAGTTGGGAAGGCACGACAGATTATTATCAGAATTGGATTCTCAGATGTTCAGAAATCATGTTGTATAAATTACACAAAAATAGCCATATCATACACAAAATAATAGTCCAGAAGTTTTTAGAGAAAATCGGACCAAAACGGAAGTATTTAAAATTTTACAGAAGATATCGGGCCTTGTGGGCCCGCCTCGGACCAACTCGAGGCTACATAGGTAAATTATTGCTAATAGACCTTATGAGGTCATCCATAGTCGTTTGGAAGTGTTCCGACTCCGTTTAAGGAAGTTTTGTACAAAAATTCACTTTAAAGACAATTTGTAAGAAAATAGCTTCAATTGAATTGAAGGAATTGGAGCGGTTTTCCGTCTCGAATTCCGGGGAACGGAGTCGTACTTAAGGCTCGCGGCCGAGCCTACCACATCCAGAACATGCCTAGGAACATAGGGGAATGCTTCACATACCTCGATAGCGCCTTACGCTCGCTTGGCGTCAATCCCAATTTCGTCAAAAATCTAGAAATGGTCAAGTTTACCATTTGTTAGTTTCAAACTTTTCAATAATCCAACTTAACACATACTTGCCTACCGAAATTTCGGCATCATTTCCTCTGTATATAAGACATCCCCGAGACTTAGCTTGGCTCATTCATCAACACAACAACCCAGAATGACATCAAAACAACAATAGACATTAAAACATACACTATGGCATCACTAGCCATCTTTCGACATAACGAAACATCTTTCGTTTCAAACTTACATTTCCAAACCAAACTTATCATTTTCATATTCATCAACCATCAAAATCATCACAACATACGTCGGAGGCATATCATACCATTTCCACACAATATACACAGGATATGCAAAACATACCAACTATCCATTAAGCCACTACTTATCCAATTTTTCCTAACTTTCAACATACAAGTTAATTATACATTTCCATCTTCCAAATTCATCAACAATAATCATAATTTGCCTCTTGATACTTTCATTTCCATTTTTACATAAACCATAACAAAGTTGCATACTTTCCTACAACAACTTGATAACCATTTTTCCAAGACAACAAGGATTGTTATCGTTCCATTCACTTCACCATAACACACTTAACATACAAACAAGATCAAATTCATACTCCATCAACACATAACCATACCACACGGCCACCTCCTACATTCTTCAATTTTCACAAATTCATTCCACTTTCATTTCTAATACAATTTCCACCACACTACAACTAAATTACAACATGAATTCAAATCATCCAAGACATGTAATACATGTACATGTATTCGACCAACAAGCATACTTTTAAACACACAAAATTTCCATGTTTTTCATTCATTCACACATACTACAACATACATATACCTTCCATAACATAACAAAAGCATAAAATCCTTACCTTTCTTCAAGTTCTTCACTTTGCACTAAACTTGTCCTCTTGCCAAACTAATTGTACCAAGTTGTAGAGGACTTTGCACTTAGTAGTATTCCCACAAGAATTGAATTTTAAACTCAAGGATTAGGCTCCAAGAATTTTCTTTCTTTTCTTTCTTTTTCTCCTCTCAAACCCGAAATGGTCTTGTTCTCTATTTCTTGATTTTTCTTGCTTTCTTGAACCTTCTATGGATATGTATAACCATATATAATATTACCTAATTAAAATCATGGACTTGGGCCCCTTTTTTTTACATAGCATGGCTGGTTGGGCCTTCCCTTTTGGGCCTTGTTTTATTAATTTTGTTGAGCCCAAATTGGTGGTTACATCTTGTAATTCATAAGGCAAGTTTCCAAAATTCCAATTTTGCCCTTGGCCACCTTTCGTAATTCCACACCATTGAATTCATGACCTACACATTCATACCAAGTAAGGTCCAATTGTGGCCTTATTCATCACAAGTCAATTTATCTTGAATTTTTCGAATAAGCGAAAAATGTCGGATGTAACATCCTCCCCCCCTTTAAAAACATTCGTCCTCGAATGTTAAATCGACCTTATGGGGCGTCATACTACTTCGGGAGGATTCTCTTTATAGTTGTCCTTTGTTGACCTTCCGACATGGCTTCTTCACCAACATTATGGGGTAATTTTTCACATCACTGATTCAAATGCCTTCATAATATATTTTCTCATACCCCACATAATCATCGAACTATAAGCTATATTCTTGTAATAGACGAACGCTTTCCAGACATCATAGTCAATATCATTTCTTGTTACACTGCTGAGTTCCCTACCACATTATCGTAATCCCTCTTCATACCAGACACTTCATACCAGTAGATTCAGAACTAGGACCGGACGCGTAGAAGAATATCAGACAGATTCGTAATCGGAGGCAGACGTACTAAACCATGGCGGACAGATTCGTAGTCGAAGTCAGATGTATAGAAGTATGTCAGACAAATCTGAGATCGGAGTTAGACGTACAGAGAGGTATCAGACAGATTCGAAATCAGAATCAGACGTACAGAAATGTATCATACAGAGTCGTAATTAAAATCAGACAAATGGAGATGTATCAGACAAACGCGTGATCAACATCAGACCTACAGAGGCATATTAGACGGATTCATATCCAGAGTCAGACATACAGAGGTGTGTTAGGCAGATTCGCAATCAGAGTTAATCATACAGAGGTATGTCAACCAGAAACAGATTCAGAATCGGATGTGCAAAGATTTATCAGATGGGAACATAATCGAGTTCAGAAGTACAGAAGCGTAATAGGCGGAGCCTTGTCAGAATCGGAAGTGTAGAAGTATAACAGATAGAATCTGAATTAGAGTCAGATCACTCCTATTAAGGCTCCAGTGATTTATAAAAATTTTCCTTCACTGGAAACTTGTTTGCCAAGTTGTCGTACAAATCGTCTTACGTGTCGCTTATCGACTCTTTCAGAGATTCCGCTTATTCACACTTCTTATCTTTCATCTTTCCTACCATCCATACTCATTTTCTTGTTCAGACATCGTCATACCAGACTAAATTGTAATGTAATCGGGGCTTTTCTACCCCTTGACAACATTCAGGTCGTCGTCCCTGCTTCGCTTCATGTATTCGGCTTAGTAAAACCTTTCGTCTATCACAATTTTAGTTGCCGGGACTCGGCTCGTGATCCATATGGGTACCAGACAAAAATCATACACACACACATACACACATACATATATCTTTACTAATATCTTACTGGCGAACGACTCTGACGGTTACTCGAATCCGCTCAATTTCCCGAGCGGTATTGCACCTTTTCATTTCCGCCCATTTAGTCCGCATCAGTCTGCGCGACTTCTGTAAGGGCACTAATTACTCCACACATTCTCTTTTCCTTTAGATTACCCCAAATTTCCATTTATACTTATCATACTTACACTTGTGAAAAATTTTGTGTCACTTCCCAGGGGGTCACCCATTCCAGAATTGCTCTGGCTTGAGCACGCTTAACTCTGAAACTTTCATGCATTTTGACGCGTTAGGGCTAATATAATTTCGTCAATTGCCCCGCAGGACCTTTGTCACTTAATTTTAGGGCAAATTGGGGTCTTAGCAAATTTTCAGAAAATTCTCGTAGCGGGTCCCACCCCCGGCTAAGTCGTACCATTACCCTGTTGCCTTTCTGAATCTTCAATATTCACTTTCATACACATATACATATGATTACAGACAGCCCACAGATTTAAGTCTTCATCCCACAAATTCCGTCTCCAAATAGTCGGCGAAATTTGATAAAATATTACCGTAAGATGCTCTCCAACCACCAACAGAAGAAAACTAAATTCCGACGAGTATCGCGGAACCTTTTTGTACTCAATCTACATATTTACCTCCATATTCCTGGAAAAATTTGGGCAGAGTTTCCTCTGTATTCCTTACTATCCGAAACCTGTACACCAGAAATACCAACCATGCCGCACAGGGCCAACACATATATACACATACATATCATATCATATCGTATCGCAGCCACACGGGGCTGATAACTTCAAATAAGAATTATTACGTCGTCGACACTTACCACACATGCCCAACTCAAACGGCGTCGGAGGCACTTTCCTGTTCACTTTTCTGTTCGATCTTTACCTTTATATTTCTGCCACACTTCAAACAACTTCTCCGACACACAGCTTTCATATTATTGCTTAGCTGAGTACTGTGCGGCCTCCAATATCATCAGCCATAGTCTTCTGTCGATGCCATCCTTTGGCTGAAATTAAAAGTTAGTCGATAGGAGTTCATTTCCTACAGTTGGCTCTATCGCATGATCTAAGATTCAAAGAAGGGTAACATCCTAAATTCCCTGTAGCCTCCTGTTTATAGATGTGGTGCACAACACATCGATAAACAAGACTCTACTAGACACGGCCTGTAGACATTCCGAGGACTAACCGCTCTGATACCACTTTTGTCACGACCCAACCCCGTGGGCCGCGACTGGCACCCTAGCTGGGTACCCGTACATACCTACCTGATCGAATTTCGTATCGTACAGATTTTTTTTTTTCAAAAGGGTATTACAGAAGTAGGCCGGTACAAATACGGCACGCGCGCGACCATATATATATATACCTGAACATACAGACATTTACAGATAAGCCGATAAGGCTAACATACAGACGAAACCCGTAACCCACACATCTATCTACAGGCCTCTACAGACATACAGAATCATATGACGGGACAGGGCCCCGCCGTACCCAGAATATCCATACATACAGAGTGTACAGAAAACAGAAGATATATACCAAAAATATACGCTCCGGATCAAAGGAGCTCCTCAAAACAGCTGGATCAGAAACCTATACTGGCGGCGTATCACCTGGCGCGTCTATACCTGCGGGCATGTAACGCAGCCCCCGAAGAACGGGGGTCAGTACGAAAAATGTACCGAGTATGTAAAGCAGAAATATAACAGATATAAGCATAGTCCGAATCGGAATCACAGAAATATAACGGACAGAACCATAAATCAGACTGACGGACAGAGTCATGATCCAGACAGACATACAGAATAGTGTTCCATACAAATAAATAGAATTATGGTTCGGACAGACAGACGGAATCATAATACGGACAGACGAGCAGAATCAGAATCCATACGGACATACAGAATCAGAAGCCATACGGACATACAGACATAGTCGTAATTCAGACGGACAGACAGAAGTATGTCGGACAGAATTATGCATGCAGAGTAGTACAGAGTCATACAGAATCATACAGAGGCATGTGCTTATATAAATACAGATGGCACACGCATACATTCATACAGATCCCGACCCTGTCTGGGGCGCGGTAACAGAACCCGGCCCTCTTAGTACGGGACGCGGTGGACAGACAGAATCAGATCAGATCATATGCCATCCTGGCCGCCATCCCCATACACAGATCATAATATCATATAGACATACAGATCCCGGCCCGCACGCCGAGGGACGCGGTGAACAATGCAGAGAAATATGCACGATAACAGAACCTGGCCCGGGTCGCAGTGAAAGAATGCATTGAGACAGACACGAACCGATAAATGAGAAACTACTTACATACAGACTCAACATACAGACTCAATCAAACTGAAGGGTGCCAAACGGCGAGCCAGCCAAAATCAGAATATCCAGATAGTATGCATAGTACGCGCCTATATCCTAGTTGGGAAGGCACGACAGATTATTATCAGAATTGGATTCTCAGATGTTCAGAAATCATGTTGTATAAATTACACAAAAATAGCCATATCATACACAAAATAATAGTCCAGAAGTTTTTAGAGAAAATCGGACCAAAACGGAAGTATTTAAAATTTTACAGAAGATATCGGGCCTTGTGGGCCCGCCTCGGACCAACTCGAGGCTACATAGGTAAATTATTGCTAATAGACCTTATGAGGTCATCCATAGTCGTTTGGAAGTGTTCCGACTCCGTTTAAGGAAGTTTTGTACAAAAATTCACTTTAAAGACAATTTGTAAGAAAATAGCTTCAATTGAATTGAAGGAATTGGAGCGGTTTTCCGTCTCGAATTCCGGGGAACGGAGTCGTACTTAAGGCTCGCGGCCGAGCCTACCACATCCAGAACATGCCTAGGAACATAGGGGAATGCTTCACATACCTCGATAGCGCCTTACGCTCGCTTGGCGTCAATCCCAATTTCGTCAAAAATCTAGAAATGGTCAAGTTTACCATTTGTTAGTTTCAAACTTTTCAATAATCCAACTTAACACATACTTGCCTACCGAAATTTCGGCATCATTTCCTCTGTATATAAGACATCCCCGAGACTTAGCTTGGCTCATTCATCAACACAACAACCCAGAATGACATCAAAACAACAATAGACATTAAAACATACACTATGGCATCACTAGCCATCTTTCGACATAACGAAACATCTTTCGTTTCAAACTTACATTTCCAAACCAAACTTATCATTTTCATATTCATCAACCATCAAAATCATCACAACATACGTCGGAGGCATATCATACCATTTCCACACAATATACACAGGATATGCAAAACATACCAACTATCCATTAAGCCACTACTTATCCAATTTTTCCTAACTTTCAACATACAAGTTAATTATACATTTCCATCTTCCAAATTCATCAACAATAATCATAATTTGCCTCTTGATACTTTCATTTCCATTTTTACATAAACCATAACAAAGTTGCATACTTTCCTACAACAACTTGATAACCATTTTTCCAAGACAACAAGGATTGTTATCGTTCCATTCACTTCACCATAACACACTTAACATACAAACAAGATCAAATTCATACTCCATCAACACATAACCATACCACACGGCCACCTCCTACATTCTTCAATTTTCACAAATTCATTCCACTTTCATTTCTAATACAATTTCCACCACACTACAACTAAATTACAACATGAATTCAAATCATCCAAGACATGTAATACATGTACATGTATTCGACCAACAAGCATACTTTTAAACACACAAAATTTCCATGTTTTTCATTCATTCACACATACTACAACATACATATACCTTCCATAACATAACAAAAGCATAAAATCCTTACCTTTCTTCAAGTTCTTCACTTTGCACTAAACTTGTCCTCTTGCCAAACTAATTGTACCAAGTTGTAGAGGACTTTGCACTTAGTAGTATTCCCACAAGAATTGAATTTTAAACTCAAGGATTAGGCTCCAAGAATTTTCTTTCTTTTCTTTCTTTTTCTCCTCTCAAACCCGAAATGGTCTTGTTCTCTATTTCTTGATTTTTCTTGCTTTCTTGAACCTTCTATGGATATGTATAACCATATATAATATTACCTAATTAAAATCATGGACTTGGGCCCCTTTTTTTTACATAGCATGGCTGGTTGGGCCTTCCCTTTTGGGCCTTGTTTTATTAATTTTGTTGAGCCCAAATTGGTGGTTACATCTTGTAATTCATAAGGCAAGTTTCCAAAATTCCAATTTTGCCCTTGGCCACCTTTCGTAATTCCACACCATTGAATTCATGACCTACACATTCATACCAAGTAAGGTCCAATTGTGGCCTTATTCATCACAAGTCAATTTATCTTGAATTTTTCGAATAAGCGAAAAATGTCGGATGTAACAAATTTATGCCTCAAAATTGTTCCCGAAGAACAATATTGTTAAGAGGGATTATGATGTTAATTTCATAGCCCTTAAAGGCTAAATGAGAGTTTGCAAGAAATATGTGGTCACTAGAAGTGACAATATTTCCTATGCCTTGTTGTGGCTAATATGCCAATAATTACCTGGAGTGGTAATATTTACATAGGCTTGTTGTGATTACAACTGATGATCTATTAGAGGAAAATTCTCTACATCATAGGTATGCCTCGATTTGCTGTTGAAGTAGCAATATCTCAAAAAGAGTTTCTAAGCTATCACGATTTGATATGCTTAAGGCAAGTTTAGATGATTGTGTTCCATACCTGAAGAATGTGAACTTTTGATAAAAGCTTATCAATACAGACGTGCACTTGGTTGTGAAGATATCACGACTTACCTCCCACAGCGGTTGAATATTTGAGAAGAAATATTCTGAATATTTTATGCTTTGCTTCTGAAGCAGTAAGGTTATGAAATTTACTCCTGAAGCAGTAAGGTTGTGAAATTTATTCCTGAAGTACTAAATACTCTGCATTTTACTCCAGAAGTAGTAAAACGATGCAACTTATTCTCTAAGTAAGAAGACTCTGAATTCTACTCCGAAGTAGTAGAACTCTTGAAATCTACTCCTGAAGTAGTAGATACCTAAAATTGAAGTCTTTCGAAGAGGTTACATATGATAACACCGTTCATCCTATATCGTAATTGTTAAGATCGTAATATAAATTGTAGTAAACCTGGAGTTTACTAGTAATACAATGGTTTTCATATTGAGACTACAAATATTGGAAGATTGAATATCTCCAAGTTATTACGGGTAGGAAACACGTGTGTGAAACGTTACCCGAGCATGATAGGATCACATGTTATAATAGTAAACCAGAAGTTTACTAAAACAAATAGTACTCGTCATGGTGAACTTGAAGTTTCATGACCGTTTTGGTCATCTTGATTCAAATCTGATGTGCTAATTGAGTATTAGGAATATATTGAAGAGCTGGAAGATTTTTCAAGATCTCTTTTGTGTTGCTTGTACTCATGATATGTGATTACACCAGCTAATGTTGGGACTGAATTTCCAAAATTCTGGAAAATATAAAAGGTGAATATGGGCCCGTTCACTTGCAATGTGATGTCTTAAATAGATGTATCTATGAGACGGTCACATGTACATTTATTGTCAGCTGACAGTTTGACATTTACGAAGTTGCTTGCTCGAAATAATTGAGTTGGAAGCACAATTTCCTGATTATGTAATCAAGACAATTCATCTTGATAATGCTAGTTTATATCTAAGCTGGTTTGGTATTGGATGCCTCCATAATATAGCTAAACCATTACTTATGAGAACAGAACTTCAGATAATTATGATAAATTCTCCCCTCATAATTGGTTTAGGATCAGGAACTAGAGATTTCCATCTTAAAACTTTTGATGTGCGATGTATGATTAATGGATACACCATGATGCACACAGATGGATTTCCCTAAAGAAGATGGGGATATGTGTTAGTTTTTCTAGCATAACGGGGAGAAAATATGCATATAAGAAATAAATTGTCAATTATCATTAGTATGATCCTCAGATAATTCAAGTCAAATCCTGCGAGCATTTGCTGACCTAACTATTTCATATTTCATCTGCAAAATGCTCCTAATGTCCCTGAAGGACATAGTCTACAACATGCATGGCGCATGGTAGACCAATCGGTGCAAAATGTAATAATCCTTGAAAAGGAGGAGGAGCAAATTATCAAAATGATCATAATAAGGAGGCAATGTTCTCTTGAAGAGCCTACGACATAACACTTCATGAAACTTTATGGGAGGTTCAGGTACCTGAAAATAATAAAGTGATGAGATCTCAGTAAGTTACGTCAAATTGCAAAACGATACAAAATGATATCTTGTCGACGATATGCTTGATCCAATCTGACACGCAATATTGTATAAGATTGTGAGGATTCGAGTTCTAAGTATCTTAAAGGATGCCGACGTAGAAATAATTACCAAGTGATATGATACATCTTGGTAAGCGTAAAGCTTATTGGACATGCAGTCCAGACATCAGAAGACGTCACGCCATTTAACTACTAAATGGATGTTGTCACAGTCTATATGTCTTACTTGATAAAATTCAAAAATTTCTGAATGATTCAAAATGCCTAAAGCACATACAAGTTCTTGGGAGAACTTGTTCATAATTCTTATATGGATTAAATTAGATAAGGTGAATGTGTTTTAATCACCTTATTGAATATTCCTTGACGAAGGGTATAAAGATGACAATGTTTACCCTTGTCTTTTTATGATAATCAGAACCTTTCATATTATTGTGCAAGTTGATGACTTGAATATTTTTGGAGCTCTTGAAGAGTTTTCAAAAGTAGTAGATTATCTGCTAAAAGAAGTTGAAATGAGAAAATTATATTGGTCCTGACGTACTATATATTTGTACAATTGATGCACTTATTTATCTTTCAATGACTATGAGCAAGATATAATTTCTCTCCTTCATAGAGATATTGAAATAAGATCAATTGCATATTGCAAATGAAAGCCCTAACATGAATGTGTTTATCCTAACAAATGTTGTCAAGTGTTTTGGACATACAGGGCATTCATCTGATCGACATAAGAGTTCGATCCAGGTATGTTATCTATTTGCATGAAGGATTACTGCCGTACCATGCTGTTTTACATAACAGTCAAATCATAAAAGGATAACAATAGTTTATGAAGCAATTCAAGAATGTACTTGGCGTGATTGCAATAATATTATATGGTGATGATGTAACTCTATCTAAGGAATGAAGATGCAAATGATCAACCAGTTCGTTAAATGATCATTTGATAGATCTGATCACAAAGGCTCTGCCAACCTCAAGATATGGTAAGTTAGCATACAAGATCGGAGTGTACTGTCTTCAAGAGCTATGTAATGCTCTAATCAGAGGGAGTAAAATACATGCTGTACTCTTTTTCCCTTAGCCAATGTTTTGTCCTGTTTGGGTTTTCCGGGTAAGGTTTTTAATGAGGTAGCTAGAAATGCGTATTACTATATACGTGTACTCTTTTTCCTTCACTAGGATTTTCCCACTGGGTTTTTCCTAGTAAGGTTTTAACGAGGCACAAGTCTATTCATGAACATCCAAGGGAGAGTGTTATAAATACACCATATTATGGATGTCCATTCAAATACACAGTCAACTGGATAAGCTTACAATCAAGCAAGCAACTTGCAAGTAGCTGAAGCAGATAGCTTGCGAGTAGCTCAAGCAGGTTGCTTGCCAGCAACTTCCTGAAAAGCCTTGCAGCAGCGTCCGCGGGCTTGCAATCAAGCAGGCAGCTTGCCAGCAGCTTTTGAAAAGCCTCGCAGTAGCTTCCTGAAAAGCCTCGCAACAGCTTTCTATCACGACCCAATTCGTGAATCGTGATGGCACCTACACTCTCCCTCAGGTAGGCGAACTTTTCACAAATTATTTTAAACATATATAAGAATTATGCGGATATAAACAATGATTTAACTAACAGATTCAAATTATATAAGTGATAAGTGCGGAAGTAAGTATAACCCCAAAATTTGGTCTGGACCAGTACAAGAGAGCCACTATTACATATATACAAGTCTGATAGGAAGTACAAATCTCAAATGTCAATATTGTCTCAAGAGTACAAAGTAGACAGTTAAATACGAGAAGAGTTTCCGAATGCGGATCTAGCTCAAAAGCTCACCCTGGAATCTCTGTCGAGTAGACTCAGATCACCTTCGAGGATGGGAATTGGAACTAGTAACAAATTCTGCATTCAAAGAAGAGTACATCAAGAGTAGCATCAGTACAAACAACAAGTACTGAGTAAGCATCATAGGCGACTAAGATTAGTTCATGCATATAAGCATAAAATCAACAAGATAAGTAGATAGGCACATAATACCCAAACCAAGGTCACAAAATATCCCATAACCGAATCACAACCTAAGATGAAACTTCTAAACCACAATTCTGTCGATTCTCAATAATCTCAAACGATAATCACAAAACCAAGTTCTGAACCTAGGCAGAGTCATTACTCCGCAATCTGACCTAGTTTATAATCCAATCTATGTCACCACAATGATATGAACAGATCATACCAAATCAGACGTGAAGAGCCATATGATGATGCAGAATAAAGTGCAATATTGTGCAATGCAATGCACTGGCCAAATACCTCAAACTTGTACACATATTCTAAAGGCATTGCTTGCTCAATAGTCATGAACCATGGGGGATCCGCGAAGTCCATGTACCCCTCGCTCTGGAATATACCTCGGATCATGAGTCCACTCGCTCCGGAATAGACCTCAGTTCACGAGTTCACAAATAGGCTACATCCTCACCCCCTGTCAAATGTGTCTTATATATATATATATATATCACAAGATAGGCCACATCCTCACCCCCTGTCAGATGTGCCTTATATACATATATTGTATGCAAGACGAGTGTTCAAATATGGTTCAAGTCTAGAACCCCAATATGAAGCACCAACTCAAAAGTAAGCATGATAAATCAATGAAATCAAATGCCAATAAAAGTATGAGTCACAATGACACAAGACATATTAGGACTTAGATAAACCAACTCAACTATGGAATGAATCATACAAACTATCTCAATCAACATAAAGAGTCTATGACACCCTTTACTTCCAAATCTAACAAGTACACCTCACAACTAAGTCTTGTGTCACCAAAGTGCTCCATTTACTCATGTATCATCATCAGTACCAAGTCATCATTCGATATCAATGTACATGTGACATGAGAATGTATTTCATGCATGATATCATCATAATTATACAACACGATTCAGGCCTAATCTCATTATCCTTACTTTCTCCGATGATAAATGACACACCAAGAGAGAAATGAGTGCAACACGTTTTCACAACACAATAATTAAGGCAATAAGCATAATCACAATAACAGGGAAACAAGACACAATCAACCAACCTAATAAAATACCATCCCAAATCACCACAGTACGAATAGAAAGACACCATCACAATGCGTAAATAATGGCGACAAGCCCACATGATCAGAAGTCATACCAATCTACGTAATATCCAACCAGACATCATGTCCGAAGACCTAATCATGATTTCTCCCATCAATTCTACACAATATATACGTTTCGCTAATTAAAGTCTAACTAAGGTAAACTGTAACCTACCTCGAATACAGAACAAGAGCCATGAACTACTCCACATGAGCCTTGTGTTTTCGAAGCTTCTCAGAATGATGGTAGGCTAGCAAATAACATTGCAAGTAAGTAAATGACCACGACAGCCAACTAATCGAATGAGAAATCAATTCGAGAAAGTTTACTTAAAATACTCAAAATACCCCTAATGAATCATGAGGAAAAAGGGAAAGTAAGGATGAAATTACCTTACACATAGTCCCAACAATCATAATCCTTAAATTCATGGGTTTCTAACCACATTAGACCCTTCAATTTCATCAATCAGTCAAAAACCCCAAATTTAGGTGAAACCCTAAGTCTCATTTTTAGATTCTTGGACTATCAAGCAATTCAACCTTTGAATGTGTTAATATACACTTCTAGATGAAATAAACAGTGAATTAAACAATAATAAGCAATTCAAGCTGAGGTTTCATGATTTAGAATTCTAGGTCATCAACCCACTATTTTTAGAACTTGAACTAACATGGAAACTTAAAGGGAAAATGAAAATGAACAAGATAATGGTTTAGAACTTACCTTCAAGGATGATTCCCCTAAGTTCTTCAATAATCACCTCTTTAAGCTCTTATGCTAGGTTTTAGGAGTGTTTTTACTAATGAAGTCGTACTTAGAAGAATAAATGGGATTTTGGTCCCGTCATTCCGCTAAGGAGGTCGCAAGAATCACCATGGCGGTCCCGGCGGGGCAACTAGACCATCCGCCATGGCGGATAATCATTAAGTGCTAGTTTCTCTCCATGGAGGTCCCGCTATGGCGGCACAAAGCCCGCCATGGCGGTCACACCAGAACCAGCAAAAATCTGGTTTCACAAGTCTTTCCCGAAATTTCGACATCAATCCGAGGCCCCTCAAACACAAACCAAATATGCACACACACATAAAAACGCGTTATGAATTCACCTGTCGCTTCGGAAGTTACAATAGATGCCTAATTTACCAAGTCAACTGCAAATGGATTAAAATAAGTTTCCAACCAAGTTCCCAAAACGCAACGAAATGCCTCAACGATTCCACCCCACCAAGTCATAATCGATCCTCCGGACCTCACAGAATTGATGGAATTCCAAAAAAAGTCCTTTTGTCCAAAAGTCAACTATTGGTCAAATTCTTTCACTTAAGGATTCTAAATCCTTCAGTTTTCACTAGACTCGCTTAAAGTCTCGAGAATGTATCAACGGGGGTAAAATGGTCAAAACTCACATATCAACCTAACGGGTCGTTACAGTTTCTTTCGTCTATAAATAAGAAGTCAATTCAGTTCATTTCCAAACATCAATTGAAAGATCAATAAAATCTCTCTCTCTCCCCAAGTTTCTTTGGCTATATTTTTTGTTATCGTATACTTTTAATATTATTTCATAACAAGGATCACCTTTTTCATCTTCCATAAATTATCGAATAACCAATAAGAATAAATCCAAGTACATAGAAAAAAAATGAAATACAATTTAAATTTCATTAAAATGGTCTAAAATATTTGTCCAATTTTTTCTTTTCCATGAGCAAAATTTGTTTTTTCTTCCCTTTTGAAAAGGTGAAATCCAAAAAAATGTGACTTTAACATCTCATAGACACTATATTAAAATGCTCAACACATTGTTAGCCCCTTATGCTTGCCAGGATATACCATTTAGACACTCGAACTAAGCCTTATTCCAATTGAACACCTCAACTCTTAATAAAGTGTTTCTATTAGACACTTTTGGTACAAATTTCATTTTTTTTATGTATGATTTCGTTCGTCTATTAGGTGATTAAGTTAATCACTTAAAATATGTCATCTCCTTTAATCATTCTGAGTGATATTTTGCACAAATATCATGTTTCGTGTCATTTTAATTCCTATTCTTATGACTGTTATCGCTTAATCTATGATGAAATCGTCGTATTTGGGCTTATGTTGTTATATTTCATATGTATAGGCACGATGAAGACAAATGATGGAAAATCGGGCTAAAAGTGGTTGGTTTTGGAGCATATGATGATTACACGACGTCACGAGTCGATGACCACAAGTGATAAACTAAAAGGAAAAAAATTGAACTGAAGGAAACATATGTGCCAGTCCCGTAGCACGGGACCAGCACGTGAAGATCGAGTTGCGGGAAATTGAAGTCCCACACTGCAATGGCTTGGCGGAATTGGCACATTCATCATCTAAAATTCACTGAAGGTTCTGTACTGAGCCCGCGACGCGCGGCCAGCGCCGAATGGGCTCAACCTGTTCGAATTTAATTAGGATCTTGTCTATTCTTGAGTCATTAAATTCCTAGGCTATAAATACTTATTTTAAGGGTTGAGAACGGTATTCTTGGACTGAGATACTTTGAGACACTTGTAAGTCGTCATTAACCCTTTTCTTCCCCTTTTTTACTTTTATCTTCATAAACCCTAAGCTAATCATGAATTCTTTTGTCTATGATCGAATCATTAGTAGTTGATCTATTAATTCTAGGGTTATGGCGTAAGAATTGAAAGTTTGTTTGACGAAAATTTCTATCAATTAAATTTCCGTATTTTGGGTTGCTTATTTATTCTTGTGCTTAATTATTTGATTATCTGGCCAATAGTTAGACACTATATATGGTGTGTGAATTCGACTTGAGAAAGAGAATTCACGTATATAATAAGAATAAATAGAGTTTGTTCGATATTATTGTTTCGCTACTGAGGATAGAGATATACCCTTTAGCCCTACTTAATTGAATACAGAGAATTAAATGCGTTATTGTTATCTCTAACGACCATAGAGATATAGGCGTTATAGTAATATTTACAGGCTTGTGAGTAGTTCGAGAGAATACCATAAAGTTACAATTAACCCATGAACTAGTAACCCAGGAAATAAGATAGGTAGAATTGTCGGAAGATCAATTGGATTGTCGAAAGTCATAACTCTGGAACTCTCCATTATCTGATAAATCTTACAGTTTTGTCAAAATACTCTCAGTCACAAAAACACCTCTCACAAATTATTTATTTTCAGTTTTAGTTAGTTTACACAAAATCATCATTCTTGTTACTGAATAGTTTCGTTCGAATTTGGATTAGCTTAACAGTAAACCCTAAGTCCTTGTGGGATCGATATCTGGACTTAAAAGGTCTATATTACTTATAAGACCATATATACTTGCGTCTGCGTTGGGAGCAACATTGAGTTTTTCAATGGTCAATACCATCAGTAATACGTAAACAGACCCATCAGATATGTTCAGATCAGTACATGGTCATAATTGTTTTGTATTTGATATTCATGCTCTCTTACGATCGTTTATACATATTCATTGATTAGCCCGATATGGTCTGGTTGGACTTAGTTTAGGGTGGAACGATGGTTATTTCAGTCTTAAATGATTAGTTGCCCGATGTGATCTGGTTGGACCTGGTTCTGGGTGGGCATATGGACCTCACGAGTCCCCAACCGGTCACTAATCCCAGACCCCTCCCCCCGTGGTAGCTTGTGTGTATACCGATTGCATATTGCATTGCATTCTTCCTATTTGGCTTTATCTGATTATCTGGTCCTACTTGGTACTTGATTTACCTTCTACTCTGTTAATGGAGCAATAATGGTGTTAAGGTAGTTAATGCTAAAATAAGATTTTTCCTCAATAAGCCTCGTCACTACTTCAGCGTTGTTAGTTTATGATATTTATTGAGTACACGAGCTTTCCATACTCATATTACTCTGGCTGCACTATTTTTGGTGCAGATTTAGATCCGAGTACGAGTAGGGCATGTAGAGCCATCTGAGACCGAGACTATCTTTAGGGAGATCTGAGGGTGAGTTGCCTGGCTGATCTGTAGTGCCAGTTTCCTATCTTTTATACATTTCTGTCTTTCCTTGCTGTTCCAGACAAAATATTTGTTCATTTCTGACCTGTATTAGTACTCTTAGTGGATTTTATACACATGATACCAGTCTTGATTTGGTATTTTGTTTCTTTTTCGCATTTTAGTGAGTAAAAAACCTAGCTTTAGATATTGTTTTGTTATCACTTTACTTTATTGTTTAATTGATTAAATGAATTGGTTCATAATCATTTTTGGCTTACCTATCGGGTTGAGAGTAGGTGCGATCACGACTAGTATTTTTAGATCGTGACAAAATGCATTTGAGGAGCTCAAACAAGCAATGGTTCAAGCTCATGTATTGGCTTTACCAAATTTTACAATGTCTTTTGTTATGGAAATTGATGCGAGTAAGGGGATTGGTGCAGTTCTGGCCTAAGGTGGTAGGCTGATTGCATAAGTTAGCCAATCCTCGAGCCCAAACATTTGGGATTATAAACTTACTAGAAAAACTTGATAACACTACTTTATCCAGTTGAAAAATGATGCCATTATTTACAACTTAGCCATTTTGTGATCAAAACTGATCATTGTAGTCTCAAAGTTATAAAGGATCAATGCATTACTACATCATTACAACCCCAAAGTTATAAAGGATCAATGCATTACTACATCATTCCAATATAAGGAGTGACACAATTGCTGGCCTTAGTTATGAGATCCAATTTCAGAAAGGTGTGGAAAACATAGTAGCTAATGCCTTATCAAGGAAATTTGATAAGGTAGATTGCAATGGTATTACATTTGTGCGACCCAGCTGGGGTTTGGAAGTAAATGAAAGCTATGAGTGACCAGTAGGCCTAAGGCCTCATTATCTAGCTCAACCTAAATCCAACCTTAATACCTGATGTCCAATTACAACAAGTGATATTTAGATATCAGGGACATATTTGGGTAGGAAGTAATGGCCAGGTGAGACAGAAGTTAATCTCAGAACTTTATTCCGCCCTATGGGAGGTCATTTAGGAGTGCTAGCCACTCAACAAAGAACTAGAAACATATTTTATTGTCCTAGCATGTTACAAGATATGAATAAGCAAATCAGAGGATGCGATATATGCCAAAGAAATAAAGACGAAAATATTTCTTACCCAGGCTTATTGCAGTCATTAGCAATCCCAAACAGGAAATAGGAACATCTAGCTACGGATTTTATCAGCGGTCTTCCCAAATCACAAGGTAAAGATTCAATCTTGTTGGTAATTTATGGATTCACCAAGTTTTCTCATTTCTTAGCCTTAACTCACCCTTATACTACTTCACAAATTTCCCAATTATTCCTTGACAAATGTGAAAATTACATGGTTTACCCAGCTCGATAATTATAGATTGTGACCTAGTTTTGTTAGTACATTTTGTAGGGAATAGGTCAAGGGACTATAGGGTCAATTTAAGCCTAGTTCTTTCTACCATCTCCAAACCGATGGCCTATATGAGAGATTGAATCATTGTTTAGAAACTTACCTTTTAAATGTATAACTGGTCATAGCCATCTGATTGGAGCAAATGCTTGGCACAAGCTGAGTTCGGGTACAACTCAAACTTCCACAGGTCATTGGGTATGGCCCCGTTCAAAGATCTTTATGGATATGATCTTCCTTAGCCTACTTTTGAGCTGATTGCTCAGACCAAGTTGGACACGAAAGATCAAGTGCTTCAGGGCTGTCAATTGTTGGATAAAGTGCTTCGGGGCCGACAATTGTTGGATAAAGTGTTGAAAAATAATTTGATCAAAGCACAAAATAGGATGAAACATTTTGATTATAACAGAAGTAGCGAGCGAAAATTCGAAGTGGAGGAGTGGGTATTCTAAAATTACAACCTTACCGTCAAAGTTTTGTAGCTATTTGCTAAAATTTGAAGTTGTCGGCAAGGATTTTTGGTCCCTATGAGGTGGTACAAAGGTCGGGCTTAGTTTCTTAGGAGCTAAAATTACTAGTAGGATTCAAAGTTTACCTAATTTTCCATGTATCGGGACTTAAGAAGAAGATTGAGGATCATATTTTGGCGTCTCAAGACCCATCCTACTGTGCTAATGATGGTCGAATCATAATAGAGCCAACTGTGATGATAGATAAAAGGACAAACAAAAAGAGAAATGTCACGCCCTGAACCTGGGCTTGGACATAACAGGACACTCGGTGCCTGACTGCATGTGACCGAGCGAACCACATGGCTGGCTGAATCGACATAGGACATGTACTGATATATAATGTAATTTATAAACATGTTGAGCTACTGAAAGTCTGACTGAACGTATAAATAAGAAATATTAACATAAATATGAGAATATAAAGGTATAGTCAATATGGCTAACACAATATCAGAAAATAATGACTGACTGCTATTCTAGTCTATGAAGCCTCTGAAGAGTACTGAAATACTGACTGTTTACTGGGACAAGGCCCTAGGCATACCTGATTATCTAACTTAACTGAATAATGAAAGTAAAAGCAACGCCTCAAAAGAGACTAGGGCTCACCAAGCAGCTAATACGTAAGAGGTCCTAATGAACAGATCTGTCGTCTTGTAAATCAGTACCTGTATCGTGAAATGCAGGCCTCGGATAAAATGGACGTAAGTACATTTGAATTGTACTTGTATGTAAAACCAAGTAAAGAAATAAATAGATGCAGGGTGCTCGGGGAAAGGGCATCCCAGATTAATAAATATGAAACATACTGATACTGAATATTAAACATAAGGATAACTAAACTGAACATGAGAATCATAGTCATAAGTACTCTTTCTGAATATGGGAAATCATCTGTTTATATGAATTCATAAACTGTGCCCTCTGGCCCAATTATAAGCGCACAATTCTATAGCCTTGGGCCCAAGTATATTTATACATAAATGGTGGCATCTGGTCCAAATACATGTGTTCATCATTTAACAATTTATATCATGGATCTGAGAGACATATTGTGATTCATAACATGGAATACTAGCATCACTATTCTGAGACATGGAATTATGAGTTGTTCATAGAATTTAGAGTATTAATTGTTCATAAGCATTCTGGGTTTTCTAGACTTAGACTCATGGGATGTCAAACATGAGTATACACTGATTACGTACTGAGTTCATGTTGGTTGAAATAACATACATGAATGCACTACGAAACTATATCGTTTAAAGAATAGAAGTTCCGAAGGTGTTAATGAGACTATAGCATGACTCTATATCTAAAGCAATTCGTAGTAATCATGAATGACCGTGGCGTAGGGAAGATCAATAACATTCCCGCACGTAGAGAGTTAGTCTTACATACCTCGACTATGTCCTTTAAGCTTGGGTCACCCCTTTCGACTTTAATTTATAACAGCATACGTCAAAGCGAACTGCTACGATCCGACTTGGGAACCTATAAAAACAAATAACAAATTTGTGAAATTAAAGATAGGGGAGAAATCAAGAGATGAGAATTGAATAAATGAGGATGAGAATAGAGAATAGAAGCAAAACCCAATTTGAATTGGATTTATGAGCAAACTTGGATATATGAAATCCAAATCCTCCCAATTAAATCAACCTAAGAGAACCCATACTAATTGAAATTCAATCAAGAGTTAATAATGAATCTAGATCTCCGCAAGTGAGCAACTCTATTATGAATATCAAGGGAAAAGGGGTTCAATAGCCAATAATGGAATCCATCAATTGATGAACTATCATTAACACTAATCTCTAGATTAGCACTACACTAGACTACCAAACCAACTATCACTCTATATGAGTATTTCTTTAATCATCCAAAAACTAAGTAGTGAAATGAATAAGGCAAGTATATATAGTATTTTCTTTAAATGCCTAGCCACATTATTTAACTAATAGCCACATTTGGCATCTAACTACCCAAGCTTGCAAATGTAGCCACATATGACACGTTCGGCTTCTTTTAAGAGACAAGCATTGGGACTTGGGCTATTGTACTCTTCTTCCATTCTATATTCCATAGTTTGAAGGCCCTCCAATGTATGTCTTTAAGAGCTTCCATAGCTCCATTCTCCATGAACATGGCTTGTGAAGCTTGAAAGTCCTTGGCTTGACTTCTAGTATAAGTCCTTGAGGAAATATTGAGCACTGGAGTCATTCCGTATCGTATCAGGAACCATTATTAGTTAGGATATTCATGCTTTGGTCATCAAAGAATTTTATCAAATACCTAGTGGGCATGAAACTCCACAACCTTCATCAATGGTATTTCTTCATCTAACAACCTATCTTCTTTCCATTAGATGATATTACAATCTCATATAGTTATAAATACCATCATCCTTCATCACCAGGGAGATCAACAATAACCCTTAACCATCTAATCATATAATCATTCATAATTCTCTATCATATCCCCCAACTATAATTAAAGAATCTATAGTCTCCAAACAACAAATACAAAAGTATATTCGAGTGTAGGATGAAGGTCTTACCTTTTGATGTTCAAATCTTGAATTTTGGATTCTAGGGTTTCTTGTCCAAGATGAAGACCCAAACGATAATCTATGAGTTTTCTAGGTTTAATCTTATTAATAAGAGTATTGGGGAGTTGGAATCAACTTGAAATCATCATTAAAAATTACCTTGGAGGGTTCTTGATGCCTTGGACAAGTTCTATCTCTTTCTAGGACGTTTTTAGTACTTAGGGAAGTTGCGGAAATAAAATTCAACCTTGGATACTTATAAAATACAAAATCTAGTAAATCACAACTCTTACGCCACCCTTGCATCGCAAGGCTTCTGTACAAGAGCAAAAAGATTTCAAAGAAGCTTCGGCTTGTGCCATCCCTGCGATGCAAGGGTGCCATATATGTTTGTACTATTTTCAGTAAAATAAGCATAACGTTTTGAACAGAAATCTGTTTGGCCCGGTCTATATATGGATAGAAAGGTATTTCAAAGGGCTACAACTTTCATTAAGGAAACTTTACAAAATTCCTAATGGTTAAGAGGGTTATGCTCACTTGAAATGAGACCTTGTGAAAGTTGACTTGAAAACATGGTCCGTTCGTAGCTTCCAACTTTAATTTTCCCGAAGACTCTTCTTATACCTTTTATAGGTTTCAAAACACTTCCTACACTTCCTATCTTGGTTCCATTATATCCCCATCTTATGAGCCAAACCATAACCTGAAGGTACAAGGTGTTACAAGAAATCGCAATGCAACACAATGGTTTGTTCAGTGGGCAAACCTGTCACCAGAAGAGGCCACCTTGGAAGATCCGTCCTTTCTCAAATACCAATTTCTTAACTTCGACCCTTGAAAGGGTAGTGGAATGTAAGGATCGGGTCCATTCTTAGCCTATATTAATAAGTGGGTCGTTTGTTATATTGCGATAAGCTTGTTAGCTGAAGCCAGATATTGTCCAGAGTTTGTCTAGCCTAGGTCTGTTTAGCCTAGTTGTCTAAATGACCTGAATAATTCTAGAAAGTATGTTAGAAAAATAGGTTTCAAAAGTGGGGATGAAATAATTTGGCTTTGATTGAGTAGTTTCTGTCCTTAAGGAATTTAAGCCTCCCATTTCGTTGCTGCAGGGATGGTGGAAGAATTCCTCCAGGATTTTACAAAGCCCCCGAAATTCGAATACCAGTAATTAATTCGACTTTGCCACAAGAACACAATGTTGCAATTTGTAGTGAAAGTAATAGAGAGAAGAAGAGAAAGTCTATTATTATCCATTTGTTTTGAAGTAGTACTAGATATTTATAATACTTTAAGAAGTTGTTTGCAATAGACACATCTGTCCAAAGAACCTTTTCATAACAAACACATCTTTTAGAGTGATTTTTTTTTTTCCAGAAAAAAGTGTCTTTCTTTTCTTTGAAAAGAGTGACTTATTTTTTTTCTTGAAAAAAGTAACTTTCTTCTCTCTGAGCTAACCCATCAACACTAACTAATATAAAAATCCCCCACTTACTTAGTGATTGATGTTGTTTATGAGATTTATGCATATATTAGGTCTCTTTCGAGTTGAAACTTCTACTTGTATAAACGATTCAAATCCTTGTCGAATTTGATAGTTAGATTAATTATATTGAACTACAATTCCTTAATGATAAAGACGGAAAAGCTTTATACACACAAATCATACCAACTTCACAACTTGTTCACTCGTGAGTCTTAACAGCCGATTATGGCCTTGTGCTCTCTCCTGAATTCATAAACATTTTACCAAGTTTGTCTCCCAACTTTGGACTAAGCAGCACCACTTCAAGTGTTTATATAGGTGACAGTTTAAACCAAGTCCTTATCTTAGACTTACGAAGTCCTTACCCTGGACTTTACTTAGTTCTTAATCTGAACTCTGGTTTCTTCAATAAGAGTACTTTTGTAGTCACCCTCCATTTTCTAAGTACTAAATTCCAGTACTTGCTAACCGTCACATTGTAACTTGTTGTTACCTTTTGAACCTTTAGTATTGTTGTAGAGCAATAGTAGAGGTAAGGTTCCCATTACCCGTGACAATTTAATTTGCCTTAGACCCACAACACTCATAGTGTTATAATCATACCTCTTGAGAGCATTTTAGACGTCAAGGGGTCGGCATAGTTGTTTAGACATGACATAAACAACTTGTGATAATTCCACCAACATTCAATTGTCTTATTCAAGCAATATGTTTAGATTTTTCATTTTTTTTCTACATACCTTAGACATAATTGCTTCACTATCATAGTACAAAGAGAACAATTGACTTCTGTTGTGGCCACAACTTTATAATAACTTTTCTAGTCATTTGTCTCTCTTTCCGCATCTATAAATCCCAATTTCACGAAGAAATGAGTAACCCTCGTCTGTTTTTTTAGAAGCTTATGAAATTGCTTCTCCATCCAAAATAGGATCTAGCCAGACGCTAACCTATTATCATTTACACTAGCTATCCAACTAGCATCACATTATCCTTCAATATTAAAAAGATATGTTTTAAAATAAGACACAGGTTTTGTCTTTTTAAGATAACCAAGTATCCATGTGATACTTCTCCAATGTTCACTTCTAGGATTATGAGAATATTTCATATTTACGAATATCATAGGCAAAACCTAGTGCAATTAAACTCGGAATCCCATTAAATTACCATTGCACTAGCATGGTCTTATTGACTATAAATCTTTCCCATTTCTCAATCAATTTATAAAAATATCTAATTGAGTATAAAATTCCTAATACCCAAATGATTAAACACCTTGGAAAGAACCTTTTCAATGTAGTAATATTCGCTTAAAATGAAACCCCCACTACTTTTTTAATTTTGATACCTAAGAGATAGTATCAAAACTTCTTAGTTTCATTCATGCCTTGCATATTAGTTCTTATAGCATGTCACCAACATAAAGATATACTATCACCCTGTAATCCTTTGTGAACCTGAAATTCATTCATCCGCTCCGTTGTGTTTAAAATCATTTGGTAAAATTACCTTATCAAATTTTCACATACTTTTTGGAGCTTGTTTAATCCATACAACGACCTTAAGACATTTCTTCTTCTTTCTAGGAAGCACAACCTGAAGCCAGTGCATCACGTCTTTTGATCTTCATCCAGATTCAAGACAATAGTATTTTATTTAATACCTTATCAGTACTTCCTTCAACTAAAACATAATTTCCTTGAGAAGAAATAAAAATAAAAATTTAAATTCTTATTCTCCGTAAGTCTTTCACTCCTCCTAGGTTCAATAGGAGATTCAATCTCTTTTCAAAGAAGAAACAAATTTCATCCTACATATTGTCCAGAGTTAATAAACTCTTATTCACAATTACCACAGTATCATTTTGACTTACTACATTCTCAATTATCGTTGTAGTATTATCTTGGTTTACTTTCCAATTAGAAGTTTCTATATTTATAAATAAATATTTTCCTTCAGTGGATAGTATTTCACTTCCTCGATCACTTCGTAGGATTTTAATTTTCCTTTCCAATGGCTTTCCAACTAATCCTTGGTAACCGTTAAACATCAATAGTTTAACCTTTCATTCTTATCAAACTAAGAGATGTATATTTTCACTGTTCCATAACAATATATCTCTACTATTTCATGATCTCAAAAATAAACATTTCAAGTATTATTGTAAGCAATAATTCATGCATATCTTACTACATTTAAAATAATATTCCACATATATCATGCATGCTACCAAACTGTATACCAACAATTAATTTTATGGCATGCAAATTGAACATACTTTGAGAGCATCAAATCCTAAATATCTACCCTAACATTTATAAAATTGAATTTCATAAATCATAAAGGGTAGAAAATAAAAAGACGAGTGAAGAAAATAAAACCCGAATTTATGTTGTTCCAATATCTTCCAACAGTGGCCAAATCACCAATTACGCCGTGTCATTTGACTTGTATAAAGACAATTGTTCGTAGTTTACACAGCGTAGCGGTAAGTCATTCTTTTCCCTTCTTCATGTCTTCTCATTAATATAATTATCAATTTAATTGATGCCTTTGTTTTTGTAGTTTAAAGACATCACAATGTGACCAAATCATCCCATCAGGATCTTTTCAACCTTCGAGCAAGGGCGTTTGAAGATTCCTTGTGAAAGTGCAAACTGAATTTAAATGATTTCTAGTAATCTAGATCTAGACATCATGGAAATAATTGATGCATCTTGCAATCCTTTCACAACACTAGGACAATATGTCGCCTTAGTCAGATTTAGTTCGTCGTCGAACTCTTCTGTGTCACCAAATAATTTTCGATGCTGCGACACACCAAACCAACATATACAGTTATAGTAATGATGAAGAAATCAGTACCATATCTGCTCCATTGCAGATCATCGCTACTATTCACATTTTTGTTTCTTCATTACTGTATTAAATTCCTTAAGATTGTTCGAAAAACAGGTTTCAAAGGTGGGGAAGAAATAATCTGGTTTTGATAGAGTAGTCTCTGTCCTTAAAGAATTTAAGCCTCCCACTTTGTTGCTGCAGGGATGGTGGCAGAATTCCTCCAGGATTTTACAAAGCCCCCGAAATTCGAATACCAGCAATTAATTCGAATTTGCCACAAGAACACAACGTTGCGATTTGTAGTGAAAGCAATAGAGAGAAGAAGAGCAAGACTATAATTATCCATCTGTTTTGAAGAAGTACCAGATATTTATAATACCTTAGGAATCTATTCGCAACAGACACATCTGTCCAAAGAAACTTTTCATAATAGACACATCTTTTAGAGTAATTTTTTGTTTTGTTGAAAAAAAGAGTCTTTCTTTTCTTTGAAAATAGTGACTTTCTTCTCTCTGAGCTAACCCATCAACACTAACTAATATAACAAATTCACATGTGTCCTGTGTTTAGTGGTTATGTTGTTTCCTTTTTGTCCCCATTGTTTGGGTTTTTTGCCATGATTTTCTTACCAAATTTGAGTTTTACTTTTCTCTTGAAGGAAATTCAAAGTATTATCATAATTGCTTTTACTTTTCCTGAAAGGAAAATATAATTCTCTTCCATATTGGCTATTCCTTGTCTTGGAGGAAAAGTTTTAGACATCTATAAATTGAAGACCTTCTCCCACAACTAGAGCACAATATCATCCACAATGTAGTCATTAAAGAGTCTTGTTTAGGGGAAGATAATTCTCTCAATTGGTTATATGCTTTTTTATATTAATTTTTCATATGTAGGTCAATTGACCAAACCCTATTAGAATATTATGCCTTTTTAGTATACTTTTCTTTGTCATCTTATTTATCGTCGTTCAAGCATTGCAATTGATAGCTTTCGCATGACGCCCTGATTATTTCGATCCCAACAAGAGGTATCGGAGCCAATGGTTCTATCATATGAAGACAGGTTCAAGGTGGTCAGTTCAAATCAAGCTGCAACCGGTTTCGCGTTAATGAAGATTTTGTTTAGAATACTACATGTAGAGATGAATTTTCAACCATGTTTTCAACAATCCTGTTGTTGCATCTTTGAAAATAAAAATAAAATATTTAAAAACCATTTTTAACCCATAGTATTTTTAACCTTATTTTTAACCATGACGAGCAGTAGTGATGAAGATTACGTGAAGAAGGCAGATCAAGTTTTGTCAAGAAAATCTAGGCCAAGAGGGGAGATTTGTTTGGATTTTTTGCCCTGATTTTCTTACCAAATTTGAGTTTTACTTTTCTCTTGAAGGAAATTCAAAGTATTACCATAATTGCTTTTACTTTTCTTGAAAGGAAAATATAATTCTCTTCCATATTAGCTATTCCTTGTCTTGGAGGAAAAGTTTTAGATATCTATAAATTGAAGACCTCCTTCCACAACTAGAACACTATAGCATCCATAATGTAGTCATTAAAGAGTCTTGTTTAGGGGAAAATAATCCTCTCAATAGGTTATATGCTTTTTTATATTAGTTTTTCATATGTAGGTCAAGTGGCCAAACCCTATTAGAATATTATGTCTTTTTAGTATACTTTTCTTTGTCGTCTTATTTATCGTCGTTCAAAGTTTGCAATTGATAGCTTCTGCATGACGCCTTGATTACTTCGATCCCAACACGCATTATCTAAGTGTCATTGTCATCACCAATTTCAATTTTCACATTTGTTCCTTGTTATGTATACTGTTTTTTTGAGCTAGGTTTAGCTGAATTGTACAGGAGGCAATATCAGTTCTTATCTTTATTTTTAGTCTCATTTCATTTCGACCTATGCATGTATCTCATATTCTTAGTTGCTCCATGGCCTAGAAATATTTAGGGTTTATGAGTTCTTAATTTGACCTTGTACTCACTTTCAGTTAATTTTATATGAGAACACACTTATTATTATTTTCTAGTATTGCTTCCACGTAGTTTTTACATTTATAGCCGGTACGCCCTGTGTGCGGTAAATGCTCATTTTGACTCCATGATGTACACATGGCTACAATTTATGTAAGTAATTATGGGAACTTCAATTAAAGTAAAGTTATTTTCAGTTTTGTTAAAATCCTATAGACACAATTTTCATATTAACGAATGATTTATGATTTTCACACATAATTTATGACATATTTAGTAATTTTATATATCTATGCATGCTCATATTTTCTAAGTATCGTTCTCTCCATCCTTATTGGAGGGAGTTTGTGACACATACTGACCTCAGGGGCGGCTCGATACTGTCGGGGGCCTAAAACCAAACTTTAATGAGGGCCTTGACTTTTTTTAATCACAGAAATGAGAATAGAAAAAAAATCAAATTTATTTGTTATTTGAAGTCTACTTTTTTTGGTCTATCGGGGACAACCTCCTTTCTAAGGTAGAGGTAAGGTATGCGTACACTCTACCCTATCCAACCCCACCTGGTGGAATTATACTGGGTATGTTGTTGTTGTTGATTTGAAGTCTGCTTTCTGAGGATTTATGTCAGATATATATCTCACAAACTTCCTCAAGAGCTCCTTTTTGATATTGTATCAAAGATTCAACTCTTCTTTTTTGAGTTTTGAACAATCATATACATATTTTCTAGTTAACATATTTTATATTATAATATATAGTTAAAGAGACAATATATATTACATAGTAAAATATCAAAAAAAAAAAAAGAAGAAGTTGTAGATGAATACAATACTAAGAAATTGAAATAATATAACCTGGTTCAAGAAGTTGATAACTTGATTTGAGAATAATTATTTGGTGCTTCAATATATCTCTTGCAATATTTGGTGCCCGAGAAAAAATAAAAATAGCAAATTCATACAGTGTGGCTCTTGTCTTTCATAACAATATAATCAAATACTCTTTTGAAGAAACAAAGAATAATATAAAAGCGTTGAAGTATACTAAAGTATAGAGAAAGTAGATTGGATATTGTAGGAAAATCAATCAGGGGCCTTCTTTCGTGTCAATATACTAAATATAGATTGAGCATATGTATACTATACGTTACTTATTGATTTAGGGCTCTTCTTTTATGTGAAAAAGTACTCAAAATATTTATAGTTTTCCAACAAAAACCTTTATTGATAAAAAATGGGCCCCCCCAAAATGAGGGGCCTAAAACCTAGGCTTTAGAGGCTTCACCCAAAAGCCGCTCCTGACTGACTTATTGTTACACCTCGGCAATTTCATGTCGTTGCGTCATGAATAGACTAACGTCGGTTAAGTCGGATACGAGACCTTCACGACTACCAGAGGGTGATTGGCAGCCTTAATGTATATACGATAAGATTTTTTTTTCATAGGACCTGGTGAAACTAGGTTCATCAAAGGAAGTGGAGTGTAAGTTATGTTTGGGGAGAATTTCATGGGTGTCGAACTAACGAATATTTAGTAAGGTCTTTAGGACGAGTTATAATGTCCATTAGATCGTTAATGAAGTGTTAAACAAGTGCCAAGAAGCTTCCATAAAGATTCTAGATCAAACGAACGACGAGGACAAACCCGGGGAAATGGTGGATTGTACGGTCATATATACGGACCGTATAATTTATACGGCCCGTATATCTGACCGTAGAACCTTTCCAGAGAGGGGTGACAAATTGGAGGAAATGTACGGTCCATTATATGAACCGTATAAATTATACGGTCCGTATAGTATACCGTATATTTCGGGTCGGGTCCGAATTGTATTTTTATATATGTATGATTTCTCTTTTGTTTTCTCATTTGTCACCTCACCAACACCCCTTAAACCTCTAGAAAACTTTCTTCATATCACACTAACACATAATAAAGAGAGAAACCAAGGATCAAACATCAAAAGTTGGTAGAATCAAGGGTGTGAATGCTTCCTAAGGGTTGATAGAAGTTGAGAATTTCTTTGGTATTGAAGTGGAGTTCTTCTCAAGTGGAGTATTCTCATCTAAATATCATCTCTACATAACCAAAGGTGAGTCTTACGATTATTTCATGTTAATGATGTTGAGGAAGTAATATGTGAATGATGAGCACGATGTTGTATTATAGTTGTGGTTATGGAGGATCTTGAGGGTGAATTTGGAAATTGAATAACATCTAGCCAAGGGAATTTATGTGTTATGATATTATGGGCGTTGCTATGATGTTTGGGAGCTATTTTATTATTTGAGGGAACGTTGTTGAAACAAACGAAATGCTGCCCAATTTTCGTTAGCCTTATTCGCTTTAGTTCAGGCTTAAGTATACCTTCAACAATCTAACCTTCGTGCGAACCCCTTTGTATGTAGAATTGTAAGCCGGAAGGAGAGCTCTTAGTCGACATCGTTAAGAAGATACAAAGGTACGTAAGGTTGTCCCCTTTTCTTCAAAGGCATGACTCTTGTTCCGTAATTTCTTCCTTATACTTCCATGACCTTCTTACATCCTTAAAGATGAAGTTTGAAGAACGTTGAGAACTTCTTACGAGATACGCTCCATAACGATAAAGATGACTTTATGATGCAGATATTTCTATGTTTATGGTTTCATTGATACTATTTTTCCTTGTTGCCTCACCTCAAAATACTAGTTCCTTCAAGGTGAGACGTAACGGTGAGGATGACGCCATAAGGTAATCGGAGGTTCACGACCTTACGTCACTCCGATAAAGTGCACTTTTGTTTGGGCTCTCATGCATGCTACGTATATTATATGTATATATGATATGTATATGTATATAGGGGACATGGGTAATAGGTGAGGCGCTATAGACGCATAGCCACCTGATCAGCTGGTATCTTATGATATCATCCCGGACGCGGGATGCCCGATGGCGGGATATATGGGTAATGGATTGGGCCGTTCGTTCCGCGGCAATATATTGATATATGATGATATATGGATCGGACTGCACGTTCCGCAGCAATATATGATATGGTGATATTTTTACGAGCATGCATGCATGACTCCGCCTTAAGAGGCAAGCAGTCACCGGTTATTTTCTTATCTTTATTTTATCTTCTTGTTCCTTTGTTATTTTATGATGCATGCCTTACATACTCAGTACATTGCTCGTACTGACGTCCCTTTCCTTTTTGGACACTGTGTTCATGCCCACAGGTAAACAGGGGGATTACCCAGCTTCCTAGGAGCCAGACCAGCTTGCACTGGAGCACTTCCATACTCCGGAGGTGCAGTTTTTGATATATTCTTTTGTGTTCATATTGGGATATGGTGGAGTCCTGTCCCGTCTTCATGACTTCAGAGTTTCAGTTAGAAGCTCGCGGATACTCATGTGTGGGTAGTGGATGTTATGTTCCACTTATTGTATATTCTGTATATTATTCTTCTGCCGCCGCGCGAGCTTATATATACATATATTTGTGTACATGTTTTATGGAGTTTATATATGTACAAGTTAAGAAGATAGTAGTATGATGCGTGGTGCTCAGTAGCAGCTCCGGGTGCCCGTCATGGCCCACTAGGCGGGTCGTGACACTTATGGGCAATGTTGTTGTTGGTGTTGTAACAAATTCATGAATTTTCAGAGTCAACGACATGTGTGATGCGTCTTCTCCTTCTAGTTTATTTTGTTATGAGACCCTCCTTGCCATCAGTCGGTGCAGAGTCATTATGATATTCTTTCGTCGAGTCAGGGAATTATCTTTATATTCTTATGTCCGTCCTTAGAGTAAGCCTGTCAAGTGGGCCGGGCCAGCCCGATAAACTTGGCCCACCACCGGCCCGACCTAGACCCACTGAGATGTGCAAAGGGCTGGGCTAGGAGGGATTTATTAGGGGGCTGGGCCGGACAAGGTGGACAGCCCCCTAGCCCGGCCCACCAGTAGCCTGGGTGATGGCCCACAGGGGCACCGACCCGGCCCACTTAAAATTAAAAAAGAAAAGAGATAAGTACTACATTTATTACTAATATTAAATATTTTAAAAACATTGCATCCCAATAAATTAGGAGTCTCTTTTTACGGAGTACTTAAGTTTTCTTTAAAATTGTATTTTAAAGCTAGACAATCATGTTTTCTCAACAAATATACCTTTGATACATTTTTAGTATATAGTATATATTAGATTGTGATAGTTTTATATAAAAAGTAAAATTCCATTAGCATGTCATATATATTGTGGATACGTAGATTATATCAAATATAATACTCCCTCCGTTTCAATTTACGTGAACCTATTTCTTTATTAATCCGTGCTAACTAACTAAAACCCGGCCCGACCCAATTAGCCCGAGGTGTAGCCCCTATCCGAGTAGGGCTGGGCTGGACACCCTTTTCCCTCCCCAAGCCCGGCCCCCAGTATGGCCACTGAACTACGACTCGGCCCGGCCCCCATGTGGCCCACATTTAAATGGCCCGGCCAGGCCCGACCCACTTGACAGGCTTACCTTAGTGGTTTCATGATACAATGTCGAAAGGTCTAGTTATTTACATGAAACATTTATGTCCTGTTATTATGTATGATTACGCACTACTATTATTTTGGAACTTATAGTTTATGATATAAACCATATGTTCTCCTTTCAAAGTTATGAGAATGATTTATGAAATGTTATATGCATATTTATGGTAATTAAAGGCAGATAGATCTATGTGTTTCGCTGGATGAAATTCAAAGATGTAGAATGCTGGTTTATCACTTGCTCCTTTATATTTGGGGCGTCTAGAAGAGACCTATAGGCAACTTTGCATTCTCCAAAATTTGAAGTTCAAACATTTCCAGTCTATTATTTTTAACATCTTCTTTGTATATAAGAAGCAATGCTTGTACCTTGAGACGTACTCCTTCCCTTATATCGTAAAACACATTGCTCCCTTTGAATCATTAACATACAAAAACTAGAGGAAAGGCATCTCACTTTGTTGATGGCGTTGTGAGCAAGAAAGGCCACGAAAAGAAGTAAAAATGGTGAAAAATGGAATAGTAGTACGTAATCAGAACAATGGTCACATAACCTTTCATCCTTTAGGTGAAAAATGACAAAAAGAAAAGAAAATATATCCATTGCTTCCTTTCAACTCCACCTTCTCACACCATGGAAAATTATCTATACTTGTTTCCTTATAATTATATATACTTACAAGTAGGTATACACACAAAAATAAGCTAAACAATATGATAGAAATGTCACCACCATCTTGCTCTTTCATATTTGGAGTTGTTCTCTTGTTTTTATCAGTATTTTCATTTACAAATATTCATGCTCATCATTGCACTGAAGGATTCTTGTCAGAAGCGAACCAGAGAAATCTAACTATAACATTTTGCAAGCGATATAAAGAAAGCAATGCAGTCGAAATAGCGATGGATCTACGCGAAAAGTCTCGAAGACTTGACGTAATGGTGGGAGCTAAGTTAAAGGAAAAAACGGGGTGGCTAGCCTGGGGTTTGAACCCTGGTTCAGAAGCTAGAATGGTTGGGACACAAGCTCTCATAGGTAGGGTTGTCGAATCAGCAGGTTAGGTTAGGCTGAATTTGGGAGGGTTAAAATGGCTGAGTTAATAAATTGGCTGTTATTGACCCGCCCAAAAATTATTTGGGCTGAAATGGGCTATAAAGCGGGTCATAACCCAACCTGCCCAATTCTTACTAATTTTAATTGTTTGGTTTGTTCTTTTATAATTTTTTAATACCTAATTAAACTATTTTGTTTTAACTATTATACTGTATATAACATATCAAATGAAAAAAAAAATCTTTTTGTAAATATTCTAACAAAATTTCTCGTGCTTTGGCTACATATCAACTCAATTTTTGATAGGTTGAAATGAGCCGATCTATTAAATAGGCAGATCAATAACTAACCCAAACTTGAACGAATTGGGCAGGTTATGTTATAATTGGCTAATTTTGCCACATCTGCTCGTAGGTATCAAGAACATGAATGGGGAATTACTTTGGGATAAATACAACATCACAAGGTTTACCAAGATAGGTTGTCAACTCTTGCCTTCTGCCATTGACTTGATCATAAGCAATTCCAGTTTCAATTTCAGTTACATTGAACATCTTCAGTATTATGTCATACAAGCAACTATTGTTCTTCCACTGAAATATGATGTGTCGAGATTAAATCATGTGTGGCAAGTTGGAGTTGATGTGGCAGAAGGAAAGGAACCAAAGATGCATCCTAAAGAACTAAGGAATTATGATAGCACTGAGACAATTAACTTGAGGATTGGCAAAGGTCGAGGCAATAGAGTTCATGCATCTTCTCGAATAAGAAAAGTAAGTCAGGCTTCTACTACTTTTGAATATGGATAAATAATTTATTTTGCTAACTCCATATGCATATATAACAATAGGAAAAATTACATCTCAATGCCTTTTTATGATCTATTTTACAAAATATGACAAAATGTATACATATAGTACACATATAAGATACGTAGTATAATAGACATACCTATACATCTAGTATACATATTCAGTGTATAAATTTTCACTACAAAAAAACGCTTAAATTGCGGGGTTTATTTTTAAGGTTTGCGGCGGTTTAAAGCCCCCGCAATGTGTTGTTGCGGCAGTTGCTAAAACCCCCACAATAATAGCTGTCGCAATCAATTAGCGGCGGTTTTTTGCTGACCGCCAGAACTAATTTGCGGCGGTTATTTTACGACAGTTGACCCCCGTAATTTTAAAATTTAATCTTTTAAAAAATAATTCTCAATTACAGATTGCGGCGGTTTAGAACCTCCGCAATACATATATATATATTTTTTTAAATTAGCTTACATTTAAAGGTCCTGGCAGTCTCATATCCCCCAGAAATTCATTGAATTTTTTAATTTATATATTATCGATCACAAAATCACTAATTAAGCTGGAAATCATAATCAAAGCAAAAAAACGTTAAAACTTTAAGAGATATCGATAACATATCGTAAAATCACAAATGTTATCATAAAGTACCATTAGTTTTTTAAACTAAAAATTTATGTAGCATTATCAGATCACTCAAAAACTAAATTTAAACACAATACATTCACTCCAGCGTTCTAACATCCGTTCCTACCAAACAATACAATGAAATCAACGGTTGTCACTAGGATTACTATCACCGAATGATCTTCTTGCATCCATGGGCGAAAGGGATCCACTAGCCGCATCACTTGGCTGCATAATGAAAAACATAGAAATAGAGTTAGCTACTATCCTGATAACACCACAACTTTTTATTCAAGTTTGATTTGGAAATCCAACTGCTCATACAGTAGAAAATAAAACATAGTAGAGAATAAAGCTACAAACTTTAAAATATTCAAGCATATAGCATAATATACAAGCTCATTCATTCAAGCACAGGTACTAGACAAATAACTTCAAAGATCTCAGCTCCACTAATGTAAGAAGCAGATAGCTAGCAGCAATACAAGAAAGGTTCCATGATAATCATCAACAGCATTCTGATTCTTTTCCAAATGAAACACCTTATGAAGAACCGAAACGAGAGGAGAATCTGGGCTTGAACTAATCCAGTGAAAAACACTTACTAGATCACTGTAAGAGACTAAGTAAAAGAGAACAAGCACATTAATAAGGGGTTAACGAGACATAATGGCCAAGCATATGCACCATCTGAGCATTAATCAATCAGACCACGAGCACAAGCAAAAATGATAGCAGTCAAATTAACACCTTAAACATTCAAATTCCATCATATAATATATTGAAAAATGCAATCGTGTTAAAAGGAGACAAATTAACAACAGATATAGCACATGAAAGCTGCACAAGCCTCTCAAAATTCAAAACTACCATCAGATATACTGAAAATTTTCACACTGTTATCCAATCATAACACCAATATCAAGTATGATGTAACTGGGGTTTATCTAGCTTAATGTAAAAGTTTAAAGCACCAATAACAAACTCACCTGTAATTTCATCCAAGCAAAAAAATCTCTAACTTGTCTCCAACCCCTCTGTTCTTTAAGCACAACACACATTTCTCTAAAACTAAGCTTAGTAACAAAACTCCCGATCACTTCTCTCATAGCATATGACCTTTCAGCTTTACCTTAAAGACTCCTTACTCTCTTAATAGCAGCAACTACATGTTTCCCATACAAATGACCATTTCTATCATCTTCTAAATACTGCACCACTTGCTCAGGTGTTCTTTTAATCCATTTGGGTGTCAAAGCTTGTGAGCCTTGGTTTCGTCTCAAGATGCTTAAGTATTTTGCTTTACAATTAGGGATGGACCTTTATTAAATAAATAATTTGGTATTCGGTAAATACCAAACGGTATTAATATCTCGTACCGAACCCGAAACTGAATACCATATTTCTGAAATTTTACACCTGAATACCGTACCGAATACTAAATTACCGAAATTCTAAAATTTTACTCTCTGTTTGGTTGTTTCTTATGCAGCTTCAATTTATTACACAACAAACCAGACTTCATTGACACAAAGAGAAGTATCCCTTCTTTTTTTTTAATCACTAAAAACTTGATTTCCTTAAGCAGGCATTGAGAAAGGATTGTACACAGTTGAATCATACATCCCAACAGTGGATAGGAAAGGACCATCATATTACAATTGGATCATCTGAATGCCGATACTGTTTTTCCGGACACAAAATAAACAAACATACAGTAACAGCAACAGCAACAGCAGTCTCGTCATTTTTGAAAGAGAAATCAAATCCAAAAAAATTCAGACCAATTAAATGAAAAAGAAATGAAGAACTTTACTTACTGTTGTAGGAGAAACCGCCGAAGAAGAAGCAAAAAACCCCGCAAATTGTTCTGGTATCGTCCCTTCTTTCATTATCATATATGCCTTGAAAGCATTCATCATTTTTTCCTGAGCATTCATCGTTTGCTTATGGTTCTGTTGACATTGGGACGAACATGAACCTTCACTGATTGAAGCACTTATACCACTGAAACGAGGTCTTGCGTGTTTAAAAACTTTACTGGGGACAGGTCCTAATCCCAAGCACCTCACCCTCCCAGAGTGCTCTTCTCCTAGCACCTTGCCGACGGCATCATTTCGCGAAATTTGAGACTCGTCTATGGTGCTTTGGCTTAAAGCTAACTCAATTTTTTCCTACACATACAAAACTCGTTGTCACACATAAACCAATAGGAATGCCTGAAATTAAAGAAGACAGAACTTAAGAGACATGGCTTTTAAATATGAAGGAGAATATGTGAGCTCATTAATTTTTATCCCATAAGATGGAAAAACTTTAACTTGATTACTTGGACTTAGGATACAAAGCAAAGATATGGAATTCTAAGGACAAATTTGAAAAAAATAACTTCAAACAATGAAACAGAGAGCATGGAATCAGATCATATTGCTATATGAATACTACTCCAGTTTATTAATATTCATATCTATAGCTTATGCTTATAGACCTTGAACAAAAAACTTCAATCAGATGACAACCGATCAGTTTTTCAGTACAAAAATCAGTATTAGCTCGCTTCAGTTATCTGCCCTACTTCCTAATCCTCATGATTTGTTTGTTGAGGTAAGCTGAGAATGCACAGAAACTTACGCATATTTCTTTTGCTGCTTCATTAACATATACTCCATCTTGATTTTTATGAGTAGCAAGGTATATTTGTGCTCGTCCAGGCCTTTCTCCAGTCTGAGCCATCTGTAGATAAAAATCAAATAAGAATTATTTACTACATAAAAATAATTACATAGTAAGTTAATTTACTCACCATTTCAGCCCTTCTCGTAGCATTCGCTTTGGAGCCGCCTGTGTGTGGTATAGTCTGTTTCTTTCGATTTTCAGCATTTCTTAAACGCATTGCCTTATAAAAATATACTTGAAACTCAATTATAAAAACAAATAATTATATAATTAGAAAGAGTAGTATAAGTAGTTACATAAGTACCTTTGTTGAATCTTTATATTGGTAATCAACAAAAGAAATCTATTGATCACGTGGAATCCCATCCGGCACACTTTCAATCATCTCAGTTTTACTTTTAAGCAGGTCTTCATGTGTCCTCCACAAGTTATTTTTATTTGCAGCCCACTTCTTTCCAATAGATTTATAGATATGTCCCATTGCAACTGACTCGGTTGTCCTAAAGAAGAACTTGGGCTTCAAGAATAAAACATTGGTTAGCTTATACCTTTATAATTTGATATAGTTGTGCTTCTCACCAAAAAAGAAACAGTGATATAGTTGTAATAATATAGAGCTTATACCTTTATAATTTGATCGAAGACGCGGTTGAAGTATGAAATAGGTAAACTTAACCATTTCTCAAAGTTGATTGGAAATAAAGAGCAGTCACACGCCAAAATTCCACAAAAGCGTGAAAGAAGGCCGCGCCCATCTCCAAATGGTTCATCCAAGTAATCAAAATCAACCACAATACGTTCTTCACACGTTAAATTGATCACTTCATTAACTTTCACTCTAAGTTTCCTGATATTTTCTTCTGAATCTATAATAAGAACACAGATCAGTTGAAGCCATGAAAGAGATGAACAACAACTTAGAAGGGACTGTTGAATATGTATTGATAGTCAAAAGTATTTACCTATTGCGTCTACAATCCAATGCGACCTAGAACGTTTTTTGGATGCGGCCTGAACTGTTGGAGCTGGCTGTGGTGAGTCCTGATCTGTCGAAGCCAAATGTGATGTCGAGTGAACTGACAGAGCTGGTTGTGGTGAGTCCTGATCTGTCGAAGCCAAATTTGATGTCGAGTGAACTGATTGAGATGGCTGTGATGCTGGGTGAACTGCTGAAGCCGGCTGTGGTGCTGCCTGATCCATCGGAGCGGGATGGGATATTGAGTGAACTGATCGAGACGGTTGTGATACCGACTGAGGTGTTGGAGTCGCCTGCGATGTAGGCTGAAATGATGGGGCCAGATGTGTTGTTGCCCGAACTGACATGGTCCGATGCGTTGGCAAGCATGACGTTGATTGAAGAAAAGAAGGTCCTGATTCAGCAACTGGTTGAGATACTGACTGAACTGAATTTTGCTTCTTCTGCAAACGCTTGAACCTTGGCATATCTACAATTCAATAAGGAATCCTACAGCAGGAAGCAATGAAGTTAGTAAGCAAATCCACAGCAAAACGTCAAGATTGAATATAGCTCCCGAAAATAGTAATAAATGAGAAAGATCAAGAATTATATCAAAAAGGTGCACCATAGCAATTGAGCTAGATCAAAATAAGAAACCAATATGGTTAAAAAGTGAACTTTCAAAGAAATGTTTGAACATAGTAAGATCCACAATATAACAGCTGGTCAAACACTTTCTAAATCCTGTGCAGAACCCAAGTAACAAGCAACTCAAAAATTCCATAAAGAATAAAGATAACTTTATTAACCAAAAGATAGTATGTTCTAGAAAAAACACTAACGAAACTTTCCTAATCAAGCGGGAAAAAAAGGTGACGAAGGGAACTAAAAAAGTAATGATATATCTATTCAGTCATATGCTCCTCTATTGCAATTTGGATATTCTCGTAATCAACATCAAAAAATTGTCCAAATTCTTGTTGTCGATATGGTTCATTCTCGTATATTTCCTCTTCATCAACCTCTCCCATGTCAAACAAATCTCTTGGCTTTAGATGTACTGCCACACTCCATCCTTTATCAGTTTCATCATCAACATAATAAACCATATTTGCTTGTGATGCTTCAATATATGGATCGTCATCCTCACGATCACCAGTGTGAATCAATTTAGAGAAGTTGACACAATTAAACTTCCAAACATCTGATTTGAACCCTCTGTTTCGAGTAGTGTCAGCCCACTGACATTTGAAGAGAACAACCCTGAATCGGCCATAGTAATTAAGCTCAATAATATCTTCCAACCTCCCGTAATATGGCAGGTCTGCTTGTCTTGCATACCTATCTGCACTAGATGCAACACAAGAAGTGTCAGAGACAAGAAAGACTTCGCTATTTTGAGTTTTTAATCCTTGTTCTCTAGACAAAGTCCGAAATTTGAATCCATTAATGTTATAAGCACTGAATCTTCTTGCATCTTGTGCCGGACCTTGTGCTAAGAACTTCATATCATCGGAGATAGTGTCTGCTATATCCGGATTCATTATCTAAATAGACAACACATTTTTGTTAGAAATATAAATTGATACAAGAAAGCTTATGAAACCAATCAGGAAACATTCTAATAATATTCACTTACTCTCTTAGGAAACCAATCAGGGAACTCTTTACTAACTCTCCTCTCTACCTCTGTTGGTGAAAGTTTTCGGCCTCTACTTCTTCTGATGTGATGTCTAAATTCACTACAAAGGTGTTATATGAATCAATTTAAATCCAATTATTCTAAATGTTTCTTATAAATCTAATCAATTTAAATTTCTTACTCAACAAATGGCTTCACTGTTGCGCAATTAAGTAACACATATCGATGAGCTTGTGTTTTCTCCAAAAGAGTCAATGGTTCTGTTGTGGAGCCTCCAACAGGTTTACCTTGTTGGGGGAACATAGATGACTTTTCAGAAGCCTCATTACAATTTGGTTCATCATTTACACGTTTAGGTCGATTTAACCTTGACTCAATTCCCTCAAAATAACGAGAACAAAAAGTTAGAGCTTCTTCAACTATGTAGCCTTCAGCTATGGAACCTTCTGGTTGTGATCTGTTCCCTACAAGGGACTTTAAATGACCTAACAATATATAACCAAAATAATAAGGTGTTAGAAGAAGCATTTACATTGAAATACTATTACAAGGTCGATTAAAATATTTTGAATAAGAAATATTTTACCTTTCAACAAAATACATCCATCGATAATGCACCGAGCCACCTTGTATTACTTCATCCACTAGATGAATAGTTAGATGAACCATTACAGTAAAAATGATGGAGGGAACAACATCTCTAGATGGCACAAAGTTTCCACAATTCGATTTTGCAGCTTTTCAAGGTCTGCGAGGGTTAAGATTTTCAAACAAAGATGCCTAAAAAAGGAGGAAAGCTCTACCAAAGTGGCAACAACCTGGTTTGGAAGCACATTGCGAATTGCTATAGGTAACAATTGTTCCATAAGGATGTGACAATCATGACTTTTTAGTCCAAAGATCCTTTTCTGATCCAAATAAACACAACGAGATATATTACTTGAATAACCATCTGGCACAGAGATATTCTTTAAAGTCTTGAGGAAGGTCACTTTCTTTTCCTTTGGAATTATAAATGCACCAAGCCTACATTCATCATTCTCATCCGGCCAAAGATCATGCCTTATACCCATATCTTGTAGATCTCTTCGAGCCTTAACATGATCCTTTGATTTTTCTTTATCATTTAGCAAAGAGTATATAATATTGTCAAACACATTTTTTTCAATATGCATAACATCTAAATTATGGCGCAACGAGTTAAACTCCCAATATGGAAGATCGAAGAATATGCTTTTTTTTCTCCATTGTTGAGTTGCACCTTCTCCAACACTCCCTTTCCCATTTCGTTTCCTTTTACCACTCAATTCTGCTTGTCTTCCAATTGTGACACTGATATCTTTCACTTGTTGCAAGATGTCTGACCCTGATAGCTTCTTCGGAGGGGTCCTCTCTTCGACATTCCCATCAAAACGATGCCTCATCAGTCTAAATTTATGATTTCTTCCCAAAAACCGACGATGGCCAATAAAACACCACTTTCTACTATGACGAAGTCGACAAGGTTCTGCGTCAAAATTACAAGAGGGGCACGCAAGACCAGTATGTGTGTTCCAACCAGATAAGATATCAAGTCCAAGAAAATCACTGACTGTCCACATAAGAGCTGCTCGCATTCTAAACATTTCATCCTTTGATGAATCAAAAGTGTCTACATCTTCCCTCCATAACTCATTCAACTCCTTAATAAGGGGTTGTAGGTATACATCTATGTTATTCCCTGCCGTACGTGGACTTGGAATGATCATTGAGAGGATGAAATTTGGTTGTTTCATACACAACCAAGGAGGAAGGTTATATGGAACCAAAACCACAGGCCAAATGCTATAATTAGTACTCATTGTCCCAAAAGGATTGAAACCATCACTAGCTAGACCTAATCGAACATTTCGAGGATCAGAAGCAAATTCAGGAAAAGTTGTATTAAACCTCTTCCATGCCTCACCATCTCTAGGATGTCTTATGGTTCCATCTTTGTTACTATCCTCCGCATGCCAGCTCATATGCTTAGCAATCTTAGAGCACATGAATAATCTTTGTAATCTTGGTTTTAATGGAAAGTAGCGCAAAATTTTTGCAGGCTTTTTTCTTTTCTTCTTTTGTTTCTTACTTGTAGTAGGTGCATGATCTTTATTGCTCTCATTCTCGGGCTTCCATCTAGAAGTGTGACAATACTTGCATGTTTCTGCATTAACATCATCTTCCCAGTACAACATGCAATCATTTGGACAAGCATCTATCTTGATATAATCAAGACACAACTTCTTGATGGTTTTCTTGGCCTCAAAAAAAGAATTAGGAATCTTTGCAAATTTAAATGCATCTTTGAGTAGATCTAGTATCATAGTCATTCCCTTGTCACTTAACCCAGACAAACACTTTATGTGATAAAGCTTTAATAAAAATTCCAACTTTGAGTACTTAGACCCTTCATACAATTCTTGACGTCCATCTCCAAGCAACTCAAACAAATCTTTGTTATTTGAAGCAGGCATATCATGTAACATTTCTTCTTCTCCCACCACTTGTGACGGACCTACATCAATACCCTCATGCCTTAAGCCCCCAAATGCTTCATTAATCAATAATTCTACAGGATTTTCAGTGGGTGGTACATCTTGAGTGACCTCTCTATTTCTGGAATTATGCAATACATTCATTTCCCCGTGCATAAACCAATTGACATAGTTTTTTGGGAACGGCTTGTCAATCAAATGATTAAACACTATTTTTCTGGTCTGCCACTTCCTAGAACCACATTTAGGACATGGACATTTTATTTTATCTCCTATAGCTGCATTGTTAAATGCAAAATTCAGAAATTGATTCAAACCAATCACATACTCTGGTGTGTTCCTTGGCATTCCAATCCAAGATTTATCCATTAAAAATATTAGATTAGTGTGCAACAATATCACCTATAAGAATTCATGAGAAAGAAAATGAGTTGCCTATTAGCATAAGTGAACATAATAGAAAATGAAAAAATAGTGAATTCTAACAGAGAACATACATAACCAAACACCTTAAGAAAAAATTACTGAGGTTTTCACGAAGTACTGACAGATTTGAGACAAATCAGCAAATTAAATAAATACTTGCAATTATTCTACCTATTTTAATCTATCTTATTCTCCTAATGTGTAAATGCTAACCAACATCATCAAACCGCTAAACACAATATTCGACTTACAACTAAAACTATTTCAACAAACGACTAACATCATCAAACCGCTTTTAGTTTTGTTAGATGAAAGCAAGAGAGTATAGAATTTAATGTATATATCTTTATCCAAATGGTATCTTCTAGCTTCCTTATAAATTTTTTATGAACTCCGCTTCAGGAAATGGCAGTGATGTGTATGCTCATAGTTGAGCCAAACTCAAATTTGTGACTAACATTTCATACGACAAATGATTGCAAAAACATGGTGTAACCGCTGTTAATAATAATTGTGCACCAAGCTTCAGAATGTAACCGCTGAATACATGGTAAAAACATCAAACATAAAAGCAAATCTGGATTGTTTCTTATTATGGTAGAACTTTCAATCATTTTATGAAGATTACCAACTAACATTGCAAAGTCATCACACTAATCCTGTACTAGAGATTTCATTCATTGATACAAACAATCAAACACATTCAAGGTGACACACGTTTCTGCAATCTCAGCGAAGTCCTTGCCATACTCGGTGTCACGTTTCTTCACACCTCTGTAGTTTTCAACCTCTGTATTTCTCCCACTCCTCTTAGCAACTCTATCAAAACCATCATCCTATTTCCTAATCGTCACTAATTTCATCATCATATTCATTAACCCTAATTTCATCATCATATTCATTAACTAATCGCATTTTCATATGGATTAATTGCAGTTTAAAAACTAAATTTACTTTTTGAATTACACTAAAGAGCAAGAAATATATACTGAAAAAGATATCAAGAAGGACGAACCACAACCATTTACCAAAAGTCATTCAGACATGAAGCAAAAACAACTTACATTTCAAAATCATCACACTAATAAAATTTTAACTCATTCTAACATAAATAACCCAAAAAACTGGTTTTTTTCTTGAAATAATTAAACTTACATTTCAAAATCAACACATTAATACTGTAGTATGAAAATTCAACTCATTGACACAAATAATCAAACACGTTCAAGGGGACCCATTTGTAAAAATAATTGCAGATTACATAAACCCAAAAATGGGAAAGATGAAAGACCCATTTGTAGAAATAATTGAAGAGATACCTGTTGATTGAGGAAGAAATTCTTTCCTTGCTAAAGAACTGGGCTCTTCAAGGAAAAGATCTACAAATTATGTGGAAAAGAAGTGAGGGACTCATTAGAAAAATTCACACAAAAAAATCAATTTTGAGAAATTTGAGCTAAAAGTTGCGTGCCCTTTTGTTTGTAGAATGTTGAGAATATTGATAATTTTGAGCAAAAATTTACCTTTGAGATCAAAAACTTCAGCTTATGCTCATGATGAATCACAACTTAATTCTGCACTTTCAACCTTCTATTTAATCAGCACACTTTTAAACCTTCACTTGTCAAATTTTTATAAGAAGAAACGAGGAAAGAGGAGTATTCTGAGAGAGCAATGCCTTCAATCCCTGTGGAATAAAAAGTAGTGAGAGAGGGAGGTTTGAGACACATAGGGTTTTGAGAAAAGAAGTGAGGGTTTTTTTTTACTTTTGTTTAAGAGAAAAAAGAGCCAAGCCAAAAAAAAAGTGAGGGAAAAGTTCGCGCTATTTTTTTCCCAGATGGTGGAGGTTCCAAACCCCCGCTAGTTTCTTTTATTTGTGACGGACATGTAAACCCCCGCTATTTAATGAAATTTGCGGGGGTTGTAGCTGACCCCCACTATTAGACCGCCGCAATTTAAGCATTTTTTTGTAGTGTTTATAAGTTTCAACTATATTGATAAATAAGTTTGGTTGAACTGTACATATAAGTTTCCCAATATAATTAGCCGCGGTATATGTAGAATGCGCACCCACTATTTTATTTATCTTTATCAAAAAATTCTTCAAACTACACTAAGCGAAAAGTCTGTTTTGTGTGTTTTTTTGTGGGTTTGAAAACAATTTTGTTATATTGGTCAACGAAGTATTTGCACGAAGAAGAAAAAAGAACAAAAATAAAAAGGTTCTCGTAGAATCTGATTATGTAACCCTCTTTCTTTTTAATCAATTCCAGCAAAACAATACTATCTTTTTATTCTTAGAAACAATTTAACTTTAGACCTCATTTACCGTCATGATTTTATAAACTGAGAAATGTCATAGCTTGTTTAAAATCCTCAAATTCAAAAGCCTTTTAAAAAAAAAAAAAACTCTGTGTCTAGTCAAATAAGTTTATATAAAATGAAATAAAGGAAGTAAAATTTAGAAATTCCAACTATTAAAATACGCATAAAATGAGATAAATGGATAAAAGTAAATCAGAATTTTCGTTCGTTTTAAAGTAAAAAAGGTGAATAATAGAACAAGCATCTAATATTTCATATACCACCAAAGGATGTGGTGCAGCGGATGGGGCTGGTCTTTTCTTAGCCAGGGGTACGTTCGACGATATGGAAAAATCCTTGGTAGGGAGTGCTTTTCCTAGAAATGGGCCTTACGCAGCGCCATATAGTCGGGTTCTAATGAGGGTACCAGATGAAAAAAATAGAATAAAAAAAACTAATACTCTATTTCTTATTATTGGTATAAACGGCACGTGTTTCTGTACAGACAAATATACTAACATCAACATAAAGAACCCGCATGTTGTGGTATTTTTGTTGCATAATGATGAATTGAGAATATTATGTGCAGGTTCATGGGATATTAAATATTATTGGGTGGGGTACATTGCTACCTATTGGTGTGATCATAGCAAGGAATTTCAAAGAGTTTCCATTACGTTGTCCGAGTTGGGAAAAATATCATATTATATGCCAAAGTGTTGGATACATTGTGGGTTCAACTGGCTGGGCTGTTGGAATATGGCTTGGTAGAACATCCAAATATTACTCCTTTTCCACACATGGAACTTTTGGCATCTTCATTTTCACTTTTGCAACCCTACAAGTAAGAGTCTCTCTATTGAGATCCCTCAATTATTGGTAACGTGTAACTTCGGTCCTTCTCATACTTAGCATGTACTCCCTCCATTCACTTTTACTTGTCCACTATAGTAAAAATATATTTTCATTTTTACTTGTCCACATTCGCATATGAAGAGAAAGACAAACTTTTTTGTTTCTTGTTTTACCCTTACATTAATTACTCATTAATCTTCAAATCATTTTTCAAATCTATTGAGACACCAATTAATATGGGTATTATGATAAAATATATACTTCATTTATTAATTATAAAGAGTCATGCAAAATTAAAAGTGAACAAATAAAAATGAACGGAGGGAGCGTATATTACGCTTGAAACAACCAATTAGATGAGTGTTTTTGGTCCGTCTGGTACTTCACAAGCATATTTACTCTTTAACACAACACAACATTATCTATCAATTGGTTTCACAACATTTTATGCTCTCAAAAGTATACTAACATATATTTGTGTGGATATTTAAACAATACTCTCACGGTTCACTTTCGGTTGTCAACTATACCAAAATCAGATTTTCAGTTTTATTTATCCACTTTAGCATATCAAGACAAAAACAATTATTTTTCTGCTTACCCTTAACATTAGAACTACTAAATTCTCCAAATCATTTTCCAAGATTTTTTTGACATGCTAATAGTCATGGGTATAATTATAATAAAATATGCACTTCATTTATCATTTTCTTAAAAGAAGTGTAAAGTCCATTGTGGACAAACAAAAGTGAAGGAAGGGAGTATATATTAATAGTGTGGAAAATTATGTATTGTTAGTGTATTTTAACCGGTCATAACAGATGATCTATGATTTTGTAAGTTGTCAAATTAGAATTATGTATTGCTGCTGGCCACTATTAACCTGAAGGTGTAAAAATTTATACATTGTGATTGCAGAAACCCTCTAAATCTGCACAAAAATTATTAATGTCAACTTGAACCAATAAAAAGAGTTGCAAGTAGTAGAATAAATTATCTACTGATGATCCTAACGAGTTAAATTATTGATATCTTTTTAGCTCATATTGACAAATAAAGGTCTCTGATCATTTGGTTTGCCACACACAGATGCTGGTTTTCATATCATTTAAACCGGGCGTTCGTGCCGAATTTCGTACGTATAGGAACATGTTCCATCATGTTGTTGGATATTCATTACTCGTTGTGAGTAGTATCAACATATATAAAGGGATAAGCATAATGCAGCCGGATGATCCGCACTTGCTACCTATTTATTTCGGAATAGCTGGTTGCCTGGCTTTCATCTTTCTAGTCTTTGAAATTGTATCTTGGTACAGATTTTTGCGTGTAAAGTTTGATCTTGGGATTCTATGTGAAAAGAACTAACCAAACACGGAAGCAAATTCAAGAAAATCTTCAAGAGAAGATGGCAAAGTTCAGCCTAGCGATACACCTAAAAACAACTAAGAGACACCAATACAGAAGCAACAAGGCAGTTGCTGCCGTTTATGGTATAGTACGTGTTTGCAGGGTCGGAGGTAGAGGGGTGCAAGGGCGTTCAATTGAACACCCTTCGTTGGAATATTATACTACTATATAAATAGGTTAAAAATAATATTTTTTCCATTTATAAAAGTTGTTGAATCCTTTTAATGTAAGAATACTTTTTTTGAATCCCTTTGTTTAATTCTTGGCTCCGCCACTGTGTGTTGGACCATTTACTCGTTTCCTTCTGTTTTGGCTCGATTCTATTCTGTTTTGTCCTATTGTAAGTTTCTGTTTGGAGCCTTTTTTTTTTTTTTTTTACATCTTTTGGTGTGGTAGAATGCATATTTTCTTGGCAAAGTCTTCTATCTATATATTCTGCAGGTGATGTAATTATTTTTTGGACTAAAAGCTTATCCAAAAAATAATTATCTGAAGAGTAGTGTCATAATCCAAAATCTCCCAAAATGACTCTCATCGTAGCTTTAGATTGGTATAGGGGATACCAACCAAAAAAAAAAAAAAAAACCAATAATTAGGACGCTCTCTTCTCTCTCCTCTCCCATGCAAACCCTAACCCTAACGTAGTCACATGGTGGCACCACCTACTGGCCAGCCGTCAACGGCGGTTGGCCAGCCTTTGGATATCGCATTATCATCAAACTTCCCACCTCTACCATCAATGACACTCCCCGCTAACAACCCTACTCACCCACTTCCTACTATCCCTACCACTTCATATGCTAATACTTTGATAGATCCAGATGTTGTTTCCATGCATGAGTGTGATCCCATTCCCTTGAAGATGATTACATACGTAGATGGGATTCCTTACGTAAAATGGACATCAAGTGAAGTTGCTAGAATGGAAGTGATAGAGAATCTACAATATGCAATAGTTGGAAAATTCTCATACGGTTGGCCTGAGTTGGAAGAGTTGAAGAACATCATTCCAACTCAATGTGGTGTTAAAGGAAAGTGTTAGGTTGGTTTTTTCAAAAACAGGCACGTTTTAATACGATGTACTAGGATGGAAGACTTCATTACTATTTCATCCAAAAGTGCTTTTTGGCTCAAGTCGAAGGATGGATTTTCCTATCAGATGAGACCTTTAATATATGATTCAAACTTTAAGATTGATGAGGAAACCACGACTGCTATGGCACGGATCTCGTTCCCTGATATTCTTCCAACTTTTTTTGTGAAAGAATCATTATTCTCTCTAGCTTCTGCTGTTGGAAAGCCATTACAATTGGATCTTGCCACTGTTAACAAAACTAGACCAAACTGTGCTAGGGTTAAAGTGCAAGTGGATTTATTGGCAGATTTTCCTAAGTTTGTGATGATGGATATAGAAGATGAAGATGCTAAGGAGATTCGTAGTCTTAGAGTGAAGATTCGATATGATCATCTCTCTAAGTACTGTACTGAATGTATGTTACAAGGTCACTCTAATGATGACTGCCGAGTCCTTCATCCAGATATAGATGATAAGACTGTTGATCAAGGGAATAAAGTTGCTGATCACGTTCAGGTTCAAGGTGATGATAAGGAGAGGGTGGAAGAGCCTAGAAAAGAACAAAGAAATAGAAAGAACGAGAATAGAAGAGGTTATAGAGGATGGCAAAAACCTATTCAACAGTATCTTCCCAAGGTGTTATCTAGTGGCAAGGTGGTGACTTATCCTGGATCAAAGAATTATGTAGATTCAACTAGAAAGGAAAACAAGGCTGAGGATAGTAATCATAATAGTGATGAGGGTACCATGACAAAAAATCAAGATATAGTGATCAACACTAACAAGTTTGATGTCCTATCAACAATTAATGAGGAGGAAGAATCCAGCAAAGTGAATAATGCAACAGAAGTGTTTAATGCCAATGTGGAAAATGATATTCAGAAAAGTGGTGTGGATCAGGTAGTACAAACTCCTAAGTTAAGCACTAGGGATTGGGCGGAAAAGGACTTTAATCAGGTGGTAAGCATCTCTGAAAGATCACCAACTGGTAATGTTGAACAGAAGAAAAGTAGATGGGCTAATGAAAGCTCTTAAATTGATATAATTGCAGTGGTAGAGGAGGAGGCAACTAAAATTCTCTCAGGGGAAAGTGAGGAGGAGATTGGAAAGGATCTTCAAGAAGTTGAAGATATTGCTCATTTGGGGTGTCAGGATGATGAGGTTGAGATCACAAAGGAAGCAGGTGACAGTATTAGTCAACTGCTAATACCAAAAGAAGTATCAGATGACATGCTACTAATTTTCTAGGAGGATCAGGTGCCAACATATGATGTTATGGAACCTTCAGGACTAGATCTAGTCCTATATCAAGAGAAAGAGAGTGAAGAAATGGGTAATGAGCTAGTGGTAATTGATGAATGCAATACAGAAGTGCATGTTGTCAATGAAGGAAAGGATATCATAGGACTGGAAAATATTACTCCTGAAGATCATATTGTAGACTATGCCAGAGATGAAGAAATAGCTTATGCAAAGAAGAAGAGCATTGATAATATACATGATGCAGCAGAGAAATATCAGGGAAGCCAAATTGAGAAAGCCTTTTCTCAAGGTAGTTACCCACCTGACACAGAAGGAAAAGTTTTGAAGGAGGTTACTGAAACGCTGGTGATGAAGGAAAATATTCAAATGATGCATGTGACTAAAAAAGTATTTCCCACTAAAGAATTGCATGCTTTAGTGTCTCATGATCTTAGTAGTATGGATAAAATTAATGAAAAAAAGCTATTGAAAAATCAATCAGGCAAGAATACAAACCTCAACAAGATGGAAGAAGAGGATATATTGCAGCACAAGAATGAAATATCTAAAGTTGCTGATTTGATTCATAAAGACGTCAACAAGTCTAAGAAGAGCAAGAAGACCAAGATGGTGGTGAAATTGGATCTGCTAAGATCCAAGGTAAAAAGACTCAAACAGGATCCAAAGGTGATGGGGAGGTGCAATTAACTAGGATTCGTCCAAAGAGAAATGTTAGTAACAAATCTAATTTCCAATGATAAAGTCCTTCTTTTGGAATATTAGATCAGTTAATACTCAGAAGGCTTTTCATAGAGTTCAAATGCTGCACAAACATCATAAGTTTGTCCTCATAGCTTTATTGGAGCCTTTTCAACAATCAAGGGAAATTGATAGATATAAGAGGAGATTGGGTATGCAATATGCTAAACATAATTGTAATAACAAGATTTGGTATTTTGTTGTCGATGGAATTGATGTGGAAGCATTAATGGACACTGAACAACAAGTGACTATTAAGCTTCTATTTCAGGAAAGTGGTAAGCAACTAATCTCCACAATGGTTTATGCAAAGTGTGATTCTGATGCTAGATTAGAGTTGTGGGGATAGTATATGCTCCTTAGCAAGCTCTATGAATTTACCATGGATGATTGGTGGGGATTTTAATGTTATTTTGAATGAAGAAGAAAAAAATAGGTGGTTAACCTGTTTATCCATCAGAATATGAAGACTTTGCTTTTTGTGTAAACTCTTGTGAATTAATTGAAGTAGAGTTTAGAGGGATCCTTTTACTTGGTGGAATGGAAAAACTGGTCCAGATTGCATATTCAAAAGATTGGATAGGATTATAGTTAATCAGCAGTATCAGGACTGGTTTACTAACTTGAGTATGGAGCATTTGTCAAGAACAGGTTCAGACCATGCTCCACTCTTGCTGTCAGCAGGAGAGCAGGCTCAGCAGTTTCAGAAGCATTTTAGATTTTTGAAGTTCTAGTTGGATCATGAGTCTTTCATGGATGCAGTGGATCAGCATTGGAGAACTGAGTTTATAGGAGATCTATTCATTACATTTAAGTAAAAAATTAAGAGTTTAAAGGCTGCTTTGTTTAGGTGGAGTAAAGAAACATTTGGAGACTTGTTCAAACAACTGACAATCAGAGAAGATATTGTGAAGATCAAGGAGCAACTATTTGAGGAAGAACCATCAGAAGAGAATAGAATGCTGTTGCAAAGGGCACAGGCTGAATTCAAAAGGTATCTGCATTTTGAGGAAGAGTTTTGGAGACAAAAAGTAGGCATCCAATGGAACTCAGATGGAGACAGGAATACTAGATATTTTCATAGTCTTGTAAAAGGAAGAAGAAAGAGGTTGTTGCTTACAAGAATACAAAATGTAGATGGTGAATGGGTGGACAATTTGGATGATATTGCTACTGAAGCTATTTCATTTTATCAAAATCAATTTTCTCAGGAAAGTGGTGGAGTTGATTCAAATTTATTGGATCACATTCCTGAGAGAATCTCAGAGGAACAAAACAACTTCTTGTGTGCTAAACCAACTCTTGAAGAGGTGAAAAATGTTGTTTTTGCATTATCACCTGATAGTGCTTGTGGACCAGATGGCTGTTCTGGAGTTTTTCTTTTTTTATCAAAGGTGTTGGAATATAGTTGGTGCTGATGTGTATAATGTGAGCAGTAGCTTTTATGAGGGACAAGCTCTACCAAAGTCAGTAACTCATGCGAATCTGGTCCTCTAGCCTAAGAAAGAATTATCAACAGTTTCTCAGACCTGAAGCCAATCAGCCTCAGCAATTTCATAAACAAGATTATTTCTAGACTATTACATGATAAGCTAGAGATGATTCTGCCATCTCTAATATCTCCAAATCAGTCTGGATTTGTGAAGGGTAGAAATATCATTGAAAATGTGTTGCTTACTCAAGAAGTGGTGGTTGATATCAGAAAGAGAGCGAAACCTGCTAATGTCATCATTAAGCTAGATATGGCAAAGGCTTACGATAGACTTTCTTGGAGGTTCCTTGTTCAAGTTCTCAGAAATATGGGATTTGCAGAAGAGTATGTAGACATGGTATGGAGATTGATTGATAATAACTGGTATTGCATTCTCATTAATGGACAATCTTTTAGTTTTTTCCATTCTACAAGAGGGGTCAAATAGGAAGATCTTCTATCTCCTGCTCTTTTTATTCTAGCTGCTGAGGTATTGTCTATGGCTCTTAATTCATTATTTGAAATAGACAGTTTTAGAGGACATGATATGCCAAAGTGGAGTGCAAAGTTGAATCATCTGTCTTATGCAGATGATACTATCATATTTGCATCTGCTGATAAAACATCCTTGGAGATGATTATGTCCATTTTGCATGATTATGAAAAAGAATCTGGACAAAAAATTAATGCAGACAAGAGCTTTTTTTATATGCATAAGAAGGTGGCTAATGAGCTGAATCAGGAGGTACAACAAATAACAGGCTTCAACAAAAGTGACTTCCCATTTACTTATTTGGGATGTCCTATCTTTCATGCTAGAAGGCAGAAGTTGTTCTATAAAGATATGATGAAGAAAGTGAAGGACAAGTTGCAGGCTTGGAGAGGTAAAGTACTGTCATTTGGAGGGAAAGCTGTTTTGATATCAAGTGTTTTACAAAGCATCCCCATTTATCTAATGTCTGCTATGGTGCCTCCAAAATGTGTCATTAAGGATCTGCACAAGTTATTTAATAGATTCTTTTGGCAAACTAAGGAAAAAGGAAGAAGTAAGCACCGGTCAGCATGGGAAAATGTATGTTATCCTAAGAATGAGGGAGGATTAGGCTTCAGATCTTTACATGATATATCTAAAGCTTTGTTTGCTAAACGTTGGTGGAGATTCAGAACAAGCAGTACACTGTGGTCCAATTTCATGTGGAACAAATATTGTAAAAGGTTTAGGCCAACTGTGGTTCAGTGGAAAGGGGGATCTCAGACTTGGAAGTGATGCTGCAAGCTAGAGATGAAATGGAACATGGTATTTGGTGGGAACCCAAGAATGAATCTTCTTCAATTTGGTTTGATAATTGGTCTAAGATAGGTGCTTTGCATGATCTGATACCTAATCATTATCAGAATGAAGGTTTAGGAGATGAGCTTGAAGAGTTGATGAGTGAAAATCAATGGAACTATGCAAAGCTACAAGAGGTGTTACCAGTAGATATTGTTAATCATGTTAGAATGGAACTGGCACATTTTATGAGAACAAATGAGATAGATAAGACATGGTGGATGTTCACAAGTTCTGGTAAGTTTACAGTTAAAAGTGCATGGGAGGAGTTGAGAAATAGAAAGCAGATATCAACTGTTTGTGACAAATTATGGATTAAAGGCTTGCCATACAAAATCTCATTTTTCCTATGGAGAGTTTGGTATTGGAATTTACCTATAGATGAAGTGTTGATGAGAATGAGAATCAGCATAGTCTCAAGGTGTTGGTGTTCTCAGAATCAGCAGGAAACCATGGATCATATTTTCATTACAGGTCCTTTTGCAACTATAATATGGCATTATTTCTCAATTGGAGCAGGTGTCTTGGGCCCTTTCCTACAGGTTAAGCAGACAATCTTGTGTTGGTGGAACTTTCAAACTACTGCAAGATTGAAGCCTCTATATCAAGCAATTCCTGCATTGGTTTTATGGCAAATTTGGAAGAGCAGGAACACTAGAAGGCATGGAGGGGCTGTTTCTCAGAACAAGGTCATACATGAGGTCAACAGGAACATATATATGCTAGCAAAGAAGAGATATCCTTGGCTGCAGAACATGCCTAAATGGTGGCCTAGGATAGTTGAATTACTAGAGAACTACAGGCTGCCATTAATATATAAACAGGTTAAGTGGACATTTCCAGATAGAGGATGCTTCAAATGCAACACTAATGGTGCTTCTAAAGGGAATCCAGGACCAAGTTCAGCAGCCTTTTGTATTAGAGATAGTTCAGCAGAGTTTATATATGCTATGGCAAGGATATTAACTGAGACAACTAATCTAGTTGCTGAAGCTGTGGCCATTTAGAGGGAATCAAGTATTGTCTTCTACATGAGTTATTGCCTGTTATAGTGGAAAATGATTCCCCTACAATGTAAAAGGTACTGGATGGTATTTGGGAGGTTCCATGGACCATTGCTTTGCCAGTGAGGAGTATACAAAGATGGAGGAAGGACAAAGAGGTTTCAGTGGTGCATGTGTTCAGAGAAGGAAACAGTGTGGCAGATTATTTTATTAACCTGGTTTTTGATTTTGCAGGTACAATTCAATATAATTAGTTTCAAGATATTCCAACTCATGGAATCAGATGCAGTAAGTAATAAGTAGGAGGTTCATCAGCAACTTCTGTGACTAAGTTCAAAATCTATGCTAGTTAAGATCATGCATCTATAAGATTGGAGCTGAACTCTACTTCATCCAGGATGACTTGAAGATAAATTCAAGAGATTTGATTCATTCCACTTGTGATACTTGAGAGTGTGAAAGATGGATACAAATCAAGGTCCCTGGTTTGCTTTAGTATGATGAAGGTTCTAGTAGTGTTAATGTGGTGATCATAGCTAGTTTTCAGCTTTCTAGATAGTTTGTTTTCTTTTCAATTTTCTATAACTTGCTTTTCTTCTGTAAATATTTGCTGCAATAAATTCCCACCATTTTAGGTGGTTTTATCAAAAAAAAAAAAAAAACAAAAGAAGTCATAATCCAAAATCTGGATTAGACTCTAACCGGCACTTAGCGAGCATTTATTCACTTAGCGAACTTTTCCCATACAAGTAGTAGAAATATATGACAAGTACAGTCAAATCTCTCTATAAAAACATCGTTGGGTTCGAAATCTTTTGGCTGTTATAGACCTATAACAATATTTGACATTTAAATAATAGTAGGCAGTATTAGGCAAAAAAGATAAATAAAATTTGATTTATTTATTTATTTTTAATGTTATAAAATAACAAAAGCATTTAAATTTTAAATCTTAAAGATATGCATACTTCACTAACTAAACATTAAAGAAAGTTAATACAATTTCAGTAAATTCATAACCAAATGTATGAAATTTTAATCTCTAAGGCACACATTTTAAATCTACCTGAAATTTAAAATTTTCAAGCTTGATAGAAGAAATTTATAATTGTGGCTTGTTTCTCTAGTCTCTTAGTAGTGTATAATATAACACTTAAATTTACGAAGATTTGCGTCCAAACTTTTAGCAAACGGGTATCCAATTATTTTCCCTCGAAGGGAATCTGAGAGTTGAACCGTTGAATATTCTATCCTAGTCCAAGTAACAATAGATATTCAATTTTTATAGATGATTTTTTTTTCCAGAAATAAACATATTATTTATTACAAAGAGGAATATTTGTAGCTCAAAATGAAGCAAATATTTTTCACCACCAATTGGACATGGCCCCATTCGAGTGCCCATACCATCATCTACCCTCAAAACTTCTAATCTAGTATCCAATACCTAGCACCATACTTTGGGGGATAGAAATTCAAATGTGAAACATAGCTTGCAAGTTTAGGGACAAGACTAAGTCTGAATAACACCTCTTGAATAATCAGTTTAATGATAACATACATATGGGGATCTTCTTGTCTTCTGAAATACCACAACATTCCTCTCCATCCACAAGTGATATACAATAGCAGCCAGGACAATTCTATACACAGCAGCTCCTTTACTATGTCTACCACCAATTAATAGCCCAAGAAGCTTTATCTTTCCAGAACAAACAATTATTGTTCAGGTCTTGCCATAGCAACAGTTTCTTCCATATTGCACCAGATACAGTGCATTGAAAGAGCAAATGTGTTACACCTCAAAAATTTTCGCGTCATTTGCGTCGTAAGTAAACTAATGTAAGCTCGGAGAGGTCATGGGTCACACCTCGACGAGAAGCATGACGGGCACCGATCTATTGGTCGGATGCCACCCGGCGTAATAGTTACCATGATTTTCATACAACTATTATTCAGTATAATATGACTCTAACATGATTGAAAGGACACCTGCATGCAGAAAAGGCCTAAATATAGAAATATGCAATGATCCGACACACACACACACACACATATATTTATATATATATACATACATACATACATACATAAGAGAGCCTATAAGGCCGCAAAAATATCATAAGTATCATAAAGCCGGCAAGGCTATCAGTAGAATATCAAAACCCAAATCAAGGCCGACAAGGCCAGACATAATATCTACATACCCCACTATGTCTATGAGCCTCTAAGAGTGTGCATGCAAAAGTGTAAAGGTCGGGAAAGGGCCCCGACATACCCATAGTATATAAACATATATCATAATAATATAAATATACCAAAAGATAGCAACCCTGGAGTAAGGGTACTTGCTAACGCAGCTGATACCGGAAGTCCTACTGTGGTGGAGATCCTCCGCTACGGCTACCAGGACCTGCAACACGAAATGCAGGGTCTCGTGCAATGGGATGTTAGTACGGATAAAAGCATTGAGTATGTAAAGCGGAATCAATAACATAAGTAACACAGAAATATAAAAAGGATAGAAGTAACCTGAGCCATCTGAGAGCGTACAATATGCAATGCATGAGTTTAAAAATCTTATGCAAGTATGTACGTATAGTAGTATCATCATCGTGTCATCGTCATATCATCATCATCCCGTGTCCGGCATCATAACATGCCCACTGCAGTGGTGTGCACATCTAGTGCCTGCCCAACCGACTAGTATTAAGGATCCGTACTAGATGGTTGACCTTCAAATTCTAATGTATGAGTATGTGCATAAACTGCTTATTTAGTGTTTTATTCTATATATATATAGGTTCCTTTTTCAGTTCATGCACGATCATACACGGTCTCGGGTTAATTCGTTTAGTGCATTTAGAAGGTCCTTACTTAGACTTTGTATCTATACGGATGACTCTGTACGGGTTTTAAGAATTCATAAGTTTTAAAGCTCATACATTTTTGTTATTAGGCGTGTATGAAATAAAATTGGTTTACTATCGTTGAATTGGGCTTAAAAACCCGATGAAAATCCTCTTTCTATTTCAAGCTTTGGGATCAGCCCGAAAAATTGTGAATTTATACCTCTTTTCTGAATAAGGTCAATAAATCAAATATCTATATACTCCATTTTTAACTGAAACTCAAAATCCTATTTTCATATTGTTGGGCTTGGCCCAAAAACGTGACTTGGTGCTTTTAAGAAAAACTTAAAAGAGTCCAGCTTCAATTTGCCAAAATGAAACGTGTTTTCTTAATACCAAAAATGGGTTCCGTTCAATTTGTATTTTTCTGGAAAATATATCAACAACATCATAAGTATTTGCCTTTGTCTATATTTTTTACTTGTTTGGAAAAAAAATTGTCCGTTTTAGTTTAGTCATTTTTAGAGAAAAATCATTTGTATCGAGTTTGGATTTTGAAAATCATTTGGGGACCTAAAGTCAAACTAAACGGCATATGTACCGTTGTCCTAAGACAGCTAGTTCAAAACATAAAGATTCCAATATAATTTATGAGTTTTATACATTTTTACACAAATAATACAATCAAAATCAACTTCAAATTAATTAAATAAATAGAAAAGATGGGAAGACTAGGGGAGTACCAAGCCCCTGTTTAGCCATTTTCACCTATGGCTGGGCCTTCTACGTGTATAACATATATATTAGCTTCCCTTTCATACTCGATTCGCCCCAAATGTGAAGAAATGCCTGTTGGGCCTCAGCCCAATAGGTTGGTTTTATAACGGCCCAAGTGGCCATGCAGTGAAGAAGAAAAGAAACAAAGACCCCGGTTAGTTTATATTTTACTGACCATATAACATACATATATATATCATCACATCTATTCACAAGTCATGTAGTATGCATATGCACCTCCATGCCCTTAGACTTTATTGGGGAAGACTTGGGTAGTGAGAAGGGAAAGTCATCACCATCTGCATTCCTAATGTCGCACAAGTTCCAAGAGGTTTAGTGAACATCCAGCATGGATGGACTCAGGGGAAGGTTTAGACCAGGCCCCCAAACTACTTTGTTCTCCTAACCAATACAGCCATGGAAGACACAGACTTACATATCCATATACAACCTTGGAACATATATAACAAGTCTAATGCACATAGTTATAGGATAGCAACAAATTAATAGGAACAGGTAAAGAGTATGAGGAGCAAAAATGAATACACAATAGGCAGGTGTAATATTCCCGTAAACCAAAACCAAGACAGCTGAATATGACTTAAACAAGGATGAAATAGCATACATGGATACAATGTAATCAAAGCTAGATTGAACCAAACAATCACAACATTAGCAGGTACATAGTGGTAGCATAGTTCAAAGCAGTATTGAACTAAGTAGGCATTGTGTAAACAAAATAAGCAAAGGCACATAGACATAGAGAGATCAAGAGTAAACTGTAGCATCCAGTAGGGAAGCAAATAAGATGTAGAAGTCAACTCCAAGTTAATCACTCCAAGACATAGTAATCTTATAGGAAGCAATTGATGATCAAACAAGCATGGACATTGCAAACAGGTTTCCCTTGATCCATTTGGCTGTAGGCAAAACTAAACAGGAACATGAATTCAGATTTGATGCGTTAACTTAAATCCCTTCATAGACCTTAAGAATGGAATAATCACATATGTGGATAGAGGCCAATGTCATTCAGGAAATGAAAGGAGAAAACAGGCAGACATCAGACATACAAAATCTAGTCTTAGCTTCCAACACTAATCTCTCAAAACATTCATACTGGACAAGTTACCAGGGTTCTTAACACAGTTAGGTTCTCAGAAGCAAAGCATTATCCTTAAACAAGTCCTGAGAGATACCACATAAGTGCACAGGGTAAAGGAAAGCAAGGTGTGTTCATGTTTTTAAGAAAAACTACACAACAACCATTCAGATTTCCACTTTTAAGCCTAATGACTCAGCCCCTTTTAAAGTAACCTGGACAATACTCAGCTTTGTCATTTAGGCAAAACAGTTCATACCAATAAACAGTTTACCTAGAAAAGTCACACAAGTCTAAACAACCTCATTTCTTCCTTCCCCTCTCTTATTTTATCTTGAACATTGAAAAGATCAACCACACAAAATAAATGATCCTCCTGATCCTTTGTAAACAATCAATGACTCATCATTAACCCTCATCTGTCATTTTAATAGTCTCTTAATTAGTTCAGACCCCTCTCAGGTTCATTTTATTACAGCGTCTGACCTTGGTTAATGACTAATATAGATTCCCTAGTGACCTGTTTACTCCAGTAGACATGAATGCACCCATGATTCACTAATCTAGATTCAAGTTATCAACCAAAGAACCATATGTTGGTGTTTTAAAGTGTTTAAGAGTCTCCACTGCACTTAAAGTTTAATCAAGATCTCAAATTCATCTTAGTATCTAACTTGTTATTTTACTAGTCTATTATTTAATTGTTACAAGCATTTCATACCATTATGCCAAAACACACCCCACTGATAACTAGTTACACATCATATTAAGCAACAATTAGAGATTTCTATACTATTACTTCAATAAAACACTACGTTAATGACTGGCCAAGCACCATATTTGACATAAACTAAATATTTTTACATTATTAATCCAACAAATACCACACTTATGATCAACTAAACATTTATACCAAACATATATTGAGCACAGTAATAGAACACTGATAAATGGAAAGAAAAATATAAAGGTTTACATTTTTAATGCGCAATAGAGTCAAGAATGAATTTGAAAGCCGTAGTTCTTCCATTCCTCCACTCAACCACACATAAAACAAATAAGAGATCAAATATTTGAACTAGAAAACCTTGACTTTGAAGTTAAGAACAATTTTTTTACTGAACACGGCTTTAAATTCGAATAAGACTCAAATATTAAGCTCTGTGCTTTTGCTTGAGAGTTCAAGACTTGTCTCAATTGTGATCCCAAAACTATTGAAAATTTTCAAGAAACCGATGTGGGACAACAAGTTTTTTCAGAAAGTAACCTTACACAAACAAATCTATGGCTAAAATCGATTCAAACAACAATGGATGGTCAGATTTGAGCCTGGTTTTGCTCGATCCGACACATTTGCTCTCAACCAATGAAGTTCGAGTAGAAAATGGCAGTACATCAAATCAAACAGAAAAGGATCAACTTTTGACCGCCACTATTGAATTGTAGAACGAAAATGGTTCGCTTCTAGTTTCCGGGAGAGCCAGTTTTAGAATGGAAAGTAAATACTGCGTCTCCAAAAGGTAGGTTTATTTCCTATCTACGGGCAAGGAAAATGATCACAAAAGGTTGTATTTACTATCTAGTTCGGGTTCAAGATGTAGAAGCTGAACCGCCAACTCTTCAGTCTGTCCCCGTAGTGAATGAGTTTCCGGATGTATTCCCGGAAGAGATTCCAGGCCTCCCTCCAGAGTGGGAGATTGACTTCGCTATTGATGTGCTACCGGATACCAAGCCCATATCTATTCCTCCTTATAGGATGGCCCTTGTAGAGTTGAAACAGTTTAAGGAGCAATTGAAGGACTTGCTTGAAAAAGACTTGATTAGGCCTAGTTCTTCCCCGTGGGGAGCACTCGTGTTGTTTGTCCGAAAGAAATATGGCTCCTTCCAAATGTGCATTGACTATCGGCAGATAATCAAGAACAAATATCTGCTTCCAAGGATTGATGGCTTATTTGACCAATTACAAGGCTCCAAATGGTTTTCGAAGATAGATTTGAGGTCCGAGTATCATCAAGTGCGAGTTAAGCAGAAAGATATTCCCAAGACAACCTTCAGAACTAGATACGACCATTTCGAGTTCTGGGTAATGTCGTTTGGGCTAACTAATGCACCGACAATATTTATGGATTTGATGAACAATATGTTCAGGCCCTTCTTACATTTATTTGTGGTTGTGTTTATCGATGATATCCTGGTATATTCTAGGCCCAAGGCAGAACATGTGGATCACTTGCGTGCTGTTCTTAGAGTTCTTCAAACTCGAGAGTTATTTGCCAAATTTTTTAAGTGTGAATTTTGGTTGAACTCAGTGACCTTTTTAGGGCATATTATTTCAGCCGATGGAATACGGGTAGATGCCCAAAATATTGGGGCCGTGAAGATTTGCTGAGGCCTACAACACCTACGGAAGTTCATAGTTTTCTGGGCTTAGCAGGTTATTACAGGAGGTTCATAGAAGGCTCTTCTTCTATTTTCGCACCACTCACGAAGCTGACCCAGAAATCAGCTAAGTTTCAATGGACAGATGCTTGTGAACGTGGTTTCCAAGAGCAAAGGGATAGATTAACTTCTGCCCAGTCCTGACATTTCTAGAGGGATCGGAAGGTTATGTTGTCTATTGTGATGTTTCAGGCGTTGGGCTAGGCTGTGTGTTGATGCAACATGGTAAGGTGATCGCGTATACTTCAAGGCAGTTGCAGAAACATGGGAAAAATTACTCGACCCATGATCTTGAATTGGATGCAGTGATTCATGCATTGAAGATGTGGAGACATTATTTGTATGGCATCCACGTTGATATTTATACAGATCATAAGAGCCTTCAGTATATCTTCAAGAAGAAAGAATTAAATTTACGACAACGGCGATGGTTGGAGTTGTTGAAGGACTACGATGTTGACATCCTGTATCATCCCGGGAAAGCAAATGTTGTGGTTGATGCTCTTAGCCATAGATCCATGGAAAGTTTATGCGATGTTCGGCCAGAGAAAAGAGAGATAGCTCGTGAGCTCCAGCAGTTAGCTAGCCTAGGAGTTCGAGTAGTGGACACAGGCAGTATGGGAGCTATCATTCAATATTCAGTGGTCTCGTCGCTAGTAGTTGAAGTAAAAGAGCGTCAATACGAAGATCCCATGCTAATTCATTACAGAAATACACTCCCTCGGAAGGAGGAGCCATCATTTGAGATTTTTGGAGATGGAGTCCTCCGATGTCGAGGCAGTTATGTGTTCCTGATGTTGCAGGATTACGCCACGAAATATTGAGAGAAGCCCATTGTTCCCGTTATTCCGTTCACCCCGGAGCAACGAAGATGTATCATGATCTTAAATTTATATATTGGTGGAATGGGATGAAGAAAGATATAGTGAAATTCGTAGCTCAATGTCCTAACTATCAGCAAGTGAAAATTGAGCATCAAAAGCCGGGAGGATTGTTGCAAGCTATAGAAATTCCAACTTAGAAATGGGATGTAACTAACATGGACTTCATTACAGGCTTACCCCGTTCTCTACGTAAGTATGATTCGATATGGGTGATTGTGGATAGACGCACGAAGTCAGCTCATTTCTTACCGGTCAGAACTACGTATGTAGCAGAAGATTATGCAAAGCTTTATCCAATAAAGGGACTCAGTTTGCAGCCAATTTTTGGAAATCTTTTCAAGAAGGTTTGGGGACTCAGGTGAGTCTTAGCACGACATTTCACCCACAGACAGATGGGCAAGCTGAACGTACCATTCAGACTCTTGAGGATACGCTACGGGCATGCATATTGGACTTTGGAGGTAATTGGGATGATCATTTACCGCTTATTGAATTTTCTTATAACAATAGTCATCATTCTAGCATCTAGATGGCCCCGTATAAGGCTTTATATGGGCGAAAGTGTATATCTTCAATAGGGTGGTTCGAAGTAGGAGAGACCAAATTGATAGGGCCAGACTTGGTCCAGCAAGCTATAGAGAAAGTCAAGCTTATACAAGATCTATTATTAACAGCTCAGAGTCGTCAGAAATCCTATGCAGATAATCGTCGAAGAGACTTAGAGTTCCAAGTGAAAGATTGGGTATTTTTGAAGGTGTCGCCAATGAGAGGCATCATGAGATTTGGCAAGAAGGGCAAGCTTGACCCCCGTTACATTGGACCTTATGAGATTGTACGCAAGATAGGCCAGGGGGCTTATGAGTTAGACCTACCTCCCGATTTGGAGTTAGTTCACCTAATTTTCCATATATCGATGCTCCGTAAGCGCATCGGAGATCCTTTTAGAATTGTACCAATAGGTGATGTCCAAGTTACCAAACAATTGTCTTATGAAGAAGTCCCCATTGCATTTTAGATAGGGAAGTACGGAAGCTCAGAACCAAAGAAGTAGCTTCAGTAAAAGTTTTATGGAGAAATAATAATAGAGAGGAAATGACTTGGGAAGCCGAAGAAGACATGAAGCTTAGGTACCCGCATTTATTTTCACCCCCAGAGGAGACCCAGGTAGAGACGCCATTATCCTCAGGTATGTAGTGTTTTCCTGGTCGTGTGTGGCCACAGTTATTGATGTTGTTGTTGTAGCCCTGTGAGGCGATGTATTTTGGGTTGCTGTACAGGGTGGTATTGCCATATTATTGGGGAAACTCTGGCAAATTTTTTATAGAATCCCCAAGAACATAACATTCGAGGACGAATGTTCCTAAGGGGGGAAGAATGTTACACCTCGAAAATTTCTGATTTGTTGCCTTGTGGATAGGCTAATGTGAGCTTAAGGTGATTATAGAATTCTTATGCGATTAAGGGAAGTATTAGATAACTTACGGTGCATACCATAAGATTTTGAAGTCATACGAATATGTGAAAATCAGTTTGTTGAAGGAAGTGAAATATAAGTCGTGATTTGGAAAGGTTTTCGCTATAATTGAGCTAATATTTATTTGATGATATCTTGAGGGCTAATAAAGTATTATGTAAGTACCAAGAAGGTTCCACGAGGATTGGAAGTCGAACGAATCAACGAGAGAAAGTTTCGTACAACTGGGAGTTCTACGACCACTTATACGGTCCGTATAACTTTATACGGTCCGTATAAGGAGGGTCCTTATAACATAACCTGCACAGAAAGGGTCATTTTCTTGGTGGTGTTATACGACCACTTATACGGTCCGTATAACTTTATAAGGTCGGTATAAGGGGGTCCGTATAACTTGACCTATATCAGAAAGGGGTTTTCCCATGTGGTGTTATACGGTCCACTTATACGGGCTGTATAATATTATAAGTCCATCGGGCTGAGTTTTAAGTTTTTGTATAAATAGATGGCCTTTGCTTATTTATTTAATTTTTCATCTTCCATAAGTCTTGAGAGCTCAAAACCCTTCTCCAAGCATATTCCACTCCAATCTAAGAGAAAACATAGATCAAGAGGCAAGAATCAAGGTACCCATATGTTAGGAGTCTTGCTAGGGTTAATAGACTTCAAGAACAACTTGAGTGTAGAAGCTAGGGTTGTCACCCAAGGTGATATCTTGCTCCAAATCTCATTCCTATGAGATAAAAGGTTAGTTTTAATGTTTATTTCATGTTATCATGGATGCTTGGTTGTTGAAGAACTTGGGTAGAAGAAGAAAGTAGAAAATGAGGGCTAAGTGTAACTTTTATGATATTTTTGAGTAGTGAGGTAACTTGAGTCATGATTCTTAGTATAATAAGGGTATAATCTTGTTATGGACGGTAGTAATAGTGATAAGGAAGCATTGTATGAAAATGTGTTAAAATGGGTGTGAGGTTGTTGGTATAAGTTGAACGTAAGGACGAATTTTGAAGGCTTAATGGAATGTGATTACTTGATTATGATATTGTGGATGTTGTTGTGGTTGTTGAGAGTTGTTTTGGAATATGGTGGAGGTTGAAGAAATAGAGGAAATGCTGCCCAATTTTCATTAGATCATGAATTATTCTAGTTTGAATTTAAGAGTATCATTAAGGCTTAACCATGGTATGAATCCTTCTAATGTAGGTTGTTCAAGATTCGACAGTGAACGTTAAGTAGTTAAGAAGATTAAGAGGTATGTAAGGCTAACCCTTCTTTCATTAAGGCATGGTTCCTTTGATATATATTCTTTCATGAATCCCATAATGTCTTCCAAGTGACTCTATCTCTAAGATTACTAAAGCTCATGATCCTCGATACTTTCGCGATCCTATTGCTTTCCTTATATAATAGTTGATCCTCTAAGGATAGATGTAATGAAAACGATGATAGTAATGATATTAATGATACTTATGGACTCTTATGTATACGCGTCTAAGTATGTATGACTATTATGTAACACCGAGCTTACATGGCCGGGTATGATACCTATTGCGCGCACACCACTGCAGTTGGGTACGGATCACAATGAGCCTTGGTAGGGCCAGGTATGTATAATCACCAAGCCTTGTGATGGTCGGGTATGTGAACCACTGAACCTTTATGGTCGGGTCTGATATGGATTCGAATACGGGTATAATACGAATACGAATATGTATATGTATGTATATGTGCATGAGTAAGCGTTGAAAATTGAAGGTCCCTATGAAAGATAAGTAAGTAAATATGATGAAGGCCACTAGAGGTACAAATGACTCTATTACCTTCTAATTCTCCCATCTTATGCTATATCTTACGCTATATCTTATGCTATTTCTTGTGCTGTCTCTTATGCTTCTACTATGATGTTGATTATGCTTTAAATACTCAGTACATTATTTGTACTGACGTCCTTTTGTTTGTGGACGCTGCGTTATGCCCGTATGTGGACAGGGAGACAGGCTTGATCTATAGATTTCTTTTCAGGGACTACATAGAGGAGCTCCATTTCATCCGGAGCTACAGCTTTTGGGTATTATTCTTTTGTGTAAATATATACGGGCATGGAAGGGTCCTGTCCCCCTATATGTTGTTACCTAGTTTTCTTAGAGGCTCGTAGACAGTTGTGTACGGTTAGATGTCTTGCAGCCTTGTCAGCTCGTATTTTGTATATCATTTTGATAGCCTCGTCGGCTTGTGCTTATGGATATGGGCGTTGTTATTGATGATGATGTAAATGTGTTGTTGCCCAACGAGATTAGCACTATTGATGTATGTAAATTATGAGTAAGCCACGTGGCTCACCTAGATGTGAATATGAGAGTACGATAAGAGGTGCCCGGGTGGGTTAGCTCGGGGTGCACGTCATGGCCCTCGGGTTGGGTCGGGACACGCCACCATTCTCTTTTAATCTATTGTGGATAGTTGTTCGTAGCGATTTCTGACCCATTCTGCATCATTTAGCTCTGCCTCTTGGATGATCCTAAGTGAAGGGTTCTCCAATTCTGCGGGTATGACTGCTTCAGTACCGTAGATAAAGAGATATGGGGTTGCCTCGGTGGAAGTTCGGGTTGTGGTTCTGTACCTCAACAAGGCATAAGGCAACTGCTCGTGGTAATTCTTGTAATTGTCAATCATTTTTCTCAGGATCCTTTTGATATTCTTGTTGGCTGCCTCTATAGCTCCGTTCATCTGTGGTAGATCGGCAGTGGAGTTTCTGTGAGTTATCTTGAACTGGTCACAGATGACTTTAATCAAATGGCTGTTTAGGTTAGCACCGTTATCCGTGATGATGGATTCAGGTACGCCAAAGAGACATATCAAATTGTTCTTGATAAAGTCGGCCACGACTTTCTTGGTTACCAATTTGTGAGAAGTTGCTTCCACCCATTTGGTAAACTAGTCGATGGCGTCTAAGATGAAACGATGTCCGTTGGAAGCCGGTGGCTCAATGGGTCCTATGACGTCTATTCCCTATGCCACGAATGGCCAAGGCGAGCTCATCACATGTAACTCTGTGGGGGGGGGGAACTTGATTAGATCTCCGTGTTTGATACTGATGGCACTTTTGCACGAATATAGAGGAGTCTTGCTCTACGATAATCCAATAGTATCCTGTCCTCAAGATTTTTTTTGGTAAGGATGAATCCATTCATATGGGGTCTGCATGCCCCTGTGTGCATTTCTTTTAATAATTTTGTGGACTCTTTGGCGTCCACACATATGAGTAACCCTATGTCGGTTGTCCCCTTGTACAACACTTTCTTGTTTAGGAAGAATGCATTGGCCAACCTTCTGATGGTCTTCTTTTGATTTGCTGAAATTTCTGGTGGGTATTCTCCCTTCTCCAGGTACACCTTAATGTCGGCATACCATGGTTGACCGTGTTTGGCCTCGACATGGGCGCAGTGAGCCTATTCTTCTTTAATTGTGATCTGCAGTGGATGGATGTGTGTACTCTCGTGGTTCAGAATCATGGAGGCTACCGTAGCCAATGCGTCTGCAAACTCATTTTGAGCTTTCGAAGTATGCCTGAAGTCGATATTCTTGAATCTCCTGCACAATCTCTCTACTAGATTCACATATGGGAGTATCTTATCATTTTTGGATGCCCAATTTCCTTTCACTTAATTTATTAGCAAATTGGAGTCCCAGATTACCAACAATTCTTGTATGTTCATGTCCCATGCCATCCTGAGGCCAAGGATACCCGCTTGATATTCTGCCATGTTGTTAGTACATCTGAAGTTGAGCTTTGTGGCCATTAGATAGTGTTGTCCTGTTTCTGATTTTAACACTGCTCTGATGCCCGATCCTTTGTAATCGACTGCTCCATCGAAGAACAGTCTCCAACCTGAGTATGGTTCTGCCACCTCTTCTTCGATAAACATCATTTCCTCATCTGGGAAGAAAGTCTGTAATGGTTCAAGTTTTTCATCGACAGGGATTTTCGCCAGCAAGTCAGCTTGGGCTTGGCCTTTGATTGCCTTTTGTGCTACGTACACGATGTCGAATTCGCTTAGTAGCTTCTGCCATTTAGCATATTTTCCTATGGGCATCGGTTACCGAAAAATGTGTCTCAATGGATCCATTCTGGATATGAGGTTAGTAGTGAACACTGACAGGTAGTGCCTCAGCTTTTGAGCAATCAGATCAGAGCACAACAGGTTTTCTCTACGAGCGTATACCGTGCCTTGCAGGATGTGAACTTGCTCAAATAGTAGATGATATGTTCCTTTTTTCCCTCTTCATCATGCTGGGCGAGCATACACCCGAAAGCATTTTCTAATACTGACAAGTATAGTAATAGAGGACTCCCTTGCTTGGGTGGCGCTAGGACGGGAGGATTGGAAAGATATCTTTTGTGCTTTGTCAAATGTCTCTTGGCATTTTTCCATCCAATTTGTGGGAGCGTCTTTCTTGAGCAATTTAAGGATTGGCTCCACAATCATAGTTGACTGGGCTATGAACCGCGCAATATAGTTCAGCCTTCCCAAGAAGCTCATGACATTCTTTTTGGTCTTGGGAAGTGGCAGCTCTTGGATTGCCTTGATCTTGGTAGGTCCAATTCTATGCTCCTACGGCTAACCATGAATCCTAGTAACTTACCTACTGGGACTCCAAACACACATTTTGCCCGGTTTAGCTTTAGATTGAACTTACGAAGTCTGTAAAAAAAAACTTGCACAAGTGTGTGGTATGCTCTGAACTTTCTTTCAACTTTATGATGACATCGTCCACATAGATTTCGATCTCTCGATGCATCCTATCATGGAATAGGGTAGTCATAGCTCTCATGTATGTAGCGCCAGCATTCTTGAGGCCGAACGGCATTACCCTATAATGGTAGACTCCCCAAGGGGTGATGAAAGACATTTTTTCTGCATCTTCTTCTCTCATGAGTATTTGATGGTGCCCGGCGAAACAGTCCACAAATGACTGCAACTCATGCTTGGCGCGGTTGCCTATTAGAATGTGGATGTTTGGGAGAGGAAAGTTTTCTTTTAGACTGGCCCGATTGAGATCTCGGTAGTCCACGTAGATTTGGATCTTTCCATCCTTCTTAGATACTGGCACTATGTTAGCCACCCAGGTGGGGTAGGATGTTACCTCCGCTATCCCGGACTTGATTTGTTTTTCTACCTCGTCCTTTATCCTGATACTCATATCTGGTTTGAATGTTTGGGTCTTTTATTTGATCGGGACAAAACCCTCCTTGATGGGTAATATGTGGGCCACTATTTCAGCGCTCAACCCTAGCATATCTATGTATGAGCAGGCGAAAACTGTCACGACCCCACTAGAGGCCATGACGGGTACACAGCACTAGCTTACCGAGCACCTCTGGTATAACATTCCATTTTTCACGACTAAGTGGGCCATATGAACAATTCATACATATTTTACTCAACATAGTCATCGATAGCATATCTGTAAGCGTATGTCAAAAAGCTTTACCAAAATATTATGTAACAATAGGGATGAACAAAATTATGAAACATCTATCCACATACTTCTGTCTACGAGCATCTAAATAAGATACATACAACCACAAGGAGGGGACGGTTTTCACCGTGCCCGAATATGTACACAAGAGTAGTACCAATAAGCTGAAGCTCCGGAATAACTGGAGCGCTTTCAATGTGCCGCTGGTAGAGCTCCTAGGAATCAGACGTGTCTACCTGTTTACCTGCGGACATGAACGCAGTGTCCACGAAAAGGGGCGTCAGTACGAGGGATATACTGAGTATGTAAGGCATGAATAATAACAAAATGAAAGATATAGAGCATGAATAATAACAGGATGGAAATATAGAGCATATCGTGAGATAAGAGAGTAACTTGTGCATCTGAGTGCCTTTAAGGCGGATACCATGCATGCTTAGTTTTTTATAAAATCATTTTTATACATATGTATCATGATAGTGCTGCGAAACGTGCAACCCGATCCTTATACACACACACACACACACACATATATATATATATATATACATATATACATAGTAGTGCCGAGGAACGAACGACCCGATCCATTTAACCATATATCCCGCGTTCGGGACGATAACATAATATACCAACTGATCAGGTGGCTATGCGCCTATAGCGCTTCGCCCTTTTTCCCATATTCCCCATATACATATACATATATCATATACACATATAATATAAGTAGCATGCATGAGAACCCAAAGAAAGTTATAACCCTATCGGAGTGACGTAAGGTTGGTAACCTCCGATTATATTTTGGAATAGTCATCATCACTCTATCTCACCTTGAAGGAATAATTAGTATAAGGTGAGGCCAATAACAATGGATAAAAGTTGAGAAAGTCAAGAAAATAGCTCAATAATCTCATAAAAGCATCGATCTCATAACTTGAGGTGTTTAACTATAAAAACATCATCACCGTAATCATTATAGAAAATATTTTCATTGTTAACATCATCATTATCATCGTAAAGACATGTTCATCGCTATTATCACAAGAGCTCACATAATCATAAACCTTTAGTTTGGAAAATACGGGCATTTTGGAAAACATTTATGGGTCATCGGAAAAGGAATCATACCTTGGAGTCATAAACATCTCACTTTCAGAAACAACAAAGTTATGGAAACATTTATGAAATCGTACCATAGGAATCATGCCTTTGAAAGAAAGGGACAAGCCTTAACATACCTGCTTGACCTCCTACTAGCTACGTTTATCCACCCGAGCTCGTAAATCTACATTCGAGAGGATTCACACTAATGTTAGACTCATTATCACACACTTGTCCTAAGTTTTCAAATTAAAATATTTTATATCCTGTCGAAAATCGGGCAGTATCTCTCCTGTTTATATGCCTAGCCCGAAATCCCAATTCAGCAACCAACAACAACAATAACAATACCAACATCAACCATAACATTCTCAACACCCAAAATACTTTATAAACATCATATATGGTGTTTATCCCATATTTCCAGCAACCGAATCATTTTATAACTATTTAACAGCTCTATCTCCGTAAAGGAACCAAGATTAATATTAATAATAAAAGATTCATACCTTTCTCCCATTAATAATGTTGTATCTTCACTTCTCCACCTTAAGTTTAGGCCATAACACGCCGTTATACGATTTTGCAATCACAACTATAGGCTATCCGGACCGGAATTTGGGAATTATACCTGGTTTTGTCTTAAAAGTGGGTGTGGGAGGTTTGGGGAATTTTCCAGAGAAGTTGAGAGATTTTGGGGTGTTTTCGGCTGAGAAATGGGGGGTGACCCCCTTTTTATAACGGTCCAAGTTCTGCCTGGACCGACTTAAAATTTACTCGGCGCGTTCGTGCTGAGTTGCAGGGTCTTGCCCTGCTCATTCGCGCCACCTTCTGGCGCGTTCGCGCAGGGTTAATTCCCTTCCCTGACAGTCGATCTTAAAACGCGCATAACATGTGATCCCGATATCGTATGAGGGCCCACGGCCTATGGTTGGAAAGCTGTTTCAATTATCTTCATGTTAGGCGTATTTCCTAACTCCAAACTTATAATGGCGTTTTGGCCTCCTCAAGTCGGATCGTCCGAAAACATCTCCTTACATTATCCTTTTGGAGGGTTTACGCCTATGTTTGACCTAAGGGTCCTTCTCAAGACTTACTCAACTTCCCATGTACTACTCATAATACTTTTCATATGCGCTTTATAAAACCTCAGCATGTGGGCCCCACCTTAGCTCTCTGATTTCTTTGTCCTCCAACCTTTCTTGACCTACTATACCAACTTAACCCTGATGATCATAGGATGAACACATATATAACTTCGTACATCCTCAACTATCACCTCGCGCCCGCAATAGTACGTCTATCACCTAGCGAATCTCAACGTGCCAAACTGCGAGGTGTAACAAAGGCGTCGAGCTATGGGCACTTCTTTTTGTGGAGCCCCTAGATGAGCACTGATTCGCGTTTCTTTAACATCTTTCTGATCACCGAGATTGATTACCTCAATTTCGTCCATATTCAACTTCTTCTTATCTTCTAATTGTTCCAACTCTCCTACCAGTCCCTTTGGCATTATTGTCGCTTCATCGTACTCCTCGTACTTCTGCTGACTATTTTCCTAGTTCGTTTCATGACACGTCATGACATTATTGGTTTTTTGATTACGGTTACTACTGAAAAGGCAAGGAAAAGTAAATTTAGGTCCATTGTTGTTCGTTATCCGTGGTTAATTAGAAAACTTTCGTCATTATTATCTGATAAGAACAACAGTTTTATGTAGATTGAGGCTTTTCATTAATTGAAGAGTAATTGGTTACAAACTGTGGTCCTGGTTCGGAAGAATGTTGGATCATTTTCATTTTTAAACATCACGAAGTAATTTAGAAAAGGCGATCATTCGAGCCTCGGCCGATGTCGCCACGTTTTTAGCAAAATATTTTAAGAAAAACCCATTTGTATACCGAGGAGCCAAGAGGGAAGTAAATGTCCAATTGTTCAAGCGCTCTCCCCGCCTCATACTACGTATGGTGAGTGTCTTCTGGCTTTCCTTAATGATCGTGTAGCATCCCTCTTCTTGAAACAGCAACTCGAGACCCCGATCAACTTCTTCTCCATTCTGCATCGGCATCTTTCTGGGAAATGACTGGTACAATTCTGGGAGAGGCTGAGGTAAATTCCTCATCTTTTGTTTCCTTTGGATGGCTTTCGTGAGCTCGTCCTCGCTAGGGATATAGCCGAGGCCAAAATGGCCGTTTGCCTTTGGGATTGGCACGGGATCTGTTATTCCTTCGAGGTTTCTTCCCTGGCCTCTACCTATTTCAAAACCATTTCTCAACATAGTGGAGGCAATCATTCTGTAGACGGCTGGCATTGGCTTATCCACCTCCTATTTTGAATGGGTGGCCCTAACGTATTCCACCACATGGAAGTTTGATTGGTGGGGGCTCCCCTCAATCATAGGTATGATGTTGTAAGGATATTTATGGGTATCCTTCTCAGCTGCGACCATACTTTTCTGTCCCTGCCATTAAAATTTTATGGCTTGGTGTAGAGTTGATAGTACTGCGCCGATAGATTGTAACCAGGGCCTTCCCAAGATCATGTTGTAGTTGGCCTTGATCGCCATGACTTGGAATTCTGCTGTGGAAGAAGCAGGCCCAACTTGGATCTGTAGGTCTACTTCTCCCAGGGAATCACTTTGGGATCCATCAAATCCCCTGAGGTTTTTCTCGCTCTGGCAGATTTTACCCATGTCATAGCCGAGCTGTGTTGATGTTATGATGGGGTAGATTTTGAGGCCCGATCCATTGTCCACAAGCACTCTCCCTATTGTCTTGCCACGACATTCTACGGTGATGTTAAGAGCTCTGTTGTGGGAGGTTCCTTCTGTTGGCAATTCTTCTTTGGAGAAGCAGATTTTATGTTCTCCGATGATGTGGGCTACCAACCCAGCCAAGTCTTCGCTGCTCGTACCAGCTGGCACGTGTGCATTATCAAACACTCTCATGAGGGCCTGCCTGTGTGATACGGAGCTGGATAGTAATTATAACACCGATATTTATACTGGAGCCTTCTTCAAATGCTCAACGATGGAGTAGTCTTTTGGTTGCATACGCTGCCAGAAATCTTCAGCTTCTCCTTCGGTTATCATTCTTTTTTGGGTGTTTTCTTTCCTTACGGTATTCTGAGCCAGTTCTTCAGGAGTGTAACATCTCCCCGAGCGGTTCATGCCTTAAGCTATGAATGCTTGCACAATGATTGGATCTTTGGGAGCAAGTACAATTTGTTTTGCTATTCGGGCTACTATGGGTGCTAGGACCAAAGTCTTGAATCCTGGTATAGCCTTTGGAGCTCCTGGGCCGGGACCAAAACTTTGCAGTTGGGGTGCTCTTGGAGTGTGAGGGAGGCTACTATTTATTCCAGAGATTCAACTGCTTTGGGGGTCAATGCTCTGCAAGCTTCCCAGTCCTTATCCCTTTCAATCATATGGACCCTGTTGTTTCCATGGTTAGGTAGCGGGTTCGTGTTTATATTGGGAGGTGCGGTTTCCAAGGTGATTTCCCTTTTGTCAATCAGATCATGGATTTTGTGCTTGAGATTTATGCAGTCTTTTGTGCTATGGTCATTTCCTCCCGAATGGTAGGCACAAGTCTGATCAGCCCTGTAAAATCTATTTCCCGGCTGTGCTGGTTTTGGAGGGACCTTCTGGATTAGGCTTGTAGCTAACAACCCTTCAAAGAGCCGAGCCCTAGGCTCGAGAAGTGTTGTGAATTCTCTCACTGCTTTCTCTTGAAAGCAGGATGTGGAGCATTATCTATTGGGGGCGGTGGTTGATTTTGATAATTTAGAGGTGGATAAGCTTGTGGTGGGTTGTTTTGTGGTGGGCGGTAGTTTTGCTGAGGTGGTGGTTCATATGTTTGTTGTGGTGGTGTTCGGTAAGAAGGAGCAGAAACACGGACACTAGGATGAGCCGTGTAAGCTGGTATAGTAGTGGTGAAGCTTGGCTGTGCGTAATATATAGGTGTTGGGTTGTCGGTAGGTGTGGCGTAATTTATGAGAGGCGAAGTTATGTGGGAGGCTTGTGGTTCTTTTGGGCTTGAGTTTGGAATATGGGATATGCTTGCTACGTCCTCTTTCTTTTTGCGGAAGATTCCCGCAGTAGCCTGTCCAGATGATTTGTTGAAGCCACTGACTATTTTCCCAGATTTGAGACTATCTTCTATGGCCTCTCCCATTTTGACCAACTCAGCGAATGGCCTCCTAGCCATGGACAACATTCTATCATAGAAATCAAGCTCCTGAGAGGTAATGAAAACGGAGACTAGCTCTCTGTCACACATTGGTGGCTGCACACGGGCTGCTTCAGCCCTCCACCAACTGGCAAACTCTCTATAGTTTTTTGTTCACTTCTGTTTGACCTTTTTGAGGTAGTAGCGGCTGGGTACCGTTTCGACATTAAAGGGAAATTTCTCCATGAAACATTTTGCCATGTCCTCCCAAGTGAGCCATTGGCGCGTGTCTTGGGTTGCGAACCACTCAGTGGCTTCGCCAGTTAGACTACGATTGAATAGTCGCATAATCAGAGGTTCATTTTTCTTAACCCCGACCAATTGGTCACAGTAGGACCCAAGATGCTCTTTGGGATTCCCTGTACCATTAAACATTTCAAATTTTGGGATTCTGAACATTTCAAGAAGGCATAAATTTGGATGCATACACAGGTCATCATATCTTAGACCCGTAGCCTTCCTTGCGAACCTGTTGGATCTTTTCAGCAACTCTTCCTTCTTCTTTTCCATATCTCTCTCACGCTTATCTTGATCGGCCCTTCTGGCCTTTTCCATTTCCTTGTAATGGTCTAGCTCTTTATGCCCTGGGGAGGGTTCATTTGGGATGTTGGGAGTGAAGGAAGATACTTGATGAGTGGGATGGTTGAGCGGGAAAGTGGTGGTTTGCCCTGTTGGTAGGGCCGTGATGGTGGTCAGTAGTGTCGTGATCACATCTTCTTGAGATGATACTTCCTATGGGTCTTGGTTATCTCCCTTTTGGAGAACGAGCTCATTTCCACCATTATCGTGAAGTATGCCAACTTTCGATACTACGCTAATTGGCCTCGTTCTATAAGATAAGAATAACTCGACGGTAGATAAAGTTAGTTTCTTGGATATAAATATAAAAGCAGGATATCACATATTGGTATTTAAAGCGCACGTAGCACATAAAGTCATATATTACAACTTGAATATTTTTTGATCTTTTGTTCTAAAAGTTCGGATGTTATGGACCTTTTATGTTTGGGTGGATCTCGGTTCAATGGTCTTTATGGTCGACTTACTTTGGCAAATAGTTTTCTTGTTACGCGGGGGCAGGGGGGGTTATAATTTATATTATATAGGGGTCGAGTCTTACGTAGACTGCCTACGTATCCCGCTAGGGGAAATTAGGACCTATCGTAGTTCGTTTACAAAGAAGGATCTACATTTCCTCTAAATATCCTTTGGGCTAACCCTAACTAAAGACATCCCTACACCAAGCCCGGCTAGGGTTTCTCGCGTATCCCTTCATAGGGACGTCAGGTCGGCGCGGTTCGTTACAACATTTATAGGGGAGAGGGTAACTTTTTCTATGCAAAAGAGGGGGGCACCTAATATCTACCCAAAAATATAACTCTGCAAGTTGTTGTCCTTAGGAAATTGCTCTCTCATCTTTCCTTTCTTCTTAGTGCTGTGGGCGGAGGATGACAAAATCTCTTCCGTACTAATCTTGTGCTCGAGCTCGAGCTTGAACGCGTAAGATTCTTCTATGTCATGTCCCATAGCTCCAGTATGGTACAAGTAAAATTTGTTCCTATTGGGTCTTAATGGCGCGGGCTCGTGGACAGGCTCCATGGGTCGGATCTTCCTTAAAGTAGCTAGAGTTGAGAAGATGTAGGCATACGATTCCTCGAAGATCGTGAAATCATATCGCCAAATCTGGGTTCCAGCGGTGACCCTTTCTCCGGGGATAACAGGGTCATGGACTAGTAGGGTGTGTGATCCCCACAAAGTCCCGATGATTCTATCAGGCTGCAAATTCTCTTCCTTAATCCCAGACACTCATTCAAGGTATGACCTGCCTGATTGGGGTGAAATGGGCACCTTTTTTAGGCATACACCAACTCGAGTGGTGTCAACCTGGCCCTAGTGGTATAAGACACTTCTGTGGCGATCCTCCTTTCGAATACCTCCTTAGAGGTGACGGGCCGTGGGGTCACGCTGAATGGGGAAGAATAGGCTTTGAAGGCTATGCACCACCAAGCATGTTCGGGAGGTCCTGCTTGTCACGACCCAACCCCGTAGGCCATGACTAGTGTCCGATCTGGGCACTCAAACGCATTCTAGTATATGGCAGAAGCCGACAAGGCTTCATTTCAAATTTAGCTAATTTTTTAGAAAAATTTTGGCAGAGTTTCCTTTGTTTTATGGACTATCCCACATATCCTGCACGCAGAAAATACCAACAAAGGCCACACAGGGCCAACAAAGCAACATCTAAATATATGCGGACCGGCCGCCGCGGCGAATGGGATCGCCCAAACACAACATAAGCACCCAACTGTACAGAAAGATTCCAACCCACAACATGTCCACAGACCTCTAACAAACCGACAGAATCCTATGACGGGACAGGGCCCCGCCGTACCCATGAACGAGAATATACATATATAGAAGTGACAGACTATACCAAAAGATGGCTCTGAATAAAAGAGCGCTCCAAAAATAGCAGAATGAGATCCTAAGCAGACGGATCAGCAAACCTGTCGTGGGTACCTGCGCGGCATGAAAACGCAGCCCCCGAAAAAAAGGGGGTCAGTACGAAATATGTACTGAATATGTAAAGCCTGAGTTGCAGAAACAAAATCATAACTGGTGCAGAACATACAGAAAGTAAATGGAAAATCCAAAGTATCAGATACATATTTCCAAAACATGCAGAGTGTGTACAGAACATATGTCATATCAAATCCGGCCCCTGCCAAGGGACTCGGCCGACAGAACGTGGCCACCCTCCCGACGCTGGTGCCACAACACAGAAGAATCAGAATAGGGGCATAACCCCATAACATAACATATCATAGCAGATGTCCATAGTAAATCATATCAGAACAAGCGTACATGGCACAACATACTCCACAAACCCATGTACGCGTATACCTGCCCCCTCACATCGAGGCACGGCGAACAATGCAGAGGATCACGCTTGACAACATATCCTGGCCCGGGCTCAGTGTGGGAAACATTGGGGTATCCACGAATAGAGTCGTGAGAAACTAATGCAAGTAAAATATCATAAATGTTTCCATAGACTCGATGAGGCATATCAAAGACAAACCGATCCGATGAAGTCGGAAGGAATCATAGTAAATGAGTTTCGAGTATCAAAACAATTTATCAGACTTAATGGAATATTTAAAACCATATTAGTTAGGTAATTAAAAGGGTAGTCGAAACATTTCTTTCAAAAATCGTTCAAAGAGGGGACTTTAGTACATTAAGGGCAAAACCGGGAATAGCGGGCCCACCTCGGAACAAGCAAGGCGGTGGGCTCAAATTACGCCCTTTGAGCTTATGGGGTCACCTATAAAGGTTCTACGGACATTCTATAGCTTTTCAAGGAGTCTAGAGAAAGTCTACATACTTTCAGGAAAAGCATATCAAAATGGTTCAATTCTACTGAGGGAAAAACTGAGATTTTCTCTTGCGGATTCCGATGGCCAAGAAGGTCTTTTGAGGCCCGAATCCGATCCTAAAACACTTAGACATGCCAAAAGAAGGATCGGGGTAGCTTTACATACCTTTTGAGCTTTTTAAGCCTATCCAAGCTCACTCTCCGTTTCGTCGAAAATCTGCAAATGGTCACATTTACCAATTGTAAGTTATAGATGCTACAAATTCAATTCAACTCTTATTTGTCTACCGAAATTTCGGCAGCATTTCCCCTATACATATAGCACCCCCGAGAATTCAACTCGGCCAAATCAATCAACAACAACCCAACAACAACACCCACAACAACCACAATCAATACAAAACACAATATGACATAACTAGTTCTACTTGCCGACATAATGCCATAACCTTCACTTTAACCTTAACTTTCAAACTAAGCTCAACGATTTCACATTCATTATCAATCTAGATCACCACAACATAGTTTAAAAGCATTTCATAGCATTTCCACAAAATATTCATACGATATACATAATATACAAACTTTCCGCTAAAGTCATAACTTGTCCGAAACTTCTAATCTTTAACAAACATACTCATAATATGTTGCTAGCTTCCAACTTCATCAATACTCATCATAATTTGCAACTTAATAACTTTATTTTCATAATGTCATAAAATCATTCTAAAACGACATAAGCCACTACATTCCATTTCAATGCAAACTTACATCATTTTACCTTCATCTCCATTGCAAGGATCACAACAACACCACTAACATATTAAACAACATTAATTCATTCCCATTTCTTCAAGAAGTGCCACACGGCCAAGTGCCCATTTTACAACTTCAACCAAATTAATTTAACTTCCACTTCCAATATAATTCCCACCATAACCACAATTAGAATACAACATAAAATTCAACTCATTTTTGCCTACACCACATTGCACACACACGGCTACATATATATCTATATACCCACTTTGCAAACTTCCATATTTCCATACTTTCTACTCATCCCTACATACTACAACACAAACAAACCTTCATAACATAATAAAAAGGGATGAGTTCTTACCTTTTTCTCCAATCTTCTTCACTTGAGTGAGTTGTCAATTTGAAGAAACAAGTCCTCTTTCTTCCAAACCAACTACACCAAGTTGTAAAGGACACTTAATTTAGTAGACAAACCACAAGATAATAATTTTTGGAGGAAGATTTTTGAAGGTGAATTTGTGAGGGTTTGGCCGAATTCCCTTCAATTTTTGCTCTTCTTTTGTTTTGTTCTTTCTTTTCTATGCTTCTTGAATATTCCAATAGATAAGGGCTTCATATATTAATTCCAACACATGGAAAATATTCATTAAATTGGTGGGTTTTGGGCCTACATGGCCGGCCACCCCTTAAGTGTTGGGCCTAAATTTTTCATTCAATTATTTTGGCCCAATGACTTATAGATCCCATTTGTAATTCCCGAAACTAATTTCCGAAATTCCAATTTTTGCCCTTGGCCTTCTTCAACACTTCCACATTAATATTCTTTCATGAACAACTCATGGGTTACATAAATTCAATATGACCTTATTTCCTACAAGTCCAAATTATTTCCAATTTTCCAAAGGTGTGAAAACACGGGATATAACATCCTCCCCCCCTTTAGAACATTCGTCCTCGAATGTAAAATTAATCTTATAGGGTTTGAAAACACTTTGGGGGAGTTCATGGTTACAAACAACACATATGACGTACGATTGGCATTGAAATGAAATTAAGTAGGGATTCAAGGTTACCTGTGGGCATAGGGAACAAATGAGGATATTTCTTCTTCATTTCTTCCTCGGACTCCCAGGTCATTTCCTCCCTATTCTCGTTCCGCCACAGTACCTTAACAGAGGCTACATCCTTATTACGGAGCCTCCGTACCTGACGTTCCAAAATAGCTACGGGCTGCTCCTCATAAGATAACTGCTCCGTCACCTGAATATCATCCGCAGGAAATATTCTGGAGGGATCCCCAATGCATTTGCGGAGCATAGACACATGGAATACCGGATGTACCGCTTCCAAATCAGATGACAAATCTAACTCATAGGCGACATTCCCAATTTTTCTAATAATCTGATAAGGCACAATATAACGCGGACTAAGCTTACCCTTTCTGCCGAATCGCATTACGCCTTTCATAGGCGATACCTTTAGAAATACCCAATCACCAACCTGGAATTCCAAAGGACGACGCCGTTTATCAGCGTATGATTTCTGTCGACTCTGGGCTGCCAATAGTCGCTCTCGGATAAGTTTCACCTTATCAACTGCCTGCTGGACCATATCTGGGCCGATTAATTCTGTCTCGCCAATATCAAACCAGCCAATAGGTGACCTGCATTTCCTACCATATAAAGCCTCGTACGGAGCCATCTGGATGCTGGAATGGTAGCTGTTATTATAAGAAAATTCAATCAATGGCAAGTGATCCTCCCAGCTACCTCTGAAATCAATAACACAGGCTCGCAACATATCTTCAAGCGTCTGGATAGTGCGCTCAGCCTGTCCGTCACTCTGAGGATGGAAAGCTGTGCTCAGGCTCAGCTGAGTCCCTAATCCTTCCTGAAAAGATCTCCAGAAGTTCGCCGTGAACTGAGCACCTCTGTCAGTGATAATAGATATAGGAACTCCATGAAGCTTCACTATCTCTTTAATATAAAGCCTGGCATAATCCTCGGCGGAATAAGTAGTCCTGACGGGGAGAAAATGGGCTGATTTTGTCAGCCTATCAACAATAACCCAGATGGAATCATAGTTCCGTGGAGTGCGAGGCAACCCTGTAATGAAGTCCATATTAATGATCTCCCACTTCCACGTCGGAATTTCCAGTTCCTGCAACAGTCCACCCGGCTTCTGGTGTTCAATCTTGACCTGCTGACAATTGGGACACTGGGCGACGAACTCTGCGATGTCCCGTTTCATGCCATCCCACCAGTATAAGCATCGGAGATCATGGTACATCTTCGTGGACCCAGGATGGACCGAATAGCGAGCATAATGTGCCTCGCTCATAACCTGCTGCCGAAGGCCTGCAATATCAGGTACACACAACCTGCCCCTAAATAATAAAGTCCCGTCCGGAGTGAACTCGAACGGAGTCTTCTCCTTATCATAGGTTGTGTCTCTGTACTGTGCCAAAACAGGATCTTCATATTGATTCCGTTTGATATCTTCCTTAATAGATGATTCAGAAACCCCTCGGACAGAAATCTGTGTACCTCCAGAATCGACCAGACGAACCCCAAGGTTAGTCAACTGATGAATGTCACGTACTATCTCTCTCCTGTCTGGCTGTAAATCGACCAAGCTGCCCATATATTTCCGGCTAAGCGCATCTGCAACAACATTAGCCTTGCCCGGATGATACAGAATATCCACATCATAGTCTTTCAGGAGCTCCAGCCACCTCCGCTGTCGCAAATTAAGCTCTTTCTGCCTGAAAATATAATGGAGACTCTTATGATCTGTATAGATATCAACATGAACGCCATATAAATAATGTCTCCATATCTTCAGGGCATGGATCACCGCCGCAAGCTCCAGATCGTGAGTAGGGTAATTCCTTTCATGCTTTTTCAATTGCCGAGAAGCATAAGCTATAACTCTGCCGTGCTGCATCAATACACAGCCCAATCCCATGCCAGAAGCGTCACAATAAATAACATATCCATCGGGTCCCTCTGGAAGAGTCAGAACTGGGGCTGTGGTCAGCTTCTCTTTCAGCAACTGGAAGCTTCGTTCACAAGCATCAGTCCACTGGAACTTGGCTCCCTTCTGAGTTAGCCTTGTCAAAGGCGCTGAAATCGAAGCAAACTTTTCCACAAATCTTCTGTAATAGCCTGCTAACCCCAGGAAACTACGTACCTCTGTGGGCGTCGTGGGTCTGGGCCAATTTTTCACGGCATCAATCTTCTGTGTATCCACCCGGACACCATCAGCTGCAATAATATGGCCCAGGAATGCCACTGAAGCCAGCCAGAATTCACATTTAGAAAATTTGGCATATAATTTCTGATGCCGAAGTACCCCTAATACCGCTCTCAGATGATCTGCGTGCTCTGCCTCGGACCGAGAATAGACCAGAATGTCATCGATAAATACAATTACGAACATATCCAAGAATGGCCTGAATACCCGGTTCATTAAATCCATGAATACCGCAGGAGCATTAGTCAGCCCAAAAGACATAACTCTGAATTCATAATGCCCATATCTGGTCGGAATGCTGTCTTAGGAATATCGGCCTCCCGTACCCGTACCTGATGATAGCCAGACCGAAGATCTATCTTCGAAAAATACTTGGCGCCCTGCAACTGATCAAACAAATCGTCAATTCTGGGGAGGGGGTATTTATTCTTTATGGTTACCTTATTCAGCTGTCGATAATCAATACACATACGCAACGACCCGTCTTTCTTACGCACAAATAATACCGGGGCTCCCCAAGGCGAAGTGCTGGGTCTAATGAAGCCTTTTTCTAACAGATCCTTCATCTGCTCTTTCAGTTCTTTCAATTCTGCCGGTGCCATTCTGTACGGGGAAATAGATATCGGCTGAGTATCTGGAAGCAAATCAATAGTAAAATCTATCTCCCGCTCTGGAGGAAGGCCTGGAAGCTCTTCTGGGAACACATCTGGAAATTCATTAACCACGGGAACTGACTGAAGAGTCGGTGTTTCTGCTGTCAAGTCTTGTACCCGAACCAGATGATAAAAATAACCCTTTCTGATCATTTTCTTTGCCTTAAGGTATGAAATAAACTTACCTTTCGGCGATTCTGTATTACCGGCCCATTCTATAACTGGCTCCCCAGGAAACTGGAAACGAACTACCTTATTTTGGCAATCAACATTTGCATAACAGGAGGCTAGCCAGTCCATTCCCATAATAACATCGAACTCGACCATATCTAACTCCACCAGATCTGCCTTAGTGTCACGGCCACATACAATTACAGAACAGTTCTTATATACCTGTTTTGCTACAATAAAGTCCCCAATCGGTGTGGCTACCTCAAACGACTCTATAGGTTCAGACGTTATACCAATTTTACTAGCAACCAGAGGCGAAATATATGACAAGGTCGAACCTGGATCAATCAATGCATACACAGACCGAGAGAAAACCGATAATGTACCTGTAACGACATTAGGCGATGCCTCCTGATCCTGGCGGCTGGACAGAGCATAGATGCGGTTCGAAGGACCGCTAGTACCCGAAGCTCCACCACGGCCTCTGCCGCGACCCGCTGGTGCTGAAGTACCTGGCCCCGTAGGGCGCATAGCCACTGATGAAGATGAAGACCCGGCGGCTGATCCGGTAGGCTGCGCTGCACCACCCGAACTACCCTTATACGGGCAATCTCTCACAGAATGGCCCTGACGGCCACAAGAAAAACATGCACCGGTGGCTCTGTAGCACTCCCCAGGATGGTATCTGCCACAGTAAGAACACTGAGGCCTAGGTGGCCTCGTCTGACCAGAACCCCTGTCTGTCCGCGAACCTGAAGCCCTGGAGCTCTGACCTGCTCCTGAATAACCTGGGCTATCAAATCTGCGACCTGTAGGCTGTGGAGGTGCGCTCTGTGCCGGCTGGGATGGATGTCTGCTAGGCTGCTGCGGCTGCTGAGGCTGCCTGCCCCGAAAATCTCCAGAATACCCAGATGATCTGGCCCTCTTGGGCTGTCTCCGATCCTGGCCTCTATCAGGCTGACGCTCCCTATGCCGGTCCTCCATGCCCTGGGCGTGGGCCTGAATCCGGGAAATATCCATGCCGGGCTGAGCAGCCAATACCAAACAGCTATCGACAAAATAACGGTCCAGCCCCATAATGTACCTGTGCATCCTGTCAGCCATAGTAGCTACCACAGCGGGTGCGTATCGGGCCAATGAGTCGAACTCCATACTATACTCTCGAACACTGCGACCCCTCTGTCTCAGCAATAAGAATCTGTCAGCCTTGGCTCACCGTAGCTCCGGAGGCAGAAAGTGGCTAAGAAAAGCCTGAGAAAAATCATCCCAAACTGCTGGGGGAGCGCCGTCGCCTCTGGATAACTCCCATGACTCGTACCAATTTGCCGCTACATCATATAACCGGTACGAAGCCAATGCAACTGACTCTGTCTCGGAAGCATTAATAAACTGTAAGGTGCGCCGCATCTTCCTGATGAACTCCTCGGGATCCTCCTCGGGCTTTGTCCCGAAGAACTCTGGAGGGCCACAAGTCAAGAACTCACGGGCTCTCGAACTGTCACGCCTGTAAGCCCGGTCACCTCCCTGTCCATGCCCCTGAACCTGTCCTGCCACAAGTCTAGTCAATAGCTGGACTGCCTCTCTCATAGTCTGATCCTCAGTCCCTGGCCGTGGAGCTGGAGGCTCAGGTACTGGAATCTCGGGAGCTGGCGGTGGAGCCGCCCCTCGACCTGTAGCCGCTGCTGCTCCAATATCCTCTACGTGTGGCGGGGTGGAAGAGCCCTCTGCCGGGGGCAAAATATCAGGAGCAATATGAGCATGGGCCCTGGTAACCCTCTGGGCCTGACTAGTCTCTCCCACAGCTGCTGCCTTGGCCTTTTGGGCCGCTGTCGCCTTCTTTGGAGGCATAACTGCAAATGTAACAATTCGTTAGGGAGGAATCATCCTGATAACACAGCTCTATCGCACGATCTAAGACAGAAAGAAGGGTAGTATCCTAAATGCCCTGTAGCCTCCTGTTTATGGGTGTGGTGCACAACACACCGATAAACAAGACTCTACTAGACACGGTCTGTAGACATTCCGAGGACGAACCGCTCTGATACCACTTTTGTCACGACCCAACCCCGTAGGCCATGACTAGTGTCCGATCTGGGCACTCAAACGCATTCTAGTATATGGCAGAAGCCGACAAGGCTTCATTTCAAATTTAGCTAATTTTTTAGAAAAATTTTGGCAGAGTTTCCTTTGTTTTATGGACTATCCCACATATCCTGCACGCAGAAAATACCAACAAAGGCCACACAGGGCCAACAAAGCAACATCTAAATATATGCGGACCGGCCGCCGCGGCGAATGGGATCGCCCAAACACATCATAAGCACCCAACTGTACAGAAAGATCCCAACCCACAACATGTCCACAGACCTCTAACAAACCGACAGAATCCTATGACGGGACAGGGCCTCGCCGTACCCATGAACGAGAATATACATATATAGAAGTGACAGACTATACCAAAAGATGGCTCTGAATAAAAGAGCGCTCCAAAAATAGCAGAATGAGATCCTAAGCAGACGGATCAGCAAACCTGTCGTCGGTACCTGCGCGGCATGAAAACGCAGCCCCCGAAAAAAAGGGGGTCAGTACGAAATATGTACTGAATATGTAAAGCCTGAGTTGCAGAAACAAAATCATAACTGGTGCAGAACATACAGAAAGTAAATGGAAAATCCAAAGTATCAGATACATATTTCCAAAACATGCAGAGTGTGTACAGAACATATGTCATATCAAATCCGGCCCCTGCCAAGGGACTCGGCCGACAGAACGTGGCCACCCTCCTGACGCTGGTGCCACAACACAGAAGAATCAGAATAGGGGCATAACCCCATAACATAACATATCATAGCAGATAGCCATAGTAAATCATATCAGAACAAGCGTACATGGCACAACATACTCCACAAACCCATGTACGCGTATACCTGCCCCCTCACATCGAGGCACGGCGAACAATGCAGAGGATCACGCTTGACAACATATCCTGGCCCGGGCTCAGTGTGGGAAACATTGGGGTATCCACGAATAGAGTCGTGAGAAACTAATGCAAGTAAAATATCATAAATGTTTCCATAGACTCGATGAGGCATATCAAAGACAAACCGATCCGATGAAGTCGGAAGGAATCATAGTAAATGAGTTTCGAGTATCAAAACAATTTATCAGACTTAATGGAATATTTAAAACCATATTAGTTAGGTAATTAAAAGGGTAGTCGAAACATTTCTTTCAAAAATCGTTCAAAGAGGGGACTTTAGTACATTAAGGGCAAAATCGGGAATAGCGGGCCCACCTCGGAACAAGCAAGGCGGTGGGCTCAAATTACGCCCTTTGAGCTTATGGGGTCACCTATAAAGGTTCTACGGACATTCTATAGCTTTTCAAGGAGTCTAGAGAAAGTCTACATACTTTCAGGAAAAGCATATCAAAATGGTTCAATTCTACTGAGGGAAAAACTGAGATTTTCTCTTGCGGATTCCGATGGCCAAGAAGGTCTTTTGAGGCCCGAATCCGATCCTAAAACACTTAGACATGCCAAAAGAAGGATCGGGGTAGCTTTACATACCTTTTGAGCTTTTTAAGCCTATCCAAGCTCACTCTCCGTTTCGTCGAAAATCTGCAAATGGTCACATTTACCAATTGTAAGTTATAGATGCTACAAATTCAATTCAACTCTTATTTGTCTACCGAAATTTCGGCAGCATTTCCCCTATACATATAGCACCCCCGAGAATTCAACTCGGCCAAATCAATCAACAACAACCCAACAACAACACCCACAACAACCACAATCAATACAAAACACAATATGACATAACTAGTTCTACTTGCCGACATAATGCCATAACCTTCACTTTAACCTTAACTTTCAAACTAAGCTCAACGATTTCACATTCATTATCAATCTAGATCACCACAACATAGTTTAAAAGCATTTCATAGCATTTCCACAAAATATTCATACGATATACATAATATACAAACTTTCCGCTAAAGTCATAACTTGTCCGAAACTTCTAATCTTTAACAAACATACTCATAATATGTTTCTAGCTTCCAACTTCATCAATACTCATCATAATTTGCAACTTAATAACTTTATTTTCATAATGTCATAAAATCATTCTAAAACGACATAAGCCACTACATTCCATTTCAATGCAAACTTACATCATTTTACCTTCATCTCCATTGCAAGGATCACAACAACACCACTAACATATTAAACAACATTAATTCATTCCCATTTCTTCAAGAAGTGCCACACGGCCAAGTGCCCATTTTACAACTTCAACCAAATTAATTTAACTTCCACTTCCAATATAATTCCCACCATAACCACAATTAGAATACAACATAAAATTCAACTCATTTTTGCCTACACCACATTGCACACACACGGCTACATATATATCTATATACCCACTTTGCAAACTTCCATATTTCCATACTTTCTACTCATCCCTACATACTACAACACAAACAAACCTTCATAACATAATAAAAAGGGATGAGTTCTTACCTTTTTCTCCAATCTTCTTCACTTGAGTGAGTTGTCAATTTGAAGAAACAAGTCCTCTTTCTTCCAAACCAACTACACCAAGTTGTAAAGGACACTTAATTTAGTAGACAAACCACAAGATAATAATTTTTGGAGGAAGATTTTTGAAGGTGAATTTGTGAGGGTTTGGCCGAATTCCCTTCAATTTTTGCTCTTCTTTTGTTTTGTTCTTTCTTTTCTATGCTTCTTGAATATTCCAATAGATAAGGGCTTCATATATTAATTCCAACACATGGAAAATATTCATTAAATTGGTGGGTTTTGGGCCTACATGGCCGGCCACCCCTTAAGTGTTGGGCCTAAATTTTTCATTCAATTATTTTGGCCCAATGACTTATAGATCCCATTTGTAATTCCCGAAACTAATTTCCGAAATTCCAATTTTTGCCCTTGGCCTTCTTCAACACTTCCACATTAATATTCTTTCATGAACAACTCATGGGTTACATAAATTCAATATGACCTTATTTCCTACAAGTCCAAATTATTTCCAATTTTCCAAAGGTGTGAAAACACGGGATATAACACTGCTCTCCCAAAATTCTCTAACGCCATAGTAGAGGCCACAAGTGCTAGCACAGAGGAGGGTGCATAGAAGTCAGATCCCTTGTTGGTTAGGGCATAATAATCAAATTCATCATTCACATCGTTCTCTACTTCTTGAAATTTGGGAAACATCTCAAATGGTTCCCCTTCTTCCTCAACCTCTATGTCGATAGGCTCCAATTCTTGTTCCTACATATCTCGAGGCTCTTCTTCTTTCTCCTCTGGCTCTTCCTCCTTAATGGGTTCGGAGGCTTCCTGTTGAGGATCCGACTCTTCTTGTAGGTCTGTTTCCATAACCCATGGGTCTAACCTAGCCCCTTGGTCTTCATTCACTCCTTTTGGAGTCCCTTCTGTTGGCATCACAGGCCTTCTCTCTAAGGGTATATAATTCAGCATCAATTCTCTCACTTCCTCCGGGACATTCCCATAGTATTACTCTTAGGGTATGCCTTCTGGCAGATTCCCAACCATATCCAGCAACCTGTCTGTCTCTTCAATTTTCTTTCCTATTTCCTGGAGATGCTTTTCCATTTATAGCACTGTCACGACCCAACTAGGGGCCGCGACGGGTACCCGGGGCTAACCACCGAGCACCACTCGTTCTATTACTCATTATACTCATCCGACGTTTCTTTATCAATTTTATACTAAATGTTTAAGGAAATCGTCTTCCATTTCAAACATATTACCCTTTTATATACATAAGCCATTAGGCTATCAAAATAATATATATATATATATATATATATATATATATATATATATATATATATATATATATACACACACATACATGATGGCAACCTCGTGAAACCACATAACCCACACTGCGTATCTACGAGCCTCTACTGAAGTACTAGACATGTAGACGGGACAGGACCCCATCGTGCCCACATATACATATGTACACAAAAGAATAATCAAGCACCTCCGAAACAAAAGAGTTCTTTCAATCGGCTAACATCTCCTACGAGTCTGGCTTAAGGTCGCCTCCCTGTCTACCTGTGGGCATGAACACAGCATCCAAAGAAAACGGACGTCAGTACGAACATTGTACTGAGTACGTAAGACAAGAGTGAAATAAATATAATAGGAGGATCGTGAGCCATAAGAGAAAGATATAACCTGCAAGAGTGTCGTAAGCAATTACATCTCGTACATATATCATATTTTACATAATCATAGTACATATGTCATCACATCACATATCTCGTCACATCACAATCCTCGTCGCATCACAATCCTCGTCGTTATCCCGCGTCCGGGTAACTATCATATGCCGCCCACTAGTGGTGATCATGCCCGGCCCTCTAGGCTCGGTGTAAACATAGCAGCCCGCCTTAGCGGTGACATGCCCGAACATTGAGGCACGGTGGAAGCATATGCAGCCCGCCTTAGCAGTGACATGCCCGGGCATCTAGGCACGGTGAAATCATATCGTCAATCATAATCCATCATTTTTACACATGTCATGAACATATCGTAATCTTATCCTAGCTCGGCATTTTCATACATAACATAGGCATATTATAAGCTAGCATCATTGATCATCTTATAGACATAGCATAACTTAGCATTATTTCACATTTATCATTAGGAAAATACATTAAACTTTGAAGACAACCATAAATACATCGGGGTGACATAAGGTCGTGAACCCCCGCTTATATTATGAATAATTACGAGTATCCTACCTCACCTTGAAGGAAATAATACATAAGGTGAGTGTGAGCAATAATATCATGAACTCTCGAATCGCTATACTTTAACTCATCATCATCACTATCATGCTCGTATGTAATTTAGTATATTTATGGACTCATAAGCTCCATCATATAGGAGGATCATGGAAAACTTGGAAGATTCATGCCTTTGAAGGAAGGGATAAGCCTTACATACCTTTTACGTTTAACTAAGCTATCGTTCGCTTGTTCTCCTTCAATGTCACGTTTCTACCTTCAAGAGGGAATTCGCATTAACGTTAGTTAGTCGACTATAAGAATGCGCTACTATTTCTAGGGAAAATTGGACAACACTTCCTTTGTTTATACTACTTTCCCCACATTCTATATCAACTCTCAAACGTTCATAACAACATTTTCAATATGATAGAAAACATTCATCATTCATTTACAACATCCGTATTTCACAATTTGTCTTCAATTTCTCCATAATCATGGCAATGGTTCATCGTTGCATTTTCATAATCACAAATTATTAATGATCATGGCTCAATTCAAACCTTTACTCAACATTGCTACTATTCACACTTTCATGACCCATTTCTTACATCCTTCTATAGTCTTAGTGTTTCAACCCTTCCATACGCTAAATAACATGTAAATGCCATAAAACTTACCTTAGATATTGTAGGAACAAGCCTTGAGTGGTATTACTCTTCTTGCACCAAAACCCTAGTTTGCGTCCCTTGAAATTTCTTAACTTGGATGAACCTTGATGAGTTTCATACACTTGATTCACTTGGATTCTTGATATTGATCTTTGATTTCCTTTGTTTTCGTGTAGATGAAGAGTGGAGAATATTCTAGAGGTTTCTAGAGAGAAGCATCGTGGAAATGAAATGAATTTAGTGAGCTTGGGTCTACTTTTAATGACTTAAAATCTAATCCGGAATGAACAGTAGTTGAAGTGCACAGTGGTCGTAAACCCAGTTTACGGTCCGTATTCTAGTTTACGGGCCATATTTCGTGGTTGTATTTAAGCATAACAGAACCAGATAGGTATGCTGGAGGTCATGGTGATTTACGATCACGGTTTACGGGCCGTATTTCGATTTACAGTCCGTATTCCAAGTCATTTTTAACCATTTGATCATTTGGCAGAAAATTGAAGTTTTGTAAGTTGAAATACGACATGGTAGTTTACGGGCCGTATACCACTTTACGGTCTGTATTTCATTTTACGATCGACTGGGCCAAAGTGCAAATCTGCAACTTTTCACATTTTCAAGAGCCATAAGTAGTCGTTGTGGAGCATAACCTATCTCTTATTGCAATTACCTTTGAAATCTTACTTAGGGTCGTCAAATGTCGTTCCCTTCTTATTAAAACATCATATACTCGTATTCTTCGTTAGTCTATTCGTTGTACGTTCACGGGAAAATTTCCGAGGTGTAACATTCTTTCCCCCTTTTGGAACATTCGTCCTCAAATGTTAAGTCATCGGGGATTCTAGAAAAATTTTGCCAGAGTTTCCCCTGTAATATGGCACTACCATCCTGTCTTATCAACCCATAATATCATTGCCTCACAGGGCTATATCACAATAGCAACATATCTATGGCCACACACGACGAAAAGCATGAAAAGTAAGCATATCTACCTTATATCGTTTACATTTCATCTTGAATTTCTTCTGGGGTTTAAAATAAATGCGGGTACGTGGATTTTATCTGCTCTTCCGCCTCCCAAGTCATTTCTTCTCGGTTATTGTTTCGCCACATGACTTTAACTGAAGCTACCTCTTTATTTCGGAGTCTTCGCACTTGCCTGTCTAGAATAGCAATAGGCACTTCTTCATAGGTTAGCTTTTCTGTTACTTGCACATCATCTATCGGGACAATCTTTGTGGGATCTCCAACACACTTGCGGAGCATCGAAACGTGGAAGACTGGATGGACTAATTCAAGCTCCAAGGTTAAATCCAATTCATAGGCCACCTAACCCACCTTGCGGATAATTCTATAGGGTCCAATGTATCTAAGACTTAGCTTCCCTTTCTTACCAAATCTCATCACCCCTTTCATTGGCGATACTTTCACAAATACCCAATCATCAACCTGGAATTCCAAGTCTCGTCGGCGATTGTCTGCATAGGACTTTTGGCAACTTAGGGATGTCAATAATCGATCTCAGATCACCTTAACTTTTTCCACCGCTTGTTGAATAAATTCAGTGCCTACTAATTGTGCTTCTCCTATTTCGAACCATCCGACTGGGGATCTACATTTCCTCCCATATAAAGCTTCATATGGGGCCATTTGAATACTGGAATGATAGCTATTGTTGTAAGCAAACTCAATAAGAGATAAGTGATCATCCCAGCTACCACCAAAATCTAATATACATGCCCGTAGCATATCTTCCAAAGTTTGAATAGTACGCTCGGCTTGTCCATCAGTCTGTGGATGAAATGCCATGCTAAGCTTCACTTGAGTGCCTAGAACTTCTTGGAAGGACTTCCAGAACTTGGCTGTAAACTGTGCCCCTCTATCTGTAATAATAGATAATGGAATACGATGAAGTCGTACAATTTCCTTGAGATATAACCTCGCATAATCTTCGGCTGAGTACGTGATTCTAACTGGAAGAAAATGGGCTGCTTTCGTCAATCTATCCATGATCACCCATATAGAATCATACTTGCCACGTGAACGAGGTAACCCCACAATAAAATCCATGTTGATCACTTCCCATTTCCAAGTAGGGATTTCCATTGCATGCAATAAGCCTCCTGGCTTTTGATGTTCAATCTTTACTTGTTGGAAATTTGGACATTGGGCTACAAATTCTGCTATATCTCTCTTTGTGTCGTCCCACCAATATATTTGTTTAAGGTCATGATACATCTTGGTTGCACCTGGGTGAATAGCATACCGAGAACAATGTGTTTCTTCTAGACTTCGTCGGCGTAATTCTGCCACCTTCGGCACACATAGCCTACCTCGGTATCTAAGAATTCCATCCATAGAAACTTCAAATGGAGACTTCTCTTCCCCATGAGATATGTCTCTGTAACGGCACAGTTTAGGATCTTCATATTGCCGTTCTTTCACTTCTATATTCAAAGATGAAACTGTAGGTTCGTTAATGCCAATCCCGGCACTATCTGAATCAATTACACGCACTCCAAGATTAGCTAATTGATGGAGCTCGTGAACTATCTCTTTCTTTTCCGGAGGAACTTCGCATAAACTGCCCATTGATTGGCGGCTAAGCGCATCGGCTACTACATTTCCTTTTCCGGGGTGGTACAAAATATGCACATCATAATCTTTCAACAATTCTAACCACCGTCTCTGCCGCAGGTTCAGCTCCTTCTGCTTGAAATGTACTGAAGACTTTTGTGATCTGTATAGATATCAACATGCACACCATACAAGTAATGTCTCCACATTTTCAGTGCATGAATAACCGCAGCCAATTCGAGGTCATGAGTTGGATAGGTCTTTTCATGTTTCCGCAGCTGCCTCGAAGCATATGCAATAACTCTACCGTGCTGCATTAAGACACATCCTAATCCAACACCGGAAGCGTCACAATACACCACATAGCCATCTGACCCTTCTGGAAGTGTTAAGATCAGAGCTGAGGTCAATCTGTCTTTCAACTCTTGGAAACTGCGCTCACAAGCATCATTCCATTGGAATTTAGCTGACTTCTGGGTTAGCTTCGTCAATGGAGCTGAAATAGATGAAAATCCCTCTACGAATCTTCTAGAATAACCTGCCAAACCCAGAAAACTACGGACTTCTGTAGGCGTTGTAGTCCTTGGCCAGGTCTTCACAGCCTCAATTTTCTGAGTGTCGACTCGAATGCCATGATCTGAAATAACATGGCCCAGAAATGTTATAGAATTCAACCAAAACTCGCACTTTGAAAATTTTGCATACAATTCTTGGGCTCGAAGGATTCCAAGAGCAATTCGCAAATGATCTGCATGTTCTGATTCTGTGCGAGAGTATACCAAGATATCATCGATGAATACTAGCACGAATAAATCCAAGAGTGGCCTGAATACATTATTCATCAAATTCATAAGCACGGTCGGAGCATTAGTTAATCCAAACGACATCACCCGGAACTCATAGTGACCATATCTCGTCCGGAAGGCAGTTTTGGGAATATCCGCTTCTCTAATCCTCACTTGATGATAACCCGATCTCAAGTCTATTTATGAAAACCATTTGGCACCCTGTAGCTGGTCAAATTAATCATCAATCCTCGGAAGAGGATATTTGTTCTTTATCGTCACCTTGTTCAATTGCCTCTAATCGATGCACATTCGCAGGGACCCGTCTTTCTTTTTCACGAACAAGACTGGGGCTCCCCACGGTGATGAACTGGGTCTAATAAACCCTTTTTCGAGCAAATCTTTCAACTGTGCCTTTAACTCTTTCAATTCTGTCGGAGCCATTCGATACTGAGGAATAGAAATAGGCTTGGTGTCCGGCAACACGTCAATAGCAAAATCAATTTCTCTTTCTGGAGGAAGACCTAGAAGCTCCTCAGGAAATGCATCTGGGAATTCATTCACTATCAGAACGGATTTGAAAGTTGGCAACTTTGCCTCGGTGTCATGAACTCGAACTAGATGATAAATATAACCTTTAACTATCATCTTCCTTGCCTTAAGGTAGGAAATAAACCTACCCTTTGGAGATGCTGTATTACCCTTCCATTCAAGCACGGGCTCTCCCGAAAATTGAAATCGCACCACTTAAGGTAGGAAATAAACCTACCCTTTGGAGATGCTGTATTACCCTTCCATTCAAGCACGGGCTCTCCCGGAAATTGAAATCGCACCACTTTCGTTCGGCAATCGACATTAGCATAACATGATGCCAACCAATCCATACCCATAATTACATCGAAATATAATATTTCCAGTTCAATTAAATCAGCTTTGGTCTGGCGATCACATATCACAATTGCACAAATTTTATACACTTGTCTAGCTATAACGGGATCACCAACCGGAGTAGACACCTCAAAAGGTTTGATTGGCTCAGGTCTCACCCCAATACAACCAGCAACATATGGAGTAATATAAGAGAATGTAGAACCCGGATCTATCAATGCATACACATCACGGGAAAATATAGACAATGTACCTGTAACCACATCCGGGGAGGACTCAAGATCCTACCGTCTAGCTAAAGAATATACACGGGGCTGAGTGGCACCTGAAGTAGATGCTGCCCCTCTGCCTATACCTCAGCCTGCTGACATCTGGGGAGTCTGCCCTACCGAGCTCACTGAGGAAGAACCAGCTGCTGAACCTATGGGCTGAACCCCACCTCTACCATACCGCGAGGGACAATCTCGCATCAAATGCCCAGTCTGTCCACAAACATAACAAGCATCCGTGTCCTGACGACATGGCCCTGAGTGCAATTTCCGGCACCGGCTACATCGTGGAACTAGTGGTCTCCTCTGACTGTAACCACCCCTAAACTGAGAATCCGAAGCTTTCGAACTTTGACCCTGTCCTGAAGGAAAAGAGCGATCAAATCCCTTATCCGCGAATCGTGGAGGCGCACTAGTCACTGACTGACCTGAATGTCGGGAATAGGTCTACCTCAATCCCTCTCTATAATCACTGCCTGTGCCCATAGATCTAGCCCTTTTGCTTTGTCTTCTCTCACTGTCGCGATCACCCCTTTGTGGTTGTTGCCGTCCCTCTAAGTTTTGGCATGATCTTGTATTCGGAAAATATCCATCCCTTCTTGCAAAGAGGCCGTCAAGCAATCCTTGAACAAATATGGCCCCAAGCCACTCACAAATCGATGTACACGATCTCCCATATCGGCCACCATAGTTGGGGCATATCTAGCCAAGGAATTAAATTGCATGCTATACTCTTGGGCACTCATATTTCCTTGCTTTAAATTTAGAAATCTATCCGCTCTAGCTCGGCGGACCTCGAGTGGCAAATAGTGACGGATAAAAGCATCCACAAATTCTTGCCATACAGGTGGGGGCACATTCTCTTGTCTCGAAGCTATCCAATTATTATACCACAATACCGCCATATCTCGAAGTCTATATGAGGCCAACTCCACAGATTCAGTCTCGGAGGCTTGAATAATTTTCAGTGTTCTCAACATCTCATCAATAAAGCCTTGCGGATCTTCATCCGGCTTTGACCCGAAGAACTCCGGAGGATTCAAAGTCATGAAGTCACGCTCTAGTACTAACTGACCGATCACTTGGGCCCGCATTCTGCCGCTGTGCTTGTGCGGCAACCAACTTCGTCAATAGAAGTATGGCCTCGGTCATTTGTTGACCTGAAGCAACCGAGGGAGCAATTGGAGCTGGAGCTCCTCCTTGTTCTCCCACATTAGGCGAGGTGAAAGAAGTATTAGATAGGGCCTCATCATATGAATCGCCCTCTTCGATATTCATCGGAGGCTCTCTTTCTACCCGCCTCTTTGCCGTAGTCTTGCCCTTCTGGGCGGCTGTAGCTTTTCCCTTTGGCGGCATTCTGAAATCACAACACACTATTAGGGAGGGTAAAATCTTATACACGGCTCTATCGCACGATCTCATAAGAAGAAGGATGGTCATTTTTCCTAAATGCCCTGTAGCCTCCTGTTTATTGATGTGGCACGTAACACACCATAAACAAGACTCTACTAGACACGGCTTGTAGACACTTCCTAGGACTGAACCGCTCTGATACCACTTTTGTCACGACCCAACTAGGGGCCGCGAAGGGTACCCGGGGCTAACCACCGAGCACCACTCATTCTATTACTCATTATACTCATCCGACGATTCTTTATCAATTTTATACAAAATTTTTAAGGAAATCGTCTTCCATTTCAAACATATTACCCTTTTATATACATAAGCCATTAGGCTATCAAAATAATATATGTATATACACATACATGATGGCAACCTCGTGAAACCACATAACCCACACTGTGTATCTACGAGCCTCTACTGAAGTACTAGACATGTAGACGGGACAGGACCCCGTCGTGCCCACATATACATATGTACACAAAAGAATAATCAAGCACTTCCGGAACAAAAAAGTGGTTTTAATTGGCTAACAGCTCCTACGAGTCTGGCTCAAGCTCGCCTCTCTATCTACCTGTGGGCATAAACACAGCGTCCAAAGAAAACGGACGTCAGTACGAACATTGTACTGAGTATGTAAGACAAGAGTGAAATAAATATAATAGGAGGATCGTGAGCCATAAGAGAAAGATATAACCTGCAAGAGTGTCGTAAGCAATTACATCTCGTACATATATCATATTTTACATAATCATAGTACATATGTCATCACATCACATATCTCGTCACATCACAATCCTCGTTGTTATCCCGCGTTCGGGTAACTATCATATGCCGCCCACTAGTGGTGATCATGCCCGACCCTCTAGGCTCGGTGTAAACATAGCAGCCCGCCTTAGCGGTGACATGCCCGGCCATTGAGGCACGGTGGAATCATATGCAGTCCGCCTTAGCGGTGACATGCCCGGCCATTTAGGCACGGTGAAATCATATCGTCAATCATAATCCATCATTTTTACACATCTCATGAACATATCGTAATCTTATCATAGCTCGGCATTTTCATACATAACATAGGCATATTATAAGCTAGCATCATTGATCATCTTATGGACATTTCATAACTTAGCATTATTTCACATTTATCATTAGGAAAATACATTAAACTTTGAAGACAACCATAACTACATCGCGGTGACATAAGGTCGTGAACCCCCGATTATATTATGAACAATTACGAGTATCCTGCCTCACCTTGAAGGAAATAATACATAAGGTGAGTGTGAGCAATAATATCATGAGCTCTCGAATCGCTATACTTGAACTCATCATCATCACTATCGTGCTCGTATGTAATTTAGTATATTTAAGGACTCATAAGCTCCATCATATAGGAGGATCATGGAAAACTTGGAAGATTCATGCCTTTGAAGGAAGGGATAAGCCTTACATACCTTTTATGTTTAACTAAGCTATCGTTCGCTCGTTGTCCTTCAATGTCACGTTTCTACCTTCAAGAGGGAATTCGCATTAACGTTAGTTAGTCGACTATAAGAACGCGCTACTATTTCTAGGGAAAATTGGACAGCAGTTCCTTTGTTTATACTACTTTCCCCACATTCTATATCAACTCTCAAACGTTCATAACAACATTCTCAATATGATAGACAACATTCATCATTCATTTACAACATCCGTATTTCACAATTTGTCTTCAATTTCTCCATAATCATGGATGAACCTTGAAGAGTTTCATACACTTGATTCACTTGGATTCTTGATATTGGTCTTTGATTTACTTTGTTTTCTTGTAGATGAAGAGTGGAGAATATTTTAGAGGTTTCTAGAGAGAAGCATCGTGGAAATGAAATGAATTTAATGAGCTTGGGTCTCCTTTTAATGACTTAAAATCTAATCCGGAATGAACAGTAGTTGAAGTGCACAGTGGTCGTAAACCCAGTTTACGGTCCGTATTCTAGTTTACGAGCCGTATTTCGTGGCCGTATTTAAGCATAACAGAACCAGAAAGGTATGCTGGAGGTCATGGTGATTTACGATCACGGTTTACGGGCCGTATTTCGATTTACGGTCCGTATTCCAAGTCGTATTTAACCATTTGATCATTTGGCAGAAAGTTAAAGTTTTGTAAGTTGAAATACGACATGGTAGTTTACGGGCCGTATACCACTTTACGGTCCGTATTTCATTTTACGATCGACTGGGCCAAAGTGCAAATCTGTAACTTTTCACATTTTCAAGACCCATAAGTAGTCGTTGTGGAGCATCCTATCTCTTATTGCAATTACCTTTGAAATCTTACTCAGGGTCGTCAAACGTCGTTCCCTTCTTATTAAAACATCATATACTTGTATTCTTCGTTAGTCTATTCGTTGTACTTTCACGGGGAAATTTCCGAGGTGTAACAAGCACCTTATCCTGCAGCATCTCGGTTGTCTCTCCTAAAGTCTGCGCTTCCTGCTCTTCTTGATTCGCCATTGGAAGTCAACCTTTAGTGGAGATAAATTGGGGTAAGTTTTGATCCTCATGGTTTTATTTTTGGATATGTAGTTTAGATCATCGGACCAATTATACTCAAGCTTTAATATATGATAACACTCATAGTAAGTAAACATGCGAGGCACGTAGCAAGAAATCATGCAGATAATTATACTACTTGTGTTCCTAAGGCCTTTTTAAGCTAAGGCTTTCTTAATCGTTTGAAACATGCAAGTGCCATTTGTGATGATGAACCATTGCCCTGAAAATCATCATTAGTTAATAAATAATAATAAAAATATCTTCCCCAAATGGATTACAAAGATGATGAAGCCGACATGGGGCTTATAATAAAGCAATAAATCAGCAGGGTCCTCCTTTAGCGGCTGATGTCGAGGCTTGGTTCGTCTTAGCTTTCCTGACCCTTCGAAGGGTGGTCTGAATCCAAAGTCATGCTTGATACATCTCCATTATGACTATCACCGCGTCTGTTTCTTCCAAGATCTTGGCCAAGTGTTCATCTTTGCTTTCCAAACATTAATTCAAACATTCCTCTTCTCAGGCATCGTGATGAAGTGTGGGCCCTGGGACGGATGCGCGGGCCAAGTGTCCCTGTAAACACTCATAATACCCTAGGTCACACCCTACTTCGAACCTGTCTGGAGCTAAAGTATCAGGACCTCAACTCACACGACCATTCCATTCCCTGAGGATTGTACCACGATCCTTAATTTTCTCTTCGGTATGCTCAATGATGAATTGTTCGGGGTTCCCAATTTGGGGTATTACTATCCTTCTACCAAATTGCCTTAAAACCCGAGATGGATAATAAGGACGGATTTCTCGAACCGCGACTAATGGCACAAATGGGAAATTTTTGCCTCGAAACACTATGCTCTTAGAAATAAAGTCAGGGAACATCCACTGATCCTATCTTCAGTAACTCTGTAAAGAAGCGGGCCCATGTAACCAAGGTTCGGACAGTAATTTGTGAGGCGGTCTATCCTGTTGTTGTTGCTCAAATACTGGACTCCTTCAGCCATGTTGATGTGTTTGATAATCCACCATTGTAGCAACATGTTACACCCTTGGAAGTATAGGAAATGACTCCGGCATTTGTCTAAAGCCCGAAAGTTTTTCGCTAGGATGATGGGTGTCAGGTCGAAGTATCTTTTTTCCTGATCCTTAGTTGTACCATAGAAGATAGCATGGGCCAAATAGATCACACGGGTGTCTATGGCCAGTGAGTCATTCCTCGACAATACCATAGTGCCTAGTAGGGCTGTGCGAAACGCCAAAGGTCTAACAACTTTGCCAAAGGTCTAACAACTTCCCTTTCTTCTCGACTCTTGAACTCCATTTAATATAGATTATACCTGGTGACATCCCCGAACCTTCGGTACAGATCCCTAAAGGCTACAGTGGGTCCTAGTGTCCAGGGCGCCTCAGTTAAGGCAAGAAACTCCATGAGTTGATCGACGGTGGGCCTTTGTGGGAATAACAAATTATGATCTGGCTTGTGTCGCCTCCTTAGAAAGGTTCCTATGGCATCTCTAATTTCCTCTAGGGTTGGAGTCATCTCGATATTGCCAAAACGGAACAATATTTTCTTGTCATTTCAATACCCGGATAATACCTCTATTAGCTCTGAGCGACCCTTCATTATCATGATAGAGAGTAGATGACCTAGAGTGCAGCCAATTGTCCTTCGATAAGCATCACCCAACCATTCCCACCAAGCTGTCAACAAGTCTGGAGCCTCAGTAACTATGTCGAAACGAATTCTTCATTCCATCTACAAAACAAAACGCGGTTAAGATTCCCTCATCCCCAGAGGATCAATGGTTCATCACATAGGCACAAACATGCTTCCACATAGCACATAAATGAAATGCGGTGTTTTTTGGGTCATACACCATCCGAACACAAGGTAGTCTTGCTTAATGAGTCTTAGGTAGGTCTGAGATACCCAAACCTCATCTAAATATGAATGCTCTAGTTCAGTAGGGATTTGGCTTAGCTCTATCTTAGTTTTCACTAGAGTGGGCTTTTCATAAAAGACCGGGAACCCGAGCAGACAACTGGGGCTGAACTGCTAGGGTTGTTGGACGACCGCGAACGAACCCTGTCTCATAGTGATTCCAAAAGAAATATTTTGGTTTTATACTAAAGGAACAACCGCGTGCTCCGCGAAGTTGCCTTAGGAACAAAGTGTAAAATAAATGCCAAGAGTGGCGGAGTTATGACGTGCATGCAATGACAGTTAATAATTTGCGGGAAAGTAAACACATAAACAATTAAGGCAAATATACTTATATTATATTGAAATCCTTAGGGTTAGAACCTTCTAGTTCCAAGTGGAGCCGCCATCTATTACGGTATGCATTTTGTAGGCGGGGTTAGAGCTCGGGAAGCTACTTTGAACTTATTGGTTCCGTTGCGGACTTTGTTTTAACAGAGTCGCCACCTAATTTTTAGGAAATTAGGAAAACCAGTTTTGAAGAGTTTATTCATACATCGTGAAAAATCCTTCGTATTCCAAAGTTCTAGGTAAGGGTTCTGGTGATCCCCTAGTAAAGGCGTTAGGCACCCTACTATTAAGGATTCGTACTATACGGTTGACCTTCGAATTCCAATGCATGACTATGTGCATAAATTGCTTATTTAGTGTTTTATTCCCACATTATAAAGTGTGTCATTTTTTTGCATATTTTTGAAAACAACTTGAATATATCCCCTTTACTTATAGGGTATTTTAAGTTTGGATTTGTTATATCTAGGTAAGAATAGGCTCCTTTTACGCATAAGGATAATATATTATGTTTTGAAATGTTTGAAAAAATGTTATGGGTTGTGTGTGTGTGTGTGTGTGTGTGTGTGTGTGTGTGTCTATATATATATATATATATATATATATATATATATATATATATATATATATATGCGTGTATAGGTTCCTTTGTTCAGTTCATGCACGGTCATACACTGTCTCAGGTTAATTCGTTTAGTGCATTTAGAAGGTCCTTACTTAGACTTTGTATCTAAGAATTCACAAGTGTAAAAGATCATACATTTTTGTTATTGGGCGTGTACGAAAGAAAATTGGTTTACTATCGTTGAATTAGGCTTAAAAAACCTACGAAAATCCTCTTTCTGTTTCAAGCATTCGGCTCAGCCTGAAAAATTGTGAATTTATACCTCTTTTCTGAATAAGCTCAATACATCAAATATATATATATATACTCCATTTTGGACTTAAACTCAAAATCCTGTTTTCATATTGTTGGGCTTGGCCCAAAAACGTGACTTGGTGCTTTTAAGAAAAACTTAAAAGAGACCAGCTTCAATTTGGTAAAATGAAACGTGTTTTCTTAGTACCAAAAACTGGTTCTGTTCAATTGGTATTTTTATGGAAAATATATCAACAACATCATAAGTATTTGCCTTTGTCTGTATTTTTAACTTGTTTGAAAAACAAACTGTTCATTTTACTTTAGCCATTTTAGAGAAAAATCATTTGTATCAAGTTTGGATTTTGAAAATCACTTGGGGACCTAAAGTCAAACTAATCATATGTACCGTTGTCCTAAGACGACTAGTTCAAAACATAAAGATTCCAATATAATTTATGAGTTTTATACAATTTTACACAAATAATACAATCAAAATCAACTTCAAATTAATTAAAGAAATAGAAAAGATGGGAAGACTAGGGACGTACCAAGCCCCCGTTTGGCCATTTTCACCCATGACTGGGCCTTCTACATGTCTATCATATATATTAGCTTCCCTTTCCTACTAGACTCGCCCCAAATGTGAAGAAATGCCCAACAGGTTGGTTCTCAGCCCAACAGGTTGGTTTTATACTCGGCCCAAGTGGCCATGCAATTAAGAAGAAAAGAAACAAAGACCCCGGTTAGTTTATATTTTACTGATCCTATCACATACATAGCTATACACATATATATCATCACATCTATTCACAAGTCATGTAGTATGCATATGCACCTCCATGCCCTAAGACTTTATCGGGTAAGACTTGGGTAGTGATAAGGGAAAGGCATCACTATCCGTATTCCTGATGCCGCACAAGTTCCAAGAGGTTTCGTGAACCTCCGGCATGGCTGGACATCAGGGGAAGGTTCAGACCAGGCCCCCAAACTACTTTGTTCTCCCAACCAATACAGCCATGGAAGACAAAGACTTACATATCCATATACAGCCTTGGAACAGATAGAACAAGTCTAATGCACATAGTTATAGGATAGCCACAAATTAATAGGAACAGGTAAAGAGTATGAGAAGCAAAGATGAATGAACAATAGGCAGATGTAATATTCCCGTAAATCAAAACCAAGACAACTAAATATGACTTAAACAAGGATGAAATAACATACCTGGATAAAATGTAATCAAAGCTAGATTGAACCAAACAAACACAACATAAGCAGGTGCATAGTGGTAGCATAGTTCAAAGCAGTATTGAACAAAGAAGGCATTGTGTAAACAAAATAAGCAAAGGCACATAGACATAACGAGATCAAGAGTAAGCTGCAGGACATAGACAGGGGATAGCCAAGATACAGATTAGGCACATGTTCATGGGGTGAGCCAGAATTAAAGCTGAAGCAAACAACATGCAAAATTTAACTCCAAGTTAATCACTCCAAGACATAGTAATCTTATAGGAAGAAATTGGTGATCAAATAAGATCAAGTTTATAAACAAGCATGGACATTGCAAACAGGTTTCCCTTAATCCAATTGGTTGTAGGCAAAACTAAACAGGAACATGAATTCAGATTTGCTTAACATAAACCCCTTTATAGACCTTAAGCATGGAATAATCACATATATGGATAGAAACCAATGTCATTCAGGAAATGAAAAGAGAAAATAGGCAGAGAAGTGATCGGACAGACAAAATCTAGCCTTAGTTTCCAACATTGATCTCTCAAAACATTCATACTGGACAACTTACCAGGGTTCTCAGCACAGTTAGGTTCTCAGAAGCAAAGCACTATCGCTAAAAAAGTTCTGAGAGATACCATATAAGTGCACAGGGTAAAGAAAAGCAAGGTGCGTTCATGTTTATAAGCAAAACTACACAACAACCATTATGATTTCCACCTTTAAGCCTCATGACTCAGCCCTTTTTAAAGTAACCTAGACAATACTCTGCTTTGTCATTTAGGCAAAGTAGTTCATACCAATAAATAATTCACCTAGCAAAGTCACACAGGTCTAAACAACCTCATTTCTTCCTTCCCATTGCTTATTGTTTCTTGAACATTGAAAAGATCAACCACACAAAACAAATGATCCTCCTGATCCTTTGTAAACAATCAATGACTCATCATTAACCCTCATCTGTCATTTTAATAGCCTCTTAATAAGTTCAGACCCCTCTTAGGTTCATTTTATTACAACATTTGACCTTGGTTAGTGACTAATACTGAGCCCCTAGTGAACTTTTCACTCCAATAGACATGAATCCACCCATCATTCACTAATGTAGATTCAAGTTATCAACCAAAGAACCATATGCTGGTGTTTTAAAGTGTTTAAGAGTCTCTACTGCACTCAAAGTTTAATCAAGATATCAAATTCATCTTAGTATCTAACATGTTATCATACTAGTCCATTGTTTAATTGTTCCAAGCATTTCAAAACATTATGCCAACAAACACCCCACTGATAACTAGTTACACATCAAACTAAGCAACAATTGGAGATTTCTATGCTATTACTTCAATAAAACACTAGGTTAATGACTGGCCAAGCACCATATTTGACATAAACTGAATATTTTCACATTGCTACTCCAACAAATACCACACCAATGATCAACTAAATATTCATACCAAACATATATTGAACACAACAATAGAACACTAATAAATGGAAAAAAAAGATAAAGGTTTACCTTTTTGATGCACAACCGAGTCAAGAATGAATTTGAAAGCCTTAGTGTTTCCATTTCTCTACTCAACCACACACAAAACAAATAAGAGATCAAAATTTTAAACTAGAAAACCTTGACTTTGAGGTTAAGAATAAATTTTTTACTGAACACGACTTTAAGTTCGAATAAGATTCAAATTTTAAGCTCAGTGCTTTTGCTTGAGAGTTCAAGACTTGTCTCAATTGTGAGGGTTGGAGTTCTATTTATAGGATCCCAAAACTATTGAAAATTTTCAAGCAACCAATATGGGACAACAAGTTTTTTCATAAATGTACCTTCCACAAACAAATCTATGGCTAAAATCGATTCAAACAACAATGGATGGTCAGATTTGAGCCTCGTTTGGCTCGATCCGACCCATTTGCTCTCAACCAATGAAGTTCAAGTAGAAAGCAGACGTAGTACAACAAATCAAACAAAAGGATCTACTTTTGACCGAGTATTTAAAAGAAAAGCAAAAGGGAAGATGATTACCGTATTTGGCATAGAATTGAGTAAAACAAAGCTACAAATTGATCCTTTTAAGTGTATAACTATGCAAAAGCTTAGCATTTTCAGCCTTTTATATGACTTTGCCATATCTAGATGAGAGAGAGAGAGAGAGAGAGAGCAAGGGAGCAGCGGCTACTAGGGTTTTTTACGAGAAAGAGGAAGGGGAGAGAGAGAGAGAGAGAGAGAGAGAGAGAATAAGGGGTGTTTGGTACAAAGTAAAAAGGGGTTTGCACCCCCCCCCCCCCCCCTTAATGTTATGTTGGGTCCGGTCGAGTCTGGTCCTTTAGTTGACTGGGCCTGACCTCTAATTTTAAGGAGAAAAGGAGGTGCCCCCTTATACATGTATATTCACGTATATTAGATGTATATACATGCTTAGGGGTAAAATGGGTAGACTAAATAAATAAGAGAAATGTTAAACACCGATAATTGATCACATTATAAGGATTAGGACATGATTAGCATTTCATATTAATTTTAAAGCACGACTAATGATGCAGACAACCTTAGTTTGCAAATATAGGCTCAATTATTGCAAATCTAAATGGGGTGTTACAATTATAACCTTTTGCTTACTAATTGCAATTATGCCCTTAGTGAATCTTAATTTAATTAATTATTTCAATTATGGCCTCTTTTATCCTAATTGACCAATTAAGACTGAATTTGCACTAATGACCTTAACTGATGTGCCAATGGATTTGGTCATTTCAATTAAGGCCCTTTAATGGTTGATTTTGTAAAATTTACCTCAATTGGCTTAAACCATGAATTGGTCAATTCAATTGTGGCCATATTGTAAACAATTAAATAATTAAACTAATTTGCAATAACGACCCTTTAATTGACTCATTAACCTAATTTAAGCACTTAAACAATTCATTGATTTCATACAATCATGCAAACACACAGAATTAAAGATTGAAGTGTAAAATGGTCAATTATTTCAATTACTCAAGTTCCTTAGACTTAAGAGAACAAATTATCATTTAACTTGATTTTTGACAATTTTAACAATTAAGTAAACAATTGTTTGGAATTGCTTTGCTCCTGATTAATTTCAACAGTATTTCATAAATGTCATAAAATGCACCAATTAATTTCTAAATAATGCATGATGTCATAAAAATCTCTTTATCAAATTTAGAAGGGTAGAATATTGACTTGAATAATATTATAAAATTATTTAATCCCTTTAAAGGCATGGCTCACTTTATTTATCATCCAAGGACCCGGAGTAATTAAAATAAATTATGGGAGGTCGAAAATTAGGTGTCAACAAACATAAGAAATGAATTGAGAACCATACCTTATATCTTGAAGAACTTCACTTCACACAATTCACTCTAAAACATATCCACCACAACTTCAACTAGAAGTAAGAACAACCTCTTTCCATAAACTAGTTAAAGATTTCGAAGCTTGATCTTAACTTGAAATAGTTTAAGATGTTTATGGAGAATTTGGGAGGGTTGAGAGAACTAGAAAGGTCTAGAGAAATATTCAAAGTCCTGGCCCCTTCTATTTATAGTAATTAAATAATTTTCCACCGCCTCATAATCGTCAGTACCGTCGTTATTCGACGCTCCATCTACTTGCAACCGTCGAATGATGACAGCCTCTGATTCTCAGAGGGCAGCTCAACGGTGAAGAACGATGAACCGTCGATCAGTCAATGGTTCGTCGACCATCTCGTCGAGTTGCACTACCCAGTGCCTTCTTTCATCATCGATTTGCTTAACCTCTAGTCCTTTCAATACTTGTCATGTGTTACCCATGAACTTAGACCTTTGTATACATGAAATAACATCCCTAACAATATTTTTAATCCCTTGACAAGAGTTAGTCACGGCTTGCACCTCCCGTAAACTCAAAGACACCGTTATTTTACGAGTATATAATACAAGGTACGAGACAGGTTAGCTTTTCGGAAGGTGAGATGCAACATTATCCCCCCCCCCCCCCTAAAACATTCATCCTTGAATGTTTTAGAGAAAGTGAGGTATACTTGTTTGGAAATTTCGGTATAGTTTGCTCTGTAAATTTGGTACGACTAAGTAAACTCTATCCACAAGCCATACAAAATACCATATTTAATAATGCATAATCATATCATTATATAATAATACTACTCGTTATAGTGCCTCTTGACAAGTTAAACATAACTCTCTCCTTGAAAGCCATTTATTGATAAGGCGGAACCCTGTAAAGTTCCTTCTGGAACAACATCATCTACAATATAGGGCAAGAGTTACATTTAGATCTTAGCATATTTGTTTCAGGTAACGTCATTGAGGAAGGTGAAGCAATGTTTAATTATGAGTACATTTAAACGGGAATAAGTGAGGATATTTGGATTTCATCTTTGCCTCAGCTTCCCATGCCATCTCTTCCCTATCCTTACTTCTCCACAGAACCTTTACGGAAGCCACATCTTTGGTCCTACGTTTGCGGACCTATCTATCAATAATGGCAATTGGTTCTTCCTCGTATGTTAGGTTCTTTGTGACTTTTATATCATTAATAGGTACGATTTTGGAGGGGTATTCGATACATTTCCTCAACATGGATACATGAAAGACTAGATGGATTATTTGTAGTTCTGATGGCAGCTCTAATTCATAATCTACCTAGCCTACTCGTCGGACGATCTTATAAGGTTCGATGTATTGGGGACTGAGTTTCTCTTTCTTACCAAACTTCATTACGCCCTTCATAGGTGATATTTTCAAAAACACCCAATCACCTACTCGAAATTCCAATTCTCATTGTCGTACATCTACATAAGACTTCTGGCGACTCTGAGTTGTACGTAACCGTTCTCGAATAAGCTTTACCTTTTCAATAGCTTGATGAAGAAGATCTCGCCCAAACAAACTTGTTTCTCCAACTTCAAATCAACCGGCAGGAGATTTACATTTCCTACCATACAGAGCCTCGGAGCCATTTTGATGCTGGCGTGATGGTTATTATATAGAAAAATTCTATAAAAGGCAAGTGATCATCCGAGCTTCCTTGGAAATCCAGTACACAGGCCAGTAACATATCTTACAAAGTCTAAATAGTCCGCTTAGCTTGTCTGTCTGTCTGCAGATGAAAGGTTGTGCTAAGATTTACTTGAGTAGCAAGACTTTTCTGAAAAGATTTCCAGAAATTTGCCATAAACTGAGCGTCTCTCTCCAAAATAATAGACACAGGAATACTATGAAGACGCACAATCTCCTTAATGTACAGCTTGGTATAATCCTCAGCAGTATAATTAGCCCTTACTGGTAAGAAATGAACTGATTTGGTTAGCCTGTCAGCCAAATAGAATTAAATTTATGATGAATACGGGGCAGTCCCGTAATGAAATCCAAATTGATCACCTCCCATTTCCGAGCCGGAATCTCCATTTCCTGTAATAGACCACTAGGTTTCTAGTGTTCAATCTTCACCTGTTGGCAAGTGGGGGCATCGAGCTACAAAGCTCGCGATATCTTTCTTCATATCATTCCACCAATAGAAACCCTTAAGGTCTTGACATTGACTAAGACTGGATCCTCATACTGTTGAGCCTTTACTTTCGAGACAAGAGTCGATTAAGATATATTCTTTAGGCCAACCTCACTTGCGACTTAGCGCATCAATGACAACATTGGATTTTCCAAGATGATATAAGATATCGATCATAATCTTTCAGCAATTTGGGCCATCTTCATTGCCTCAAGTTCAACTCTTTCTACTTGATTATAAATTGAAGGATTTTATGATCTGTATAAATATCAACATGAACTCCATATAAGTAATGCCGCCATATGTTCAGAGCGTAAATTACTGTCGCCAACTCAAGATCATGGGTTGGATAGTTTTGCTCATGTTTCCGAAACTGCTTGGAGGCATAAGCGATCACTTTACCATTTTGCATCAGCACACATCCTTGTGCGTGACGCATCACAATATACAGTGTAACCCTTAGTTCCTTCTGGAAGGGAAAGAACAGGAGCGGATGTCAACTTGTCTTTCTGTTTCTGAAAACTCTGCTCACAAGCTTCTGACCATTAAACCTTGGTTGCTTTCTGAGTTAATTTTGTCAATGGAGCTACTATGAAAGAGAATCCTTCTACAAATCATTGATAATATCCCGCAAGGCCCAAGAAATCTCAAACTTCTGCGGCTGTTGTTGGCCTGTGCCAATTCTTAACGGCTTCGATCTTCTGATTATCAACTTTAATACCCTCATTAGACACAATATGGCCTAGAAAAGCCACTGAAGTTAGCCAGAATTCACATTTGGATCTTGCAACGTTTGCAACACTTTTCGAAGGTGATCAACATGTTCTGCTTCAGACTGAGAATATACAAGGATATCGTCAATGAATACAATAACAAAAACATCCAAGAAGGGCCAACATATAGTATTCATTAGTGCCATGAATGTCGCTGGAGCATTCGTCAATCCGAAGGACATAACTAAGAATTCAAAATACCCATATCTTATTTTGAAGGCTATCTTGGGATATCTTCCCCTTTTACACGTAGCTGGTGATACCTTGAACTCAAGTCAATCTTCGAGAAACATTTGGCACCCTACAGCTGATCAAACAAATCATCAATTCTGGATAATGGATATTTATTCTTGATGGTCACCTTATTTAGCTGTCGGTAATTAATACACATTCTTAGTGAGCCATCTTTCTTGCGCCCAAATAATACCGGCGCTCCTCACGGAGAGGTGATGGGCCTAATTAAGCCCTTCTCTAGCAGGTCCTACAATTCAGCAGGGGACATGCGATATAGAGGAATAGAGATGGGCCGAGTGCCAAGATACTCATCGATCGCAAATTGGATTTCCCTTTCGGGAGGAAGACTTGGTAATTCATCGGGGAATACATCCTGAAATTCATTAACTACTAATACGAATTGTAAGGTTCGGCTTCATTACTCCAAACTCGAACCAAATCATAAATATAGCCTTTAGAAATCATCTTCCGCGCCTTAAGATAGGAAATAAACCTACCCTTTGGCACTGGAGTAATACCCTTCCATTTAAGAACCAGTTCGCCCAGAAACTGAAATTTCACAGTTTTTGACCAACATTTAACATTGGCATAGCAAGAAGCTAGCCAATCCATACCCATAATAGCATCAAAGTCTACCATTTCTAATTTTACTAAATCAACAAGAGTTTCGCGGCCACATATCATAACCACACACTTACGATAAATTCATCTTGCAATAACAGGCTCCCCGATGGGAGTAAAAACTTAGAAAGGCTTAGATAATGATTCTGGCTTAACACCAAACTTATCAGCAACATATGGAGTAATATAAGATAGCGTGGAGCCTGGATCAGTCAATACATAAACATCGTAAGAATTGATAGATAAAATACTTGTCACAACATCTAGGGACGACTTAAGATCTTGCCGCCCTGTGAGAGGATAAATATGGTTCTGACTGCTGCCTGAACTAGATATCTGACCTCAGCCCCTACCTCTACCTAGCGGGGTTTAAGAAGAACCTTGTCCAAGAGGGTGAATAGAAGATGAAGAGCCTGCGACAGAACCTGTCAGCTGAGCCGGGCCACCTTTATCGCGAGCCAGAAAGTCCCACATAACATGACCAGGCTGCCCACAAGCGTAGCACACCCTCATACCCTGACGACATTAGCCAGAGTGGCCTTTCCTGCACTGATCACAATGGGGCAATGGAGGCCTTTCCTGACTGGACTCTCTTCTGTAGGAAGGAGCTGGCGCCCTTGAACTCTGACCCGGTCTAGAATAAACAGATCGATCATAACGCTGACCCTGGAAATGAGAAGGTATACTGACTACTGAAGGGGCTGATTTTCTAGAAGAATGAGGCCTATAACCTCCATGATAATCACCTGAATAACCTGCGAACCTTGCTCGCTCATGAAGACCCCATATCCGGGTCTTGCTCGGCCTTCTGTTGATGTTTAAGATCCCCAGATTCTGAGCATATGCCTGAATACGAGCAATATCCATGCTGTCCTGAAGTGAGGCCATCATACAATCCTTAATCAGGTGGGGCCCAAGCCAAGTCACAAAATGATGTACTCTATCTTTTCTTTCAGCTACAATTGTTGAAGCATATCTGGATAAAGAGTTCAACTTCATACTATATTCCCGAACGCTCATATTATTTGGCGAAGCGATAGAAACTCATCAACCGTGGCCCTGTGAATGTCACCAGGCATATAATGAGCTAAACAGGCTCTGGTGAACTCGGACCATACTACTGGAGGTGCATTCTGCCCTCTCTACTGCTGCCAAGATTCATACCATACTGCTGCCACATCCCACAATCTATAAGAAACTAACTCTACTGATTCTGTATCAGAGGCATGCATTCCCCTCAAAGTGTGGCCCATTCGTTCTACAAAGTCCTGGGGATCGTCTTTCGGGTTTGACCCCGTGAAGACCGGGGGATCCAGATTAAGAAAATCACGAACATGGGAACTGACAGCCCTGTATGGAAGGCCAGCCTGCCATTGAGTCTAAGTGGCTAGCAATCTGGTCAATAACTAGACTCCATCTCGCAAGTCCTGATTTGGTACAGTAGGGGGAGGAGCTAGAGGGACTGGAGCCCTACCATGCTCTTCTGCAATTGGAGGAATAGAGGTAGCATGTGAGGGAGTGACACTCTGAGCCTCATTGCTCGGGCCTTCCCCAGCAGTGCCTAGTATTTTGCTGACTTTCTTCTTTCTTGGAGGCATCGCTGAAAATTAAACAGGGAAAGATTAGATAATTGCATTCTTAACTTGGCTATGTCGCACGATCTAGATCATCAAGAAAAGTGTATTCCTAAATGCCTAGTAGCCTCCTGGCTATAGATATGGTGTACGACATATCGAGAACCAGGATTCTACTGGACACGGTTCATAGACATCCCTAGGACTGACTTGCTCTAATACCAAGTTTTGTCACACCTCGACGAGGAGCATGACGGAAACCGACCTATAGGCCGGATGGCACCTAGCGTAACAGTTACCATGATATTCAGATAACTATTATTCGATATAATATGACTCTAACATGACTGAAAGGACACCTGCACGCAGAAAAGGCCCAAATATAGAAATATGCAGTGATTATATATATATATATATATATATATATATATATATATATATATATTCATACACACATACACACAAAAGATAGGCTACAAGGCCGCAAAAATATCATAAGTGTCATAAAGCTGGCAAGGTTATCAGGAGAATATCAAAACCCAAACCAAGGCCGACAAGGCCAGACATAATATCTACATACCCCCACTATGTCTATCAGCCTCTAAGAGTGTGCATGCAAAAGCGTAAAGGTCGGGACAGGGCCCAGACATACTCATAGTATAGAAATATATATCATAATAACATAAGTATACCAAAAGATAGCAAGCCCGGAGTAATGGTACTTGCTGATGCTGCTGAAACTGGAAGTCTTATTGTTGTGGAGATCCTCTGCGACGCCTGTCAGGACATGCAGCATGAAATGCAGCGTCCCGTGCTATGAGACGTTAGTAGGGATAAAAGTTCGAAGTATGTAAAGTAGAATCAATAACATAAGTAGACAGAAATATAAAGAGGATAGAAGTAACCTGAGCCATCTGAGAGGGTACAATATGTAATACACGAGTTTAAAAATCTTATGCAATTATATAAGTATAGTAGTATCATCATCGTGTCATCATCATAACATGCCCACTACAGTGGTGTGCACATCTACGTGCCTGCCCTGCTGATTATAGCGCGGAGTCAATGAACTGACATCGGGCATCTCAGAGTGACGTAAGGTCGGTAACCTCCGAATGAATTATGGAATTCGTATCGAATCCAAGGAAATAACTTAATGATGATAAACATGATAGTATTTCAAGAATCAATCAAATAATTAAGGCATTAAAATTTGGGATACATAACATTAGAATGGAGTAACTTGTTATGGAACGCTCGTGTTCATGTTCTAGTTGTATTCGTGCCAAAGAAAGAGGGAAACAAACACCTTACATACCATAAATCGCCAGTCCGCTACTTGAAGGAAGTCCTTATTCCGAAGCCCGCTTGTCCCTTGCCCCTACATGGCAATATATGACCTTAGTTAAGCCTTAACTGATCATGTTTACCTATGCATACATATGTAATTTATCTTTGAGACTACTTGGGGTAAGGGAATTCTGGCATTATTTCCTTTACATCTTCTACTTCCACCAATCTTCCAAACAACCTCCCACCGCCAATAATAATGTCAACAATAACTTAATGAAGAGATTGTATTCAAACTAGGCTCAATTCTACCCAAACTCCTTTGTGGATTCCATCCATAGACAACAATTATCACATTATACTTTATGATCTTTCTTTTATAACTATATTCACATTTGGGACTTGCTAAGCCTTTTTATCAACTCAACATAACAAAAATAAAGTAATAACCATACCTTATATCTTGAATAACTTCACTTCACACAATTCACTCTAAAACTTATCCATCACAACTTCAACTAGAAGTAAGAAAAAGCTCCATCCATAGACTAGTTAAGGATTTCTAAGCTTGATCTTCACTTAAAATAATTTAAGATATTTATGGAGAATTTGGGAGGGTTGAGAGAACAAGAAAGATCTAGAAAAATCTGGTTTTCCAAGTTGTGGCCCCTTCTATTTATAGTAATTAAATAATTTTCCACTAAATCATAATCGACGGTAAGGTCGTTATTCGACGGTCCGCCGACTTGCAACCTGCGATGATGGCAGCCTCCGATTCTTAGAGGAAAACTCGACGGTGAAGAACGATGGACCGTCGATCAATTGACGATTCGTCGACCATCTCGTTGAGTTGCACTGCCCAGTGCCTTCTTTCGTCATCGATTTGCTTATTCTCTAGTCCTTTTAATAATTGTGATATGTTACCTATCAACTTAGAACTTTGTATGCATGAAATAACATCCCTAACAATAGTTTTAATACCTTTGCTAGAGTTTGTCATGGCTTGCACCTCCCGTAAACTCGAAGACACCGTTATTTTACGATCATCTAATACAAGGTATGAGACACGTTAGCTTTTTGAAAGGTGACATGTAACATCATGGAACCCTTATAAGGTTAAGGAATAGTTTTAACAAGTTCTAAGAAAGTGTCTAAAGGTTTCGAGATCAAGCGAATCAAAGAAATTAAGTTTGTAAAATTTTTGAAAAACTTGGCAGAATTTGGACAGGAAATTCTGGTCCAATTTGAGGGAGGTGTATCTCCTAGAATATGAGGAGTTATGAAATGTATAACATATGTAAATTGAAGCTCATTGAGTCTAGTTTCCAATGCAACAAACCGTACGTCGATACGACATCGAAGTAGAAAGTTATGGGCATTTCAAGATAGGCTGCCAAATGGCTTCTCCGCGGGCCCATTTGGAAGGCGGTGGAGCCGACCTTCAAGGGGTATAAATACCCCCATTCCCCTCATAAATACCTTCAACAGGTATTTTCTTCATCTTGACTTTGATATTGAGTTATTTTTGGAGGATTTTAATGGTTTAAAGTGAAGGAAAACATAGTATAAAGGTCGTAGTTTGATATGTTGACGTTGTTGGCATATGGGCTGATTTTCGAAGGAATTCTTGGACGGATTTGTATATGTTTGTCATGTAGTATCTCAATTATGTTATTGTTGATGTTGTTATTGATGTTTGGGAGCTGTTTTGGAATTGGTTAGAGTAGATAATATAAGGCAAATGCTGTCCGAATTATGAACTTATTAACTAGCTATGTTTGAGTGTGAAAGTGTTCCTATGGCTTTATTGTTGTATGAATCATTTTGGATGTAGATTTGCTGGTTCGGAAGGTAGACTTTGAGTGGCTAAGTAAGCAGCAAGGTATGTTAAGACTGTCCTTTCTTTCCTTAGGCATGATTCCAGTGCTTCGAGCTTACACAAAGTATGTCCATGATGATTCCTCTCTTAGAAATATTAGGAGCATATTTTTTTTTTAATTCAATTATGCCCATATGGGCTTTTTATTAATTTCAAAAAAAGAAAATATTCAAAAGTCCAACCCAAAACTGGGTCGGCCCAAAAATAAAGCAAAAATAACGAAAACAAAAGCAACAGAAAAACAAATAAAAAAATTCACTTTCCTAAATGAAACCCTAAAAAATTGGGGCTTCATCTCTTTCTTTCTCCGCCTTTGTCACTGTTGTTCCTCGCCGTCGGTGGTGCGAAAGTGATGAAGACCTTGGTTCCTTTCTGATTCGTACCTCCAGGTGTGGAATAGTTCTTCATCTTCTTATTGAAACACTTCCAGGTAACTCAGCTTCCAATTTCTGTTCATATTCATCTAAAATTTAGCCGATATGTCTAACACTTATTGTTTCTGTACTCTGCATGTTCGATTGTCCCTTTTACCGATGTTCCAAAAAATCCACCTCGATGTTGAGCTTGTGCAAGTCCTGAGTTCGAGTCACTGGTCTGTGTACCTTCATGTTATCAGGTATTTCCTTCCTTTCAAACTCTGACTTGTTTGTATGGTGTGTTGTGATGTGGATTTGTCTCTGCTTTGGCGGACTCTGAATAGTTTGGACTTTTGTGTGTGAATATTTGTGCTGATAGTTGCCAAAACTGGTTTCTGTACTGATTGAGTTCTTGTAATATCTCTGTGTGAGTAATTCTCCTTAAATAACATAAATATATACTTGTTGTATGTCCCTTGGATTGAACATTATGAGATGTTAATACCACCAAGTAGACAAACAATTTATCTACATTCATGAAACTGAAGTGAAAACTATAGTATAGAGATATGCTTTGCCCCTTGATTTTACTATACTGCTTCAAATGTCCAGACAATCTATATATATTACCATTATGCTTGATCCTGTACTCCTGCTGCATGTTATGTTTATACCTGCACAAAGAAATAAACTGTTAGTTAAAAAACTTCTTTTCTCCTCCTTAAGGATTTGAAAGGAAGAGGTTTTTACTTATTCTTCCTCCTGACTCTCCTATCACTTCTCCTCAGTCTTTTCTTCCCCTGCATTATGAAATTACCTTTCTTAATTCTCAAATATGGAGTCCGTGACTTATCACTATTTAAAATCCTTCTCAACTCTACATCCATGTCCATGAAGTGCTCAAATTCAGTGATTCCTTTATCTAAGGCTCTATTAGCTAAAGAATCAGCTAATTGATTACCTTCCCTAAGAATATGAGCATAAATCACTTGCCTCCCTCTCCCCAGAACCCTTATTTCTTAGATCCAGCCTGTTATACTCCAAGGAAGTTTCCAACCTTCAGCCAAAATCATCTGCACCAATGGAGAGTCTATTTGGATAATAATTCTTTCAAGATTCTTTGATATGCACCACTTTAGTCCTCCAAGATAGCCACTGTTTCTGCTTCATTGTTAGACACTTGACCAATTTCTTCAGCCTTTGTATGGATAAGATTTCCATGCTCATTCCTCACACAAAAGCCAAATGATCCTCTCCCGGGATTACCTCTAGATGCACCATCAGTGTTGCACAAGACCCAATCTTTGGGAGGAGGATTCCAAACCACCTTCCTGTAGGTCACCTTACTTCTGTATCCCTCCAACATTTCTAGTAAATCCTGCCATTTATTTGGAATAAGTTGAGTGGAAGGGTTCCTGAATCTGACTACATTTTGAATAGTGGCAAAAATTTGAAACTTGCATTTGGCTATAGTCCTCTTTTCTCCATGTTTAAGAGAATTTCTTCTCTTTGAAAGTTCCCAAATTACTATAGCAGACGCAACACAGTAAATTGGCTTCAACCTATTAGAGATAGGTTGTTGCCACCATTTACCTATGATCTGTTGCAACTGTAATCCCTCAATATTAATTCCTGCATGAGAAGCAAAAAAGGTCCATGTCCTATTAGCAGCATGTCACGACCCAACCCCGTGGGCCGTGACTAGTGCCCGAGCTGGACACCTATACACACTTACTTAGCAAATCAGCATATCAACGACTTATTCATGTCCAATATATATTAATTATTACGGATGTTAAGGGCGGATGTTATCTTAAGTGGTCGCATGTATCAAACACATCATATAGGAGCCACCAAAGCTGTCGTAGAACATATCGTCCAAAACATATATATCAGTATATATATACAAACAAGCCGTTAAGGCTGTCATAGCAAATAGGACCGCTTAGACGCAAACCACAGACATAACCGAACAATAGCGACCCATGACCCACATATATGTCTACAGGCCTCTAACAAACATAACAGAACCATATGATGGGACAGGGCCCCGCCGTACCCCTAAATAGTCATATATGCATGAATATGTACAACAGAAAGATCTGTACCAAAAGTATGGGCTCTGGAACGAGGGAGCACTTCAACACAGCAGAATGGATGGCCTACGCTGACGGACCGCTCACGTGCGCGTCTGTAACCTGCGAGCATGAAACGCAGCCCCCGAAGAAGAGGGGGTCAGTACGGAATATGTACTGAGTATGTAAGGCATGAAATACAACTGGAGAGATCATAACTGAAATAGAGATTCTAGGAGTCAAGTATCATAGCAAATAAACCACTGTACCTGTGCAGTACGAATCAGAATCAAGCATTCTCATATCACATACCGTACCCGGCCCATTTTGGGACTCGGTGATTGAAATCATGTCATCATGTCATCATGAATACATGTATACATATACCGTATCCGACCCTCTAGTGAGGGACTCGGTGAATAGAGTCATGCATATCAATATCATATATCATATATATACCGTACCCGACCCTCTAGTGAGGGACTCAGTGAGTGAATCATACCGTACCCGGTCCATTAAGGGACTCGGTGGACAGAATCATGCATGTGAACATCATATATCATATACATACCATACCCGGCCCTCTAGTGAGGGACTCGGTGAATCAAATCATCATATGCCCTCCTAGCCACCATAACACATCATCATATCATCATAAACATATACCTTACCCGGCCCTCTAATGAGGGACTCGGTGAATAATGCAGAGGAGTGCGCACGATAACATACCCGGCCCGAGACTCGGTGAATGGACATATTGAGGCTTGCACGAACAGAGTCGTGAGAAACTATATGCATATAAATCAAGACTCGATAGATAGGTGCGCAAATTGAAACTTGAGGATCATAACTGAAACAGATATTTACCAGGATCAAACATGATCTTTAAAAACAACAAAGCACTTGCCTTTTTAAAACGGAAATCATGTGTGTCATCAGCATAAATCAAAAATGTAAATCATGTATCAATATAATGCCGTGGAACGTACGGCCCGATCCATATATCATAATGTGTTAATGTAATGCCGTGGAACGTACGGCCCGATCCATATATCATAATGTGTCAATTCCAAGACTCGATGGACACGTATACTTTCCAACGCCCGAAGGCTCCGAAACAAGTTTCGGGTCAATCCGACTTAGTATGAGAAAGTTATGAGCATTTGAAGTACAGAACCTTCTACGAACATTTCAGAAGCCATTTTTGGAAAATCGAAGCACTAATCATATCAAGTACCTATGGGATATCGTATGGATCAAATCAAATATAGCCTTTGGAACCATATGTACATATCAAAGTGTATCAAGGACTTAACGGAATAGTCAGACGTGCTATCATTTGAAATCAAGACATTAGCCAAATCAATTATCTTTCGAGTGCCATTTGGAACATATCAAACAAACTTCGGACATCATAGGTATGCATCAACAGCATATGAAATAACTTTTGGAAGTCAAGGACATTAGCCATCCTAGTGGCTCTAAGAATAGGAATTTCTTTGAGATCATACATATGCGTTCTTTTGCTCGTTACATAAAGATCATGCCAAAGAAAGAAAGGTAAGCCTTACAGACCTTGCCCGCTTTCTATGCTAATCCGAACTTAAGTCTTTCGCTTCGCAAGATCTACAACAATATTCATATATACCGAACATTAGCCATAAACACTTAGAGTCCAATTCTAAACCAACACTTAATCTACAGAAATTTCGGCTGCATTTCCCCTGTAAATGCAACATCCCCGAGAATTCAACTCGGCCAAACATACAACAACCAATCCGAGAATTATACTCGGCCAACTTAGCAATAATAATGCCAACAATTATTCCAACAATATCGACAATCAATTCAAAACACATTCCAACGTTAACAACTTCTTTCTACAATTTCGACGGCATTCCATTTATGTTATATTCGTAATTGCTTACATATTCCAGTTCTAATCCGCAACCATTCAAACAATATTCAAGAATACTTCAAACAATCCGTACAATATTCACAATAATTCAACCCATATGCTATGCCACCCGAAATCTTCCAAATGGAATAAGGACAATAACAACACATTTTCTTCCTTCAATTTCATGAACTTCACCAACAATTCACACACTAACAACATTGTTTTCCATAATTACAAGAAGACTATATTCAATTCACATTAACTTCTAAAACAACTCTCCATCCCTTACAACTTCACTAGAATCATTAGGCTTCCATTTTTCGTCATAGATTCCATTACAACAACAATCAAAATACTAAGAAAATTGTTTCATTCTCTTATACACTACACCATATTCACACGGCCACAACACCATATATTCGGCCACCACATAGCATCCATGTTTTCATGATTTTCATTCATTTCTACGTACTACAACATACACAACCATCCATAACATATAAAAAGAAGATTAAATCTTACCTTTTTCCTTCAACTTCTCACTTGGCTAGGGTTGTGAATTTGCAACAAAGAGTAGTTTTCTTGCTCCAACAATTATACCACGTTAAAGAGGACCTTTGAATTAGTAGGAATGCTAGAAGAAAATATTTTTTTGGATCAAAATGGAAATCCTCAATTTTTTGCCTCTTGGCCGAATGGCCCTTTATGTTTGGTCTTTCTTCAAGTTTCTTGAAGATTCTAAATATGAAGATGATAAATATGGTCCAATTAATCATCTTATACACTTATATTAACTCCCATGTGGGCTTGGCGCAAACCCCTTGGACGGCCACTTTGGCCCTTTTGGTTCAAGTCCATTATTTTTTTTGGAATTTATGAAAAATTATTCTCCAAATTCCAAGTTTGCCCTTAGCCTTCCTCCATATTTTCTATGAGCCGTCTTGCAAATTTCCCTTTTTGCCCCTAGCCTTTCTTAATATTTTCACATCAAAATTTGCATAAGCAACTTGTGTGCTAAACAAAATTAAAATATAACCTTGTCCTTAACTTCCCGCAATTATCTTGGATTATCCAAATGCACAAAAATCCGGATATAACACAGCAGAAGACCTAGCAAAAGTATGTTGGATTGTTTGCTAAATAGGATTTGTGCAACACCAACATCTTGAGGCTAGGTTGATTTGCATTCTCTTCAAAACATCATCCAAAGGCACTTTGAATTTCCAACATCTCCACATGAAGAATGGCATCTTCAACGGAAGTCCTTTTACCCAAATGTACTTATATACCTCACTCTCCTGACACGTCAATGTTAAATAATCCCATGTTGTCTTGACAGTAAATTCTCCTTTGTTATTCAACAACCACCATACTTTATCTATGACCTTTCCTTGAGATACAACTGGTGGTTTTGTGATATCACAATATGTTGAACCATATCTTCAGGTAAACAATTCTTTATTCTATCCACATCCCAATTTCCTTGTCTGACCAACTCATGAACATTCTAAATTCTATCATCATAAGTGTCCCTAGTAATAAGATGACACAAAGCGCCCACACGTGTCCAATTATCATACCAGAATAGGGCACTGCCAATCTTCAATTGCCACCAAATATGATGTTCTACTAAATCCCCAGCTTTAAGCATCTTCTTCTAATTTTTTGATCCATATTTCCATTGTACTACCACTACATATTCTTTCATGCAGTATTTATTACTCATGAATGCACTACATAAAGTTGGTGAAGTTCTAAACTTCCACCATATCTTGCAATACAAGGCCATTGAGACATCATGTAATGATCTAAAACTCAATCCTCCCTCCTTTTCTGGTAGACACAAATTCTTCCATGCTGACCAATGACTACTCTTTCTTCCAGTAGTATTATTCCAGAAAAATTGTGCAAATAACTTATGCATTTGATTGACCACACAATTTGGAGGGTTTAGAGCAGATAAGAGATGAATTGGCATTCCTTGTAACACATGTTTAATGAGAACAACTCTACCCCAAAGGATAGCATCTTTCCTTTCCATGACTGCAATCTATTCATAGTTTTGAGCAAAATGATATTGTAGAAAAATCTTTTTCCTTCTCCTGTAAAAGATGGGACAACCTAAATAGGTAAAAGGAAACTCTTTCCTGCCAAAACCAGTACTCACTTCCACAATCACACTTATATCTCCTGTGACATTATGAAGCATGTAAACAGAACTTTTCTCTCTGTTTATTTTTTGCCCTGATGTTTTGTCATATTTCCTCAACACCTCCATGATTAATTGTAAAGACATAACATCTGCTGAGGTAAAAATGATCATGTCATCTGCATAAGCAAGATGATTCACCTTGGGACTCCATTTTGGGAGTCCATAACCTATAAACTGTTGCACCTGATGTAACTGATTAAGGGGTCTAGACAGAACCTCTGCAATTAATATGAACAATGTAGGAGATAGGGGATCACCCTGTTTTACCCCCCTAGAAGATTGAAAAAAATCATACTGCTATCCATTTATCAATATCGAGTACTAGTTCTTGCTAACACTCCTGAAAATCATGTCCACTACTTCATGAGAAGAACCAAATTGCCTCATTACCTTGGTAAGAAATAACCTTGTAACTCTGTCACAAGCTTTTGCAATGTCCAACTTCATCACCACATTAGCTGATTTGGTCCTCAATCTTATATCTGCAAGTATTACTTGAGTCAACAAAATATTGTCAACAATGATTCTCCCTTTTACAAACTTGCTTAATTAGGAGAAATTAGTTCTTCAAAACCTTCTGCCAAATCAGTTCCTCAAAACCTTCTGCCATTCTCTCATGAATTAACCTTGAGAAAATCTTATTATTAAAATTACTCAAGCTGATGGGTCTCATGTCTGAGAAAGTTGTAACGTTTTCTTTCTTTGGCAAGAGGACCAAAGTATGATTCACAAATCTTGGAAATTCATTACCACAAAAAAAGCATCTTACCATATTAGCCACATCCTCTCCAATGATATCCCAACAAGATTGGTAGAATAAACCTGTAAACCCATCAGGGTCAGCAACGCTTTTTCCTTTGAGCTTAAAAACAATATCTTTTACTGTAACATCCTATCCGTTGGCATTAGGACTCGTCGTAGTAAAACCATATGAGTTTGAAGGGATTAAGGTCACTGATGAGGCTATAGCAGGTTTATGACACTGTTATTGTAAGACCTCGTGGGTTTGATAACATTTGATATATATATATATATATATATATATATATATATATATATTATTTTAAGTAAAACCTTTTAGTAAAGATTTGATAAGTAAGATTTTGGGTACCTACTAGAAGTACTACTTCCGGATATGCTTTAAATTATACACATGATATGTGATGTTGGTCTAAAGTTGCATATATTTAGCTATTAGTTGTCTCACATTTTAGTACTTTTAATTGTCTTTTGAGTATTAATTGTAATGAGTTGTTCTTAATATTATATTTTATTTTGTAGGAATAAAACGGTGTGAAGATGAAGAAACTTGGACCAAAATTAGATGCAAAGTGTTGAAATTGAGAACAAAATAAATAAAGAAACAAGCAGTTGAATGGAGAGATTACAATAATTTAATCATTGAATACATACAAGAAATGGTGGAATAAATAAATGAAAAGATCACGAGAATTGAAAAAGTAAGAGAACAACAGTGCATAGTGAAGAACAAAAGAAACAAAGGGAATCACACCAGGCAGCCACCGACTGAAGCAAAAAAATTGAGATTGCAGCAACCATCAGGCGATCCATTCGCGATGCAGAAGGAAAGCGAGAGGCCGCAGTACTTTGCGCGATCCTTCCGCGATGCGGAAGGAAAGCGGGGTTCTGTGCAGCTTCCCGATTAGACTACAATTTGGATTCCTTATTTATTATTTTTACCCTAGCCTATATATACACGTTTTTATAGTTGAGAACGGTATTCTGGGATTATTCAAGGATTTGTAAGCCACCGTTCTCCTTTTTCTTTTTCTAGGTTATTTTATTTTTCATCTTTTTCAACCCTAGTTTATTCATGGCTTCTTTTGTCTATGATCGAACCATGAGTAGCTAATCTCCTAATTCTAGGGTTGTGGCGAAAGACTTGAAAGTTGATGTGATGACAATTATTATCTATTGATTTTCCATATTGTGGGTTGCTTATTTATTCTTGGTTTTAATTGTTTGATTATCTGGCCAATAGTTAGACACTATCTGTGGTGCGTGGATTGAACTTGAGAAAGGGAATTCACGTACGTAATAAGAATAAATAGAGTTTGTTCGATTTAATCGTTTTGCTACTGAGGATAGAGATATACCCGTTAGCCCTACTTAGTTGAATACGGTGGAATAAAGGCGTTCTTGTTACATCTAATGACCATAGAGATATAGGCATTAAGGCAACATCTACAGGCTTGTGAGTAGTTCGAGAGAATATCATAAAGCATAGTCAACCCGTCAACTAGTAACCCCGGAAATAAAATAGGTGGAATTGTCTGAAGATCAACTGGATTGTCGAAAGCCATAACCCTAGATCTTTCTCTCATCTGAAAATTCTTACAATCTTTGTCAAGATAGTCCCAGTCACAAAAACACCCATCACAAATTGTTTACTTTTCAGTTTTACTTTAGTACAACAAACATCTTGATTTTCACTTTCTTGAATAGTTTCATTCGAATTTGATTTAGTTTAACAGTAGAATCTAAGTCTCTGTGGGATCGATATCTGGACTTAACAGTCTATATTACTTGTACGACCACGTATACTTGCGTGTGCGTTTGGGAACAACAAGTTTTTGGCGCCGTTGCCGGGGACTTAGCAATATTACTGTTTTTCTAATTTGGATTTTAGAATTTCTATTCAAGTTTTTATTTATTTATTATTATTTTATTTTATTTTTAATTATATATTTTTGTTAGTTTGCTTGATATGGCATCTTGGAGTAAAAATTGGTCGAATATTGGTTGTTCCTATTTTGGTGATCCTTGTTTGATTTGTGGGGGACCCCACTTGTGGCAACACTGTCAAAATATTTCCGGGAATGGGTTGTGTGCACCTTCCCAATCTTTTGAGTGGAATATTTGTAAAATATGTGGTGGTCAATATGGTCATTCGAATGGTTGTCCTAACTCTTACTCCCCATCCTCGAGCCCCTATTATGATTCTCCTGTTATTTTTGACGTTGACAGGAGTAACGAAGTGGAAGATGTGGAAAGTATTGCTCGGGTTAGCGATATGATGAAGCAAATAGGGGAGCAAATGATGGAGCATGATGCATTAATGAGAGAGCAAAACACAGAAATGTGGAAAGCCATAGAGAGGATTCGTGCCAAACTCAAAGAGATGCGGGCCGAGGCTAGAACTTGTAATGATCTACAAATTACAGGCTTAGCCAATACTCAAGACGAACCTCAAACAGAAGAAGAGAGCGAGTTCCCACAAGTAGATAGCTTTGAAGAAGCGGAGATAGTGAGCCAATATTGGCTAACAGAACAAGCTCAACAAATGAAATTTCATGGGTTTCTCCGTGATGGTCTTACAAACATGGCTACACAACTGATAGAAGGTAGAACTGAGCTCGAACAAGAGATAGACCAATTTGGCTTAGATATCCATGGCTTGCAGGTACAAATGAAAAAAAAGGTTGAGGCGTCTGATGACCAACTACATATTACCTTGGATAGTGGCCCGCATGTGAAGCAGATAGAGGAATTCCAACCATTCGATCAGATCTTTGTTGATGATGTCATTGTTGAGGAGGTATACAAAAGTGAGGATGTTAGAAATAATGCAGTTTTAGAGTTAGAGCGTGTTGGTCCTCGTTCTAAACATTTTTCCACATTATGCGTGGTTGGAGACATGGAAATCGAGCCTTCCACATTGATGAAGAAGTGTATAGATGAGGAACAAGAGCCTTACATCCTGAAATTTGCCACACCGAAAAGACAAAGCGACATTCCTCACTTAAGGGCCAAGAAGTTCAAGAAACGATATCTATTGATTGGTTCCTTTATATTCACACCACCGCCCCAGAAGCGTGATAGAAAATTGGATGCAAAATTAGGGGTGAAATTCATAAGTTCGAGGTGGAGGAAAAAGTTAATTTATGTCATGCCATGACGATTAGGGGAAGTCTGAGTACCCAAAGTTGAAAGTCGAGAAGCATGCTAGAGTTTTAAGTGTGGGGTCATTCGCCCCTTGACGATGAGGACGACTAGGCCCTAGGGGGCCCCAGGGAGTAGTTCTTACCTCGCTTGTGCTTTATTTGTTTTCAAGTTTACCTGCATTGAGGGCAGTGCATACCTTTAAGTGTCGAGTGGGGAACTACGTCCCTGGTTTGTAACACCATGTTTTGAGGTTGCGGATGATGATTAGTATGCCGTAGGATTTTTTTTTAGGATTTCTTTTAGTTTTGCATCTTAGTGTCGAAAAAAAAAAGATTTTATTTTCTTTTTTTTCGTTGATAACTTCTTAAGTCCCTCATTAGTAGGCATTCATCATCCACCCCCTTTGGTTTTCTTATGGCCTCGGTTCTTTCCCGAGGGGGGGCCTTTGAACCGGGCGTAGGTAGATTTTTTTTTTAGTCATAGGAAGGGCTGTTCCTGATGACGGGTGGATGACAACCTGCTTGAGGGAAATTAGTCCGTAGGCTAGGTGCATTCAAACGCTAGGTGCACGGGATAGGTGAAGTCTTGGCATATGAGTGATCTTGAAATATTTTGTGAAAGCATGCCGTGAAACTGTATTACTTTTCTTGGAAGCATGTGAAAATGGTTTTCGTGTTGACTCGTATGACCCACTTGGCATTGTTGATTTCCATTGTGTTTGATTGTTTCGAGGGACAACCGGATCCCTCTTGCGTTAATTATGTGCCATGTGTGAGTAAGGTTTCGTATTTGAATCCATGTTTGGTATTGACATCTAGAACTTGCCCTGTGTGTTCGCAAAGCGAAATGAAGTTCGGTTGAGCCTAGAAAATGATAGAGGTGTTTTTTTGATTAGTCACTAAAAATCCTAAAAAGTTATCCCACCAACTTGCAAGTAGCACCCTAGTTAACCCTTTTGAGCCTTTAGCCTTTTCTTTGATAGCAGTTAATTAGCCTTTACCCCTTCGTTCTATAAAACTTGATTTTTGATCCAAATACTCTATGAGCACTTTAATCATTTACATGTATAATGGGAGTTGGGAGGTGAAATAAAAAGGGGAAATGGTTGTTAATTGTAATCTAGGAAGACAATGGGAGCACCGAATGAACATAACTAATTCACGTGTTAGCTGGGAATTGAAAGAAAAAAAAAAGAGAAAAGAAAGAAATCTGAAAAAAAAAAAATTAGCGAAAAAAAAAAAAAGAGTTTCCCTTCTAACTTGTGTAACTTCTAAAAAGAGTGGTGCTTAAACAAATAAAATGGGTGAATTGGGAGAAATTCAAAGGTTGGTTGGTGTTGAATAAGGGCTAATAAAGAAATTGTGCGAGAATGATAAAAGTATATGTATTAAAGTGCTTAGGGAGGTTAGTCACTATTATCTAAATAATTCCTACCCGTCCCTCAGCCTACATTACAATCCACGAAGTCCTACTTGATTCTAGGTTCGTCTTACTTGTATTAGTGGAGGGATTACACTACGGGCAAGCCTATGGTATGTCGTATTTTACATGTGATATTCTTTGTGAGAGTGAGCGTACTTATTGATTTTAGGTCCATTGATTTAAACATATGTGATTCTTGAGAGATATGGACTACTTTATTTTGGTGAGGGCACATAATTAGCAATAGAGTGGTGAAGTGTTGATTTCTTGATCATAAGGTTGCTTACATGTTTTAAAGTGGTGTCGTTGGGTCAATTGGTTTTAAAAGTGAAGTGTTTTTTCAGGAAGGTGGTCCTTGGATGCCAAACATTGAAAATTTTAAATCTTTGGCTTGGCTTTCACAACTTGGCTCGTTGTTTTGGTTTTGAAAATTTTCTCTTGAGATAGTCATGCTAGCCAAATCCCGTTGCAGACCTGTTTGAATGAGTTGAACTAGAAGTGGTGGTGTTCCTAGACTTGATTTATTGAGAGTGATTTTACTACTTACTCGAGGACGAGCAAGAGTCTAAGTGTGGGGTGGTGATGTTGGTCTAAAGTTGCATATATTTAGCTATTAGTTGTCTCACATTTTAGTACTTTTAATTGTCTTTTGAGTATTAATTGTAATGAGTTGTTCTTAATATTATATTTTATTTTGTAGGAATAAAACGATTTGAAGATGAAGAAACTTGGACCAAAATTAGATGCAAAGTGTTGAAATTGAGAACAAAATAAATAAAGAAACAAGCAGTTGAATGGAGGGATTACAATAATTTAATCATTGAATACATACAAGGAATGGTGGAATAAATAAATGAAAAGAGCACGAGAATTGAAAAAGTAAGAGAACAACAGTGCATAGTGAAGAACAAAAGAAACAAAGGGAATCACACCTGGCAGCCACCGACTGAAGCAAAAAAATTGAGATTGCAGCAACCATCAGGCGATCCTTTCGCGATGCAGAAGGAAAGCGAGAGGCCGCAGTACTTTGCGCGATCCTTCCGCGATGCGGAAGGAAAGCGGGGTTCTGCGCAGCTTCCCGATTAGACTAGAATTTGAATTCCTTATTTATTATTTTTACCCTAGCCTATATATACACGTTTTTATAGCTGAGAACGGTATTCTGGGATTATTCAAGGATTTGTAAGCCACCGTTCTCCTTTTGCTTTTTCTAGGTTATTTTATTTTTCATCTTTTTCAACCCTAGTTTATTCATGGCTTCTTTTGTCTATGATCGAACCATGAGTAGCTAATCTCCTAATTCTAGGGTTGTGGCGAAAGACTTGAAAGTTGATGTGATGACAATTATTATCTATTGATTTTCCATATTGTGGGTTGCTTATTTATTCTTGGTTTTAATTGTTTGATTATCTGGCCAATAGTTAGACACTATCTGTGGTGCGTGGATTGAACTTGAGAAAGGGTATTCACGTACGTAATAAGAATAAATAGAGTTTGTTCGATTTAATCGTTTTGCTACTGAGGATAGAGATATACCCATTAGCCCTACTTAGTTGAATACGGTGGAATAAAGGCGTTCTTGTTACATCTAATGACCATAGAGATATATGCATTAAGGTAACATCTACAGGCTTGTGAGTAGTTCGAGAGAATATCATAAAGCATAGTCAACCCGTCAACTAGTAACCCCGGAAATAAAATAGGTGGAATTGTCTGAAGATCAACTGGATTGTCGAAAGCCATAACCCTAGATCTTTCTCTCATCTGAAAATTCTTACAATCTTTGTCAAGATAGTCCCAGTCACAAAAACACCCATCACAAATTGTTTACTTTTCAGTTTTAGTTTAGTACAACAAACATCTTGATTTTCACTTTCTTGAATAGTTTCATTCGAATTTGAATTAGTTTAACAGTAGAATCTAAGTCTCTGTGGGATCGATATCTGGACTTAACAGTCTATATTACTTGTACGACCACGTATACTTGCGTGTGCGTTTGGGAGCAACAATATGATGAAGTTTATACATGAGATTTTTCTTTATTATAAAGATAGAAATTATTTTCTCATAAGAAAAGAAAGTTATCTTTTTACTGTTTTGAGAACTTATAGTACAAAAATTTGTACTCTTGATATTTGGTTGGAAAAAAATTAAAATTTGATAAGATATAATTTTTATCAATATCTTAATCTTTATGAAGTATTAGTATACATTTTAATTTAATAAAATACTTGTGATTTATTGGGATATGATTGACACGTCAAAAGTTGGTTAATTAAGGGATATATAGAATAAAATATAAGTCCATATATATATATATATATATATATATATATATATATATATATATATATATATAGTAACTTGTTCCACTGTTATCAAGATTCAGGCAGCAACATATTGTGTATATCATTTATTAGACAAAAATTAGTAATCATAAAAATGGCTGCTACGTTAGAATTTTTGATAAAAATGTACTCAAAGTTTTCCACCGCCCTTGGCCCGTGTTTTAATAATCTTTATCAATTAACAAATGTATCACTTTAAGTCAAACACACACCGATACAATTTGTTTTAAGAGATGGATTTGTATAATTTCTTCAACAGTAAGGAGTCTCTACGGCAAAGAGGGAATTTGTTTACAAAAGTTGCTAAAAGTTCCTCAATATCAATGAAGTGCAGTAAATGTTCTCCGGCTTTCTCCAAGATCAAGTTAGCTTCCTTCATCGATTTCATGATTTTAACGTCAGTTTCTATCGAATCTTAGTAAGTCGGAGATTTCTTCATAGTGAAGTGAGGTGTACAAAGCTTAATTATGGTCATCCAAGGTAAGAATTCTTACTTTCTCTATGTGTATGAGCTTATATGAGATTTAGATATGCTTATTCTAGTAAGAGCTCACGGGACGGTGATCGGAAGCCATGAGTTCAATTGTTGGAGTTGTTATAGGTTGATTTCGGATTATTCTTGATGTGTTAGAATTCTTTATATGTTGTTGTGGTTGTATTTATATGTTGTACAACGTTGGTATGGAGACGAGAGAGATTTGGTAGCTCGTATAGAGCTTGTTTGTTGTTAAAAGTAGGCCAGGTGTGGAGTACACCATTGTACATAGCTTCGGGAGCTCATCGCTCTTTGATTGCTTGAAAATAGTGTATTTATAGCTGTAGTATGTCCTTGTGTTGTTGGTCTTGTTGGTTGAGTTTTGGTTGTTAAGAATAGGGAGTGATGCTGCCCAAGTTTAAATAAATGAGTTGCTAGTGTGGAGATTTTACTAAGTCTCCGAATGGTATTAACCATATGCCTTATTGTGCTTATGCAGATTAAACTCCATTGTGTGCTGCGTTGGGAAGTACCGTAGCTTGAGGAGATTAAGGTATGTTAAGGCTAGCCTTTCCTTCATTCTTTTGGCATGGTCTATATGGAAACAAAATGTAACCAAATGTTCCTCATAATGACTTTATTCCTAGAAGTGTTAAGAGCTTATGTCTTTGTTTCCCATATGATGATATTGATCATGTCCTGAGATCCTAAGTCCCGAAGGGGCATATATATAATGTTTCATATTTTTTATACATTTTTCATAAGGATTCTAAGTCCCGAAGGGGGTTTATGATTATAAGAAGATGTTCTTAACAAGGTAGGAAGGTAACGACTAAAAAGTCACTTCGAAGGGAGTTCCGAGTTTCATAAGTCTTTTCATGCATCATTTATACACACATATTTATATACTTACGCATCATGATATTATGGGGCATGGGAAGGGCTGTGGTGTTATATACGCAAACCACCTGATCAGCTGGTACATGATGATTATGATGCCTGAAGGGGCCGATATGATATGATGCTTGACGGAGCGAATAGGTAAAGGCATATATATACATACATATATGATATTCTACAGTGAAACTTTCTTCAACAAATAACCAAATCTTCCCAGTATTATTAATATCAGCTATTTACATATGTAATTTTTCTTTATAATCATCAATTGAATCAGAATTCTGAAAAGGCTCTAGCAACCCAATAAAACCAAACTGATACTATAAATGCATACTTAATAATCTTGGAAAAGAATCCATAGTATTAAAAAATCTAATATTCCAGATTAAAGCATTCATATCAAACATTGTTCTTATATAGGGCTCTTTTAGTTTGGTATCCTCCTGGAGGAGCATTTGTATCTTTTGTTTTTTTATCTTATTGCCTTTACCTCCTTTGTAACACTTAGGAGATATATCCCCTTGGTTTCAGGTCTGTTGAAAATGTTGTTGTAATGATTGCCCATCAATGTCTTTCTCTCCACTCTGCTGCTGTATCTCCTGGTTCACTTGTTTAGAATTTTGGTCATTCCCTTTCATATTCTCCTTATTGCTACTATCATTGACTTGTTGTGACACCTTATTAGATGATCTTTGTTGCACTGAACTGTTACTCATCTTTTCTTCTTCTTGTTCCTTTTCTAAATGTGCTTTGTTGACCTCATAAGATCTGCTGGACCTGTTACTACCTTGTGTACTCTGAGGTAACATCTGTACTTTTATGTTTTCTTCTTCATCCTTACTTATTGCCTGCTCTCCTTCTGCCACAGTTCCTTTACTTGTTGCTGATGCTCTTGCTACATTGCCCATGACTTCCTCATTGATTGTATCAGCATCAAATATTTCCTGTCTTTCTTTCGTTATGCTTTTATTTCCTCCTGAATCTACCGTTGAGAATTCCTTGTTTGTTTGCTTGTCTTTTCCTGATGCATCTGTACTTGCCTGCTCCTCTTTATCCACCTGATACTTGCTTACGTTTGCATTCAAACCTGATTGAGATGGTGATACCTCTTTCCTTGCTTTCTTACCTAATTGATTACTTATATCTGATTAAGTAATATCTGCAATCTTGTCCAGCTTCCTGTTACTTTTCTGTATGTCCCCTGTATTACCAACTTGAATCTGAGTCTCCAAAACTGTATCTTGTTCTTTATCATTATCAATTACAACCCCATTCTTTTCATTTGTACTTGCATCATTTCCTTCTTCCCTTAATGCTTCAAAAGTATTCTGAACTAACACTCCCTCTTTTTGAGTATTTTCCTTTCCAACCTCTGCAATTATAACTCTACATTTATCCTTAATATACTTGTTTTTCCTCCTTAACATCCACTCCTGTTTCCCGTGATTATGCCACCCTCTTGGCTTGTTTTCATGTTGTTGTTAAACTGGCTCTGCTTGTAAATACTTCATTTCCTCCTTATGCTTCTTTCGTAACTCAGGATTCAAAACCTTATATTCTTCCTCTCCATGAACCTGTAACTTGCATTGCTTGTAATATTTGGGAAGGTAATCATAATTAATCATTATCCATTTTGATTCTTTCTTTCCAGTGCTTTCATCAATTTCACAGATATTGATTCTTTTAGGATGCTCTGCTAAAATGCCAATCTGTACCTTTACCTTGGCACAACTAGGCCTAGTTCTGTTAGCAGTTGCCAAATCTACAGTTAAAGGTTTACCCATAGTAGATGCCATTGTGAAAACAACCTCCTTGACAAAAAGATTTGGAGGTAGTTCAGGAAAACTGATCCAAGCTATTGCTTTGTAGTTTCCTCTTCTGGTTTAAATCAAGGGTCCCAAATTAAGGGCCTCATCTGACAATATCTCTCTTTTACTTTCAGGTAATAAGCAGGAGTGGAAAGCATTCTTACATAATCTTCAAACAGAGATAGTATAATAAGGATATACCTCTCCTCTATTAGACCAATTGTAGCTCTTCCTTTGATACCATATTTTATAGGAATTATGTCTCTTAATTCTTTCATGCTTATGATATCATAGGAGAATTTACCAAGAACGACCCATTGAAGATCTTCTTTCAAAATCATTTGTTGTATCTCTGTAGAGTTCCATTCAATATAAGGCTCACCATTTACAGTCACCATTTACAAATGTAACAGGCTTGGAAAAGATTTTAATTTGATCAGCTTCTTGAGTTGACATTGGGGGTTACAAAAGATCTGCATACTTACTTTTTTCTATAGGCAAAATACTAGGCTCGCACACAGGTTGTTTTCCCGACTGTGATCTTTCATCCTTTGTATAAGAATCATTAATAACTGATGGCAAAATGTTTTATAGGATGTTGATCGTTAGTCTAGGTATTGTGACATATGCGTAGGCAAACTGGCAGGTTTCTTAACAAAATTGTTGGATATAGTAGGAAAATGGTTTATTGATGGTGGAACAGTCACAGGTGGTGTTGTTCATGTTCTTATGGTATTGTTAATCCTTATCTCATGATTATTGGTTATTGACCTCATATTATGGTTATTGATCTTATTGTTGATGTTGATCTAATCTTATGATTATTTTTCCTTCAAGGTGAGATATGTCCATATATTAGTTCCATAATGACAAGGAGAGGTTTACCGACCTTACGTCACTCTGATAGAGTCATAGCTTTTATTTGGGCTCTTATGCATGCTTATATATATATATGTAGCTATTTTCCCACTCTGAGCCGCACTATAGTCGGCCGGGTATGGCACTTATTGTGCTATCACTGATCAGTTGGGTATTTCACGTGGAGTCCTAAAAGGGCCAGGTATGTTTCACACCGAGCCTCGAAAGGGCCGGGTATGTTTCACACCGAGTCCCGAAAAGGCCGGGTATATTTCACACTGAGTCTCGTAAGGCTCAGGTACGTTAAACATCGAGTCATGAAAAGGCCAGGTACGTTATGATGATGATATGATGATAACACCGAGCGTATATGGTCCGGTACGGTGTATGTAGATATATATATATATATATATATATATATATATTTATATATATGTATGTATGTATGAAAATATTTTTTTACAAAAGGCAAGCATGCATGACATCCTCCTTAAGAAGCATTCAAAGGTATAACTTGATCTCTCTTATCTTGTATTATCTCCATCTTTTCATTATGTTATTATTCATGCCTTACAATACTCAGTACATTATTCGTGTTGATGTCCTTTTGTTTTTGGATGCTGCGTTCATGCCCGCAACTAGATAGGGACAGTTCAGACTCATAGGCTACCATCTCAACAGTTATACATGAGCACTCCACTTATTCTGATGTTGCAGTCCAGTTGGTATGATCGTTTTTGTGTATAGATGGGTATGACGGGGTCCTGTCCCGTCTTTATTATGTTATGCACTCAGTAGAGTCTCATAGATAGATATGCACAGTTAGATGTCTTATGGTCATCTCGGTTTATATTCTGTTGTATCACTACTACGAATAGCCTTGCCGGCATATGTACTTTAGATTAGCTGGATGACCTATGTATATTAGGTTTTGGGTCTGTGTCCCATACAACTTATGGTATCTACGAGTTACTATTATGTCCCACTTAGGTATGACTAAGAGATGCATATATGTGGTGTTTAATAGGTTAGCTCCGGGTGGTTGTCATGGCCCTCTGGTTGGGACGTGACAAAATGGTTCAGAGATACATTCTCTTGATTACACAAAGGGAATAGGAGGCCAGTTGATACTCCCCACCTTGATAATCTTCCTTTTGTAGCTATTACACAAAGGGCATAGGAGGCCAGTTGATACTCCCCACCTTGATAATCTTCCTTTTGTAGCTAACCTGTCCAACATAAGATAGTCTTCCTTTGTAAAGTTACCCTGCAGTTTTTTATACACCTTTCCTAATGGAAAATTTCTCCATCAGTTCTGTATCTTCTTCACTAATACCCATTGATGCCAAGTAACTTTTAGCCTAAAAAATCTTTTATATCACCCAAGATGCACTCTTTGGTGCTACCTCCCACACCGTGCTCTCTTTTATGTAAAAGCATAGACCCATTGCACCCATAGCTTCTCCTTGTTCTTACACAATTGCTAGAGGGGTTTTCAAATAGCTGATTTGTTCCAAAGTGTCACAATGATTTGATTTAGTCCCCTAGCAACCATAGGACAACATAATTTCTCCCAATCTATGAGAGTCTTGCTGGAAAATTCAGCAGTGCTAGTCCCCAGAAATTCCTACAAATAGTGTCAATGAACTTAGTGATATTCTTTGGTAACACAAAACACCTAGACCCAAAAAGTTTGAATTGTAGGAAAGTTCGTTCCTAATCCTATTTTCCCGTTTGAATTGCAGTAATGTCGATGAAGAGAAAAGCCTCAGGCAATAGAAGTGTAGGGACAGCTCTGAGGGTGGATGTTAAAACACCACAACCCGCCAATGCAAGTCAGAGGGTAATAGAAGAAAGGAGGAGAACTATAAGTTACACGATTAAGACAGAACCCTCAGAGATCAGGACTTCTCTTATGGAGGATCCGTTTGAGGGCTCATATGAGACACTTGTCTGAGCGGCTTTGGTTATGACCTCACCACAGATCTTAGTTTCGCATTTGGGGCCTGTTGAGCAGGATGTGGGGGGAGCAGAGCAGGGGTTGACACGTCCAGTTTCCCCTCAGGTTCAACATTATATTAGGGCCTCTACGGACGTTAGCGTTACAGAGGTACCAGCTAGCCTAAGTCTTAGGAGTCTGTTAATCAGGGATCGCCAGTATATGTTATGAGATATGTACAAGAGGAATATGATAGACATAACAAGAGAAGGAGAGTAGTTGATGAATATAGGAAGGTTTCGCTTTAAAGCGTATCTGATCAAAGCTCTCATGTACAGGACCAGATTGCTTACAGGTATACTAACCCCCCCCCCCCCCCCCCCCAATTGAAATTGCTTGTGTTTATAAGTATGTATTTTATGGCCTAGAGTCCTATTATTTACTCGACAAATAAAGGTTACAGGAATTTGATGTTGAAGGGGGATCAAAATAGAAGTGACGAAACCGTGACGCCGTTTAGATGTCACTAATGAAGGCAATATAACGTACTATTTCATCCCCCTCCCTCTAGTGATATCGGATCAAGGTACCCTAGGTTTACTTTATGCCAAATACCCGAGCGAAAGAAAGTCAGAAGTAAGGCTTAGATACTTATGGCAGGATATATGGTACAAATGTGTAAGTAAGAGCTCATCGAAGTGGGTAATGTTGGTGAAAAGATAGCTCAGGATTCAAGTAAGGATGAACAGAAATAAGAAGAATTAGTAATTCTAAGAATATCTCGGGCAAGTTTCAAGAATGATTATGAGAAAAAGTGCTAACAGATAAATTGGATGGAAATCAAGTCGAATAAGTTGTTATATCCGGCATTTTTGAATATTCGGAAAAATTCGAGATAACTTGATTTGTAATGAATGAGGCCATATTTGGACCTTACTTGGTATGAATGTGTCGGCTATGATAACGTTGGTGTGGAATTACGAAAGGAGACCAAGGACAAAATTGAAATTTTGGAAACTTGTTCCATGAATTACAATTTATTTAGCCTACAATTGGACTCAAAAAATAAGTTAGAAAATGAGGCCCAAAAGGGTGAGGCCCAACCGGCCATAGGGGGTCCAAACCCATAAGAATTCTTCTTATATTGTTAATTATATATATTGGATAAGCTTGTAAGAAGCTTCAAGAAATAAGGAGAAAGAACAAAAGAAAATAAGAGAAAAAGAAAAAAGAGCTCACGGCCTAGGAGAAAAAGAGAAAGGAGAAAGAAGAAAAAATTCTTGGAGCTTGATTCTTGGTTGAAAAATCCATCCCTTTTGGAATTTCTACTTAGCTCAAGATTCTCTTCAAGGTGATACAATTATTTTGGCAAGAAACTACCAATTGTGGCAAGTGGAAGAGTTGAGAAAAGCTAAGAATTTTATCATTTTTAAGCCATGGAATATATGTATATATGTTGTAGTGTGTGGGAATGAATGAAAAACATGAAAATTTTGTGTGTTGTGGTTGTATGTATGTTGGCCGAATATAAGCATATATATTGCATGATTATGGTGACTTGAATTCATGTTGAAATTTAGTTGTAGTGTGGTAGAAATTGTATTAGAAATGAAAGTGGAATGAATTGTGGAAGTTGGAGAAACATAGGTTGTAGCCGTGTGGTGTTGTGTGGTGATGGAATATGAATTTAATCTTGTTAATATGTTAAGTGTGTTATGGTGAAATGAATGGAAAAATAATAGTCTTTGTTGTCATGGAAAAATGGTTACTAAGTTGTTGAAGGAAATTATGCAACCTTGTTATAGCTTATGTAAAAATGGAAATGGAAGTGTTAAGAGGAAAATTATGAGTAATGTTGATGAATTTGGAAGATGGAATGGTATAATGAACTTGTATGTTGAAGGTTAGGAGAATTGGATAAATTGTGGCTTTGATGGAAAGTTTGTAAGTTTGCATATCTTATGTATATCTTGTGAGAATGGTGTGATATGCCTACAAATCGTGTTGTAATGAATTTGATGGGTAATGAACATCAAAATAATAAGTTTGGTTTGGAAGTGTAAGGTCGGAACGGAAAATGTTAAGTTATGACGGAAAGTTGGCAAATTGTGCCTTATTATGTATTTCGAGCTACTTGTCGTTATTATGAATATTGTTGTTGGGTTGTGTTGATTGTTTGGATGTGTTTAACTTTTGGGGATGTCATATATACAGAGGAAATGCTGCCGAAATTTCGGTAGGCAAGTATGTGTTAAGTTGGACTATTGAAAAGTTGAAACTAATAAATGGTAAACTTGACCATTTCTAGATTTTGGACGAAATTGAAGTCGACGCCAAGCGAGCGTAAGGCGCTATCGAGATATGTGAAGCATTTCCCTTTGTTCCTAGGCATGTTCTGGATGTGATAGGCTCGGCCGCGAGCCTTAAGTACGACTCCGTTCCCCGGAATTCGAGACGGAAAACCGCTCCAATTCCTTCAATCCAATTGAAGCTATTTTCTTACAATTGCCTTTAAAATGAATTTTTGTATGAAACTTCCCTAAACGGAGTCGGAACACTTCCAAACGATTACGGATGACCTCATAAGGTCTATTGTCGGTAAATTACATATGTTGCCTCGAGTTGGTCCGAGGCGGGCCCACAAGGCCCGATATCTTCTGTAATACTTTAAATACTTCCATTTTGTCCGATTTTCTCAGAAAACAATTGAACTATTATTTTGATTATGATACAACTATTGTTATGAAATTCTTACAAAATGACTTCTGAACATCTGAGAATTCGATTCTGATAACGATCTGTCGTGCCTTCCCAAGTAGAATGTAGGCGCGTACTATGCATACTATCTGGATACTCTGATTTTGGCTCGCCATTTGTCACCCTTCAGTTTGATTGAGTCGGTATGTTAGTCTGTATGTATGTGGTTTCTCATGGATCTGTTTGTGGCTGTCTCAATGCATTCCTTCACTGCGTCCCGGGCCAGGTTCTGTTATCGTGCATATTCCTCTGCATTGTTCACCGCGTCCCTCGGTGTGCGGGCCGGGATCTATTATATCTGTATGATTATGATATATTGATCTGTGTATGGGGATGGCGGCCAGGATGGCATCTGATCTGATCTGATCTGATCTGATTCTGTCTGTCCACCGCGTCCCGTACTAAGAGGGCCGGGTTCTGTTACCGCGCCCCCAGACAGGGCCGGAATCTGTATGTCTGTATGCATGTGCCATCAGTATCTATATAAGCACATGCCTCTGTATGATTCTGTATGATTCTGTATGGTTCAGTATGACTCTGCACTACTCTGCATGCATAATTCTGTCTGTCCGTCTGAATTACGACTATGTCTGTATGTTCGTATGGCTTCTGATTCTATATGTCCGTATGGATTCTGATTCTGTATGTCCGTATGGATTATGATTCTGTATGTCCGTATGGATTCTGATTCTGCTCGTCTGTCCGGATTATGATTCCGTCGGTCTGTCCGAACCATGATTCTGTTTATCTGTATGGACCACGATTCTGTATGTCTGTCTGGATCATGACTCTGCCCGTCTGTCTGATGTATGGTTCTGTCCGTTATGTTTCTGTGACTCCGGTTCGGACTATGATTGTATCTGTTATGTTTCTGCTTTACATACTCGGTACATTTTTCGTACTGACCCCCATTCTTCGGGGGCTGCGCTACATGCCCGCAGGTACAGACGCACCAGGTGATACGCCGCCAGCGTAGGTTTTTGACTCTGCTGTTCGAAAAGCTCCTTTGATCCGGAGCGTACACTTTTGGTATATACCTTCTGTTTTCCGTATGTTCTGTATGTGTGGAAATTCTGGGTACGGCGGGGCCCTGTCCCGTCATCTGATTCTGTATGTCTGTAGAGGCCTGTAGATAGATGTGTGGGTTACGGGTTTCGTCTGTATGTTAGCCTTATCGGCTTATCTGTAAATGTCTGCTTGTCCAGGTATATATATATATATGTTTGCGCGCGTGCCGTATCTGTATCGGCCTACTTCTGTAACATCTGTTTGAAAAAAAAAAAAAACCTGTATGATACGAAATTTGGTCAGGTAGGTATGTACAGGTACCCAGTTAGGGTACCAGTCGCGGCCCACGGGGTTGGGTCGTGACATAAGTATAAAGGAACAAGGGGACCTGGAGAGAAGAAAAGTGGGGGTGCGATAATGACAAAGAATCATAGAAAAAAAATGAGTTAGGTTGACAAGTAGACCACGTAAGCATATGGGTTGACAAGTAGACCACGTAAGCATAGGAGTCCCCTCTACATTACCCGGATAACTATGTAAACCGAATTTAGCTGAGAACGGGCTGGACGATAGATAGAGAAGTGAGTCGTTAAATTTGATAAGCGTCGCAGGGGAATGATCGTCTCTGAAAGAAGGGAAAAGGACGCTAGTTCCAGAAAAGTAAGTTGACTCAGAGCTAACATCGAAATATGGATATAAAGGATTCATCATAATTAGAAGTTGACTTAAGGATAAAGAGACGAATGATTAGACATGGGAAATGATATTGAAAAGCGACAAAAGGAAAGTCCTTGTAAATTAATCTTGACAGACAATATTATGAGCACGCATTGTGAAGCAAAATAATCTTTAGCATGGCCAAATGAAGTACGTATGCATGTTTAGGTCTCGCTAAACACCTGAGGGATGTCAGAGCCTCCTAGTGTGAAATATGTACCCTAATGATTAATTATCTCTCCTGGAGGAAAGAGATTAAAAGTAACAAAACAGCTCGAGAAAAGCAAAGAGGGGGGCTGAAAGGCAGCAGTGACTTTACAAGCGAGGAGAATGAGCAATGTAAGTTTAGCGAATCGGATTTCACCCTGATAGACCACAAGGAAGTTAGGACAGTGCAAAAAAGGTCAGGAAACCATAAAGCGGAAAGGAAGAGGATGCATAGGTGTGAACGACAAGACTGCGATAAAGGAAAATGAAAGAGAAAAAAGAGTTGGCCATTTGTGTACTCAAGGGGGATAATGTCATAAAGGAAAGGATAGTTTAGAACTAATAAGCGAGGTAAAGGAACCCTAATGTTGATAGTAGACTAAGAAATATGTAGCTATGAACGAGGAGTTGTGCATGTGTTGAAGGAAGTTAAAGGATACCATAAGTGGAGATGAGCACGCCCCAATGTCTAGGTTGGATGTCTTTTCATAAGGATATGCTCGGCCTTAGAGTTACCCGGTAAGAGGATAGGTAACTCCATGACGGATGACTTCAAGACTGCTAACGCAAAAGATACCATGTGGTCAAATCACGACGAGAGGAGGTTAGGTGAGCTGTTCCAGAAACAACAAGACGAGCCATGAGAAGGCGAAATTTTAATTTTACTATTGTAAGAGGTATGAGCCAGAATGTAGAAAGCTGAAACAATATGGAGATTCCGTGACATTCATCCTAAGTACATAGGTATTAAACTCAATCGGTAGGAATGGTGGTGAGATGATAAGTTAGCTCTCCTATAGAAAGAATGACACGAGAAAGGAGCCTAGTGAAGTAAACCACCATATAAAAAGGGGCAGTAACGACATAAACACGCAACGAGGCGCCAGTCAGAACGAGTCAGGAATTACATTACATAGTTTTAAATAAGGGGAAGCAGGCAGATAACCACGAATACAAGGACCGATGTCTACGGATAGTCAATACATAACCAGTTGTACATGTGTATTGTTAAATTATATTATGACACGTTAGCTTCTATTAATGATACCCCCCCCCCCCACCGTACACCCTCTTATATTCGAGGAGGAATGTCCTTAAAAGGGAAAAGGATATTATACCTCATACCAGATATTACATTTCGTACCATTCACACGATTAATCCGTTTCAAGTCAATTGTAGTAAGTTTGAGGAAAAGATCTTCCCTTGAGGGTTATAAGTAAAGCTGATCCAGGAGCAATTGAAGACAGCTAAAAAATCATCAGAAATCCTATTTAGACATACGACAGCGAGACCTAGAATTTCCATTCGGCGATAGGGTATTCTTGAAAATGGAAATATCGTCTATTAAGGGTGCTATGAGATTCGGTAAGAAGGAAGAACTCAGTCCGAGATTCATTGGCCCTTATAAGATCCTTTGAAAAGTCGGTCAAGTAGCCTATGAACTGTGACTTCCGTCAGAATTAAAATTAGTTCATCTCGCGTTTCATGTCTATGCTAAGGAAAAGGCATTGGAGATCCTGCAAGGATTGTACCATTAAGAGATATGCAAGTCACGAATAGCCTAACTTACGATGAAAAGCCAATTTCCATCCTTGACAGGCAAGTCCGCAGATTTAGAACTAAAGGTGTAGCTTTCATAAAGGTGCTGTGGAAAATCAAGGGTAGGGAAAAGCTGATATGGGAAGACAAAGAGGAAATGAAGTCAAAATACCCTCACTTGTTCCCTGCTAATGGTATCTAATTACTGAACGTCACTCAATTTCCTTCAATAAAGTTAACATATACGTGTATTCCAAGACTAAATGTAACTCTTATTCTATTAATGAGACATCAATATGGTTAGATGGGAGTTGTATTTTTTCCCTCAAGGTAAGACGTGGAAAGGATACATATGTGTTTAAATATGAACCTTGAGTGTAAATGTGCCAATGACTTACGAGCAGAAAGAGGTGATATAGGAATTATAGAAACAGAAAGAGCAGCGATTATAATGATGATTATGCCTATAGTCTAAAAAGGATATGATATGGAACACAAGATTTCACCAAGGATAGTTATTGTTTGAATGTCTAAAAAAGGACATGACTGGTTAGGAAAGGTAAAAGAGGGATGTATGTCGCTCAATGAGCTAGATATTGACGAGGGCCTCCTTAGTGTATAGAGTATATTAGCAAGGGTGTTATAAAGAAATATGAGATTAATGTATCCGCATTTGTTATCACTCCCAGAGGAGGTTCAGACTAAGAGATCATAGCCTTCAGGTACGTATATGTTGTTAGTTACTGTCATTGGTCGTGTGGGGCCATTGTTGTTACTAATTATTGTAGCCTTTGGTGGCATTGTGATGTTGATTTGCTGCGTGACAGGTTGGTATTATTACAGTTATAGAGGAAGCTCTGCCAAAATTTCTATAACATCTCTGAGAGTTTAACATTCGAGAATGAATGTTCTTAAAGGGGAAGAGAATGTTACACCTCAAAAATTTTCGCGTAGTTTGCGTCATAAGTAAACTAACGTAAGCTCGGAGAGCTCATGGAAACCTTATAATGTTAAGGAACACTTTTAACAAGTTCTAAGCAAGTGTCTAAAGGTTTCGGGATAAAGCAAATCGAAGAAATTAAGTTTGTCGATAGTTTGGAAAACGTGACAAAATTTTGGACAAGAAATTGTGGTCCAACTTGAGGGAGGTGTATGTCCTAGACTATGAGGAGTTATGGAATGTATAACCTATGTAAATTGGATTTCATTGAGTTTAGTTTCTGATGCAACAAACCATTCGTCGATACGACAACGAAGTAGAAAGTTATGGGTATTTCAAGATAGACTGCAAGATAGCTTCTTCGCGGGCCCATTTGGAAGGCGGTGGAACCGGCCTTTAAGGGGTATAAACACTCCATTCCCCTTATTGTATCATCATTATACACTCCTTGAGCTCTAAAAACCTCCATAAACATCCCCTAAACATTTATAGTCCCTTAGATAAAAAATTCAACAAGATTACACTAAACTAGTTCATGAAAAGTGATTGTTCTTGCATCTACTTGATGTTGTGGTGAGTTTGGTCTTGAAGAAAGTTGGTGTGGCTAATGTTATTCAAGTATAAGGTATGTTCTTCATCTTGACTTTTATATTGAGTTATTTTTGGAGGATTTTAATGGTTTAAAGTGAAGGAAAACATAGTATAAAGGTCGTAGTTTGATATGTTGATGTTGTTGGCTTATGGGCTAATTTTCGAAGGAATTCTTGGACGGATTTGTATATGTTTGTTATGTAGTATCTTGATTATGTTATTGTTGATGTTGTTATTGATGTTTGGGAGCTGTTTTGGAATTGGTTGGAGTATATACTATAGGGAAAATGCTGTCCGAATTCCGTTAACTTATTAACTAGCTAAGTTTGAGTGTGAAAGTGTTCCTATGGCTTAATTGTTGTATGAATCATCTTGGATGTAGATTTGCAGGCTCGGAAGGCAGACTTTGAGTGGCTACGTAAGCAGTAAGGTATGTTAAGGCTGTCCCTTTCTTTCCTAAGGCATGATTGCATTACTTCGAGCTTACACAAAGTATGTGTATAATGATTCCTCTCTTAGAAATATTAGGAGAATATGTTCTTGATGTTTTTATGATATTGTTGATCCTTATCTCATGATTATTAGTTATTGACCTCATATTATGGTTATTGATCTTATTATTGATGTTGATCTCATCTTATGATTATTGTCCCTTCAAGGTGAGATATGTCCATGATAATAGTCTCATAATGATAATCGGAGGTTTACCGACCTTACGTCACTCCGATAGAGTCATGGCTTTTATTTGGGCTCTCATGCATGCTTATAGATATGTAGCTATTTTCTATAGTCGGCCTGGTATGGAATCTATTGTGCAATCACTGATCAGTTGGGTATTTCACACCGAGTCCCGAAAGGGCCGGGTATGTTTAACACCGAGTCCCGAAAGGGCCGGGTATGTTTCACACCGAGTCCCGTAAGGGTCGGGTACGTTAAACATCGAGTTCTGAAAAGGCCGGGTACATTATGATGATAACACCGAGCCTATGTGGCCGAGTATAGTATTTTATCTATATATATGAAAATGTTTTTTTTTTAAAAGGCAAGCATGTATGACATCCGCCTTAAAAGGCATTCAGAGGTATAGGTTGATCTCTCTTATCTTAGTTATCTCCATATTTTCATTATGTTATTATTTGTGCCTTATATGCTCAGTACATTATTCGTACTGACATCCTTTTGTTTGTGGACATTTCGTTTATGCCCGCAGGTAGACAGGGAGGCAGTTCAGACTTTTAGGCTGCCATCTCAGCGATCGTACTGGAGCACTCCACTTGTTTTGGAGTTGCGGTCCAGTTGGTATGATCTTTTTCGTGTATAGATGGGTATGGTGGGGTCCTGTCCCGTCCTTATTATTTTATGCACTCCAGTAGATGCTTATAGATAGATATGCACAGATAGATGTCTTATGGTCATCTCAGTTTATATTATGTCGTATCACTACTACGAATAGCCTTGTTGGCATATGTACTTGGGATTAGCTTGATGACCTATGTATATTATGTTTTGCGCTTGTTCCCTATACAGCTTATGGTATCTACAAGTTAGCATTATGGCCCACTCAGGTTTGACTAAGAGATACATGTATGTGGTGCTCGGTAGGTTAGCTCCGGGTGCCCGTCATGGCCCTCCGATTGGGTCGTGACAAAATGGTTTAGAGATTCATTCTCCTGATTACACAAAGGTCATAGGAGGTCAGTTGATACTTCCCATCTCGATAGTCTTCCTTTTGTAGCTAACCTGTCCAGCATAACCAATCTTAAGATAAAGGTCCATTTGGGACAACCTTTATTATTACTGTTACACCTCAGAAATTCCGGATGTGTTGCCTTGTGGATAGGCTAATGTGAGCTTAAGGTAATTATGAAATCCTTATGATATTAAGGGAAGCATTAGATAGCTTAATGTGTATACTATAAGAGTTTGAAGTTATATGAATATATGAGCCTAAGTTCGTTGAAGGAAGTGAAATGTAAGTCGCGTTCGGAAATGTTTCCGCTATAATTGAGCTAATGGTTATTTAGAAATATCTTGAGGAGCCGCTATAGAGCCTATTGTATGGTTAATGAAGTGTTATATAAGTGCTAAAAAGGTTCCACGAGGATTGGAAGTCAAACAAGTCGACGAGAACGAAAATCGGGATTTTCTAGTTGTACGGCCATTTGTACAGACCGTATAAATTATACGGCCCATATAATGGTCCGTAGGTTTTCTCCAAGGAAGGGTGTAGCCTGGTGGTATTATACGGCCTGATTGAACGAACCGTATAAATTATACGGCCCGTATAAATCGGGTCGGGTCAGAATTTTTTATTTTATAAGGATGGACGACCCTCACCTTATTTCATTTCCCACATTTCTTCTAAACTCTCTAAAGCTCCAAACACATTTTACCCAAAACCAAGAGATTACAAAGATCAAGTTGCAAGAATCTAAGTGTTCATGTGTTAAAAGGCTTCCTAGGGTTGGTAGATTTCAAGAAATACTTAGACATTGTAGCTAGGGTTTTTGCACAAGATGATGGTTGTTCCAAAGCTTGTTCCTATGGGATAAAAAGGTTAGTTTCCATGCTTATCTCATGTTGTTGAGAATGTTTGGTTGTAGCAAAACTTGGGTAGAAGGAGAAAGTAGAAAATGAAATCTAAATGTAGTTTTTATGATGTTTTTGAGTAGTAAGCTAACTTGAGTCATGATTCTTAGTATAATATGAATATAATCTTGTTATGCAAGGTAGTAATAGTGGTAAGGAAGCATTGTATGAAAATGTGCTAAAATGGGTGTGGAGTTGTTGGTACGAGTTAAACACAAGGACAGACTTTGAAGGTTTAATGTAATGTGATTACTTGATTGTGATATTGGGGATGTTTGAGAGTTGTATTGTAGTATAGTGGAAGTAGATGGAATAGGGAAAATGCTGCCCAATTTTCGTTAGATCATGAATTATTCTAGTTTGGGCTTAAGAGTATCATTAAGGCTTAACCTTGGTATGAATCCTTCTAAATGTAGATTGCTCAAGCTTCAACGGTGAACGTTAAATAGTTAAGAAGACGAAGAGGTATGTAAGGCTAACCCTTCTTTCAATAAGGCATGGTTCCTTGGATATATATATGCTTTCATGAGTTCCATAATGTCCTCCAAATGATTCTATCTCTAAAACTACTAAAGCTCATGATTCTCGATAATTTTACGATTCCACTACTTTCCTTATATGATGGTTGATCGATCCTCTAAGGATAGACGTAACGAAACGATGATAGTAATGATGTTGTCGACACTTATGGGCTCTTATGTATACGTGTCTATGTATGACTATTATGTAACACCGAGCTTATTGTTACACCTCGGAAATTTTCCCGCGAACGTACAATGAAAAGTTGCAGGTTTGCACTTTGACCCAGTTGGTCGTAAAATGGAATACGGCCCGTAAAGTGATTTACGGACCGTAAAGTGATTTACGGACCGTAAACTGCTATCGTTCTCCAACCTTTCAAAAATTTCAACTTTCTGTCAAATGCTTCAAATGGTTAAAAACAGCTTGGAATACGGACCGTAAATCGAAATACGGCCCGTAAACTGAGTTGTAAATTGCCATGATCTCCAGCATGCCTTTCTGGTTTTGATATGCTTAAATACGGTCGCGAAGGACGGACCGTAAACCAGAATACGACCCGTAAAGTGGGTTTACGACCACTGTACACCTCAGTCACTGTTCATTCCGGAATAGATTTTAAGTCATTAAAAAGAGACCCAAGCTCATTCAAATCATTTCATATTCACGATATTTCTCTCTAGAAACTCCTAGAATACTCTCTACTCTTCAATTACAAGAACTCAAGGGAGATTGGTGATCAATTACATGAGACCCACGAAATCAAGTGTGAGAATCACACTAAAGTTCATCCTTCTCAAGAAAACCCAAAAGGAGTGAAGTAGGGTTTTGGTGCTGGAGGAGTAAATCCATTCAAAGCTTGTTCAACCATCATCTAAGGTAAGTTTCATGATCATTTCATGTTGTTTAAGGTATTGGAAGGTTAAGATACCCGAATTGTAGAAAAGCATAGCAAATGGGTCATAAATGAGTGAATAGTGCCATGAGTGAATGGTAGTTGAATTGAATAATGAATGCTAGTGTGTTGTGAGTATGAATATGTTATAAATGACATGTATACCATGAGATAAGTGTGATACATGAGAAAATACGATAGCGAACCCACAACTATAATTGTGGGAAAAATGAAGAGAAATGGTAGATCGTGGTCATTGTATATGAATGATGATTGTTGATTGCTATATTGTAATTGTTGTTGTGGGTGTTGGAAGTTGATATGAAATATGGGAAAAGTAGTATAAACAAAGGAAGTGCTGCCCAATTGTCTCTAGAAATAGTAGTGCGTTCTTATAGTTTATTAACTAACGTTAGTACGAATCCTCTTTTGAAGGTAGAGGCGTGACATTGAAGGAGAATAAATGAACGCTAGATTGCTTAAATGAGAAAGGTATGTGAGGCTAGTCCCTTCTTTCTAATGGCATGAATCCTATAGTGTAACTACTTTCTTATCCACAAGCCTATGTCTATAGTTAGCTACACAAGGTAATGAGTTAAAGCATAGAAAGTCTAATGACGTTATTTATCGCTTACAGTCACATATGCTAATTCCTTCGAGGTGAGGGAGGATGTCATTGATTGTTCCATAATGCAATCGGGGGATCACGACCTTACGTCACCCCGATAGAGCGTGGTTGATCTTGAGCCTTATGTATGTATGATGATAAGCTAAGCATATTGTGATGAGCATATGATAATACTACTATTACACCGCGCCTAATTGGCCGGGCAGTCACCGCCAAGGCGGGCAGCTATATGATACACCATGGCCAAATGGCATGGGCAGACACAACTAGTGGGCGGCATGAGATGTTACCCCAAACGCGGGAGGCCTGGACGCAGGCTCATGTTGTGATTATCACACCGATCGGATATGGACGGGCAGTTTATACATGATGCATATATGATATGATATGATGATGAGCATGAGTAAGACAACATGATTTGTTTTCTTATACTTGGCAGTTAGATTATGATGTTCCATATGAGTATCTTCCTTATATCATTGTCTTACTTCATTGTTTATGCCTCTCATACTCAGTACAATATTCATACTGACGTACGTTTTCTTTGGACGCTGTGTTCATGCCCACAGGTAGACAGAGAGGAGAGCTCGATCCAGATCCGTAGTAGCTGTCAGTTGAGTGGAAGCCCTCCATTGTCCCGGAGGTTCTTATGATTATTCTTTTGTGTATATATCGCCATGTATATGTATTTTTTTTGGGCACGACGGGGTCTTGTCCCGTCCCGATGTTCAGCACTCCAGTATCGGTTCGTAGATACGCAGTGCGGGTTAGATGGTCTCCCGAGATCACTGTTGTATACATATCTATATTATTTTGATAGCCTAAGGGGACATGTACACGAAAGTATTTTATGTTTTCATACGAAATATGATTTTCCTCCGCTATGAGTATAAAGATGATAAAAAGAGCATTAAATGAGTAAAATGAGCGACAGAGCGAGCGGTGCTCGGTGGTTAGCCCCGGGTACCCGTCACGGCCTCTAGCTGGGTCGTTAAAAAAGTTGTATCAGAGTAGTTCGGTCCTAGGAAGTGTCTACGAGCCGTGTCTAGTAGAGTCTTGTTTATGGTGTGTAGCGCACCACATCAATAAACAAGAGGCTACAGGGCATTTAGGAAAAATGACCATCTTTCTTCTATGAGATCGTGCGATAGAGCCGTGTATAAGATTTTATCCTCCCTAATAGTGTGTTGTGATTTCAGAATGCTGCTAAAGGGAAAAGCTACAGCCGCCCAGAAGGGCAAGACTACGACAAAGAGGCGGGTAGAAAGAGAGCTCCCAATGAATATTGAAGAGGGTGAATCACACAACGAGACCTTGTCTAATACTTCTTCTACCCCGCCTAATGTGGGGGAACAAGGAGGAGCCCCAGCTATTGACACAATTGGTTGCCGCACAGTCACAACGACAAAATGTGGGCTCAAGTGACCGGGCAGCATGTACCAAGGCCCGTGATTTTATGAGTTTAAATCCTCTAGAATTCTTCGGGTCAAAGGCGGATGAGGATCCACAAAGTTTCGTAGATGAGATGTTAAGGACAATGAAGATTTTCCATGCCTCCGAGACCGAATCTGTGGATTTGGCATCGTATAGACTCTGGGATGTGGTGGTGTTGTGGTACAACAATTGGGTATTATCAAGAGGAAAAAAGGCACCTCCTCCGGTTTGGCAAGAGTTTGTTGATGCTTTTATTCGTCACTATTTGCCACCCGAGGTCTGCCGAGATAGAGCGAATAGATTTTTGAATTTGAAGCAAGGAAACATGAGTGCCCGGGAGTATAGCCTGCAATTTAATTCTTTGGCTAGATATGCCCCGGCTATTGTGGCCGACATGGGGGATCGGGTACATAGATTTGTAAGTGGCCTAGGGCCACATTTATTCAGAGATTGTTTGACAGCTTCCTTGCAAGACGGGATGGATATTTCCCGAATACAGGCCCATGCACAGAATTTGGAGGGGCGAAAACAACAACAAAGAGGCGACCGTGATGTCGATAGAAGACAAGGCAAGAGGTCCAGATCCATGGGAGCTAGCAGTGAACATAGAGGGGGATCAAGGCAGACATATTCTGGGTACTCAGGCCAGTCAGGGACAAGTGCACCTCCTCGATTCACAGGTAGGATATTTGATCGCTCTTTCCGTTCAGGACAGGGCAATAGTTCGAGGGCTTCAGATACCCAGCTCAGGGAAGATTATAGTCAGAGGAGACCCCTAGTGCCGCGATGCAACCAATGCAGCAGATTACATTCCGGACAGTGTCGTCAGGGTTCGGATGCCTGTTATACTTGTGGTCAGGTGGGGCATATGATGAGGGATTGCCCGTCGATGAGTGGCAGAGTTGGAGTTCAGCCTACAGGTTTAGCAGCTGGCTCTTCATCAGTACGCCCGGTAGGGCAGAGTCCCCAGATGACAGCAGGCCGAGGCAGAGGCTGAGGGGCAGCATCTACTTCAGGTGCCACTCAGCCCTGTGTATATGCTTTAGCGGGACGGCAGGATCTCGAGTCCTCTCCGGATGTAGTTACAGGTATATTGTCTATATTCTCCCGCGATGTGTATGCATTGATAGATCCGGGTTCTACATTCTCTTATATTACTCCATATGTTGCTGGTTGTATTGGGGTGAAACCCGAGTCAATTAGACCCTTTGAAGTACTCACTCCGGTTGGTGATCCCGTGATAGCAAGACAAGTGTACAAAAATTATGTCGTGATGGTATGTGATCATCAGACCAAAGCTGACCTGATTGAGCTAAAAATGGTAGATTTCAATGTAATCATGGGTTTGGATTGGTTGGCGTCGTGCTATGCTAACGTTGATTGCCTCACAAAAATGGTCCGATTCCAATTTCCGGGAGAGCCTGTGCTTGTATGGAAGGGTAATACAGCATCTCCAAAGGGCAGGTTTATTTCTTACCTCGAGGCAAGGAAGATGATAGCCAAGGGTTATGTTTATCACTTAGTCCGGGTTCATGATACCGAAGCAAAGCCGCCAGCTTTCCAGTCAGTTCCGGTAGTGAATGAATTCCCAGTTGTGTTTCCGGACGAACTTCCAGGCCTTCCACCAGAAAGAGAGATTGAATTCCCAGTTGTGTTTCCGGACGAACTTCCAGGCCGGGAGGCTTGTTGCAGGCAATGGAAATCCCTACTTTTAAATGGGAAGTGATCAACATGGATTTCATCGTGGGATTACCCCGTTCCCGTGGCAGGTATGACTCTATATGGGTGATCGTGGATAGGTTGACGAAAGCAGCCCATTTTCTTCCAGTCAGGACCACGTACTCAGCGGAAGACTATGCAAGGTTGTATCTCAAAGAAATTGTGCGACTCCATGGAATCCCATTATCTATTGTCACAGATAGAGGAGCACAGTTTACAGCTAAGTTCTGGAAATCCTTTCAAGAAGGTTTGGGCACGCAAGTGAAGTTTAGCACGGCATTTCATCCGCAAACTGATGGGCAGGCCGAGCGTACCATTCAAACTTTAGAAGATATGCTACGGACGTGTGTGTTGGATTTCGGTGGTAGATGGGATAACCACTTACCCCTTATTGAGTTCGCATACAACAATAGCTACCATTCAAGTATACGAATGACTCCATATGAAGCTTTATATGGAGGGAAATGCAGATCTCCAATCGGATGGTTCGAAATAGGAGAAGCACAATTAGTGGGCCCTGATTGATCTTACAAGCAATAGAAAAAGTTAAGGTGATCCAAGATCGGTTGTTGACAGCTCAAAGTAACCAAAAGTCCTATGCGGACAACCGCCGACGAGACTTGGAATTACAAATTAATGATTGGGTATTTTTGAAAGTGTCACCCATGAAAGGGGTGATGAGATTTGGTAAGAAAGGGAAGCTAAGCCCCAGATACATTGGACCCTACAAAATCATTCGCAAGGTGGGTTAGGTAGCCTATGAATTGGATCTACCTTCGGAGCTTGAATTAGTCCACCCAGTTTTCCACGTTTCAATGCTCCGCAAGTGCATTGGAGATCCCACCAATATTGTCCCGATAGCCGATGTGCAAATAATGGAAAAGCTAACCTATAAAGAAGTGCCTATTGCCATCCTAGATAGGCAAGTGCGAAAACATCGAAATAAAGAGGTAGCGTCAGTCAAAGTATTGTGGTGAAACAACAATCGGGAAGAAATTACTTGGGAAGCGGAAGAGAGTATGAAGTCCAAGTACCCACGCTTATTCCAACCCCCGGGAAATATCCAAGATGAAACGCCGACGATATGAGGTATGTACGCTTTATTTTTATGCTTTTGGTCGTGTGTGGCCACGGATATGTTGATATTATGATGTAGCCCTGTGAGGCGATGATATTATGGGTTGTTGTGACAGGTTGGTAGTGTCAAATTACAGGGGAAACTCTGGCGAAATTTTCGTAGAATCCCGAGTGTTTAACATTCGAGGACGAATGTTCCAAAAAGGGAGGAAGAGTGTTACCCCTCGGAAATTTCCCCGCGAACGTACAATGAAAAGTTGCAGGTTTGCACTTTGACCCAGTTGGTCGTAAAGTGGAATACGACCCGTAAAGTGATTTACGGACCGTAAACTGCTATCGTCCTCCAACCTTCCAAAAATTTTAACTTTCTGTCAAATGCTTCAAATGGTTAAAAACGACTTGGAATACGGACCGAAAATTGAAATACGGCCCGTAAACTGAGTCGTAAATTGCCATGATCTCCAGTATGCCTTTCTGGTTTTGATATGCTTAAATACGGTCGCGAAGGACGGACAGTAAACCAGAATACGGCCCGTAAAGTGGGTTTACGACCATTGTACACCTCAGTCACTGTTCATTTCGGAATAGATTTTAAGTCATTAAAAAGAGACCTAAGCTCATTAAAATCATTTCATATTCACGATATTTCTCTCTAGAAACTCCTAGAATACTCTCTACTCTTCAATTACAAGAACTCAAGGGATATTTGTGATCAATTACATGAGACCCACGAAATCAAGTGTGAGAATCACACTAAAGTTCATCCTTCTCAAGAAAACCCAAAAGGAGTGAAGTAGGGTTTTGGTGCTAGAGGATTAAATCCATTCAAAGATTGTTCAACCATCATCTAAGGTAAGTTTCATGACCAATTCATGTTGTTTAAGGTATTGGAAGGTTAATATACCCAAATTGTAGAAAACCATAGCAAATGGGTCATAAATGAGTGAATAGTGCCATGAGTGAATGGTAGTTGAATTAAATAATGAATGTTAGTGTGTTGTGAGTATGAATACGTTATAAATGACATGTAGACCATGAGATAAGTGTGATACATAAGAAAATACGATATCGAACCCACAACCATAATTGTGGGAAAAATGAAGAGAAATGGTGGATCGTGGTCATTGTATATGAAAGATGATTGTTGATTGCGATATTGTAATTGTTGTGAAATATGGGAAAAGTAGTATAAACAACGGAAGTGCTGCCCAATTGTCTCTAGAAATAGTAATGCGTTCTTATAGTTGATTAACTAACGTTAGTACGAATCCTGTTTTGAAGGTAGAGGCGTGACATTGAAGGAGAATAAACGAACGCTAGATTGCTTAAACGAGAAAGGTATGTGAGGCTAGTCCCTTCTTTCCAATGGCACGAATCCTATAGTGTAACTACTTTCTTATCCAAGAGCCTATGTCTATAGTTAGCTACACAAGGTAATGAGTTTAAGTATAGAAAGTCTAATGATGTTATTTATCGCTTACACTCACCTCATCTGCTAATTCCTTCGAGGTGAGGGAGGATGTCAATGATTGGTCCATAATGCAATCGGGGGATCACGACCTTACGTCACCCCGATAGAGCGTGGTTGATCTTGAGCCTTATGTATGTATGATGATAAGCTAAGCATATTGTGATGAGCATATGATGATACTACTATTACACCGCACCTAATTGGCCGGGCAGTCACCGCCAAGGCGGGCAGCTATATGATACACCATGGCCAAATGGCATGGGCAGACACAACTAGTGGGCGGCATGAGATGTTACCCCGGACGCGGGAGGCCTGGACGCAGGCTCATGTTGTGATTATCACACCGATCGGATATGGACGGGCAGTTTATACATGATGCATATATGATATGATATGATGATGAGCATGTGTAAGACAACATGATTTGTTTTCTTATACTTGGCAGTTAGATTCTGATGTTCCATATGACTATCTTCCTTATATCATTGTCTTACTTCATTGTTTATGCCTCTCATACTCAGTACAATATTCATACTGACGTCCGTTTTCTTTGGACGCTGTGTTCATGCCCACAGGTAGACAGGAAGGATAGCTCAATCCAGGTCCGTAGTAGCTGTCAGCTGAGTGGAAGCCCTCCATTGTCCCAGAGGTGCTTATGATTATTCTTTTGTGTATATATCGCCATGTATATGTATTCTTTTTGGGCACGACGGGGTCTTGTCCCGTCCCGATGTTCATCACTCCTGTAGAGGCTCGTAGATACGCAGTGCGGGTTAGATGGTCTCACGAGATCACTACTGTATACATATCTATATTATTTTGATAGAGTAAGGGCACATGTACACGAAAGTATTTTATGTTTTCATACGAAATATGATTTTCCTCCGCTAGGAGTATAAAGATGATGAAAAGAGCGTTAAATGAGTAAAATGAGCGATAGAGCGAGCGGTGCTCGGTGGATAGCCCCGGGTACCCGTCGCAGCCCCTAGCTGGGTCGTGACACTTATATGGACGGGTATGATACCTATCGCGTGCACTCCACTGCAGTTGGGTACGGATGACGCTGAGCCTTGGTAGGGCCAGGTATGTATGACACCGAGCCTTGTCATGGCCGGGTATGTGAAACTGCCGAACCTTCTTGGTCGGGTATACTATGGATATGAATAGGGATATGAATATGAATATGAATACGGATATGGATAAAGACAAATGTATATGTATATATGTATGTACACGAGCATGTATTAGAAATGGAAGATCCTTATGGAAGGCAAGTAAATAAATATGCTCCTATTAATGATGTCACTTATGCTACCTTTTATGCTGTCTCTTATGTTCCTATTATGATGTTGATTATGTTTTACATACTCAGCACATTTGTCACGCCCCCAAAAGCCACCCTGGACATAACAAGCATCTGATGCTATAAACAACACCGGAAGCACCTTATAAAATAATTAAACATCAAGTTCCTTTTTAATAATCTTTCCTTATTAAATTAAACAAAGTTATTAGTAACTGCATATATGAGGATCACAATTATGAAATAAAATCAGTGGAAGTCTAATACAAGTAAATAGTCATAAACGTGGAAAACACCCATTAAGTCGTACGGGACTTTGACAATCTACCCACAATTCTGACAATTATTTATGGAGCTTCTAAGAGACACAATAATCATCTAACTTCGGGACGCAGCCCCGAAATCTAGAATAATATATGAAACAGGAAGTGCCCCACGAACAAGGATGTGGGCTCACCAAATCAACAGCAGTAGCAAGTTCTCCTAAGCGTCGTGAGTATCACAAACCTGCGTTTCTTCGTTACCTAACATACCATCAAAAACAACAATGGCATGCGTGAGTACTTTCGTACTCAGTGAGTGCCTCGGGGACAACAAGTAATATAAAAATAAAGTAAAATAATACATAAAGAAATCAGTTTTGAAAAGATAGTATAAAATCTGAAAAGATAGTATAAAAATAGTCATTCCACTTTATGATTCTTAATATCATTTGTTAAACAGTTTAAAAAGCCATTAATCAATATAAAAAGAGTTATTTAGCTTGTATATCTCAATAAGAATTATCAAAATCGATTATAAAGCCTTTTGTCAAGTTATAACTTTCAATAATGCCTTTCAAATTGATCATGATTGTCAACAACAGTTCCATGAGAAAATAAGAATATCACACATGCCAATACAAGCCGAAGAATCAATCACATCGAAGGGATGACCGTACAGCTTCCCTAAACACAGCGCACCATACCGGAATATGTAATTCTCGGTGATTATCCTTCCTCCCGAATAGCTAGGCATAAACCACACTTCGGGTAGCGAACCCGGTAGTGGCGACTCTTCCTCCCGAATGGCTAGGCAATTACCACACTAGGATCCGTAGTGACTACCCTTCCTCCTGAGTAGCTAGGCCAAACACAACAACGAAGTTCATAGCATAGAAGCCGATTCACAATTTGTCTCAAGGTACGTCACACCATCAATTAACATTAAGGTTCATTATGTCATATCGTAAAGATAAATCATTTCAATGAATGTCTTGAAAACGTTTACACTTCTTTAACCAAGATTTCAATGTCATAATTCATCATGAAAACATTAATACCAATCCTCAGCCATCAATATTGATTATCTCTTATAGAGGAAAAACGATTATGATTTCAAATACGTATATAGAGGATAATACAGTCAAGGCTTAATGTGGGCTTGTCCCCTCACGCACACCAACCATAATCAAAGTAAGGAATTAGGGTTTTGCATGAGAAATTCACCTCTTTATTCAATAAATAACCTTTGAGAAGAAAACATATATCCATGATGAGGTTTTTAAAGGAGAGACATACAAATCACCTTTATAGTCAAAAGGATTTTTAAAAGAGACATACAATCACCTTTATAGTCAAATGGATTTTTAAAAGAGATATACAAATCACCTTTATAGTCAAAAGGATTTTTAAAAGAGACATACAAATCACCTTTATAGTCAAAAGGATTTTTAAAAGAGACATACCCGAATATGTTAAAAAAAAGTTTATCAAATCACTTTCCTAATGAAGAACACCCAAACCCTAGCTTTTCAATCACTTTGGGAAGAATTATGCTGCAAACCTTAGGTTTTGGTCACAAGAATCATGTTAAGAATCATGGGTTTGATGTTAGAATGGTTTAGTAATGTTAAGGGTGCTATTACCTTTGATTTGAAGACTTGGAGGAATGATTTTCGTCCTTAGGGTTTGGGAGCATGAAAGAAAATGGGAACAAAATAAGACCATACCTATTTTAAACCCAATTTTCTGCCAGAAATGGTGAAAGTACGGCCACAAAGTACGTCCCGTACTTTGAAGTACGTCCCATACTTGTAGCCCGTACTTTTGCTGCTAAAACCAGTGAGTAACGGAAGAAGTACGTCCTAAAAGGACGTCCCTTACTTTAAAGGATGTCATGTACTTTCTGGGCGTACTTTGGGTGAAATCTCCAGCTTTTGTGCCCTTCAGTGAAACGGACACAACGTTTTGTTCATAAGTTTTCTCAGGCTGGCCGACCTACCATTGGAATGCTATTTCAAAGATCTACAACTTTCATCAACGATGTTTTTTCAAATTCGCAACAAATTTTCATGAAAATCACCCAGAAGATAGACCTACCAAAACTTAGGCGAAATTAAGAGTCCTTAAGAACTTCAATTGTTGGTTTGACTTCAAAACGACCATCTTCCACCCGAATTCATCAAGAATTGATTCATATAGATATAATATCATCTTAACACTAGATATTTACATATTCACACCTAGTTCAAGTTTACGGGGTGTGACATTATCCCCCCTTAAGGTCATTCGTCCCCGAAGGAAAGTAATGGTTTAAGATTTTTCACTAAACCTCAAATTTCAAAATTTCTAGAGTTCTTTAGTAAAGAGGATCATTCTCAGAGGTAACATACGACTAACCACATAATGAATACATCATTCAAGCCTAAACACATGGATGAGGGATTCGTACCTGTAGTCTAAACTTTCACAGGGAATACATAGTCGTAAGGGTTAACACATATCTGCAGTAGGGAATAAATGAAGGTAACACGGCTTGAGTGACACTACAACAACTAGATAGAACTACGCCCCCTTTGAGTTCATCTCGCCAGTCTTAAGATACGACATAAGTCTACCCTGAGATTTTAGCAATATCACTTTTTCACTCTATAATGAGTCTCTCAGCAAATTCAAGCCTAACTATTTCTGATTGACAATCCAGAGTTTCATAACACTCGGAAAGCTAGTCTATCCCCAAAAATCACATCAAAATTCATCATTTCTAATTCAAACACATCAAAAGTAATCTCACGACCCTTAACTACAACGACGCAGTCTCTATACATTATAGAAGCGATAACAAGGACGCAGAGGTATTCATAGAAAAAGGGTGTCAACAATTGTTCGACTTCCACACAAAATTCAAGGGCAAGATACCGAGTTATATAAGAAAGAGTCGAACTCGAATCGATCAGCGAATACGCTTCAAAAGAACATATAGTAAGAATACATGTAACCACAACATCTGAGACTCCAGCTAACTCCATACGAACCAAATCACGAAGTAGAGCTTTCTTTGTACTAAACGATCTCGGAAAGATAAAAATACATCTTCACCCAAATAAGAACAACATAGCCCTCATGAGGATTTCTAATGACTAGAACACTCAAGTCTCAACACGAATAAGGGGGTTTCTACCTTCATCTCACTTTACCTAGAGTTAGATTCTCAAAAGGTTCAACACGTATATGCTTTGACTAGGAAGCGCACAATATATCAATCTAGACAGTATACTCCGACAAGAAGGCTAATTCAACAACACATGATTCAAGCTTAACTTACATCTTGCCAAAACTGAAAATAACAAATTAAAGCCTAAATCAACTACATCATCTTCTTAAATCATTATTCCACAAGCGGTTGCTTTCAAGTTTCAAGCCTAAAATAAGGTTCTTCCACTAAAAGTCAAAATAGTACAGATCTTTTAACCCAATGAGAATATAACCTCAATGTACGATAATTCTTAATTCACTACAAGAGACCCTCAATTGTTCCCTTCACCCTAACCTCCAGTACTTGAAACATATCACACCTTAATTACTCCTTTCAGCCTAATAAGATTTCGGCAGAGTTCTCCCTATAACAAGGACTACTTTTGTTTCTATACCTGTCTCAATTTATCAACAACCAAACCCTCCAACAACCATATATACCAAACACCTACAATGCAATTTCTATGACTATGTACCATCTCTCAAATTACACATCACAACATGTGCACTCCATAATACCATTGTCCACTGGATTAAAAGATGCAACACAGATTAAGGTCATCTCCATAAGAACGAGTAATAAACGCGTCAGAAAGATCCTAAAAGAAGTTCAAGCTCTATCGCACAATCTAGAATCAAGAAGAATGAGAAACACCTAAAATGTCCTGGTAGTCACACATCCATACAGGTGGCCAGTTTGCATGAAGAGGACTCCACTAGACACAGCTCCAAAGACAAATCGTAGGACACTTCTAAACCTAGGCTCTAATACAATACTTGTCACGCCCCAAAACCCACCCTGGAAGTAACAGGCATCCGATGCCATAAACAACAACGGAAGCACCTTATAAAATAATAAATATCAAGTTTCTTTTTAATAATCTTTCCTTATTAAATTAAACAACGTTATAAGTAACTGCATATATGAGGATCACAATTATGAAATAAAATCAGTGGATGTCTAATACAAGTAAATAGTCATAAACGTGGCAAACACCCATTAAGTCGTACGGGACTTTGACAATCTACCCACAATTCTGACAACTATTTATGGAACTTCTAAGAGACACAACAATCATCTAACTTCGGGATGCAGCCCGGAAATCTAGAATAATATATGAAACAGGAAGTGCCCCACGAACAAGGATGTGGGCTCACCAAATCAATAGCAGCAGCAAGTTCTCCTAAGCGTCGAGAGTATCACGAACCTACTTTTCTCCGTTACCTAACATACCATCAAAAACAACAATGGCATGCCTGAGTACTTTCGTAGTTAGTGAGTGCCTTGGGGACAACAAGTAATATAAAAATAAAATATAATAATACATAAAGAAATCAGTTCTGAAAAGATAGTATAAAAACAGTCATTCCACTTTATGATTCTTAATATCATTTGTTAAACAGTTTACAAAGCCATTAATCAACATAAAAACAGTTATTCAGCTTGTATATCTCAATAAGAATTATCAAAACCGATTACAAAGCCCTTTGTCAAGTTACAACTTTCAATAATGCCTTTCAAATTGATCATGATTGTCAACAACAATTCCATGAGAGAATAAGAATATCACACATGCCAATACAGGCCCGAGAATCAATCACATCGAAGGGATAACCGTAGTGGTTCCCTAAACACAGCGCACCACACCGGAATATGTAATTCTCGGTGGCTATCCTTCCTCCCGAATAGGTAGGCATAAAAAACACTCTGGGTAGCAAACCCGGTAGTGGCCACTCTTCCTCCCGAATGGCTAGGAAATTACCACACTAGGTTCCATAGTGGCTACCCTTCCTCCCGAGTAGCTAGGCCAAACACAAAAACAAAGTTCATAGCATAGAAGCCGATTCACAATTTGTCTCAAGGTACGTCACACCATCAATTAACATTAAGGTTCATTATGCCATATCGTAAAGATAAATCATTTCAATGAATGTCTTGAAAACGTTTACACTTCTTTAACCAAGATTTCAATGTCATAATTCATCATGAAAACATTAATACCAATCGTTAGCCATCATTATTGATTATCTCTTATAGAGGAAAAACGATTATGATTTCATATACGTATATATAGGATAATAGAGTCAAGGTTTAATGTGGGCTTGTCCCCTCACGCACACCAACAATAATCAAAGTAAGGAATTAGGGTTTTGCATGAGAAATTCACCTCTTTATTCAATAAATAACCTTTGAGAAGAAAACATATATGCATGATGAGGTTTTTAAAAGAGAGACATACAAATCACCTTTATAGTAAAAATGATTTTTTAAAAGAGACAGACAATCACCTTTATAGTTAAAAACATTTTTAAAGGAGACATACAAATCACCTTTATAGTCAAAAGGATTTTTAAAAGAGACATACAAATCACCTTTATAGTCAAAAGGATTTCTAAAAGAGACATACCTTAATACGTTAAAAAAAAGTTTAACAATTCACTTTCCTAATGAAGAACACCCAAACCCTAGCTTGAATCACATTTGGAAGAATTATGTTGCAAACCCTAGGTTTTGGTCATAAAAATCGTGTTAAGAATCATGGGTTTGATGTTAGAATCGTTTAGTAATGTTAAGGGTGCTATTACCTTTGATTTGAAGACTTAGAGGAGTGATTTTCGTCCTTAGGGTTTGGGAGCATGAAAAAGAAATGGGAACAAAATAAGACCATACCCATTTTAAATCCAATTTTCTGTCAGAAACGGTGAAAGTACGGCCACAAAGTACGTCCCGTACTTGTAGCCCGTACTTTGGCTGCCAAAACTAGTGAGGAATGGAAGAAGTATGTCCTAAAAGGACGTCCCGTACTTTAAAGGACGTCACGTACTTTCTGGGCGTACAATGGGCGAAATCTCAAGCTTTTGTGCCCTTCAGTGAAACAGACATAAATTTTTGTACATAAGTTTTCTCGGGCTGGGCGACCTACCATTGGAAAGATATTTCAAAGATCTACAAGTTTCATCAAGAAGTTTTTCCAAATTCGCAACAAAATTTCATGAAAATCGTCCAGAAGACAGACCTACTAAAACTTAGGCGAATTAAGAGCCCGTAAAAACTTCAATTGTTGGTTTGACTTCAAAATGACCATCTTCCACCCGAATTCATCAAGAATGGATTCATATAGATATAATATCGTCTTAACACTAGATCTTTACATATTCACACCTAGTTCAAATTTACGGGGTGTTACAACATTATTCGTACTGACGTCATTTTTTTGTGGACGCTGCGGCATGCCCGCAGGTGGATAGGGAGATAGGCTTGATCCATAGATATCTTATCCAGGGACTGCATAGAGGAGCTCCATTTCATTCGGAGGTACAGCTTTTGGTATTATTCTTTTGTGTACATACCTATAGGCATGGAGGGGTCCTGTCCAGCCTATACTATGCCATCTACTCTTCTTAGAGGCTCGTAGATAGTTGTGTATGGTTAGATGTCTTGTAGCCTTGTCGGCTCATATTTTGTAGATAATATTGATAGCCTCGTCGGCTTATGCATATGAATATGGGCATTGTTGCTAATGATGATATAAATGTGTTGTTGCCCAATGAGATGAATATTATTAATGTACAGAAATCATGAACAAGTTATGTGGTCTACCTAGATGTGTGTGTGAATGTAAGATAAGAGGTGCCAGGATGGGTTAGCACCGGGTGGCTGTCTTGGCCCTCCGGTTGGCTCGTGACAATTGCATAGGAGCTTCCTCCATCCAACCTTTGTAAAGTTACTCTGCAGTTTTTTATACACCTTTCATGATGAAAATGTCTCCATCAGATTTGTATCTTCTTCACTAGTACATACTAATGCCAAGTAACTTTTAGCCTTGAAAATCTTTTGTATCACCCAAGATGCACTCTTTGGTGCTACCTCCCACACAGTGCTCTCTTTTATGTAAAAGCATGGACCCATTGCACCCATAGCTTTTCCTTGTTCTTACACAATTGCCAAAGGAGTTTTCAAATAGCTGATTTGTTCCAAAATGTCACATTGATTAGATTTAGTCCCCCAGCAACCAGAGGACAGCATAATTTCTCCCAATCTATGAGAGTCTTGCTGGAAAATTCAGCAGTACCAGTCCCCAGAAACTCCTACAAATAGTGCCAATGAACTTAGTGATATTCTTTGGCAACACAAACACTTAGGCCCAGAAAGTTTGAATTGTAAACAACACACTCTTTAACAGTTAAATTCTCCCAGCATAAAACAAAAATCTTGAGGTCTAGGATGTAACTCTGCCTAACATTTTCTCAATGAGGGGCTCACGTTGTAATGTAATAAGCCTCTTAGTACTTAAGGGAACACCAAGATATCTAAATGGTAGTTCTCCTTTAGTATAACCAAGCACATCTAATATTTGTTGTTGGACAATCAAAGTCACTCCACCAAAGTACACAGAGCTCTACTGAGGGTTAGCAATTAATCCTGAAGCAGCTGAAAACAATTGAAACTTCTTGTTTAAGGCAGTCACTAATATCACATCCCCTCTACAAAATAAAAGTAAATCATATGCAAATCCGAAGTGCACCAAATTTTCTTTAGCAAATCTGGGGTGGAATTTAAACTCCTTCAAGTGCTTCAGTGGTTTAAGAAGTCTATTTAAATACTCCATAGCTGGTACAAATAGGAAGGGAGAGATAGAATCACCTTGTCTCAACCCCTTCCTTGCAGCAAAGGGGCAATATGTTTACCATTCAACACTACAGAATAAGAGACCGTAGTCATGCACTCCGTGATCCAGTGGGTGAGCAACTCTAGGAAACCTAGTAGTCTCAATATTTGTTGCATATAAGTTCATTCAGCAAAGTCATAGGCTTTTGGCATATCTATCTTCAACATACATCTTGGAGAGATTGATTTTGCCCCATACCCTTTCATATGTTCATGACTCATTATGATGTTATCAGTGATCAACCGACCAGGCACACATATAGTTTCACAAGATGATTAATGATTATATTACCAAAAAAGGCAAGATAGTTGTTATATGAGGGTAATTTTTACAAAGAGCATATTGTTATAAAGTTGGTTGTTGTTGTTACAGGTAAAATGTTGTTATATAGAAGTAAAATATAACATAAAAATCGATTTCGAAAAAACTTAGCTATTATAGAAAGGTGTGTTTTTTATGCGGATGCTGTTATAGAGAGGTCTGACTACATCATAATTCCTCTGTTTCAATTTGTTTGTCTTAGTTACTATTTGAACAGTCAAAAGATATTTTCTTTGACCATAATTTTTCAAGTACCTTGTAAATATTTGAATTGTTAACTATTGTGACTTGTAGTACTCCTACCTTTTAGGTAGTTTCTAAATATGTAAATTCTTAAATTTTTTTATTTTTTGAAAAAATTGAAGATTATGTGTTCGAATACATATCAAACATTAGTTAATTGGACCCTCATACTACGAAGCAAGACAAATTAATTGAAATGGAGGGAGTATATAATAGACAGAAATTACTGATTGTAACACCATACGTCATCTACTATCAATGTACAAAACTTCTTGCACTATCAGGAAAATTCAATGGTAACCCCTTAATTAATATTACCATAAGCATTTAAACTTAGAAGATATAAATCCGTAAAATAATTTGGATCGTAACCTCGTAAAAGGAGTAACCTAGCCATTAGGCAACAACATAGATATTCTTCCCTTCCGACGTATAGCCACCATGAAGGGCTTCTCTGTGTCATCATCGAACAATCTTTGCATGTCAACAAAACATGGTGCATCACATTTTTGGCAAGTTCTTGCCCCAAGATGACCTTGATATCATCAATCTCAAGCCAAAACAAAACCACAAGTGTATTTAAGAACATACAATAAGATCCGGACGTCAGTGATAGACTCGCCCACTTGGCTAAAGTCATAAACACATTATTTGAGAAGATACAATAATGTATCCTTGCTCAACTACCATATCATCTCACTAACATTCAGCTTTTCTCATAAAATCATATGGTAATAAGCATATCACATCTAGTGATTTCCATCAGATGAACCCCAATCCCTGTGAGTGTCGTATCACCAAGCTCGAACTATCAATATTTTCGTCGTTGCACATTCATTATAAAGGATAAAAAAACTCCTTTATGAAGTCATACAACCCGAGATGTCTTCATTGGAGATAGATTTACCTACACTTATCCTTACGCAACGTCTCACTGTAACCTTATCAGGGCTACTATGAACTATGTGGTCAATTGATCATTCCGAGTTTACATTAGCTTACAGGATGTTAGTACATGTTCAATCTCATTAATGAACTATGTATACGGTAAAAACCGAGTATGTGTCAAACCGGTGAGACCAAAGGCCGAGGGAAGAAAGGGACAAGAGCGTGCATGAAGACTCCCATTCTGAACCAGGGGAACGCTTAGACCGAAGCAGAGGAAGGGCATCATTTGGTCCGGTTCTTTCATGACCGGGTTGTTCGAGGACGTATGTCCGTTTGATCGTGGCCGGTGGTCCGGGAGATCCGTTGCGCAGTTGCCACGCGTCGATGATGTCCTGGTATGTTCAACTGCCGGTCGTACGGGTGTTAAATTGTACGGTCTACCTAATCCAACCTAATCCAACTCAGAACTTTTTCTTTATTCTATTATTTTTTATGTTGTATGAAGCCCATGGGGCAACACTATAAATAGGGGTCATTGTCCTCCTTTTAGGGGGTTGGCTCCTCAGATAAATAAAAAACTCTTTGTAATAGCAAACTATATATAAGAATCTCTCTCATATCAAATTTCGGTCCATATTTATTGTGCTTTATCTCTTATGTTTCTTAAATCAAATAACACTTATTTGCTAGTAGATACACGAGTCTAGAGCAAACCATTGGTCATCAATCGCTCCTTGTAGCATAGTCACATATTTCTTTTCTCTATCAACTAAGTTCAAGATATAACCACATATCCTATACCTCACCTACAATTTTAATTGATTATCCAAATCTGAGGTAAACAGTTTGGAGCCCACTGTGGGGATAGGATAATAGTGGTCTTTTATCTTGATCTCTACCTTACCCATCTAAATCAAAAACACCTTCTGTTCGTGTCTGAAAAAACGGACTAAATGGCTGACAGTGGGCAATCTGGTCACGTCAACAACAACGAAATTGTGGCTGAAAACGAAGGAAGCGGTCCACGAGGACCACCAAACCCCGCTGATCCTAACCCCGTTAATTCGAGGGAGGGCCTCAACCGTCAAAACACCATGGACCAGGAGAATGCCACCTTGCCGGCCAATGATCCTCTAAATACCCACAATGCTGTTACTTTGTCCCGGGCACAGGACCGGAAAGAACCGGGAACACCTAATGATAATATTGACTTACGTTTAATTTTTGAAATGTTGCAAGAGCAGTGAGCGGTGATTGCCGAACAGGGAATCGCAATAGCCCGGTTGCAAAACGGAGGGGATACAACGACCCCTAAAAAAAGGAGCGGTGTTACTGAACCCAGAAGGGAAGAGGCACGCGTTATCGAGAGCAATGGATCCGGAGCTGGCTCTTCCACCGAGGTTCTGAAAATGCTCGAGACTTTGGCAAAGCGGGTAGACTCGACCAAAAAGAGGGTTGAAACATACAACTCTCGGGTGGATCAAATACCGGGGGCTCCGCCTTTACTGAACGGGCCGGATTCGAAGAGGTACATCCAAAGGCCTTTTCCTCCGAGTGCAGCCCCAAAATTAATCTCGAAGAGTTTTAAAATGCTGGATATCCAGAAATATGACGGCACAACGAACCCGCACGAACACGTGACCTCATACACATGCGCCATAAAAGGCAATGATATGGAGGAGGACGAAATTGAATCAGTATTGCTGAAAACGTTCGGGGAAACCTTCTCAAAAGGAGCATTGACATGGTACGACCATCTGCCCGAACATTCGATCACTTTTTTCGAAACGCTCGCTGATGCCTTAATCAAAGTTCACTCCGGTGCCACAAAGGTGCAGGCCCTTAAGGCCGATATTTTCCGTATAACCCAAAGAGACGATGAGTTACTACAAGAATTCATCAACCGATTCCAAAGGGAACAGATGGAACTCTCCCCGGTTCTAGAAGAATGGGCTGCCCAAGCTTTCACAAAGGGGCTCAATGTTCAAAGTTCAACAGCTTCGTTCAAATTAAAAGAAAGCTTGCTCGAATAAGAGGCTGTGACATGGGCTGATGTCCATAACCGATACGAGTCGAAGATTCGGGTGGAGGATGATCAATTCGAGCTCCCCCCGGGGCCAATAAATGTGAATAAAAGTTTTGAGAGACCAAGGAACGGTTACGAAATAAAGGCCGAATCGTCGAAGGAAAGGTATCGGCCATACTCCCATTCGGAGAAGTAAAGTTTTAGGTCAGAAAAATCAAGGGTGAGCCCAAGCCGTTTCTCCGGTCGGGGTAGTAAATAGGTCGAGTGCCCATCGAACAGCCGGGGTCTCTCATTCAGGAGCGATGCCGGCAACAAAGACTCACCAAAGATATCGGAGTATAACTTCAACGTCAGTACCTCATGTCTCATCTCGGCCATCGGTCGTGTCCCGGACGTAAGATGGCCGAGACCTCTAAGGTCGGATCCGGGCCAACGGGACCCAAGCATGGTGTGTGAATACCATGGAACCCATGGTCACAGAACCGATGATTGTCACCAGTTGAGAGAGGAGGTATCCCAGTTACTGAAGAATGGTCATCTCCGAGAACTGCTTAGTGAACGAGCCAAAAGTCACTACAAGGAAAGGGAGGCTCATCGAAGGGCCGAGCTGGTAGAACCCCAACATACAATCAACATGATAGTTGGGGGTATCGATGCCCTTCGGGGTCAGTAATGAAACGGGCTATGGTTTCTGTTGTTCCTGAGAAGCGCAGTCGAGATCATTTACCCGAGGGTTCTATCTCTTTCAGCAACGAGGACGCAGAGGGCATCATTCAACCGCACAATGATACATTGGTAATTTCTGTACTTATCTTTAAAACTAAGGTTAAACGTATTTTGATTGACCCATGTAGCTCGGCCAACATCATCCGGTGGAGAGTAGTCGAACAACTGGGGCTGCTCGATCAGATCGTACCGGTAGCCCGGGTACTCAGCTGGTTCAACATGGCGAGCGAAACCACAAAGGGAGAAATCTCATTGCCCGTGATGGCACCATTCAGCAAACGGTGTTCTATGTGATCGAAGGGGACATGAAGTATAACGCATTACTGGGCAGACCCTGGATACATAGCATGAGGGTCGTGCCCTCAACACTGCATCAGCTACTGAAATTCCCCACCCCGGAAGGGATAAAAATCATCCGAGGTGAACAACCCGCGGCAAGGGAGATGTTCGCAGTTGAGGAAGCAACACCTCGGCCCAAAGAATCAGCTCAGAAGGAGGAAGGTCTAACCGGGGGAGAGGACACCAAATAGCAATCAAAGCACGTCGGGTCGGATCTGGGGTGTGAAGGGGATGATTTCGATGTACCCAGATCGTTTGTCATGCCGGATGACTCGGATGCAACCAAGTCGACTGTAGAGGAGCTGGAGCAGATCATCTTGTTCAAGTACCTACCGGACAAAAAGGTATACCTGGGCACGGGGCTAACCCCGGAGCTCAGGAACGAGTTAATTGAATTTCTTCGAGCTAATGCAGATTGCTTCGTATGGTCCCATATAGATATGACAGGTATATCACCAGAAGTAGCAGCTCACAAACTTAGCTTGGACGGGAAGTTTCCCCCGGTGAAGCAGAAGAGAAGAATCATGGCGGAAGCAAAACACGCCTTCGTAAAAGACGAGGTAACAAAGCTTTTAAAAATAGGTTCTATCCGGGAGGTAAAGTACCCGGATTGGCTGGCTAATGTGGTAGTGGTGCCCAAGAAAGGTAATAAATTTCGAATGTGTGTTGATTACAAGGATTTAAATAAAGCATGCCCGAAGGATTCATTTCCGTTGCCTCACATCGACAGAATGATCAATGCTACGGCCGGGCATGAGATGTTAAGTTTTCTCGATGCTTACTCCGGGTATAACATTTGGATGCACCCGAAGGATCAAGAGAAAACATCCTTCATTACCCGGTACGGGACTTACTGTTATAATGCCATGCCTTTTGGCCTAAAAAATGTCGGTGCAACGTACCAACGCCTAGTTAATGAGATGTTCGAAGAACAAATATGAAAAACAATAGAAATTTATATTGACGACATGGTTGTTAAGTCCCTGGAAATAGAAGACCATTTAAAGCATTTGCAGGAAACCTTCGGTGTGCTCCGCAAGTATAACATGGAGCTTAACCCGAAAAAATGCGCCTTCGGCGTCCGGTCCGGTAAATTTTTGGGCTTCATGGTGTCGAACTGGGGTATCGAAATCAATGCGGACAAAATCAAGGCCATCGAAGATATCGAAGCGATGAATAACGTCAAAGGAGTGCAGAGGCTCACCGGAAGGATAGCGGCGCTAAGCCGTTTCATATCAAGATCCTCGAACAAAAGCCACCGCTTCTTCTCCTTACTGAGGAAGAAGAACGATTTCGTTTGGACACCGGAGTGTCAAAAGGCTTTACAAGAATTAAAAAGATACCTGTCCAGCCCACCGCTGCTGCACACGCCAAAAACGGACGAGCGGTGTTTTCTCTACCTTGCTGTCTCCGAAGTAGCGGTAAGTGGCGTTTTGGTCCGAGAAGAATCAGGTACACAATTCCCTATCTATTACGTGAGTAGAACTTTGGGGGATGCGGAGACCCGTTATCCCCACTTGAAAAAATTGGCATTGGCACTAGTAAGTGCTTCTAGAAAGCTCAAGCCCTACTTTCAATGCCATCCGATATGTGTAGTAACTACTTACCCCATGAAAAACATCATGCATAAACCGGAATTATCGGGTAGGCTAACTAAATGGGCTGTAAAAATTAGCGGGTATGATATCGAGTGCAAACCTCGAACGGCCATCAAGTCCCAGATCTTGGCCGACTTCGTGGCAGATTTAGCCCCAGCTATGGTCCCCGAGGTCGAGAAAGAACTTCTGCTGACACCGGGAAATGCCTCGAGTATTTGGTCTCCACATACGGACGGGGCCTCGAACCTCAAAGGTTCCGGGCTGGGAATCGTCCTTAGAACCCCGGCCGGGGATGTCATTTGACAGTATATTAGAACTACTAAATTGACTAACAATGAAGCCGAGTATGAGGCTATGATTGCAGGTTTGGAACTGGCCCGAGGTATGGGGGCCGAAATAGTCGAGGCAAAGTGCGATTCGCTTTTGGTCATAACCAGGTGAACGGCGTCTCTGAGGTCAAGGATGAACGGATGCAGAGGTATCTTGAAAAAATCAAAGTGATACTACATCGATTTAAAGAATGGACCATGCAACACATACCGAGGGAGGAGAACAGCGAAGCCGATGCATTAGCAAATTTGGGATCCTCGGTCGAAGGGGAGGAAATCAACCCCGGTACAACGGTGCACTTGTAAAACACGGCGATAGAAAACGGACACGCCGAAATAAATGCAATGGGTTTAACTTGGGATTGGCGCAACAAGTACATCGACTACTTGCGTGATGGGAAGCTCCCGAATGACCCGAAAGAATCACGATCATTAAGGACCAAAGCTGCGCGTTTTTGTTTGGTAGATGGCCAATTGTATTGACGGTCTTTCTTCGGACCCTTGGCCAAGTGTTTGGGTCCCGGAGAGACGGATTATGTGATGAGAGAGGTGTACGAAGGAACCTGCGACAATCATTCCGGCGCCGATGCTCTGGTCCGAAAGATTATCAGGGCCGGTTATTATTGGAACCAGATGGAGGAAGACTCAAAGAACTTTGTCCGTAAATGCGACGGGTGTCAGAGACATGCTCCGATGATTCATCAGCCCGGGGAGTTGTTGCATTCGGTGGTGTCACCCTGGCCTTTCATAAAGTGGGGAATGGACATCGTCGGTCCATTACCATGGGCACCAGGTAAAGCCCGTAATATTTTGTTTATGACTGATTATTTCTCCAAATGGGTTGAAGTACAGGCCTTCGAAAAAATAAGAGAAAAGGAAGTCATTGACTTCATATGAGAACACATCATCTGTCGTTTCGGCATCCCCGCTGATTTAACTTGTGATAACGGGCCCCAGTTCGTCGGTGACAAAGTCAACAAATTCCTCGAAGGGTTGAAGATCAAGAAATTTGTATCAACTCCGTATCACCCGTGTGCGAACGGACAGCCGGAATCCATGAACAAGACAATACTCCAAAATCTGAGGAAAAGACTCGAAGCCTCAAAGCATCATTGGAGAGAAATATTGCCGGAGGTACTATGGGCCTACAGAACTACTTCAAAATCAAGCACTGGGGAAACTCCTTTCTCGTTGGTCTACGGGGCTGAAGCCCTTATCCCTGTGGAAGTCGGTGAACCGATCCTCCGGTTCCAGTATACAACCGAGGATCCAAACGAGGAGGCCATGGCCGTCAGACTCGACCTCACAGATGAACTTCGCGAAAAGGCGTTGGTGCGTATCGCAGCCCAGAAACAAAGGGTGGAAAGGTACTACAATCAGAGAGCCAATTTTCGTCATTTCCAAGTTGGGGACTTGGTGCTCCGAAAAGTTACCTTGAACACCAAGAATCCCAACGAACGAAAACTAGGTCCGAACTGGGAAGGACCTTACAAGATACCTGAGGTAACGGGTAAAGGATCATACCAGTTGGAGTCCATGGACGGGCAACGGTTGCACAATAATTGGAATGTGGCTCATCTGAAAAGATACTACTGCTGAGGTAAAAACACCCCATGTTTTCTATCTTGACCTTTCCTTTTTTTTTTTGCAGGAAGCCGAGTACCAGGCAAAAGAAAAGAATTTAAATTTGACAACACGTGTTGCACTCTTTTCCTTAGTGTGGTTTTGTCCCGAAATGGGTTTTCCGACAAGGTTTTTAATGAGGCAACAAGTACAACATGTTACTTGACAAAGATAAAGGGCAAACGTCCGGATTCTCGGGGTCACACCCAACGAATGGGGACTTAATAGCACTCACCCGATCTTACAGCTCGGCTAAGAGCTAGGGGACTATCGCACCCACTCCGGAGGCCGCAATCAACAAACAAAACCGGGCAAAAAACGTTAGGTTCCGATGCAAGGACGAAACGATCAAAATGAATCGTGTCCACCGAGTGTTTGCTACGGCAAAAGCAAGGCCGGACCTTCTGCTATAGGTTTCTATGTAAGGACCAAACGATCAAACTGAATCGTGTCCATTTAGTACTTGCTACGGCAAGAGCAGAAGGAAACAAAATTCTCATGTATACAAACACATTGCAATGCAAAATTATCGAAAGTTTGGATAGCAATATCTCGGTTATCTTCCTGTTAAAAGACTTTACCCCGGTGATAACCACCGTATTTCGGCACTACTTCATTCACACACCCTATACCGAGCACTATGGTCGAAATTCGACAAAGGCGACAAGGTCATAGCGAACCGAGCCAAAATCATCAAAACAATTCGACTAAGGCAACGAGGTCACAACAATCAGAGCCAAAAAATTTTAACCTCCCCATTGACTTTTATGTCAAAATTCAGCCAAGGCTGAGATTCGGGTGCCCAAAAGAATACCGACCCTAAAATATTGCCAAAAAATACCGGCCCTAAGGAAATGCCTATCGTGATTCGGAGGCGTCTGAATTTACAAACCATTAGGTAAGTCCTACGGGCATAGTGAACTAATTACTACGAGTCAGCTTGTCCTTAAAATGGACCAACAACTCTGGCAAAAATAATAGCGAACATTCAAATGAAGAAACAAGAAAGATGCATTTTTCATTTATACAAGGGGTGTTTTTACATCAAAAAAATCAAAGTCCTACAAAGGCAAAAAATAAAATAACAAAAGGCTAAGTACGGGCCCAAATCTATCCGGAATGGCTGGAGCCGGAGTGCTCGGACACTGTCCGCTCGGAGTCATCAGAGTCAGAACCGAGGGCACCCTTTGCCTCTTCCTCGATTCTTTTAGCCTCGAGAATAAGGGCCGGCAGATCGGTAAAACCGTGCTCGGCTTGCTCAAGGGGGATCCTCCGAGACTTCCATTTTTCGTATTCAGCGGCAATGGTAGTATGAGCCTCGGCGGCCTCGACGCTCTTCAAAGCTTCGTCCAAATCGGCCTCAGCCTGGGCTAACTTCGCAGCTAGAGCATCCCGAGCCTCCCCAAGAATATTTTGTATTTGGATGGCAGATTGAATCTCGGCCTGGAGAGTGTCATTTGCATCGGCCGTCTCCTTAAGCTCGTTTTTTAGATCGTCACACATCTGGGCCATGCTTTCCGCCTTCTCCTCGAACAGCCTTGCACGCTCTTGGTATCGGGCACGCTCAGATTCGAGCAGCCGATTCCTCTCGGCCAGGCTCGCAGCGTCCGATTTCACAATATCCAGCTCGCCCCGGAGTTGGGAGAAGGTGGTTTCGATGTTATACCCTGCGTTTTCAGAGCATGAGCATGACACGTGCTTCCTCAAAATTGACAATCATGTTGTCGCTACATAATGCAAACTCACGTTGATGGTATTATATTTCGTATTTTTGTACGTCGGATTATTCGTAAGCTGAGGTGAGGCCCACACGTCGAGATTTTTTTTGGGACATGTGACAAGTTATATGAATCACATATGTGAAGTTAAACACAACTCAAGAAGGACCCTTGATCCAAATCAAAGTGGAAACCCTCCAAACAAATAATTTTAAGTTACGTTTTTGGGTGATCTGACTTCGGGAGGCCATAACCCCATCGGTATTTGGGAATTTCGGAAAACTCCCAGAATGAAAGTTGTAGATAATTTAATTATATTTCCAACCGTAGGTCGTGGATCCATAGGAGACATCGGGATAATGAGATACGGACGTTGTAAGGCAGAAAGGTCAGTGGGTTAGGCCAAATCCGGACCCAACCGGGTTAGGCCCATGACCCATGCATATTTAAGTGAAATTTCAGCCCTTTCCCCTCATTTTTCAGACCAAGAATAGCAGAAAATTCTGGAAAGAGAGAGAGATGAGCCTTGGAGAGAAGAAAAACCAATTTTGACAAAAATCTGAGCCCCGAATCCCGAAGCCCACGAAGAGAAAAGTGTTGTACGCTGCGTTGTCTTCAATTTGAGCTAAAACGCAACCAAGGAGAAGAGTGATAACGTGGTGGCTGCATGCTTAAGGTATGAATAAGGTTCCTTTTCATTGTTAACGAGTTTATTTAGAGTTTTAACGGATTAGAACGGAGAGAATAGCCTGATAAATTCGTTTGTTGGTGCTGTGAATTATGGAACGTGATTTGGAGAAAACTTTGGATGAAAATAAATGTATTTAACTTGTGATTATCTATGTTGTTAGTGCTAATTTTAGCTTCTTTATGGAAATAAAATTATTAAATAGTTATATCGCAAATTTGGTTGTTTGAGAAATTTAGAAAACAGTGCGCGGGCTGTTTTATGGCATACGTCGGTATTGGAAATGATGTTAATACTGTTGGTATTGTTGTTGATGTTGTTGGTTGTTGAATTGGAATCTCGGGCTAGGCATATAAACAGGGGAAATGCTGCCCGAATTTCGGCAGAATTTAAAAGGGTTTTAATTAAAGTTTCGAGACGAACGCACGACGATGATCCTAATGATATTATGAATGATTCCATATGTAGAGTACGAGACTACGAATAATTCTTAAGCGAGTTGCAAGACGGGAAGTAAAAGGAAAGTCGAGAATCATCTTCCAGGTATGTAAGGCTTACCCTTTCTTTCTTTGGCATGTCCTAGAGCTAAGTAAGGTATGACACGCACCTTGGGGTAACTCTACTCTTTAATTCTGAGCTTGTTTACGATTCTTATTCACTTCTTGAAATGAGTATACTTAGTATAGACGAGCTTATTGTATGATTGAATAACGAGCAAAACATAAAGAGTTCTTGTTTTTAAAAGAGTTCTATAAGTATTAATGTCCCTAACTTTCGTAGACGGTCTCGGATTGCTTTAAAACGTTCGTTGAGGGTTCTGTAGTAAATGATGATCATAACTTTCTTATGCAAACTCGGATTGACCCGAAACGTGTTTACGATCCTTCAAGTGTCGTTTTGTGTACTTATCTATCGAGTCTTAAAAATTGATTTGTGTGCATATAGTTTGTCACTACTCTGCTCGTGGATGCCTCAATATGTCCTTCACTGAGCCCGGGCCAGGATATGTTATCGTGCGCACTCCACTGCATTGTTCACCGAGTCCCTCATTAGAGGGCCGGGTACGGTATATGTATATATATTCTGGAGTATGATGTGTTCTGGAGTATGATGTGTTACGGAGTTATTCCCTATTCTGGAGTATGATGTGTTATGGCGCCAGTGACGGGGTGGCGACCATGTTTTGTCCACCGAGTCCCATAGTGGGCCAGATGTGACATATCCCCTTTACATGCATGATTTGTGTTTTAAAAGTAAGCATTTTGATATTTTGGATAATGTACTTACTTTCTGTACTTCTTGTTCCGATTATGGTTCTGTTTGCTGTACTCTATGCTTTATATACTCAGTACATATTTCGTACTGACCCCCTTTCTTCGGGGGCTGCGTTTCATGCCACGCAGGTACACATGGATGAGTAGAAGACATTGCTAGAAGATGTTCCAGCGGAATTGGCGAGCTCCGTTTCCTTCCGGAGTGTTGCCGAGTCAGAGTATATATGTTATGATTCCTGATTGATGTTAGAGACTTTGCAGACAGAGTCACGTTTGTGGGTCGTCAGTCTTATAAGCAGCTCTGCAAGCCGATGTACCATTTTGCGTTATGTTACAAATTCCATATGATTACAGATTTTACTTGGCTGGAGAATGACGAAAAGAAAGTTTCTGAAAGCCTTTACTATGTATTTCATTTTTATTTGATTTAAGAGTCCAAAGAGATTATGTGTATAATAAGAGTCAGCGGGTTCGCTCGGCCCTAAGTAAGGGTCGGGTGCCCATTATGCCCTATCAAGATTAGGGTGTGACAAATTGGTATCAGAGCAGTTCGTCCTAGGGGTTGTCTGCAAAGTCGTGTCCAGTAGAGTCCTGTTTATGGTGTGAAGCGCGCCACATTTATAAACAGGAGGCTACGGGGTATCTAGGGTGGTTATTCTTCTTTGACCTCTAAGATCGTGCGATAGAGCCAAGTCATAGGAAGTGAGTTCCCTTATACTAGCCTTTGATTTCAGCAGAAGCATAGTACCGACGGGAAAAAGTGAGTGGTGATATAGGAAGTCACAGAGGTAAGTCACTTCGTTAGGGTTACGTTATCAGAATGTATGTTTATGATAATGGATCGGTCGACATAGAGGTAAATCGGTGTAAGTACAAGTAGAGGAATTGATTAAATGTATATCTTGATGATAAGTTCAGTCATAAGGTTGTGAATTGGATAATTGAATGAATCAGTACAAAGGTAAGTAATGGCACGAAGGATGCATGTCGGGTAAGGTAAGAATATTGCATGTATGATTGAGGTGTAAAGCTGAAGAATGAAAAGGAAAAGTAAACAAGAATATATAACAGGGCAGATCGTTAAAGGATCAGGTACACCTCGGGGTATGATATATAAACCCTTATTGGAATTTTCTAGGTATGTGCATTTACTGTAGATTATTATTTAATAAGGGCGAGCAGAAACTCAAAAAGGCTGAGTATTTATAAGTAATGGTGACCAAGGTGTGTTTGCTATCATTGGGAATCTAGAAGTCTAGAACAGAAAGTAGTCATATATATACAGATGAAAGGTGGGTATTGAGAATTAAAAACACCAAAATAATAATTGTGTAATCGGAAGAGTAAGAGACCCTTTCTAATTCGGAGGGAGATACGTTACGAGAGTGTTTTGGAATCCATTAAGGCTTCAACCTGCTCCAGATTATGTTATGAGGATCAGGTGGTGAGGTGGATGCGAATATACCAGTATTAATGCAGCGGATTTCATCAGAGTTTCAAGGTTAAGCGTGCTTGGGCGAGAGAAATTTTAGGATGGGTGACCCCCTGGGAAGTGTATTAAAAGTTCGGTAAATTTTAGACGTAAGAGAAAAGTTAGAAGCTAAAGTAGTCTAAGGGGAATTAGAGTGTGCGGAGTGATTGGAAACCTAAAGTGGTCGCGGACGACGAGGCGGACTAGACCGGTAAAGAAAAAGAAGGTACACCACAACTCTAGAATCAGGTAAGTTTGAATAGCGTTTGGAAATACCTTGTAAGCGGGGCGTTAGAAAATGTGTGTGTATATATATATATATATATATATGAATGCGTATGATATCCTATACATAGCTATATCAGCGGGTATATGTATCCCGGCCAAGGCATTGGTCGAACCGGGTGATAAAGTTCAAGCAACAAAAGAACGTTAACAGGTAGGCTGATGTTATCGTCATCGCAAGCTAGAACTGCAAAGTCCTAGGGTAAAGGAAATTGGAAAACAAAGGAAGTGAATAAATGAAAGGTAAGGAGATCAAAATGTCGAAAAAAGTGAAAAGGTAAGAAACATGAGTGAGTAAGGCCTCCAAGAGAGACGACAGGCAAAGCACGGGACACGAGACCATTCGAGTAAAAATTCGAAGGTAGGCGTGTAAAAAGGATTAAAGTGTGGTAGTATGGAACACAAAGAGGAATGTGTGGGGGCAGAGAACGAATTTCAATAAGTGGGATTAAGAGGATAGTGACTATGATGAGGAATGAGAAGTAAGAGAAGGAATGGTTAGACCGCGCGACGATGTCAAGAGATTTCCAACCCTTGAAAGGTATATGAAGGGATAAGTGTGTAGTCAAATTAACACGGTCGCCTCAGACATAGAGAAGTTCTCCAAAAGAATGACTTAAGAATAGAACAGATTTGCACGTTTAAAGGGACATTTCTCGAACTTCAGAGCCAATACTACAAATAACAAGAGAAGAAAGGTACTCGAGGAGGAATAGACCCAAGGAAGGTTAAGGATGAAAGTAGGAAAGGTATACTAATGGGTTGGTCGAAGGAAGAGGAGAGCATTTAGGAGTGGAGTAACTGGAAATCTCTAACCATGGGAGTAAGAAGGATACTTTAACTAAATGACGGTAGGAAACCGATTACTCATTGTGGAAAGAACGAGGATGGTGAGTTGACACAATTGATTAGAAAATTAGTGATACGAGGCAAGAACTTCCGTAAAGACCGAGAGGTTCGATTATAGAGGAAATAGAATGAAATGTAAGAAACGTGCATGGAGGAGAAGACAAACTTGGCCATGGCATCAAAAAGATAAATAAACTATTGATTGGGATGGATAACTACAAGGGAAATACGACGAGTCTATTAGTAAAACGAAGTAACAGCGTGAAGGGACAGGGGCATAGAATACTAAGGTTTGTAATGAATGTGAATAACTTGGTAAGTGTAATAGGGTGAATTAGAAAGAGTTACCGGTTAAGTAAGCTTACTCCACGAGCTTTATTCTGTTTTATAAGCAGTATTACGAATGAGATCAAGAAATGGTACTCTATAAAGTTGATTATGATTGGGATGTAATGGGAACGTAGCAAGAACTACAATACAAAGTATGTAAAGTACAGTGAGGAAACGACTATAGAGGTTTTGCAATGGCAGGACTGATAGCAAGTATAATGAAAGGGGAAGTCAACTCGAAAGAAAGAAAAGTGGAATTGGACTAAATTCAGGATATTATGAAACAGACATGGGAAAGGAGGCATGACAAGATAATAAAGGTTTAGAAGAATCAAGGAAATAAGTTTTGTTAAGCAATATGTTGTGTCCCGGGCTAGAATCTGAATCGCTCGTACCGGAGAAATTTTGTTGCAAATAAATATGTAGTAGGCATACTCCAAAAAGGTAATGGAGGAAGTGAGAAATGCCTACGAGTAACCAAGGATAAGTATCAGGACAGGCGGGATTACTAAGGAAAAAAATCGCTACGTTGGAAGGAATGAGAGTTTTAAAAGAGGAATATTTATAGGAATCTTAACGCTTGTTAAAAGGAAGAAAGGCAATATGCCTATGGATAGCACGACAGCAGTACGACCTGAGATTTGGAAAACACCTCCTGCATCATGAGACCACAGGTCACCATTTATGTATCAAATTGTGGGAGTATATGTCATAGGACCATATAAATGATAGTCCTGACGAAATGACTAGTAAAATAGTGTGGAAACGACAATAAATATTTGAAGAAGAATGGAATCTCGTTAAATCTCTATTAGCCTCCTACTTATGAGTTATTTTGTAATGACGTCCAGATCAGAGGAGAAGAGGTTGGAGGAAAGATTCATACAAGGATTTGAAAATATTTTGAATAGTGGAATAGTATGTTGTAAGTATACTCTTACAACATTTGATAAGAATGATGATAAGAAAATATTATATACAAGAGTATAATAAATGGTGCTGAGGATCGTGGTATGGATCGAATTGAGTCTCATTTGACTATAAATCCCTTAGCTACGGTATTTTCGACGCATTGGATGAGTAACTTGAGGTAAGGTAGTTAATGAGAATGATCCGTCATTAGTAAGGGAGTGCTATTGCAAGCCATCTGGGCGCTACCATCGGCGGAATTATGATGACATTGTAAGGAATTAAGAAGTACGACAAAAGTATTAAAAAGAAGATGAAATGATATGAATATAAAGTATCACTGGAGAAGCAAGCAATATGATGGATCTTATTGGAAAAGGGACAAATCGAGGTTTCAGACAAAAGCAAGAATGAAAAGATCTGAATTCGCCGCATGATTCAAGAATCTTGGTTATTTTTCGACAAACTTCTGAATTCACCCCTAAGTTATTAGCCAAAAATAAGGATCAGAAACTTTCAGAGTAAACTGAAGGAAACAAATCATTAAAGAAGATGTTTTCGACATAAGTACAAAAATTACCGTTAGTTAGCCAGGTGCCGGAAGTCTGATTGAAGAGAAGAGAAATTAATCGGGACATTTCAGTGTTAAACTAGTTAAGGCACCGCAAGGGTTAATTTGGCCGCTATAGAAAGCAAGGGGACGCTAGATATGACCAGTCTTGAATTTATCTTTAAGGAAGTAAGAATAGGAATAAGTCAACTCCAAGGAGATAAAGGCTTGGGATATCTGTGCAACATAAGAAAGATACGCGGAGATCGAAGAGAACAAGAATTTCTAAATAAAAAGAAAATGAGATCGAACTAGATACAAGTACGTGGTAAGCACGGCATGAAAGGAGCATACAAGAATGTAAACAACGAAGAGTGAAGAGACGATGAAAGCGATAAAGTATAAAGAGTTAGTGGACAAACGAATAATAAGAAAAAGGGATGACCTTGAGTTCAGGCGTACACTTAGACCACAAAGGAAGAAGAATAGATTGCATAATTTAGGTAAGTTCATTTTTTCACGAGCAAGTAAGACTGCAAATAAGTAAAGTAGATACGGGCAAATACAGGTAAGAATATCGACATCTACTTCGAAGCCAACTCTACCTCAACATTCGAGGACGAATGTTTTTAAAGGGGGGGAGGATGTTATACCCTGCGTTTTCAAAGCATGAGCATGACACGTGCTTCCTCAAAATTGACAATCATGTTGTCGCTACATAATGCAAACTCACGTTGATGGTATTATATTTCGTATTTTTGTACGTCGGATTATTCGTAAGCTAAGGTGGGGCCCACACGTCGAGATTTTTTTTGGGACATGTGACAAGTTATATGAATCACATATGTGAAGTTAAACACAACTCAAGAAGGACCCTTGAGCCAAATCAAAGTGGAAACCCTCCAAACAAATAATTTTAAGTTACGTTTTTGGGTGATCTGACTTCGGGAGGCCATAACCCCATCGGTATTTGGGAATTTCGGAAAACTCCCAGAATGAAAGTTGTAGATAATTGAATTAGATTTCCAACCATAGGTCGTGGATCCATAGGAGACATCGGGATAATGAGATACGGACGTTTTAAGGCAGAAGGGTCAGTGGGCTAGGCCCAATCCAGGCCCAACCGGGTTAGGCCCATGACCCATGCCTATTTATGTTATAGCCCGTATTTTGTACGTTCGGATATTTCGAGATAGTCGTGGTAAGTTAAGGGTAAGATCATTTTCAAAAATTATTTTAATGTACAAGTTGTTATGAATATTGTTTATGAATATTATTAGTATGGAAATATTGAGAAAGGCTAAGGGTAAAAAGGGAAATTCACAAAAGAGTTCGTGGTAATATTGTGGAAGGCTAAGGGCCAAATGGGAATTTCACAAATCTCTTGAAAGTTCAAGAAATGGGCCTTGGCCGTGTGGAAGGTGTGTGTGGGCCCCACCCTTACATGGGCCATGTGTATATATATATGGGGGTGATGACCAAGCAAGACAATTAAGTCATCTTTCCAAATTAAGAAAGTTCAAGAAACTTGGAGGAAAAAAATGGAGAAGCCATTCGGCCATGCTCTTGGCCGAACAAGTCCATGAAAAAAAATTGATCCAAAAAAATAATTTCTTCTAGCTTTTCTACCAATTGGTAGGTCCTCTACAACATGGAGTAGTTGTTGGAGCAAGAAAACCATTTATTCTTGCAAGTTCATAATCCAAGCCAAGTAAGAAGACAAGTGGAAAAAGGTAAGATTTAATCTTCTTTTATATATTATGGATGGTTGTGCATGTTGTAGTGTTTGGAAATGGATGAAATTCATGAAAATATGGAAGTTGTGTTGTGGCCGTGTATGTGTTGGGGTTGACCGTGTACATGCTATGTTGTAGGAGTGATGAACTAAATTTTATTTAGTATTTGATTGTTGTAGTTGTGAATTCCATGATGTGAAATAAGGATTTAGTGGTTTGAAGTGAAGTTGCAATTGTTTGTGGATTATGGAAGAAGCTAATGTGATATTAGTATGGTTTCTTATGATTATAAGAATAAATGATATTGCTAAAAGTATAGATTGTTGATGTAGTTTAAGAATTTGGAAGAAAGAATGAAATGTGTCGTTATTATTCTTATTGAATTTGGAAGGTTTCGGGTGAGGTAATATGTTGATTGGGTTGTTGGAATGTTATGTGAATTGTTTGAAGTATTCTTGAAACATGTTAGGAAGATTTCGGATTAATATTTGAATGTGGGATCATTGGTATTGGCTTGATTTCATGTGATTAAATTGAGTATAATGGAATGCCGTCGGATTGGGTAGAAAGAATTGTTAATGTTAGAATGTATTTTGAAACAATTGTTGAAGTTGGAGATATGATTGTTGGTATTATTGTTGATAAGTTGGCCGAGTTGAATTCTCGGGTTTGTTGTGTTAAATTGGCCGAGCTAGATTCTCGTGGATGTTGTATTTACAGGGGAGGTGCTGCCGAAATTTCGGTAGAATATAAGTGAACTCATTTGGAATACTAAGACAAGTATATGTCGATGAGTCTAATGATTATGACAATTCTCTTGAATGTAGACTAGCAAGATTGGACGAATAAGCGTAGCTAATTGGACGCGGGACAGGTATGTAAGGCTTACCCTTTCTTTCTTTGGCATGTCCTAGAGCCAAGTAAGGTATGATATTGATATGTACATTGGGGTTACTCTATTCTGTGATTCCGAGCTTGTTTATGATTCGTATGCACTTTTGATATGTTCTTAAAAGAGTTCTGTAAGAATTAATGCGCTCGACTTTTGAAAACAGTCTGCTATGTTTTGATACGTATGTATGGTCCAAAAATACCTATCTGATTTAATCCATAATGAGATTCGAAAAGCTCCTGATATGACTATTGTTTTGATTCTCCAAAGAAAGCTTCTGAAACGTTCAAAGAGTTTCTGTTCCTAAAAGAATTCTGTAAGTATCAATGTCCCTAACTTCGGTATATGGTCTCGGATCGGTTTGACATATGACTATGATCCCTATGGCTCTTGATGTGCTTATGATGTTTGATATGTTTCTGAGTGGCATTCGAAAGATATTTGATATGACGAATGTCTTGATTCTCAAATGATAGTTCGTTCGATTATTCCATCGAGTCTTTGATATAATTTGATATGTATACATGGTCCCATAAGCTCCATTTGATTTGATCCATAACGATACCCGAAAGGTACTTGACATGATTATGGCTTGATTTTCCAAAAAATGGCTTCTGAAACGCTTGTAAAACGTTCTGTACTTCAAACGCTCATAACTTTCTGATACTAAGTCGGATTGACCCGAAACTTGTTTCTGAGCCTTCAGATGTCAGTAAGTGTACATATCCATCGAGTCTTGATTTGTATGCATATAGTTTCTCACGACTCTGCTCGTGCATGCCTCAATGTATCCTTCACTGAGTCCCGGGCCAAGATACGTTATCGTGCGTCTTCCACTGCATTGTTCACCGCGTCCCTCATAGGCGGGTCGGGATCTGTATGTGATGATATGATGACGGGGTGGCATCCAGGATGGCATATGATGATTCTGTCCACCACGTCCCGCACTAGAGGTCCGGGTTCTGTTACATGCATATATGATACATGATTTTGGCATATGATGACTCTTTCCACCGCGTCCCCTAAAGGGCCGGGATCTGTTATATGATAATTCTGTTCACCGCGTCCCTCATTAAAGGGCCGGGATCTGTCATTCGCATATACGATTTATGATTCTGACATGCATGATCTGTGTTTGGAAAGTAAGCCTTCTGGCAATTCTGTACCTTCTGTACTCCTTCTGACATCGGACTTCGGCATATATGATCTGTGTCCGGAAGCCAAACATTCTGGTATTTGGGATCTGCACGTTTTCTGACATATGACATCGGCATACACGATTTGTGCTTGAAAAATAAGCGTTTGGTATTCTGGATAACATACTTATTGTTTGTACTGTCTGTTTCAGTTATGGTTCTGTTTTCTTTGTATTTCAAGCTTTACATACTCAGTACATATTCCGTACTGACCCCCTTTCTTCGGGGGCTGCGTTTCATGCCACGCAGGTACACCCAGATGAGTACAGGACATTGCTAGAAGATGCTTCAGCTGGATTGGCAACTCCATTTGCTCCTGGAGTGTTGCCGAGTCAGAGTGTATGTACTGTGATGTTTGTTTAAAGTTAGAGACTTTGCAGACAGTGTCGTGGGTATTGGTTGTCAGTTCTGTAAGCGGGTCCATCAGTCGATGTGTCATTCTGTATTATGTGATAAATTTTATATGATTACAGATTCTGTTTGATTTGAGAACAACGGGAAAGAATATTTTTGAAAGCTTGTTACGTGTTCATCTGTATTTGTTTTAAAAGTCCGGAAAGAGTATGTACGTGATAAGAGTCAGAGGGTTCGCTCGGCCCTAAGTAAAGGTCGGGTGCCCATCACACCCTAGATAGATTAAGGTGTGACAATTTAAGTGAAATTTCAGCCCTTTCTCCTCATTTTTCAGACCAAGAACACCAGAAAATTCTGGAAAGAGAGAGAGAAGAGCCTTGGAGAGAAGAAAAACCAATTTTGACAAAAATCTGAGCCCCGAATCCCGAAGCCCATGAAGAGAAAAGTGTTGTACGCTGCGTTGTCTTCAATTTGAGCTAAAAATCAACCAAGGAGAAGAGTGATAACGTGGTGGCTGCATGCTTAAGGTATGAATAAGGTTCCTTTTCATTGTTAACGAGTTTATTTAGAGTTTTAACGGATTAGAACGGAGAAAATAGCCTGATAAATTCATTTGTTGGTGCTGTGAATTATGGAACGAGATTTGGAGAAAACTTTGGATGAAAATAAATGTATTTAACTTGTAAAATGTGGAGGATGTGGTTATCGATGTTGTTAGTGTTAATTTTAGCTTCTTTATGGAAATAAAATTATTAAATAGTTATATCGCAAATTTGGTTGGTTGAGAAATTTAGAAAACAGTGCGCGGGCTGTTTTATGGCATACGTCGATATTTGAAATGATGTTAATACTGTTGGTATTGTTGTTGATGTTGTTGGTTGTTGAATTGGAATCTCGGGCTAGGCATATAAACAGGGGAAATGCTGCCCGAATTTCGGTAGAATTTAAAAGGGTTTTAGTTAAAGTTTCGAGACGAATGTACGGCGATGATCCTAATGATATTATGAATGATTCCATATGTAGAGTACGAGGCTACGAATAATTCTTAAGCGAGTTGCAAGACGGGAAGTAAGTTGAAAGTCGAGAATCATCTTCCAGGTATGTAAGGCTTATCCTTTCTTTCTTTGGCATGTCCTAGAGCTAAGTAAGGTATGACACGCACCTTGGGGTAACTCTACTCTTTAATTCCGAGCTTGTTTACGATTCTTATTCACTTCTTGATATGAGTATACTTAGTATAGACGAGCTTATTGTATGATTGAATAACGAGCAAAACATAAAGAGTTCTTGTTTTTAAAAGAGTTCTATAAGTATTAATGTCCCTAACTTTCGTAGACGGTCTCGGATTGCTTTAAAACGTTCGTAGACGGTTCTGTAGTAAATGATGATCATAACTTTCTTATGCAAACTCGGATTGACCCGAAACGTGTTTACGACCCTTCAAGTGCCGTTTTGTGTACTTATCTATCGAGTCTTAAAGTGTCGTTCGTATAGTTTGTCACTACTCTGCTCGTGGATGCCTCAATATGTCCTTCACAAAGCCCGGGCCAGGATATGTTATCGTGCGCACTCCACTGCATTGTTCACCGAGTCCCTCATTAGAGGGGCCGGGTACGGTATATGTATATATATTCTGGAGTATGATGTGTTCTGGAGTATGATGTGTTACAGAGTTATTCCCTATTCTGGAGTATGATGTGTTATGGCGCCAGTGACGGGGTGGCGACCATGTTTTGTCCACCGAGTCCCATAATGGGCCGGATGTGACATATCCTCTTGACATGCATGATTTGTGTTTTAAAAGGAAGCATTTTGATATTTTGGATAATGTACTTACTTTCTGTACTTCTTGTTCCGATTATGGTTCTATTTGCTGTACTCTATGCTTTATATACTCAGTACATACTTCGTACTGACCCCCTTTCTTCGGGGGTTGCGTTGCATGCCACGCAGGTACACACAGATGAGTAGAAGACATTGCTAGAAGATGTTCCAGCGGGATTGGCGAGCTCCGTTTCCTTCCGGAGTGTTGCCGAGTCAGAGTATATATGTTATGAATCCTGATTGATATTAGAGACTTTGCAGACAGAGTCACGTATGTGGGTCGTCAGTCTTGTAAGCGGCTCTGCAAGCCGATGTACCATTTTGCGTTATGTTACAAATTCCATATGATTACAGATTTTACTTGGCTTGAGAACGACGAAAAGAATGTTTCTGAAAGCCTTTACTATGTATTTCATTTTTATTTGATTTAAGAGTCCAAAGAGATTATGTGTGTAATAAGAGTCAGCGGGTTCGCTTGGCCCTAAGTAAGGGTCGGGTGCCCATCATGCCCTATCAAGATTAGGGTGTGACATTCGAGCTCACCGAGCCTCGAAGAAATTTGAGCGTTGTCTTGGCTAAGGCCGATATTTTCAGCTTCGAGACTCTGATTGTATTCGGTCATCGAGGCCAGCTCACTCTTTAACTGACGGTTTTCGGCCTTCACTGCGTCAAGCTTGGGTCGGAGATTGGAAAGAGAGACTGCTCGGTTCAACTCCTCCTCCTTCTCCTGAAGAAAGTGGAGATATTTCTTCGTTTCCCGGCCCTAGGCATCCAGTTAGCCCCAAAGATCGTCCATCTCTTGCTGGGCGCGGATGAAGGCTTCGTTGACGAGCACCACACTCTGCAAGTGAAGCAAGTTAAAAACTTGAACAAAACAAAGCTAAAATTCTCAGTGAAGTTATGCAAGGACGGCTAAAAAACTTACCCGGTTGCCTGCATGCATACCCTCATTAATGTGGCACTGCCAAGAGACCCCGGTCATCTTCCACTTGTCCGAATCCGAGACAAGAGGCCATAGATAGCTCGCCACACCCACCGGGCGAGAAAGAAAGCTGCAGTCCTTGGGGACAGTGACCATAACCGATTTTTTTCTCCTCGGCTCCACGCTTGGGGCCGGAAAGATACTCACCAAGCTGTCCCTGGACCTAGATTCGGAGGTCCGGTTGGCCGACCTCGTGGCCCGAGGGATCGGGAGATGCTCGAATCCTGCAGCTTCGCCGGTAGCGGAAGGAGTGCCCAAGAACATATCCTCAAATTCGTCAAGCCTCGGAGCCGGAGTAGAGGAACTTGGAACAACCTCAGTATCTTCAGCAAAGGTCGAGGGCTCCGTAGTTGCAGCGGGCTGATGCTCGGGTGTCAGGTGAACGTCAATGGGGACTTCGATATACGGGACCGGTTCAGTCCTTTGACCGGCTTCAGCAGCGGCCGCCTCCCCAGGCCTTCTTGTCCTTTGCAGGGGCGCTTCTTTGGAAGAAGTTTCACCTGAGATGTCGACGAAATCAATCGACCTTAGAGGAGCCGGGGAAAGAATTTCTTCCGCACCTGTGTGTATAACTGGAACTAAAAGTCCTTCACCAGCAGAAGGAAGGGGTGGAACAGCGACATCCTCCTCCGGGATCGGAGCCACGGGGGGGGGGGGGGCGGCATCGACTCTCCAAATAATAATGTCGGGCTCTATTTCATCCCGTAAGGTCCGAGTGATGCTCCTCACCCTCTTCTTTGACTTTTTCCCCATGCCCGAGGGCCTTTTCCTCTTGGTAGTAGTAGCAGCAATAAGGGTACGAGATGCACCCGCTGAGTCAATCTCGGGTGCCGACTCGGGCCTGGGATCCACCGATCCTTTGGGTAAACCTGAAAGTAAAAAACGTAATGAATACGGATAGGAGAAGGTGCAGTGAACACAGGAAGAAGCGAAATACTACCGTGGTTCTGGGCGACCCATCGGCCACGTGACAGGTGGCCCCACGTCCGGTTATCATGGACATGTTGGCTAAGAAGTGCAGTGACCCATTCGCTCAGGTTCCGGACGACCGAAGGAATATACCCATTGGCTGATATGAAGAAGAAAAACGGTGAGAAAGTGGGATCAAAATTTGACGAAACATACAGAAGCAATCATTTAAGGGTTCAGACTTACGCTTGTTGTTCCACTTCTCCGGGAAGGGCATATAGCTGGCCGGAATGATGTTCTCGGTCATCACCCGGACATATCGCTCCAACCAGCCCCTGTCTCTGTCCTCGTCCATTTTTGAGAAAAATGGATTCCGGCTACGCTTGGCAAGTTTTATTACGCCACCCCGGAACAACCTCGGGGAGTATAAGCTTATAAGGTGGGCCAGCGTGAGCTCCTTTCCGGCATTGTTGGCCAACAGCCTAAAGCACGCTACGACCCTCCAAACAATCGGACCAATCTGTGCCAAGGTCACATCATAGGTCGGCACATGTCCAGGATGACCGGATCAATCCGAGGGTTGAGCTTGAGGGTGAAAGGGTAAGTATAGACATACAAGTAGCCCTCTCGATGGTCGGTGACTGACTCATCGGGCCCAGGGGCGAAAACTCGGACCGGATGATTGCCCCATCCATAGTCAGACGGGACCAGATCAAGTTTATCCTCGGTAATGGAGGAGGGGTATCGTCTCACATCATACCCTTTGTCGGACACCGAGGAAGGTTTTTCGACCTCTAAGTCTTTGTTGAAATTGGTTTTGGCCGGTATAATGTTCGAGGTCGTGGGCTCGAAGGAGCCCTTTGTCTTAGAAGAGGAAGTAGCCTTAGTTCCCGGAGACGAAACCTAGGGAATGTCATGAGAAGTCGTTTCAGACATCTGAAAATGTGAAAAAAAGAAGTTGAGTGGATTTGAAAGAGGAGTTAAAGAAAACAAAGGGGAATAAAGGAACAGACAATATAGGAGAAGTCAGAAGACGATAAGCAACAATAAACAATGGCAGATTAGTGTAAAGGAAGAGCAAAGTTGCTTCCTCTCGCATAGAGTAAGCGATGAATCAGCAACAAACTTGGTATAGAGGGTGAACAGATGTGATGAAGACGAAGAAATGAAGTGAAAAATCGAAAGCAAAGAGGAAATGAGTTGAAGAGTCGAAAGGTGTTCAAATGGAAAAATGAAGGGTTAGAGGACGTTTTATAGTTATGGGGTTTAGGCGGTTACGGTTTTCGGCCAATCGGGAGGGTGCCACGTGTCCCCATAATTAATAAGGAATGAGTTGAAATGGCGTGCGTGCGGCGGTTGTCGGAACGGACTACCCGGGATAAGACACGTGGCCGATGAAAGGGGAACGTGACGCAACTGTTCCCGCCAAAATGAAGAGATAATTACAAGCAAATGGAATCACCGGTTTCTTGATTCATCCGCTTCCCGTTACTCCGATAAAGCTTCGGTCCGGGAAGCGTAGGGACTATCTGTATACGGTAAAAATTGGGTATGTGTCAAACCGGTGATACCAAAGGCCGAGGGAAGAAAGGGACAAGAGCGTGCATGAAGACTCCCATTCTGAACCGGGGGAACACTTAGACCGAAGCGGAGGAAGGGCATCGTTTGGTCCGGTTCTTTCGTGATCAGGTTGTTCGAGGTCGTATGTCCGTTTGATCGTGGCCGGTGGTCCGGGAGATCCGTTGCGCAGTTGCCACATGTCGATGGCTCCCTGCTATGTTCAACTGCAAGTCGTACGGGTGTCAGATCGTACGGTCTACCTAATCCAACTCAGAAATTTTTCTTAATTCTATTATTCTTTATGTTGTATGAAGCCCATGGGGCAACACTATAAATAGGGGGCATTGTCCTCCTTTTAGGGGGTTGGCTCCTCGGATAAAAAAAAAACTCTTTGTAATAGCAAACTATATATAAGAATCTCTCTCATATCAGATTTCGGTCCATATTTATTGTGCTTTTTGTATTATGTTTCTTAAATCAAATAACACTTATTTGCTAGTAGATACACAAGTATAGAGCAAACCATTGGTCATCAATCGCTCCTTGTAGCATAGTCACATATTTCTTTTCTCTATCAAATAAGTTCAAGACATAACCACATATCCTATACCTCACCTACAATTTTAATTGATTATCCAAATCCGGGGTAAACAAACTACCGAGAGACCATGATACATTTATGTCATGAAACTGCAGTGATAAACCAGGAGTAAAAATGTAGTCATGAATCGAGATGATGCTAAAGTATTCCCCATTCTCTTTTGCATCTCAAGAAAATCCTTTTTGTTATGTCAAAACTTTCTAAGTGTAGTCTTCAGGTACATAGCACTTATTACATTGTGTCGGTAACCATACAAATTGAGATTGGCAACCCTTCTCTCTATTATCCTCTATGGTTGTGGAGGGACTCGCTCAATTCCCCTGTGACGTAATTAGTAGTAATTAGCTTTAAAAATACTTCCTCCATTTAATTTATGTAACGTAATTTAATCCCGTACGAAGTAAGAAAAAATGAAAATCATAAGCAGTATAATGGTTAAGATGATTTTTCAAGGGAGCTTCAGTAATTTCGAACTCCTTTTTTTTTTCTTCAAGCCTTTTTGTAGCATCTTTGTATTTAAAATTCACATGACTAGCTTATACATTAGAATTAAACCAGTTAATTGCTTTATTTTTTAATAGGTTCCTGGAATTCTATATCTCTAGATAATAAAGAACTTTGTTATACCTTCTGTGTCAATTTGTTTTATGGATTAAATTTCTAAATATTTTGAATTTTATTAAATAATAAAGAACAAGTAGGAGATGTAAATGGAGGTTACAAAAGATAGTTGGGTTCGGCTCAAACTCAAAATGTACTTTCTCTAGACCAAATACTATATGTTGATTCAAGAATTGATAAAGTTCTTATATATTAAAAATTGGAGTACTATATTAACAATAGTTCAAAATATTAAAGAAATGTAAGAATATGTTATTAATTGAAAAACAACACAAATTTGCATTTCTTATTCTTTGGAAGGATAAGAATCAATTTTAAATTATATATTATATGCAAATAAATCTATCGCCAACAAGTAAGGTAGATAAACACCGGGTGCTTGTAAGTTTACCCAGCAAGTAATCCTTGTAAACCCATTTCCCTCTGGCCAATTGATAGCTGCGAACACTATTGCCTTTTTCCTCGTAACATAATGACCGTCTTGATTTTGTTCAAAAGGTTTAAGCAAAGTTTGATTATGTTGACTTCATTCTTAAATAACTCCATGACAAATATATATAAAATCATTAACTAAATTAATTGTAATTACCTATAAAATTGATCCCTCAAATTTAATTCATGTGAGATAAATTGATACAAAATTTAAGAAAGAAACAATGTATAAGGTAAAATCTGACTTTACACATGGCATGAGATGGTATCGACATGTGGCAGACAACAATGGTTAAGGTACGAATCCTCCGATAACCTGAAGGAAACGGTTACGTCCGAACCCGGAGCAAAGAATACGGAGCAATTGCCATGGAGCATTCATAAATCTCAGGTGTTACATATCTGGTCCGTATATGTAGCCAAACATTATGCTTTTGTAATTAAGGAGAATTTATTGATCATTATTGTCCACTATGAGGCACGATTCACGGATCTGTGCTGGTAGATTATCACCTATAAAAGGAGCTCAACATTGGTGTTAGAGGGAATCAAATTCTAGCTTAACAATTTACACTTACGCATAAAAGCAAATTATACTACTTTTACTTACCTTTTGTACCGAATCCAAAGTGTTCTTCAAGGCTGAAGTGTTCATCCAAAGTCGTCCTCAATGAGAAATTCCTCCGAGTTCATACGACCTAGGCTCAATCTAATACATTCTTATCTCATATTTACTTGATTATATTACTTGTCATTTATAATTTACTTTGTCTATAACAAATCAATTCACGTATCCTTTAAACCACTAAACAAATTCAACTGTACCTTTTTTGTGTAAACAGTTTGGCGCCCATCGTGGGGCTAAGGATAATTTTGATATTGTTTTGTTGCTCTAATTACCTTACTGATCACTCGTAAATTTGTGTAATCAGGTAACTAGAAATTATGTCAAACACTGGAAATCAAGTCAACACTGCTAATGAGTTGTTGAATAACACAACTGTTCCAGAGATTGACCCGGCTAAAAAAGCAGTTCGAGCAAGGAAGAACGAACCAATGTTTTTTCCGCAGGGGTCCAAACATATCGGGAATGACTCAATTCCAAATGATGACGACAACATTGAAGGCGAAGTAAGCGTTACCGGGTTGGATCTTCCAAGAATCGTTGATATGATGGAAAAGCAACAAAAGGTGATTGCAGACTCGTAGAAGAAGAAAGGAGAAACCGGTGCAGATTTGGCGAATGCATCGGTTAGGTCCGAGGATCATAGGGAATTATGAAGATAGTGGGAATGGCTCCGGGAACAACGCAGTACCTTTAGGCTTTATCCAGTCGGTTGCAGAAAAATGAAAAAGAACTAATAGTTGATTGGACCGGAATGAGAAAGAGTTCAAGGCGCTTAACGAATAGATCATATCCTGGGGGCACCACTGGTATTGAAAGGTCCGGATTTGAATAAATACATTTTGTTGTCATTCCCACCAAGTGCGGCACCAAAGCTGATCCCTAAGAGATTCAAGATGACAGATCTGCCCAAATATGGCAGAACCACGGATCCTCAGGAGCATGTGATGTCATATACTTACGCAGTGAAGGGCAATGATATGCAGCAGGATGAAATTGAATCGGTTTTACTAAAAAAGTTTGGGGAAACATTATGCAAAAGGGCAATGTCGTGGTATTCGTTACTTCCTGAACATTCTATTAACTCTTTTGAAATGCTTGTAGATGCCTTGTGTTTTATCAAGGCATATGCCGGAGCAAAATGGTGTCGACAAGGAAGCTGGATATTTTCAAAATAGCCCAGAAGGACACGAAAGTACTACGTGAGTTCGTGATAAGGTTTCAAAAGGAGAGCATGCTATTGCCCTCAGTACCGAATGAATGGGCAGTGGAGGCTTTCATCAAAGGTTTGAGCCTGAAAAGCTTAAGTGCTTCCCCGAAATTGAAGGAGAACTTGCTGGGATTCCCTGTGACGATGTGGGTGGATGTTCACAATAGATATGATTCAAAGATCCGAGTAGAAGATGATCAGTTGGGGCTTCCAGTCGGGTCGATGGGTCGAAGTCAGTATCATGACAAGACAAAAAGAAGCACTGATTCTAACTTAAGATCTTTGAGGGACATGTATCAACCTTATGGCCTGCTAGAAAGGTCTCATTCGAGGTCGGAACGGGGATGGAGTAACTAGTACGAGAATCCAGGTTTTGATAGGAGGAGCAATCGGGGCTAGCAGGGTTTTCAAATGAAAACTCGAGCGGGAGCTTTGACATCAAATAACGTCAAAAACCTAAGGTTGTCTGAGTATAATTTTAACATTGATGTGGTCGGGTTAGTTGCATCTATTGGAAAGATTGGAGATACAAGGTGGCCCAAGCCTATGCAGTCGGATCCCAGTCAGTGGGATCCAAATCTGGTTTGTGATTTTCATGGAACTCATGGACATCAGACCGCAGATTGCCGTAATCTCTCCGATAAAGTTGCGCCGTTATTGAAAAAGGGTCATTTGAGAGTGTTCTTAAGTGATCGAGTAAAGGAAAACTATGGAAAGAACAGGGATTCAAGCAAGCAGTTAGAACAGGTTGAACCGCATCATGTGATCAACATGATAATAGGTGGAACCTAAATTACAGGGACACCCTTTGCAACCAAGAAGACTAAGTTAACTATAACTCGAGAGAAACAGTCTCGAGATTTCACACAAGCGGGAGTGATATCTTTCACTGATGAAGATGCAAAGGGTGTCACTTTGCCACATAATGATGCATTGGTAATTTCTGTAACAATTGATTATTTTCAAGTTAAACGTATTTTGATTGATCTAGGTATCTCGGCCAACATCATTCGATGGAAGGTCGTGGAGCAGTTGACAATGTTTGGCAAGCTTACGCTATCCGCAAGAGTTCTTAATGGGTTCAATATGGCAAGTGAAACGACGAAAGGGGAAACCGTGTTGCCAATTAATGAGGGTGGGATGATCAAATAAACGAGGTTATAGGTGATTGATGGCGACATGAGATATAATGCGATCTTTGAGAGGCCTTGGATTCATAATATGAAGGCGGTACCTTCGACAGTACACTTGCTATTGAAATTTCCAACCCCAGAAGGGATTATTCAGATCTGGGGTGAGCAACCGGTTGTTAACACCTAATTTTGGCCATCCACTGATTTATTTAATTATTTGGATTTCTTGAGTCTCAAACGGAGTAAAATATGGATTTTACAAATCAAAATGATTTTGATAACATTTTGCCGTTTCATCGAGAAAAATAGTTTCAAATATATATTGTAGGTCATTTTAAATATTTTGCATATTTTTCAAAATTAATTCAAATAGTTTAAAACAATTATGTAATTAATTGTTTAGACCATTAATATCAAATTGACAAATCTTTTACTCTGTTAAATCAAGGAAATTGATTAATTAACTAGATAATCAAATACGTCTCAATTTTATGATTTATTTGGCTATAATTGATATTATTTACAAAATTGACTACAAATTGATTTCCTGATTAATTGCATGAATTGATCGTGGCTATAACTGAAAATAGCCAATTACTTGCTATGTGTTAATTGTGGCTATAATTGAAAATAGCCAATTACTTTCTATGAGTTAATTATGGCTATATTTCAAATAGCCAAGTACTTGCTATGTTTAATTGAGGCTATAATTGAATTATTAATTCATCTTTTGCATTGTTCATTTTGTAAAATTGGTTAATTAGTCTTAATTTGGTCAAAATTAAAATATTTAATTAATTGCCATAATTTTTATTTGGCCATTTGTTAAAGTTAATCAAATTGCACGTTTTTCCCTTTTACATATATATAGATGTAAATACGGGTATATACACATATATACACGTATACCCAAGTACATATGTATATTTGAGCCATTTCCCCTCCCCTTCTTATTTTCAGCCCAGCCTAGTCCGCAATAGACCAGACCCGGCCCAACGACACCTTAAGTATACCATAGAAACACCAAACAAACCCTGAAGGCCTCATTTGTTCGTAGATGAGGGTTTCTACGAGAAACCATAGCCGCACCTCGCGATTTTCTCTCTCATGTTCATCATCGTTCCAAAAATGGTAACAAGTCAAACGTACTATGCTTTTAACCAGGCTTGGCATGACCGATTGAGGCAAACATTTCCACCTTGCCAGAACTAAACGAGGTATAACCCTCTCTTTTGCTTTGCTTTTTCTACATTTTACAGAATTGAGTTGGAAATCTTGATGGTTTTTGTCTGTATATGATTTTGAATGCTCGATTTTGATTGTCTAATATTCAGTTTGAGAGGGAATTCAAGAGAATCCCCCTCCCCTCCAAATCCCTTAGTCCCACATTGAAATTAGGGTTTTTAACTTTCAGATTTAGGGTTCGATACGAAGAACCCCATATCTCACCATTAGACCTCCATTCACAAATATACACACCCACAAAGTCTCAAATTAGAGCAAAAAGGGTTCAATATACTTAAGGATCTAGCCTTTGCTGGAACCTTTAAATTATTGAGCTCATTAGTTAAAAAACTTAACTTGTTTTCTTTTGTTGTGGCTGAGCTTTCGAGAAAGGATATTTTTAATCTAATTTCGACCTAGGCTGCACACAAAAAAGGTAAACCTTCTTCCTTTTATTTATTTTAATGTATTTTTAGTGTTCTTAATATTTTCTGTGTATTTAGTTTAGTTTATGCTTATGTGTTAGTTAATATCCGTGTTATGTGTTCATATTAGTTTAGTTTAGTTTAAGTTTTAATCTAGCTATGTGTTAGTTAGTATTAGCACGTCTATGCGTGATTTAGTAGTTCATATATGTTCAGTGTTAGTTTTAGATTAACTTTGGCTTTGTTTAATAAGTTTGCTTGTGTAAGCATGCCGCCATTTATCTTCATTATCAAACAGTAATATGTTAGCATAACTGCCTTCTTAGATTATATTAATTACTTGTCTACTAGGTGTATAGTTTCTTAGCTTATCTATCTTGGCTTAATATTAGTAGTAGTTCATCATGGTTTTATATCCAGATCTAGTTGTGGTTTAGCTAAACATATGGGGGTTTAATCCTTAATGTGCCTAGCCTTGAGTGTTTGGAATGTTTTGATGCTACTATTAGTTTAACCTTATCATCAACATGCTTAAGAATCTATCTAACATCTGGTCTACTTATATGGTTCATCATTTGTTGGTTCATTAGTAGGCTTAGTCTAATCAATGTTCAAGCACGAGTTTAGTTCAATCCTCTATGGTTCATGTATGTGGGGGTTAGATCAAAATGACATAAAACAATGTCAGTGTAGTCGTTTGGGGGTATGGCTTAAACTACTTTGGTAAGTATAGCTTAATAGTTTTGTGTTGAGTCAATATGCCTTTAATATAATCTCTTGATCAACATCCTCTTTATTTATCTCAACTAACTTAAGCTTACAATGAATATGAGGGCCTGTCTAGCCTTGCAAATGACCATGTGTTTGTTAGTATTGGTCTGTATAACTACTTAATGTCCCTTTGTACCCTTGAATCTATCACTGATTTGTTCAACCCACTCAGATTGGTCTGTGTGTTGTCATGCTCCTATAGGATTTGATAATGACTCAGCTCTAAGATTTTATTTATTTTGAAATAAAATACTTGTGTCTTAGTCTTAGTTTGTAGTTACTAGACTTGTGAAACTTAAAATTATAGGAAATCTTTGTTAGTTCATCACATGGGAACTATGTCTACTTTGCCCTTCATGTTCTTATTTGAAATTGTTAATGAGGCTAAAACCACCTAGCTTAAATATTCATTTGTCTAAAACAAGGTCTAAAAGGAGTTATAATGTTGAGTAAATCCTTAAAGAACCCGTGCTTTTCTTTGAAAGTCATTTAGGGTCAGAATGATATGCTAGTTGTATACTAGTTAATGTTATGATGCCTGTCTAAAAGAGGCTAATAAGAAGCTGGTTGGAAAAAAATTGAGGTTTTGAGGAAATGATCAGTTCTATATGCTTTAGAGTAGAAGGGATCAAGTAGCTCATTTAGGTAAAGAATAAGATGTTGTTCGATCTTGTAAGTGAAAAAGAGTTTAGGATGGTGGTCACTTAGTTTGTGGCAGCATAGGAAGTGATTTACCTAGGGCTAAGGAATGTTTAGAAAGGCTTTGAGTTCCCACTCAGCCTAGTACTACTGTCACGCCCCGAACCTAGGCCTCGACGTAACACGGCACCCGGTGCCTGACTGCATGTGACCGAGCGAACCAACTGGTTGGCTGAATCAACATGTGATATCAAAAACATAACTGAATGAGGAAATAACTAAACACATGCTGATATACTAAAGGTCTGACGGAAATCATAATGCGGAAATACTTAGACAATCTGAAATATATCTGAAAGTAGCCAACAATATGGCTAAACCAAAACAACTGAACGACTGAGTATAACTGTCTACAAGGCTAACATAACAAATATCTGACTGTCTGAACTGTGTCTATGAAGCCTCTAAGAGTACTGAATAATAGAGCTGTCTATAAACTGAAATAACTGGATAGCTGACAACGCCCCGAAGGAATTTGGGGCTCACCAGTAGCTGATACGTGCACTCCTAAATAGCTGAGTCGTCAACCTGTATATCGTTGCCTGCATCGCGAGATGCAGGCCCCCAAGGAATAAAAAGGGACATCATCACATTTGAATTGTACTGGTATGTAAAGCAACTGAAGCAATAAAATACTGGAACTGGAACTGGAACTGATAACTGTAACTGTAATAGCAAGGAAGTAGAGATATGAATACTCCCTGCACTGTATCTGAATCATATGTATTATCTGTGTTTTTATATGTGGGGCCTCGGCCCAATAATAAATGCATGCTATGGCCTCGACCTAGTATACGTATACACAAGACTGTGCTGTGCCCTCGGGAAAAATCACATATGTATAATTATGGTTAATTAATAAGGACTGAGACCATAACAAGAATGAACAATGATGAACTGAAATAGACTTGCTGGACTGAATTGAAAACACTGACTGTTTCTGAGCATATTGAATTTCTAGACTGAGACTCATGTGGTAACAATACATAAGTCTATAAAGATGACGTGTTGAGTTCATGATATTCAAATTGACAACCATGAAAGAATTCTGTAACTGCAACCCTAGAAGATAACAGTTCTACAACATATCATGAAACTAGGGCTAAACTGTACTTTGAGTCAAATTACTGACAAGTATGAAGATTGAGACGTAGGGAGAATCATGAACATTCCATAACGTAGATAGTTAGCCTCAATTACCTTAATTCCAGCCTTAGAGCGTAATACAATGTTCGTCAACCCTTTCAACTTTTATCTATATCAATACAAGTCAAAGGGATTCTATATTAGAAATAATAGTCATGTTTTGGTCATCGAAGCATTTTATCAAACACTTAGTGGGCATAAAGCTCCACAATCTCCATTAATGGGGTTCCTTCACCCAATTCCCATTCTATTACTTTTAGGTGATTCTACAATCTCAATTAGGTGTAATTAACATCATTCTCCATCACCCATATCATTATAACAATCTCAAGTCAACAATCCAAAACCCTACTATAGTTCGTGTAATTCTCTTTACTAAACCCATTTACTATTCTCCCAAGAACTCATCAATTCACTATTATGAATGATTACAGTGTAGAAGCATTACCTTTTGACGTTCAATCCTCTTGAATACGAGGTCTAGGGTTTCCACGCCCAACAATAATGTTCCACTCACAACTCTATTGATTAGAAGGGTTTACTCAAGTTAGAAAGAGATTAGGGACTTGAATACAATCTAGAATCATGATAAAACTTACCTTGGAGGGTTCTTAAGGCTTGGAACTTGTTCCCTCTAACTTTAGGGCGATTTTTCGTGACTAGGGGTGTTAGGGAAACAAACCCCAAGCTTAAATATAACTTAAAACGCGAAATCCCGATTTTTGACCCGAAACCCGACCTGTTACGCGATGGGTCCGCGATGCACGTGCATCGCGTGACATTCTGCAGGTCGATACTCAGGGTTGCGCGATTGGCCCACGATGCGGGGCCATCACACGCTCCCTGAAAAGCGGCGTGTGTCGGTCCGATGCAGTGTTCGGTAAAATGGTTGTAGCTTCTTGTACAGAGCTCTGTTTGGGATACACAATATACCGTTGGACAGCTAATTCAAAGAGCTAAAACTTTCATGTTTTAAGTTTTCTCAAATTCCCAATGGATTTTCACTAAATTTGACTGGAAGGCAGACGTATCGAAAACTTAGCCGATTCTATAGAATTTTAAGTGCCTTACTATTAGCCATATTGAGACGATCGTATCTCCTTGCTCCGATCTCTTACTGGCCTGGTACTTATATCGTTAGAAAGGTATTTCTACATACTACAACTCTCATTAAAGGTACTTTCCCAAATTCCCAACTAATCAAGGAGTTATGACTGCCCCAAGTAGGCCTATCAACCATTTTCGCAAAACGTTCAACCCTTCAGTTTTTCCACTAGAACTCTAACGATACGGGGTGTTACATTATCTCCCCCTTGGGATCATGCGTCCTCGAATGATGGATTCTGATAAAGAGTGACTGCCGAGACATGTGCACACTAACTGACATGAGCACATGAAAACTGAACTGAAAAGGGTCTGAACTGAATTATCTGTTGAACTGAACAACTAATAAGCTGACTGTCTAACAGGTTGAATACGGATAATGTAGAAACAATAGAAGGAAAAATCTGAGAGGGGATGGTACAATGCCTTCATCGGTTTCTGCTGATTCTTCAAAGAGATAGGGATAGCTGGACTTCATGTCTTCTTCGGTTTCCCATGTAGCCTCTTCAACTTTCTGACTTCGCCACAAAACCTTTACTGAGGCTAGCTCCCCGGTCCTCAACTTGCGAACATGGCGATCAAGGATTTTCACTGGGACTTCTTCATAAGTCAAATTATCATTGACTGTTATGCTATCAGTCGGGACAACCAATGACGGGTCTCTCACACACTTTCTCAATATGGACACATGAAACACTAAATGCACAATAATCAAGTCATGTGGAAACTCAAGCTCATAAGCCGATTGACCAACCTTTCGTTGGATTCTGTATGGTCCAATATGGCGGGACTATGCTTCCCCTTCTTACCAAATCTCATGCCACCCTTCATAGGTGAGAGCTTAAGAAATACCCAGTCATTAACTTCAAAATCTAAATCTCTTTGTCTCACATTTGTGTAAGACTTTTGGCAATTCTGAGCCGTTTTCAAATGATCCTAAATCAACTTGACCTTCTCCATAGCCTGATAGACCAAATCTGGTCCTAACAACTATGCTTCCCCAACTTTAAACTAACCAATCGGTGATCTTCACCTTCACTCAAAAAGGGTTTGAAACGGCGCCATCCCAATACTAGCATGGTAATTATTTTTGTAAGTAAACACAATAAGAGGAAGGTGGTCGTCCCAATTACCATTGAAATCAAGGACACATGGTTACTGAACTGAATGAAAACATGATTACTGAATTGCTGAGATACTGAACTGAATGTCTACTGAACTAACTGAATACTAAGCTGACTGAATACTGGATTAACTGAATACGGAACTAGCACTCTAACTGAATATTGGATTAACTTAATATAAAACTAGCACACTAACTGAATACTAGACTGGCATGAATACATGAGTACTGGACTGACATCTGAGTACTAAGCTGAGCTGAATATTATAACATGAGATCTGAATAGCATATCTGTCTGATCATCGGTCTGCGATTGAAATGTTGTGCTGAGGTTAACCCTCGTACCCAATCCTTTCTGAAATGATCTCTAGAAGTTTGCTATGAACTGGGGACCACAATCTGAACTGATGGACCCTGGGTCCCATGAAGTCAAAAAATTTCTCGAATAATAACTTGGCATAGTCGGGTGCTGAATCTGTCATCTTAACGGGCAAGAAGTGTGTCGACTTCATAAGTCTATCCATAATCACCCAAATCGGAACGTGCCTCCTAACTGAATGAGGTAACCTGTTATAAAGTCCATATTTATCATCTCCCATTCTCAAAACAGGAATATTTATATTCTAAGACAAGTCGCAGGGCCTCTAGTGTTTCTGCTTTCACTTGCAAAAAATTTGGGCCACTTAGCCACAAACCCTGCCACATTCTGGAATTGTGATCCTCTGACATAATCCGCTCGCTGAGCCCATCTACATCTGGAATGTATAATTTTCCTCGGTATCTCATGGTACTGCCATCTCCCCCTTGTTCAAAAGCTGACGCTTTATATTCGTGAATCCCCTCTTTCATCTGCAACAAGTAGGAATCACCAAACTACTTCTCTCTAACTTCAATGAATAAGCAGGAATTCCATGCTCTAGGCAATAACTCCACCCACTTTGGAGTCTAAAAGTCGAATTCCTAGCTTAGATAAGCGGTGAACTTCTTTCACCATAGTTCTCTTGTCTGCCTAAATCATGAGCTGTACTTTCCATACTTGATTTTTTTCTGAGATACTTCCTAAAATACTCATAGTACTGTTGTGCGCTAAGTCTTTGACTAGCAATATAAAGATTAGAGTCTCGTGCAATGGCACTACCCTTGTGACACATAACTGGGCATGATCTTATAGCTTTTCTGTGATCGCCTAATCGATAATAATTGAACTTGACACGATCCGTTCGACGATCATTCTACTCATTTCGGGTTTCCTCTAAGTTGAGGCATATTCCTTATGGATACTATCTCATTATGCCAACCTAACTGAACTAAGGTTCTTAATATCTCATACTAACCCTTCGGGTCTTCAATTACCTCATTAGACTTACTGGCGATTTATGCATCCCCCCCCTTAGAACAAGGCTAACATCTTATACTTACAAATTCTTCGCTTTTGATGGGATCCTATTAACATTCCTTATCTTCTATAATTCCTTTGTACTCTACAATATTGACGACTCTTTTTTTTTCGACTCATATCTGAGCAATTTCTCATAGGGAAAAACTAAATTTACTTACATGAACGGGTTGCTACTATATTCATAACTGGCATGCTCCATCTTAACGACTTAATTCTACTCACACTGTAAATCTTAGGACAACCCCTTTTGACAACTCTTAAAGGCTATTCTTCTGTTGTTTGCTCTCTTACGGCTTAGCTGATTTCTTCTTCCACTAATCACTCTACTGTGAACTTAACTTAAGCCCTTGGTTTCTAAAACACATTCGGATGTATCTGAACTGTCACCCACTTAAGGTGTTCATCTGAATAAGGAAATCAAATCATATTTCTAGTAGTTCTACTGAAATTGCTAATGCATTGTATCTACTCAAAACTTACTATTTTTCTGTTAATCACCCGCTAGCTTCACATTTTCTTATTCTGCTTTGAATAACCTAAGTTATTTCTAACACTCCCTCATCATCTTACGCTATTCTATGGTCGTATACTATCTTTTCTGAACTATGGATCACACTTAAGAAACTTTCATCTATCTTATATGAAAGATTGGAACAACTAAACCCAAACATTCTATACACTTCAAAATCATATCAGACTATACACATTTGGGATAAACACTTACTCACGTAGCTTAAGAGAGAACTTTCACATCTCCTTATCTCATAATAATAATTACTTCTTATAGTAACCTACAACCATCGTACTCTCTAACTCTGATCTGACTAACTTAAACAAACTAAAATCATTCCCGAAAATTTAATATCGTCTGCTCATGGTTATTATTTCATACATACCTCTTTTATTAACAGGCATAGTTCGTACGAAAATTTCATCTGTGGAGATAACTGGGGATGCCTCTTTATCTTGACGACCTGCTGAAACTTCCAAGCAGTCTTCACTGAGAACTGAAATACCAGGCTTAGCTGTTTTACAACCTGACTAGGCTTGAGAATTAAGAGGAGCCACCGAAACTCATATCAAGGCCCCAAATGATACACCCCTTGGTGTATCCTATAACACTTGTTGGACATAAGATTCTGAAAACTTCTATGGCTCACACTGGTATGTCACTGAGAGGCTGGTGCTCTTAAACTCTGTTTCTAGCTGAACTGACCTTTTCGATCATATCTAGACCTCGAGACTAGTGTACTAGCTGCAGATGGAGTGGGTCCTGATAGCTTCCGGTAGAAAACTGTCTGCCCCACCTCCTTGAGATCCTCCATGATTTACGTTTCCTACAGACTTAGCTCCTTTTCTAATTTCTCTGATATCCTCTCCCTGTTGTATCCCATTCTCCTTTCTCAAGAACATCATTATTATTCAATTTCCCATTCAATATACAACACCCTTTCTCGGGCAACTTACATTTTATTCACCTTTCAATAACACCTCAAGTCTCATTTGTTACCAGCAAGTACTTCACAATTGTACCCCTGTGGATAATCAACCTCAATTGGGCCTTGAATTACCTGTTCGTCGCCTGCGCATTCGAAACATACGTAATTCGATAAGAAGAGAAGTTACTTATTGCTCTAAGCTTCATGGCACGATCAAGAGTAGAAAGAAATGAGACAAATCCTGAATGTCTTGGTGGTCAATTGTTTATATGTGTGGGGCCCTCACACATATAAAAGACACCCCACTGGACACGACTTCATAGACTCACTAAGACACTTGAACTTAGGGCTCTGATACCAAGCTTTGTCACGCCCCGAACCTGGGCCTGGACGTAACACGGCACCCGGTGCCTGACTGCATGTGACCGAGCGAACCAACTAGCTGACTGAATCAACATATGATATCAAAAACATAACTGAATGAGGAAATAACTAAACATATGCTGATATACTAAAGGTCTGACTGAAATCATAATGCGGAAATACTTAGACAATCTGAAATATATCTGAAAGTAGCCAACATGGCTAAACCAAAACAACTGAACGATTGAGTATAACTGTCTACAAGGCTAACATAACAAATATCTGACTGTCTGAACTGTGTCTATGAAGCCTCAAAGAGTACTGAATAATAGATTTGTCTATAAACTGAAATAACTAGATACCTGACAACTCCCCGAAGGAATTTGGGGCTCACCAGTAGCTGATACGTGCACTCCTAAATAGCTGAGTCGTCAACCTGTATATCGTTGCCTACATCGCGAGATGCAGGCCCCCAAGGAATAAAAAGGGACATCATCACATTTGAATTGTACTGGTATGTAAAGCAACTGAAGCAATAAAATACTGGAACTGAAACTGATAACTGTAACTGTAATAGCAAGGAAGTAGAGATATGAATACTCCCTGCATTGTCTCTGAATCATATTTATTATCTGTGTTTTTATATGTGGGGCCTCGGCCCAATAATAAATGCATGTTATGGCCTCGGCCTAGTAGTGTGTCAGTCAATGGCCCCGGCCATGTATACGTATACACAAGACTGTGCTGTGCCCTCGGGCAAAATCACATATGTATAATTATGGTTAATTAATAAGGGCTGAGACCATAACAACAATGAACAATGCTGAACTGAAATAGACTTGCTGGACTGAATTGAAAACACTGACTATTTCTGAGCATACTGAATTTCTAGATTGAGACTCATGTGGTAACAATACATAAGTCTATAAAGATTACGTGTTGAGTTCATGATATTCAAATTGACAACCATGAACGAATTCTGTAACTGCAACCCCAGAAGATAACAGTTCTACAACATATCATGAAACTAGGGCTAAACTGTACTTTGAGTCAAATTACTGACAAGTATGAAGAATGAGGCGTAGGGAGAATTATGAACATTCCCTAACGTAGATAGTTAGCCTCACATACGTTAATTCTAGCCTTTGAGCGTAATACAATGTTCGTCAACCCTTTCAACTTTGATCTATATCAATACAAGTCAAAGGGATTCTATATTAGCAATAATAGTCATGTTTTGGTCATCTAAGCATTTTATCAAACACTTAGTGGGCATAAAGCTCCACAATCTCCATTAATGAGGTTTCTTCACCCAATTCCCATTCTATTACTTCTAGGTCATTTTACAATCTCAATTAGGTGTAATTAACATCATTCTCCATCACCCATATCATTATAGCAATCTCAAGTCAACAATCCAAAACCTTACTATAGTTCGTGTAATTGTCTTTACTAAACCCATTTACTATTCTCCCAAGAACTCATCAATTCACTATTATGAATGATTAGAGTGTAGAAGCATTACATTTTGACGTTCAATCCTCTTGAATACGAGGTCTAGGGTTTCCACGCCCAACAATAATGTTCCACTCACAACTCTATTGATTAGAAGGGTTTACTCAAGTTAGAAAGAGATTAGGGACTTGAATACAATCTAGAATCATGATAAAACTTACCTTGGAGGGTTCTTGAGGCTTGAAACATGTTCCCTCTAAATTTAGGGTGATTTTTCGTGAGTACGGGTGTTAGGGAAATAAACCCCAAGCTTAAATATAACTTAAAACGCGAAATCCCGATTTTTGACCCGAAACCCGACCTGTTACGTGATGGGTCCGTGATGCACGTGCATCGCGTGACATTCTATAGGTCGATACTCAAAGTTGCGCGATTGGCCCGCGATGCGGGGCCATGGCACGCGCCCTGAAAAGCGGCGTGTGTCGGTCTGATGCAGTGTTCGGTAAAATGGTCGTAACTTCTTGTACAGAGCTCTGTTTGGGCTCTACAATATACCGTTGGATGGCTATTTCAAACAGCTACAACTTTCATGTTTTAAGTTTTCTCAAATTCCCAACCGATATTCACGAAACATGACTGGAAGGCAGACGTATCGAAAACTTAGCCGATTCTATAGAATTTTAAGTGCCTTACTATTAGACATATTGAGACGATCATATCTCCTTACTCCGATCTCTGATTGGCCTGGTCCTTACATCGTTAGAAAGGTATTTCTACATACTAAAACTTTCATTAAGGGTACTTTCCCAAATTCCCAACTAATCAAGGAGTTATGGCTTCCCGAAGTAGGCCTATCATCCATTTTCGCAAAACGTTCAACCCTTCAGTTTTTCCACTAGAACTCTAATGATACGGGGTGTTACAACTACATATCGTTGGCTGTTCGAATTCCTTCTTATGTAATCGCAATATCATAGGATCCTTCTTGACCTCTGAAGGCATAAAGGGAACACTGTATAAGCACAACTTGAACAAAATGGATTTTAGTCTAATTTTCCCTTTCGCTTGCTTCATCCTGTGACTGCCTTTGCTTAAAACATGTGAAATGAGAGATAATGATCTAAATTTTCTTAAATGTAGTAACTCTGTCCGCATATGATTATTGATAATGTGACTGATTTGCCCTTGCCTATTTTCAAACCAAATTGCTATGTCCTGATTGCTTCTGATCCAATAATGTGACAAATGTTAGACATAGATGTATTGACTGTATATGAGAGCACACTTGTGTGTTAATAGTGTTTGAAGAATACTCTTGAGCATAGATGGGTATACCCTATTTTAGAACTAGTTGTAATGATGCACTGCCCTGCTTTGTTTTGCTTCAAGTTAGTGCTCTTTCCCTTGTTCTTTCAAAAAATATTGTAATGAGACGTATACATAGGTATATTGGATATATACACTCTTTATATACCTCGATATATACTAGCTTGTATATCAGGTATACCTTTAGTTATAGTTCCAAGTGAATTCGTGTTTTCATGATTGTCAAACTAGTTTAAAACCAAATAGAGACCTAGTCTGTAATCTATTCTCTGTGCACCTTGCACCGTCAGTAGAGAATAGCTGTAAAGCCGAGCCACTTGCTGCACACAAATACAGCTGTGAGTTGGCCCATGCTTTAGGTCAAAATGAATGAGTGGTCTCTATCCATCCCATATGCTCCCACTATATATACAACATGATGGCAACATATTGAGCAGACTTGAAAAACCTAATCTAAATCGTGCAGAATCTGCAGACACAAGTTTCTAAAGTGCTCTTAAGAACAAAGTCATCGACAAGCCAAAGAACTTGATCCAGATACAAGATATTATCTATTTTCTTTAGGTTGTTGTGAGTATTTGGTTACTTGTGCTTAAACTGTAAACCTACTCTTTCCAAAAAATAAGTTGGTTGTAGGTGTTCTAAATTCTCAAAGTTGCTTCCATAAGCTCTTGAGTGGTACACTAGGCTAGAGTTAGCTTAGTTGTATTAGTTGAATTCTCAAAGGTTGCTTGTTGGAAGAGTGTTTTCACAAGAACTTTGAGTGGTACACTAGGTTAGAGTTAGTCTAGGTGTATTAGTTTCCTTAGCTAGAGTTAGTCAAGTGGAGGTTGTTATAGCCCGTACTTCGTACGTTCAAAAAATTCAAGACAATGGAGAGAAGTTAAGAACAAGATTATGTTTCAAAAATTATTTTAACACACGAGTTGTTGGAAATATTATTTATGGTCATTACTAGTAAGGGAATATTGAGAAAGGTTAAGGGCAAAAAGAGAAATGCGCAAAATGACCAATGGAGATAATGTGGAAGCGTAGGGGTAAAATGGTAATTTTCCGAGGAGTTCAAGAAAATTCTTGAAATTTTATGTTGGCCATGTGACATGTCCTTAAATGACCACATTTTATATAATGGAGGGCTAATTATATATGTGTGTACAAAACTTGCAAGAGAAGTCAAATAAGTCATCCTTTATGACTTAAGGAAAACTCTAGAAAAATTGAGAAAATTGGAGAAAAATAGGGGCATGTGACCGGCCATGTGCTCTCTCTATATATATATATATATATACATATGTGATGGTCAAGTGAAGACCATAATTCATCATATCAACTCTAGAAATTTCAAGAGAAATGAAGAAAAAAAAAAAGGATGGAGAAAAACGGCCAAGGCTGGCCGAAACTTGCCCTCTCAACATGATCATGGAAAAATCTTTTCTTCAAGCTTTTCTACTAATTGAAAGGTGCTCATTAACGTGGAAGTGTTATTGGAAGCGTTAGATTATTCGTTTCCATCCTTGGCCAACTTAAGGCAAGTTGAGAAGTTGAAGAAGAAAGGTGAGTTTTAATCTTGTTTTATGTGTTATGAATGGTTTATATGTGTTGTATTATACTAAAATGGAAGAAATTCATGATAGAAATTAAGTTGAGGTTGAAGCCGTGGGAGTGGTGTTTGGCCGTGCATGTGTGTGTTTAGTAATGTGTATGTAGAGTAGTGTTGGAGTGATGAATTAAGTGTATTTAGCATGATTATGTGTTGTTGTGATGTGCAAAAAAAAATGGATGAAAATTATGGAATGTGTGTGTTGAAGGGCTGGCCGAAAATGGACTGTTTTGCATGTCAAAGAATGAACTAATTTTATTTAGTATGTTTGGGTTGTTGTGTTGTGGATTAGGTGATGTAAATGAGAGCTTAATGATCTAAGATGGTGTCGTAATTGTTGCGGGCTGTTTTTGGAAGCCAATTTGAATCAAATGTAGTTTCTTGTAATTATGATAATAATGTTGTTAAAGTGTGGTTTGTTGGTGTAGTTTGTGAATTTTGAAGAAAGGGATGTGTTGTGATGGTTCCTATGGAAGTCGGAAGGTTTCGGGTTCCATGGTGCATTGTTGGATTGTTTGAATGTTTTGTGGTTGTCCGAAGCGTTCTTGAATCTTGTTTAAATAGTTGGGATAAGTACTTGAATGCATGAAGATGGATATTGGTTTGATTGCATGCGGTTGATTGAATGAGAATGGAATATCGTCGAATTGTATAGAAGAGAGTCACTAATGTTAGAATGTGTTTTGAACTTCTTATTGATGTTGTAGTTTGGTTGTTGGTTGGGTTGTTGTTGAATTGGGCCGAGCCATATTCTCGGGGTTGGTATATTTACAGGGGAGGTGCTGCCGAAATTTCGGCAGAATATAAGTGAATGTGTTTGAAAGGTTAAAACAAGTATATGATAATGGAACTAATGAATGAATGAACTCTGTTGCATGTAGACAAACGAGTTGGAGGCTTAAGCCTAACTAGTTGGTCGCGGCGCAGGTATGTAAGGCTTACCCTTTCTTTCTTCGGCATGTCCTAGAGCCACATAGGGTATGATATAATATGCGCTTTGGGGAAATTCTACTCTTGAATTTCGAGTTATGTCCCTAAAGAGTTCTGTATGCGTAAATGTTCAAAGTTTTGTTTGACATGTTTTTGAATGGCATTGAAAGACAATTGGTATGATTAACATTTGATTTCCAAATGATAATACGTTTAACTATTTCATTGAGTCTTTAATGTATTTTGATATGTACATATAATTCTAAAAGTTATCCCTGATATGACCCTTACGATATTCGGAGGAGATTTGTTCTGAAGTTCTATTTAATATGTTTCTGAGTCTGCCTATGATTCTGCTTCGCTTCTGATATAAGTCTGTCTGACATGGATGAGTTGTTATAAGATCGAGTAACAAAATAAGTATGAAGAGTTTTGTTTCTGAAAGAATTCTGTGAGTCTTAATGTCCCTAACCTTCGAAAAAGATCTCAGATTTCCTTTAAAACGCCTATAGAACGTTCTGTACTTCAAACGTTTGTAACTTTCTCATACGACGTCGGATTGATCTGAAACTTGTTTCTGAGCCTTCAGACGTCAGTAAGTGTACGTATCTATTGAGTCTTGATTTGCGTGCATATGGTTTCGCACTACTCTGTTCGTGCAAGTCTCTGTATCTCTGTTCACTGAGTCCCGGGACAGGACATGTTCTCGTGCGTGCTCCACCGCATTATTCACCGAGACCCACCAGTAGAGGGCCGGGACACGTTATATGATGATGGCGCCAGATCCGGACCGGATCCCCTTTACCGAGTCCCTTACTGAAGGGCCGGGACACGTTATCCACTGAGTCCCTCACTGGCGGGCCGGGGACACGTTACATGCATACATGACATTTGAGGTGATATACATGATTCTATTCACCGAGTCCCTCATCGAGGGCCGGGACACGTTATGCATATGTGATATATGATGATGATGTACATGATTCTATTCACCGAGGGACGGGACACGTTATGCATATGTGATACATGATTGTGACATGCATGATCTGTATTTGGAAAGTCAGCGTTTGGACAGTCTGTACGTTCTGTATCCCTTCTGACATATGACATTATCTATGTTTGGAAAGTAATCAGTTGATATTCTGTACTTTCTGTACTCCTTCTGACAGATGACATTGGTATACATGATTTGTGTCGGGTAAATAAGCATTCTGGTACTCTGGGCAACGTACTTACTTTCGTACTGTCTGTCCGGTTATGGTTTCGTTTTCTGTATTCCATGCTTTACATACTCAGTACATATTCCGTACTGACCCCCTTTCTTCGGGGGCTGTGTTTCATGCCGCGCAGGTACCCACAGATGGATAGATGAGGTTAGCTGAGGATGATCCAGTGGATTGGCGGGCTCCATTTCCTCCAAGGGTGCTGCCGAGTCAGAGTATGTATGCTGTAATGTCTGATCAGTATTAGAGACTTTGCAGACAGCGTCGTGGGTAATGGTTGTCAGTCTGTAAACGGCTCCATCAGCCGATATGCCATTTTGTGTTATATAGTAAATTTTATATAATTACAGATCTGTTAAATTTTGAGAACAGTAAGAAGAAAATTTTGAAAGCTCAACATGTATTTTATTTGTAATTGATTTTCAGAATTCTAAGAAATTAGTTGTATAATCAGAGTCTGCGGGTTCGCTCGACTCTGTATGTGGGGTCGGGTGCCCATCACACCCTAATAAGGTTAGGGTGTGACAAAGTGGTATCAGAACAGGTCTGTCCTAGGGGTTGTCTGCAAAGTCGTGTCCGGTAGAGTCCTGTTTATGGTGTGTAGCGCGCCACATTTATAAACAGGAGGCTACGGGGCATTTAGAGATTGTTGACCTTCTTTCTGTCATAGATCGTGCGATAGAGCCAAACTACAGGAAATGAAATTTCTTATGTAAGCCTTACGTACGATGGAAAAGGTGAGTGGTGACATGGAAAGTCTCAGGGGTAAGTATTGGTGTATTTGATTTGTTACCTGGAATTGGCAGTCCCGGATGGCCAGAATATGGTATAGCTATATGTTCTGTAAGGTGTTGTTGGTATTTGCTGTGTACAGGAAGATAGTATAAGAAAAACAAGGTCGGATGGAAGATTCAGAAAGTCGACAATTGATTTTGCCATAGGTTACTATGTAAAAGCGGTGAGTAAGAAGTTCGAACGGACTGATATCGGGGCATCCATAAAATAATGACAACGAAGGTGTATCTGTTATCAGCAGGAGTCTGGGAACCCAGAGTGAAAGGCAGTTACGTAAGAAAGTGAAAGGTGAGCCCTGAGGGCCGAAAAGGGTAAAATGGCAATTATGGAAGAAAAGACGTACCACGAGGGTGTCCCGGGATTTGTAAGACCTCGATTAGTCCCGAATCATGTAGTAAAAGTCATGCGAGAAAGTGGACCCGAAAATATCAGCATTAAGGCGTCGGATTCCACTAAAGATTCGAGGTTAAGCATGCTCAGGTGGGAGCAATTTCAGGATGGGTGACCCCCCTGGGAAGTAATTAGGAAAATTTTGCAAAATTTAAAATTTAAGGGAACAAATGGAAAACTAGAGTAACCTGAGTGAGACTATGGTGTATGGGGTGGTTGGAGACCATAAGAAGACGCAGAGAACGAGGCAGACCAGCTCGGTGAAGAGGCAAAAAGTGTGTCACAGCTTGAGAATCAGGATAGGCTTGAATAAAGTTTGGAAATATTTTGTGGGTTAGTTGATAATAACTATATGTGTAGTTGTGGATGCATACGTTATTTCATATGCGATGATATCAGTGGACACGTGTGTCCCAACAACCTATGCTATGGTAAAGGAGGCCTCAATCGAGTAAAGGGACACTGAACCCTGAATAGTAGTGAGAAAACAAATGGTGTAAGTATTACAAGATAAGACGCTATTTCCACTATAGGTTAAGGACAGAAAAGTCTTGACGGTATGGTATTTGAAAAAGAAGTGAGTGAATAAATGAGGAGTAAGGAAATCAAGATATCGGAAGAAAAAAAAAGTGAGAGACAGGAAAACCTGGGAGGGTGGAACCCCTGAGAGGAAAATTTCCGGCAAGGTAGGAGATTATTGGATAAAGGCTTAAATGCAGACATGGGGCGAGGATGCAGTACGGTAATATGGAACAAAAGAGGAATGTGTAAGATTCGAGGACTAATTGCAATAAGCAAGGATGGAAGGAAATGAAAAGGTGGACAAAACGATGATATGAGCAATGAGAAAAAAAAAAGGAAAAATTTGAGCTGAGAAGTTTTGATACGTTATGCATAGAGTTGGAAAGAGATACGAGGGATGAAGAATAATTAAAAGATAAGAGTACTCGAAGATCATGGCGTATAAGGAACCCCCTTAAAGGGGGGAGGCCATATTGGGCTTACAAGGAAGAATGAAGAACAAAATGAGCACCAACACATGAGGTCAAAGACAAGTACGCCTGCATCAAGAGATACGAGAGGAAAGATTAAAGAAGAGTTGTGGTAGGGATCTAAAGGTGAGGCTTTTGTTAAGGTATGGTCATGGAACAATAACAGAAAAGAGATGATCTGAGAGAGACAAGGATAATATGTTGGCCCAGCAGATTAGAAAGCCCATGACACAGAGTAAGGACCCATAAGGACGAAAAAGCTCGACTATATGGAATGGGCATGGAGAGACCGGGCAACTATAAAAAGAAACCCCCTCCCGAAGTGCTACAAGACCCTGTAAGGTCAGTTGAACATTCGAGGACGAATGTTCTAAAGGGGGGGAGGATGTTATAGCCCGTACTTCGTACGTTCGAAAAATTCAAGACAATGGAGAGAAGTTAAGAACAAGATTATGTTTCAAAAATTATTTTAACACACGAGTTGTTGGAAATATTATTTATGGTCATTACTAGTAAGGGAATATTGAGAAAGGTTAAGGGCAAAAAGAGAAATGCGCAAAATGACCAATGGAGATAATGTGGAAGCTTAGGGGTAAAATGGTAATTTCTCGAGGAGTTCAAGAAATTCTTGAAATTTTATGTTGGCCATGTGACATGTCCTTAAATGACCACATTTTATATAATGGAGGGCTAATTATATATGTGTGTACAAAACTTGCAAGAGAAGTCAAATAAGTCATCCTTTATGACTTAAGGAAAACTCTAGAAAAATTGAGAAAATTGGAGAAAAATAGGGGCATGTGACCGGCCATGTGCTATATATATATATATATATACATATGTGATGGTCAAGTGAAGACCATAATTCATCATATCAACTCTAGAAATTTCAAGAGAAATGAAGAAAAAAAAAAGGATGGAGAAAAACGGCCAAGGCTGGCCGAAACTTGCCCTCTCAACATGATCATGGAAAAATCTTTTCTTCAAGCTTTTCTACTAATTGAAAGGTGCTCATTAACGTGGAAGTGTTATTGGAAGCGTTAGATTATTCGTTTCCATCCTTGGCCAACTTAAGGCAAGTTGAGAGGTTGAAGAAGAAAGGTGAGTTTTAATCTTGTTTTATGTGTTATGAATGGTTTATATGAGTTGTAGTATACTAAAATAGAAGAAATTCATGATAGAAATTAAGTTGAGGTTGAAGCCGTGGGAGTGGTGTTTGGCCGTGCATGTGTGTGTTTAGTAATGTGTATGTAGAGTAGTGTTGGAGTGATGAATTAAGTGTATTTAGCATGATTATGTGTTGTTGTGATGTGCAAAAAAAAAATGGATGAAAATTATGGAATGTGCGTGTTGAAGGGCTGGCCGAAAATGGACTGTTTTGCATGTCAAAGAATGAACAAATTTTATTTAGTATGTTTGGGTTGTTGTGTTGTGGATTAGGTGATGTAAATGAGAGCTTAATGATCTAAGATGGTGTCATAATTGTTGCGGGCTGTTTTTGGAAGCCAATTTGAATCAAATGTAGTTTCTTGTAATTATGATAATAATGTTGTTAAAGTGTGGTTTGTTGGTGTAGTTTGTGAATTTTGAAGAAAGGGATGTGTTGTGATGGTTCCTATGGAAGTCGGAAGGTTTCGGGTTCCATGGTGCATTGTTGGATTGTTTTAATGTTTTGTGGTTGTCCGAAGCGTTCTTGAATCTTGTTTAAATAGTTGGGATAAGTACTTGAATGCATGAAGATGGATATTGGTTTGATTGCATGCGGTTGATTGAATGAGAATGGAATATCGTCGAATTGTATAGAAGAGAGTCACTAATGTTAGAATGTGTTTTGAACTTCTTATTGATGTTGTAGTTTGGTTGTTGGTTGGGTTGTTGTTGAATTGGGCCGAGCATATTCTCGGGGTTGGTATATTTACAGGGGAGGTGCTGCCGAAATTTCGGCAGAATATAAGTGAATGTGTTTGAAAGGTTAAAATAAGTATATGATAATGGAACTAATGAATGAATGAACTCTCTTGCATGTAGACAAACGAGTTGGAGGCTTAAGCGTAACTAGTTGGTCGCGGCGCAGGTATGTAAGGCTTACCCTTTCTTTCTTTGGCATGTCCTAGAGCCACATAGGGTATGATATAATATGCGCTTTGGGGAAATTCTACTCTTGAATTCTGAGTTATGTCCCTAAAGAGTTCCGTATGCGTAAATGTTCACAGTTTTGTTTGACATGTTTTTGAATGGCATTGAAAGACAATTGGTATGATTAACATTTGATTTCCAAATGATAATACGTTTAAATATTTCATTGAGTCTTTAATGTATTTTGATATGTACATATAATTCTAAAAGTTATACCTGATATGACCCTTACGATATTCGGAGGAGATTTGTTCTGAAGTTCTATTTAATATGTTTCTGAGTCTGCCTATGATTCTGATTCGCTTCTGATATAAGTCTGTCTGACATGGATGAGTTGTTATACGATTGAGTAACAAAATAAGTATGTAGAGTTTTGTTTTTGAAAGAATTCTGTGAGTCTTAATGTCCCTAACCTTCGAAAAAGATCTCAGATTTCCTTTAAAACGCTTATAGAACGTTCTGTACTTCAAACGTTTGTAACTTTCTCATACGACGTCAGATTGATCTGAAACTTGTTTCTGAGTCTTCAGACGTCAGTAAGTGTACGTATCTATTGAGTCTTGATTTGCGTGGATATGGTTTCGCACTACTCTGTTCGTGCAAGTCTCTGTATGTCTGTTCACTGAGTCCCGGGCCAGGACATGTTCTCGTGCGTGCTCCACCGCATTATTCACCGAGACCCACCAGTAGAGGGCCGGGACACGTTATATGATGATCGCGCCAGATCCGGACCGGATCCCCTTTACCGAGTCCCTTACTGAAGGGTCGGGACACGTTATCGACCGAGTCCCTCACTGGCGGGCCGGGACACGTTACATGCATACATGACATTTGAGGTGATATACATGATTCTATTCACCGAGTCCCTCATCGAGGGCCGGGACACGTTATGCATATGTGATACATGATTGTGACATGCATGATCTGTATTTGGAAAGTCAGCGTTTGGACAGTCTGTACGTTCTGTATCCCTTCTGACATATGACATTATCTATGTTTGGAAAGTAATCAGTTGATATTCTGTACTTTCTGTACTCCTTCTGACTGATGACATTGGTATACATGATTTGTGTCGGGTAAATAAGCATTCTGGTACTCTGGGCAACGTACTTACTTTCGTACTGTCTGTCCGGTTATGGTTTCGTTTTCTGTATTCCATGCTTTACATACTCAGTACATATTCCGTACTGACCCCCTTTCTTTGGGGGCTGCGTTTCATGCCGCGCAGGTACCCACAGATGGATAGATGAGGTTAGCTGAGGATGATCCAGTGGATTGGCGGGCTCCATTTCCTCCAGGAGTGCTGCCGAGTCAGAGTATGTATGCTGTAATGTCTGATCAGTATTAGAGACTTTGCAGACAGCGTCGTGGGTAATGGTTGTCAGTCTGTAAACGGCTCCATCAGCCGATATGCCATTTTGTGTTATATAGTAAATTTTATATAATTATAGATCTGTTAAATTTTGAGAACAGTAAGAAGAAAATTTTGAAAGCTCAACATGTATTTTATTTGTAATTGATTTTCAGAATTCTAAGAAATTAGGTGTATAATCAGAGTCTGCGGGTTCGCTCGACTCTGTATGTGGGGTCGGGTGCCCATCACACCCTAATAAGGTTAGGGTGTGACAGAGGTCTTTGCAATCGGTTTAGTTCCTAGGTTGCAACTATTATAAAGGTGAGGGATTATGGGAGTTAATTCCTAGTTTGCAATAGGTTGTAATCGGAAGTTGCCTGTGTAGTGGAGTTGAAATCCTACTGGGATAGGTCATGGTTTCTAATCCCTTGAGCAAAGAGTTTTCCATGGTAAAATCGTACCTTCTTTACTTACTGCACTGCATAAGGTAACTGGTACACAACCAGGTCCTTCATACATAATTTGGTGGACGCATAGCCAACAACAATTGGTATCAGAGCAGGTTCTTTCTAAAGGGTTAACACCTAGAAAGGATCTCTTCATGGCTAGCTCACTAAACCAAAAGAAGGGAGAATCTACGTCAAGACCACCAAGCTTCAGCGCTGAGCATTATGAATGATGGAAAGTCAGAATGCAAGACTTTATCACATGTAAGGATACAGATCTGCGGGACATGATTTGTTATGGTTCTTATCTCCTCGAGTTGAATGGCTTTACTCTGCAAAAAGATTAATAAGCCAAAAATATTATTCTTCAAAGCATTGGATCAGGGGAGTACAATATGGTTTCCTTTTGTGAAACAGCAAAGGAGATCTGGGATGCTCTCAAATCTGCACATGATGAAGTTGACAAAATTAGTACAAAGCGTGATATTCTCAAAATGAAGGGTAGTAAGACCACTCAAGATCAAGAAAGGGATGATATGTTTGATGGTATTGTAGATCTACTAGAACAAGTTGAGGATGTTACTAAAGAAAATCCTCTTCTAAACAACCACACCAAAGAACTGTTGAATAAATCATGTAGAGGGAAAGATACTGCCAAACATAAGTCAAGAGAGGAGGAATCTGGTCTGTGGAAGGAAAAGGAAGAGTTGCTTGAATTAAAAGAAAGCTCAATTCATACTGCTTCTCACTCTAAAGGACCCAATCGAATGTGGATTCCTAAACAGAGTCAGTAAGTCAGCCAGAAGACTTGGGTGAGGAAAGGACAGTCAAAAGGTTCTACTCAAAGTGCTTTGAAAAATGAAAAATGTCACCTCGCTCAAGGAACTCTAAGGAAAGGGTATGTCATTTTGAAAAAATATATATATGAAAAACACCTTCCTATGAAATTGAAATTAGTTGCTACTCAAAAAGAGACAACATGATCAGAAGAAGCTCTTCACATTCTAAATGACAGTGACCAAATAGAAACATACTCTCATATCACTCTCAGGACAGCATAAGTATTGGAGACATTGCATACTTTAGAGTTTCTTGCTGCTTCAAAAAACTGTTAAGGAACCTGGTTCTTGTGACTCAGGTTAGTATTCTTTCCAATGCCTATATATGTGTGTTAAACTACGAACATGTCATATCATTAAAAATCTTCCTGCCTAAAATCATGAGCCCAAATAGTATATCTTTCCTGGACCGACCCGGTCTGTAAGAAACCTCAAGTATTAAACAATCAGAGTCGGTTCCTTGTCTCAAATACTTAAGGTTACTATTTGTGTCTCTCTCTTTCTAAACCCCTCTTCTCTGTTCATTTTGTCAGCGTAACATTCACAAACTCAACTCCCCCTTCTTTCTCTCAAAAACTTGGCTGAGATTAATCATGTTTAACAACGAATCCACCTCTCAAGCTATCTCATCCATCAAAATCCTCCCCCCCCCCCCCCCACCTTCTAAAAACATATCCTCAAATCCCATTCCATTTGGAAAACCAATTTTAGACGAAAGTTTTCAAGAACCTTTGGTCTCCAAATTCCTCAAAACCACTGAGGAAATCAACGCAAGGGATGATGAGGTGAAAGTTTCAAGCAACATCATGAGCTTTGAGGGGTTAAATACCAATATGCAAAAGCCTGTTGCTGAAAAGGCAAATTGTGAGGATATACAGGACTCAGAAAATGGAGGTACCACTAGGGAGAACGAAGTTGGTGCGAAATCTCAAGTAATCCAAATTCATTTGGTTGTGAAAAAAGAGAAGAGAACTTCATCCTAGTTATAGATAATAACCTGTCAGAGAAAAAAATGGAATTGTCTAATATATTGGAGAGTGAAAAAGAAATAGTGGCTGGGTTTGTGATGCCATGAAGGCTGAGATGGACAGTGAAAAGGTTCAGGGGAAATAAGAAAGTACAGGGGATGTGCATGAGGGACTTGGTCTCTCAGCACATGGAGTGTTCAAATAGTTTATACTTCGGACTACTCCCACCGTGGTTGAGATTCCAGACCCGTCTAAAGTAATTAGAGTTGCTATGCCTGTTGTTGTGCACTTAAAAGGACCATCTTCGAAGAAGGAAAGGTGTGAGAAATCCTATGAGGAAGTAGACCATGAGGTGTGACAACTCCTCTGAGGAAGTAGACTCTGATGGTGATATCATTCTAAGTACCATAGTCAAGAAATCATCTGACCCTATAACTCCAAGAAGTGGGAAAGTCAGGAAACATATTGCTTATAAAGCTCCAAACACTAGGCAAAGGAGAAAAGCTAGGCTTCATTCCGCCCTAAAGGAAAACAAAGAGGAAGTGCTATCGTCTTCGGATGTGGTGACAATTCATGATGAAGAAGAGGAACCTAAACAACTATCTCTTGAGAAAAGGTCATCTAAAAGAAAATAAGAAAAAAAAAGGAAAAACCATTATCAAGGAAGATATGCTTACTAATAAAAATGAGCTAGCTGTCAAGAAGAAGAGTACACCTCGACAACCTAAAAGAAAAGGAAGCAAACTAAGAAAGGAACCAGGTTTCTCTATGAAATGGAGAAGGTTACAGGACACAGATGATGAAAGGGAAAATATTCTAATGAATCAAAAAATGCTACTAGGAAGAGTAATTGATCATGACATCTCTGACAAGCATGGAATGACGGAAATTCTAGAGATCATAAAATTCCAGAAATGGGAGCATTTGTTTGTTGCTCCAGCTCTTAGTGTTTTTGAACAAGAGGTGACTGAATACGACCTGAATCTAATGTATACTGATGAATCTGCCATGGTTCTGAAAATTTATTCAGAGAAATTCGAGCTAAATGAGGAAAAGCTTGGCGAAATCCTAGCAGTCCCAACTTGTGGACTGAAAACTATGAAAGGAAAAGCCTCTCAAGATTTCAAAAATCGATTGTAAAAAAGGGTTATGCATCTTATGAATGGTTCCATAAGAAGAAACTTAAGCTGCAATATCAACTTATGTTTGAATTTGTTAACAAAGTGCTGCTTCCTAGAGCTAAGGGGAGATGCACGACTTCGCTGTCAGACCTGGTGCTTCTTGAAGTTCTTGCAAACTTTCAACCCATGAACTTGCTTGGTTTAATTATTGAACATATGATAAAGGTTGTGAATATCAAAGATAGCAAGCCTGGGTTTCCTTATGGATTCTTCTTGACCAATGTTTTTGAGCATTTCAATGTAAAGACTGGAAAGACCACTAAGGGAACAAGGAAGCAGAAGATCACTCTAGGGACTTTGGAAGAATGCGAATGCATACACAAAAGGGAAGGTGTGGGAGCAGCTCTGTTATGTCTAACCTAATTGACGCATAGGAGCAAGCAACCATTGAAATCAGCCGGCTTCAAGCTGAAAATGATCGCCTGAAAGATAAATTGGTTGAACAAACATGGGAACCTGGCCCTAGTAGTGAGCTTGTACGTTCAAATGCTGAGCTCCAAACTGAGAATGCTCGCTTGAAGGAGAAAGTGGATGAGCTTCATGATAAGCCGATTAAAAATCAACGAGATGCTAGTGAGCAAGTGAATAACATTCTGAAAGCCTTTGCTTGTGCTCCCTGATCCTCTCCTTGTTTTGTCCTCCATATTCCAGTCCCTCAAGCTCCTCCTATGTTTTTCTCCCAGTCCTCTCTGCCTATGACATGATGTTTTAACATTTATACTATCACATGTGTATTGTTTAGACTACTGCTTTTTTATAATGATTGCTACTTCATTCTGTGGGAAAATTTATCTGATAAATGCAACAATTATTTTGTCTTTATGCCATAAGCTATCTCTATCATCGTGTATAATTATGTTTCATAGCTAACTCATTTTGATAATGCCAAAAGGGGGAAGATATTGTTGATGATATGATGGGTACATCAACCTGTGATCAGAATAAGTGAATGATATGCCACGTGACTAAGGGGGAAGAACTGCTACTAAACTAAAGGGGAAGATTTGTGGTAGAAATGTGTGTGTTGTTGCCTAGCGCTCTAATATGATGGTCTGCTTCGCAGGAGGAACAAGTGGGAAACTAGTTCTCAGGGGGAACATTAATCTATGATTTTGTCATCATCGAAAAGGGGAAAATTGATAGTTCCAAGTGCATTCGTGTTTTGATGATTGTCAAAATGGTTCAGAACTAGATAGAGACCTGTGTCACGACCCGTCTAAAGGGGCCATGACGGGTACCCGGAGCTGAATACCGAGCACCGTTCGTCATACCATTATCATGCCCACTCGAAACACATATAGTCTCCATGGTGATGCTTATCATTATCTGATGATAAACGGTTCATCAAAACACGTGCATATATATAGATAAGCCCTCATGGAAACAAAAAAATGATATACGGAATATATAATGAGGGTCACCTAACAGCTACTACCCACACATGAGTATCTATGAGCCTCTAGCTAAGACACTGAAGTCATGAGGACGGGACAGGACCCCGCCATATCTAAGTATGTACACAAAAGAATATATTAGAACTGCACCTCCGGAATATGGAAGTGCTCCTGTGCATGCTGGTCTAGCTCGTAGGATGCTGGGTCATCTCCCTGTCTACCTGTGGGCATGAACACAGTGTCCAAAGGAACAGGGCGTCAGTACGAACAATGTACTGAGTATGTAAGGCATGCATTATAACATAATAAGGAAACAAGAGAATAAAAGTTAAAAAGATAACCGGTGACTACTTGCCTCTTAAGGAGGAGTCATGCATGCAAGCTTATAAAGTAAATATCATCATATCATATATTTCTGCGGAACGTGCAGCCCGATCCGTATATCAATATATTGCCGCAGAACGAACGGCCCGATCCATTACCCATATATCCTGCGTCCGGGCATCCCGCGTCCGGGATGATATCATAAAATACCAGCTGATCAGGTGGCTATGCGTCTATAGCACCTCACTTTTTTCCCCATGTCCCCTATATACATATACATATCATATACACATATAATATACGTGGCATGCATGAGAGACCAAACAAAAGTGCACTTTATCGGAGTGACGTAAGGTCGTGAACCTCCGATTACATTATGGTATCATCCTCATTGCTACATCTAACCTTGAAGGAACTAATATTATGAGGCGAGACAATAATGAAGAATGGTATCAATGAAATCATAAGCATAGAAATATCTGCATCATGAAGCCATCATTGTCAACTTTATCGTTGTGGAACGTATCTTGTAAGAAGTTCTTGAAGTTCTTCCACTTTCATCTTTAGGGATGTAAAAAGGTCATGGAAATATAGGGAAGAAATTATGAAACAAGAGTCATTCCTTTGAAGAAAAGGGGATAGCCTTACATACCTTGTATCTTCTTAACGATGTCGACTAAGAGCTCTCATTCCGGCTTACAATTCTACATACAAAGGGGTTCGCATGAAGATTAGAATGTTGGAAGTATACTTAAGCTTAAACTAAAGCGGCTAAGGCTCTGTTTTAACAACTTTCCCTCGAATAATAAAACAGCTCCCAAACATCATAGCAATGTCCATAATATCATAACATATAAATTCCCTTGACTAGATGTTATTCAATTTCCGAATTCACCCCTAAGATCCTCCATAACCACAACTATAATACAACATCATGCTTATCATTCACATAATACTTCCTCAACATCCTCAACATGAAATAATCGTAAGACTCACCTTTAGTTATGTAGAGATGATCTTTGGATGAGAATACTCCACTTGAGAAGAACTCAACTTCAATACCCAAAGAGATTTTTAACTTTTATCAACCCTAGAAAGCATCCACACCTTTGATTCTATCAACTTTAGATGTTTGATCCTTGATTCCTCTCTTAGATATGTGTTAGTGTGATATTGAGAGAATTCTAGAGGTTTAGAGAAGGTTGGAAAGGTGGATATGAGAGAACACAAGAAGGGACGTTCATATATAAAAAATAAAATTCGGACCTGACCCGAAATGTACGATCTACTATACGGTCCGTATAATTTATACTGTCCATATATTGGACTGTATGTTCCCTCCAGAAATATAATCCACAATTTTTCCAAATTTCGCCCTGGTCGCTTCGTTTGATCTCGAATCCTTATGGAACCTTTTTGGTACTTGTTTAACACTTCCTTAATAATCTAACTAGAATTATAACTCGTCCTCAAGACCTTACTAAATATTCGTTAGTTCGATAACCATGAAATCTTCCCCAAACACAACTTATACTTTGCTTCCTTTGGTCAATCTAGTTCCATCAAGTCACATAACTTAGAAATCTTGTCGTGCATCCTCTAAGGTTGCCAAATACACTTTTATAATCGCAAGGGCTTCATGTTCACCTTAATATTCCGTTAATCTATTCACGACGCAACGACATGAAATTGCCGAGGTGTAACACTCCCCCCCCCCCCCCCCCCCCCCCCTTAAGAACATTCGTCCTTGAATGTTGAATTCTCAGGAATTCTACCAGAATTTCGCCAGAGTTTCCCCTGTAATTTGGCACTACCATCCTGTCACAGCAACCCAAAATAATATCTCCACACAAGGCTATAACATTAATAATAAGAAATATGGCCACACACGACCCGAATGCGACAAAGAAAACATTTCATACCTGGGAGCACTGATGTTTCATCCTTAGTCGCCTCTGGGGTGAAAATAGGTGTGGATATTTAGACCTCATAGCTTCTTCTGCTTCCCAAGTCATCTCCTCTCTGTTATCATTCCTCCGCAAAACTTTAACTGAAGCTACCTCTTTGTTTCTAAGCTTCCGCACTTGTCTATCTAGTATGGCAACATGCACTTCTTCATAGGCCAATTTTTCAGTGACTTGAATGTCGCTTGCGGGTACTATTTTGGTCGGATCTCCAACACATTTGCGAACCATCGATACATGGAAGACTGGGTGGACTAAGTTCAGCTTTGGGGATCAATCCAACTCATAAGCTACTTGGCCCACTCTGCGTACGATCTTGTAGGGCCCAATGTATCGAGGACTGAGCTTACCTTTCTTACCAAATCTCATTATCCCCTTCATTGGCGATACTTTCAAAAATACCCAGTCATTGACCTGAAATTCCAAATTCCTACGGCGATTGTCTGCATAAGACTTTTGGCGGCTTTGAGTTGTCACCAACCGATCTTGGATAAGCTTAATCTTCTCAACCGCTTGTTGGATCAATTCTGGGCTTATTAATTGTGTTTCTCCTACTTCAAACCATTCTGTAGGCGACCTACACTTCCTCCCATGTAAGTCTTCATAAGGGGCCATCTGAATATTGGCATGATAACTATTGTTATATGCAAATTCAATAAGTGGAAGATGATCCTCCCAATTACCACCAAAGTCCAATGCACAAGCCCGCAACATGTCTTCTAAGGTTTGAATAGTGCGTTCAGCTTGTCCATCGGTCTGTGGGTGAAATGCAGTGCTAAATTTCACTTGAGTGCCCAATCCTTCTTGAAAGGATTTCTAGAATTTAGCTGTGAATTGTGCTCCTCTGTCAGTAATAATAGATATAGGAATTCCATGAAGCCGGACTATCTCCTTGAGATACAATCTAACATAGTCCTCCGCTGAATACATAGATCTGACCGGTGGAAAATGTGCTGATTTCGTGAGCCTGTCAACAATCACCCAAATTGAGTCGTATTTATACCGAGAACGAGGTAATCCCACAACAAAATCCATATTGATCGCCTCCCATTTCCAGATTGGAATTTCCATTTCTTGCAAGAGCCCAGCTGGTTTCTGGTGCTCAATTTTTACCTGTTGATAGTTCGGACATTGAGGCACAAACTCAGCTATATCTCTCTTCATTCTTTCCCACCAATACATTAGTTGGAGATCATGGTACATCTTTGTCGCTCCCGGATGAACGGAATAACGGGAGCAATGAGCTTCTTCCAGAATCTGACGACGCAGTCCCGCAACATCCGGAACACATGACCTGTTTTGGTACCTGAGAATCCCATCTGCGGAGATCTCAAATGGTGACTTCTCTTTTTGGGAACGTGCATCTTTATAACACCTCAATTTGGGATCCTCATATTGATGCCTTTTCACTTCTGTGTCTAGAGACGAAGTAGCTAGGTTAAGCACCTTAACTCCTGTGTTGCCCGAATCCATTAATCAAACTCCTAAGCTAGCTAGTTGGTAGAGCTCACGAGCTAATTCCTTCCTTTCTGATGGAGAATCACCTCGACTACCCATGGACTTACGGCTGAGGGCATCAACCACCATATTTGCTTTACCAGGGTGGTATAGAATACTTACGTCATAGTCCTTCAATAACTCTAACCATCGCCTCTAATGCAGGTTCAATTCCTTTTGGTTGAAAATATATTGAAGACTTTTGTGATCTGTGTAGATGTTCACATGGACATCGTACAAATAGTGCCTCCATATCTTTAGAGCGTGAATGACCGCAGCTAATTCAAGGTCGTGAGTCGGATAATTCTTCTCATGTTTTCGTAGCTGCCTAGAAGCATAGGTAATGACCTTGCCATGCTGCATCAATACACAGCCTAACCCGACACCAGAGGCATCACAATACACCACATAACCTTCTGACCCTTCTGGAAGTGTCAGAACTGGGGCTGAAGTCAACCTGTCTTTCAGTTCCTGAAAGCTCCGCTCACAAGCATCTGTCCACTGAAATTTAGCAGTTTTCTGTGTTAGCTTCGTCAACGGTGCTGAAATAGAGGAAAACCCTTCCACAAATCTCCTATAATACCCTGCCAATCCCAGAAAGCTACGAACTTCTGTAGGCGTTGTAGGCCTTGGCCAAGTTTTCACAGCCTCGATCTTTTGAGTGTCAACCCGAATACCATCAGCTGAGATGATGTGGCCTAGAAAAGTTACAGAGTTCAACTAGAATTCACATTTTGAAAATTTAGCGTATAATTTGCGAGCTCAAAGAATTCCAAGGACAGTACGCAAATGTTCCGCATGTTCTCCCTCTGATTTATAATATACCAGGATATCATCAATGAATACATTTATAAATAAATCCAAGAATGGCCTGAACACATCATTCATCAGATTCATGAACACTGCTGGAGCGTTGGTCAAGCCAAACGACATCACCCGAAATTCATAATGACCATATCTGGTTCTAAAAGTTGTCTTCGGAATATCTTCTTCTTTGACTCTCACTTGATGGTATCCCGACCTCAGATCTATCTTGGAAAACCACTTGGCTCCTTGCAATTGATTGAATAAATCGTCGATCCTCGGAAGTGGATATTTATTCTTTATTGTCACCCTGTTCAACTGCCTATAATCGATAAACATTCGCAGAGAACCATTTTCTTCCTTACGAATAAGACAGGTGCTCCCCATGGTGATGAACTGGGCCTGATAAATCCCTTCTCGAGTAAATCTTTCAACTGTGCTTTTAATTCTTTCAATTCTGCAGGAGCCATTCTGTAGGGAGGGATAGATATTGGCTTAGTGTCCGGCAATACATCAATAGTGAATTCAATCTCCCGTTCTGGTGGAAGACTTGGAGGCTCGTCCGGAAATACATCTGGAAACTCGTTTACTACCGGAACAGATTGAAAAGTCGACAGTTTTGCTTTCATGTCATGAACTCGAACTAAATGATAAATATAGCCCTTGGCAATCATCTCCCTTGCCTTGAGGTAGGAAGTGAACCTGCCTCTTGGAGATACAGTGTTACCCTTCCACTCTAAAACTGGTTCTCCCGGAAATTGGAACCGGACCACCTTGGCCCTACAATCCACATTTGCATAACAGGAAGCTAACCAGTCCATACCCATAATGACATCGAAATCCAGCATTTCCAATTCAATTAAATCATCCACAATGTGTCGGCCACACACTACAATTACGCAGTCTCTATATACTTGTCTGGCTAATACTGGATCACCAACTGGAGTCGACACTTCAAAAGGTTTGATTGGCTCGGGTTTTATCCCGATACGACCAGTGATATAAGGAGTAATATATGACAAGTTAGAGCCCGGATCAATTAATGCATAAACATCATAAGAAGATACTGTCAATATACCTATTACAATGTCGAGAGAGGTCTCCAGTTCCTGTCGTCCGGTCAATGCATGATACGGTTTTGGGGACCGGTCCAACTAGAGGCTCCTCCTATGCCTCTGCCACGGCCCGCTGAAACTTGGAAAGCCTACCCTACGGGGTGCACGAACGACGAAGAACCTGCATCCGAGCCTCGGCGACACTGGCCCGAATGTAACTTACCGCATTGACAGCACCGTGGTACCGGCGGTCTTCTCTGGTTAGAATCACCACGATACTGGGAACCTAAAGCTCCCGAACCCTGACTCGGGCCAGAATAAATAGGGCGGTCAAACTTTCGGCCCCCAAACCGAGGAGGTACACTAGATGCAGACTGGCCTGAATATCTGGAATATTGCTGCCCCTGGCCTTCTCTGTACTCACTGCTAGTACCCGCTGTTCTAGTTATTTTACCGTGTCCCCTATCCATATCTCACTCTCTCCTAGGCGGTTGTTGTTGCTCCTCCAGGTTCTGGGCATGCGCTTGAATACGCGAGATGTCCATCCCTTCCAGTAGCGAAGCTGTTAAACAGTCTTTAAATAAGTGTGGCCCTAAGCCCCTTACAAGTCGATGTACCCGGTCTCCCATGTCTGCTACCATGGCCGGAGCATACCTAGCCAATGAATTAAACCGGAGATTATATTCCCAGGCGCTCATATTCCCTTGCTTAAGATTCAGGAATTTATCGGCGCGAGCCCGACGAACCTCGTGTGGCAAATAATGCCGAATAAAAGCATCTACAAACTCCTGCCATTTTGGGGGAGGTGCATTTTCCCCTCTTGAAGAAATCTAATTGTTATACCATAAAACAGCTACGTCCCGGAGTCTATACGAAGCCAACTCCACGGACTCGGTGTCAGAAGCATGAATAATTCTCAATGTCCTCAATACCTCATCAATAAAGCCCTGTGGGTCATCATCCGATTTCGATATGAAAAATTCTTGTTAGACCCCGTATTTTATACGTCAAGTTATTCGCGGAGGAATCGACGTGAGATAGAAACCTCGGATTTTTAATTTCTAAACTAGAACTAATCGGTTACAAATTTTACTTAGTATAAAAATGTTATTGGAGATTAGGAATTACTTAATTGTGGTGTTAAGTAAAAATTTGTGACAATAGTGAGTCAACAAGAGCATCAACGTCCAAGGTAAAAGGATGACTCAAAGTCATCTAAAATAAGGCTAATGGAAGACATACAAATGTGCAAATAAATGTTGATTCATCCACTACATTTTCAATATATTGTGGAAAATTAAATTGGAATAAATATGCATGTTACATTCGGCCATAGGACTGAAAAATTTGAGGAGGAAAAAGTTGAAGCCTACAATTGAATATTTGGGCATCCACTACTTTATGAAAGTATACATTATTTTAGGAGGACATAACATGGTGGAGGGATCACTTCACATTAAATATTGCTCATCCATCTTGGCATGATTACAATAGACAAAGGGTGGTGTATGAAGAAAAACCTAAATCTAGAGAGAGAAGCATTCGGCCACCTTGGCTGATTTTTGAGCCCTTTGAGTCTTGATCAAAAAATTATTTTCCAAGGTGTTTCAACCCTTTAGAAGGTCCCTAGAACGTGAAGATAGTCTTTGGAGCAACAAGAACCATTTTCATCTCAATTCACAAACTCTAGCCAAGTTGAGAAGTCGGATTGTCAAGGTAAGATCTAACTTCCTTTTTCATGTATTAAGGGTGATGTAGATGTGTAGATATAAGTTGTATGCATGAAATAATGTGTGTTGATGTTGTAACATGATAGTAACCATGAGGTTATATGTGTTGATGTTGAAGTATGGTTGCAACTTGATAAACATGAATTGCATGCATAAAATCATGAACGTTGGTGTTGGAATGTTGTTGTGGCCGTGGGGACTGTTTTGGTGGCATTGATGGACTGATTTTCTTTAGTAATTATGGTTGTTACTATCATAGATCTAATGGTAAAAATAATGAAAAACATTGGAAGGTTAAAGGTGAATTTGTGTTAGTATGAAAATAATTGAATCTATGATTTTATGTGAGTGATGTTGAAGCATGTTGAAACCGTGTGTGGACTGTTTTGTGAGGAAGTTAGTGAACTGTTTTTACTTGATATTTTGATTGTTATTATCATGAAATTTATGATGGAAATGAAGGTGTTTAATGATTGGAGTTGAAACTAAAGTCGTTTGAGAATTGTTGTAAGGATTATAGAAATGACGATATAGCGTAGTTGCGTATGAATTGATGTTGTACTTGTCGTGTGGATAGCTGGTCATAACTTAATGAAATTATATGAAACGAAGACATGAAATGATGTGTAAAAATCGTATGTGGTTGGCTTAGTATGTTCGTAAACGTTTGCAAGAATTCCGAACATTGTTATGTTGCCGGTTAGGGACTGTTTTGGATGTGTTGTTGGTTAGGGACTGTTTTGGACTTGTGATTTCATTACGTTGAAAGACTAATTATAAGTTAAGAGTATACATCATATTGTATGTTGGATGGGCTGTTATAAGTTGTTACATGCAAACGTTAAGGCTACAAACTATTAGAAGTAACTCGAGAATGTAGTAGCCGTATGTGAATCGTTATTGCATGTTGTGAATGTGGGCTGTTTGGAATATTGTGTGGGCTGTCCGGATTGATATTGAACATATAATTATTGATGTTGGGCTGGTTGTACGTACTTGGTTTGGATACAAGAGCAAACGTCCCTAAACACCTAGAAAGGAGTTACTAACGTTAGAATACGTTTTGAATCTCCCCGTAACTTAAACGTAGTTGTTGGCATCTTAATATAGGTTGAAGTATTATTGGGCACCGTATACATATTGTGTGACGAATAAGCGCTAAAGGTATGTGAAGCTAACCCTTCTTTCTTTTTGGCATGATCGTTGTGAAATGAATATACGATATATATATACGATTCCAAAGGAAATTCCTATTCTTAGAGCTACTAGGATGGCTATTGATCTTGATTCCCATAACTTATGTTTTGTTTTATATATATATTGATATGTACACATGATTTCAAAGTTCCATTTTGATATGATCCACAGGGACATCCGAAAGGTATATGGTATGACTAGTATTTGAAATTGCGAACGATGGTTCGTGTTGACTATCCTATTGAGTCCTTAAAAAAATGTTTTGAATTGCATATAGTTTCTTACTACTCTGCTCGTGCATACCTCAATATATCTTTCACCGAGTCCCGGGCCGGGTATGTTATCGTGCACACTTTCACTGTATTGTTCGCCGAGTCCCTCATTAAAGGGCCGGGTACAATATATATATATGTATATTCTGAAGTTATGCTGTGTTATGAAGTTATGCTGTGATATGAAGTTATGCTGTGTTACGGAGTTATGCTGTGTTACGGAGATATGCTGCGTTACGGAGATATATATTATATTCTGAAGTTATGCTGTGTTATGGCGCCAGAGACGGGGTGGCGACTATGTTCACCGAGTCCCATAATGGGGCCGGATATGATATATGATATTGACATGCATGATTTATGTTTCGAAAGCAAGTACTTGGTATTCTGGTTATTGTACTCATTTTCTGTGCTTCTTATTTCAATTATGATCCCGTTTTCTGTATTTCATGCTTTACATGCTCGGTACAAATTCCGTACTGACCCCCTTTCTTCGGGGGGCTGCGTTTCATGCCGCAGGTGCAGATACTCGCTTTGGTGATCCGACAGCTTAGGATTCCCCTTCTTCTATTTTGGAGAGCTCCGTTGTTCCGGAGTCCAGATTTTGGTACAAATCCTTCTCGGATATATATGCATATGTTGACTAAGGGTACGACGGGGCCCTATCCCTTCATTTGTTACGTTACTGTTGATACTCTTAGAGGTCTGTGGACATATGTGTGGGTTGTGTATGGGTTCTGTTCAGTTGTGTCTATACGATGTGCTGTGGTATGATGTTCGTATATGATGGCGGTCTTGTCGGATTGCATATGATATTATTATATGATGGCAGCCTTGTCGGCTTGCATTTATATGAATATTTATGTGACAGTTCTGAGACCATGGTTTGGTAGTTATAAGATCCTTATTGAGTTTGATGTGAAATGAACATATAGCTAAAGAGTATGTATACGGGTGTCCATGTCGGGCACCAGTCACGGCTTACGGGGTTGGGTCGTGACAAAAGTGGTATCAGAGCGGTTTATCCTCGGAGTGTCTACAGACCGTGTCTAGTAGAGTCTTGTTTATCGGTGTGTTGTGCACCACATCTATAAACAGGAAGCTACAGGACAATTAGGATGTTACCTTTCTTTCATATCTGAGATCGTGCGATAGAGCCCAATCCATAGGAAATGAAATTCCTTATACTAACCCATGATTTCAGCTGATGAACGGCATCGACAGAAAAAAATGACTGATGATATTAGAAGTTACAAAGTACGCAGGTAAGCAAAGGTACGAAAGATATATGTCGAGTAAGGTATGGAAGTACGATTGAAATGTAAAATTGAAAATTTAAAGAGAAAGTAAACAGGAAAGTATAACAGGTGCAGTTTGAGTTAGGCATACGAGGTATGTTCATCATTTTCATATTGTTGTTGATATTGGGAGCCATGTGTGGCTATGATACGATATGATATATATATATATATATATATATATATATATATATATATATATATATATATATATATATATATATGTTGGCCCTGTGAGGCATTGTTGGTATTTCCTGCGTGCAGGTTTGAGATAATAAGAAATACAGAGGAAACTCTGCCAAAATTTTCCTAGAAATAAAAAGAGAATGAGATGTAGGTTTGTAATACGTCCTGAAAGGTTCTGTCAGTATTAATGGCAGGATTTGACTAAGCTGCGAGTACGGCTGACCTCGAGAAATAAGTTAATTGTTGAATAGATGGTAATAGTAATTATGAGGTCAAGATCAATATGGTAGAAAACGCTGGAGAATCTTAATAGAGTGTTATGTTGAGATATCAACTGAATTGATCAGTTGGGATAAATTACGATGAGTCTATAGTTAAAAGGAGTAATAGTATGATTGAGACAAGAGTACGGAGGAGGAAGAATTGTGACGAATACGGATGTATTGATAAGACAACTTGTGAGGTATTAAGGGTAAGGTTGACCAGAAAGGGTAAAAGGGTAAGAAGTGTTACACTATAGGATTGGTTACGAATAGGATATTATGCGAGATTGTTATGAAAATGAGTAAAGCCTAGCGAGGAAGTAACTAAAAGATATGACGTGATCTATGTGACTAAAGTATAAAGGCGAGCTATAAAACAAATAAGAAAGACTTAGAAAGTCTTATAAGGAAAGTTCAGAGTAGAGATTATGTGATAACGAAAGTGAAAGTGAGCACAAGGAAAGAATGAGTTAATTAAAAGAAGGAAATAAGAAGAAAGCGAGATAACAGTGCAATAATAAGTTATGACATCTGTAGCCGAGAATACGAGTAATATAAGTGACGGAACTGTGAAAGACCAAACTATAGAAAGGAGAGCAACAAGGTAGAATGAGTGCTAGAAAATGACTAGGATGATAAGAACACATAAGGATGAACATAATACGTTTTGAAAAAGAGAAAGAGATTATGCAGAGAATACAGAGATAGCATGAGATTCCTCGCGCACAGAATAAAAGATGGACATGGACTGGATAAATGGTAAGGGAATACTAAAGGAAACACCCAAGATAGACGTAATTAATTGAGTACGAGCATAAAATAAAAGGGAAATATATAGATACGAACTTAAAGGTGTAGTACGACGACAAGGTGATAAGATAAGCCATTATTAAGACGAACTTGGTGTGATTCTGAGTAAGTCAGAAGGTCAGTGTTGGGTACGCAACAAGGGTAAAAGAGCATAAGGCATAAAAGGAGTACTGCGTGTATATGACTTCACCTCGGAAATAGTGGAATCCTTAACGGACAAGAACTGAAGGAACTGAAGGAGCAACTGAAAGATTTATTAGAAAAGGGCTTCATAAGGCCCAATACATCACCTTGGGGAGCACTGGTATTATTTGTAAGGAAGAAGGATGGGTCGCTGTGGATGTGTATTGATTATAGGCAGCTGAATAAAGTAACAATAAAGAACAGGTATTCCCTCCCCAGGACCGATGGTTTATTCGACCAGTTGCAGGGTGCTAAGTGCTTCTCGAAGATTGACTTGCGGTCAGGTTATCACCAGGTACGGGTAAAGGAGGCAGACATTCCAAAGACTGCATTCAGGACCCGATACGGGCATTACGAATTTAGAGTGATGTCCTTTGGATTGACCAATGCTCCAGCGGTATTTATGGATCTGATGAACAGAGTGTTCAAGCCATTTCTTGACCTGTTCGTGATTGTATTCATTAATGATATTCTGGTCTATTCACGATCAGAAGAGGAGCATGCAGATCATTTGAGAACGGTACTTAGGGTGCTCCAGCACCAGAAATTGTATGCTAAGTTCTCTAAATGTGAATTCTAGTTGACCTCAGTAGCATTCTTGGGGCATATTACTGGAGTTGACGGCGTTCGGGTAGATATGCAGAAGATTGAGGCGGTGAAGACTTGGCCTAGACCTACGACACCTACTGAAGTACATAGCTTTCTGGGGCTAGCAGGGTATTACAGAAGGTTCGTAGAGAAGTTTGCCTCAATATCAACGCCTTTAACGAGGCTAACCCAGAAGGCAGCTAAGTTCCAGTGGACCGACGCTTGTGAGCAGAGTTTCCAGTTGCTGAAAGATAAGTTGACTACAGCCTCAGTTCTAACTCTTCTTGAGGGACCGGATGGCTATGTCATGTATTGTGATGCTTCCGGTGTTGGAATAGGTTGTGTGCTGATGCAGCATGGCAAAGGTATAGCCTATGCCTCCTGACAGCTCAGAAAGCACGAAAGAAATTATCCCACCCATGATCTGGAGTTAGCAGCGGTGATTCATGCTCTAAAAATATGGAGACATTATTTATATGGTGTGCATGTTGACCTTTATACATATCATAAGAGTCTCCAGTACATCTTTAAGCAGAAGGAGCTGAATCTGCGGCAGAGGCGGTGGCTAGAGTTGCTGAAGGACTATGATGTTGACATTCTATACCACCCAGGGAAAGAAAATGTGGTAGCAGATGCACTCAGCCGTCGATCTATGGGCAGTTTGGCAGACGTACAACCAGAGCAGAAGGAGATAGTTCGTGAGATTCGCCAACTAGCTAATTTGGGAGTCCGTTTGGCCGATTCTGATAATAACAGGGTTTCTGTTCGGGGAGTTTCTGAGTCCTCTATCATAGAAGAGCTAAATAAACACCAGTACAAGGACCCTATCCTTGTACATCATAGGGATACAACTCTTCAAAAGGAAGAGACCCCATTTAAGGTTGCACCTGATGGAGTGCTACGATACCAAGGTAGATTATGTGCACCTGAGGTTGCAGGGCTACGACAACAGGTGATGGGAGAGGCACACTGTGCCCGTTATTCTATTCATTCAGGGTCAACGAAGATGTATCATGACCTCAGATGCTTGTATTGGTGGGATGGCATGAAGAAGGATATAGCAGAGTTTGTTGCTCAGTGTCCGAATTGCCAGCAGGTTAAGGTCGAGCACCAGAAGCCTGGAGGACTATTACAGGGGATGGAGATTTCGGCCTGGAAGTGGGAGGTGATTATTATGGACTTTGTCATAGGTTTGCCTCGCACTCTGCGAAAATATGACTCTGTTTGGGTCATCGTTGATAGGTTGACAAAGTCAGCCCATTTCCTTCCAGTCAGGACTACATATTCAGCTGAGGATTATACCAGGTTGTACCTTAAGGAGATAGTGAGACTTCACGGGGTCCCACAACTATTATTTCTGATAGAGGAGCCCAGTTCACAGCTAAATTCTGGAGATCCTTCCAGGAGGGATTGGGGACACAAGTGAGTCTCAGCACGGCGTTTCACCCTCAGACTGACGGACAGGCCGAGCGTACCATTCAGACACTACAAGACATGTTACGGGCCTGTGTTATGGATTTCCGGGGTAGCTGGGATGATCATTTGCCACTTATTGAGTTCGCCTATAATAACAGCTACCATTCGAGTATCCAGATGGCACCGTATGAGGCCTTGTATGGGAGGAAGTGCAGATCACCTATTGGCTGGTTTGATGTTGGCGAGACCAAGTTGATAGGCCCAGATATGATTCAGCAGGCTGTTGATAAAGTGAAGCTTATCCAGGAAAGATTACTGGCAGCCCAGAGTCGGCAGAAATCATATGCAGATAATCGGCGTCAACACTTAGAATTTCAGGTTGGTGACTGGGTATTCCTGAAAGTGTCACCCATGAAAGGTGTTATGAGATTTGGCAGGAAAGGGAAGCTAAGCCCGAGATATATTGGACGTTATCAGATGGTCCATAGAGTAGGCCAGGTCGCCTATGAGTTAGACCTACTGGCTGATTTGGAAGCAGTGCATCCAGTCTTTCACGTGTCAATGCTTCACAAATGTATAGGCGATCCTTCCAGAGTATTCCCCGTAGATGATGTCCAAGTGACAGAGGAATTGTCCTATGAGGAGCAGCCTATAGCCATACTTGATCAGCAGATTAGGAGGATATGAACTAAGGACGTGGCTTCCGTCAAAGTATTAGGGCGAAACAACAACAGGGAAGAGATGACTTAGGAAGCCGAGGAGGAGATGAAAGACAAGTATCCTTACTTGTTCTCTACGCCTACAGGTAACTTCAACTCCTCACTTGATTATATTAATTGCCTGAAGAACTGTATGTTATAACTATAAGGGAGACTTCCCCAAAATTCCTATAGGACCTTACTGGACCAATTCAACATTCGAGGACGACTGTTCTAAAGGGGGGGAGAATGTTAGACCCCGTATTTTATACGTCAAGTTATTCGCGGAGGAATCGACGTGAGATAGAAACCTCGGATTTTTAATTTCTAAACTAGAACTAATCGGTTATAAATTTTACTTAGTATAAAAATGTTATTGGAGATTAGGAATTACTTAATTTTGGTGTTAAGTAAAATTTTGTGACAATAGTGAGTCAACAAGAGCATCAACTACTTGAGGAGGAAAAAGTTGAAGCCTACAATTGAATATTTAGGCATCCACTACTTTATGAAAGTATACATTATTTTAGGAGGACATAACATGGCGGAGGGATCACTTCACATTAAATATTGCTCATCCATCTTGGCATGATTACAATAGACAATGGGTGGTGTATGATTACAATAGACAATGGGTGGTGTATGAATCATTCAACACACATGAGATTGTCATGTAAAACAATTGAAAAGAAAGAAGAAAGGAAACAAAGATGAAAAATCAGCCAACACACTTAGCCGAAAGTTGTGAGAAAAATATTGAGTTTTGGTGTAAAGTTAATGGAGTGAATCACGGTCATGATGGAGCATGTGTTGTGTCCAACTTGTAGGCATTATAGTGAACCAAATAATAACTAAGGAAATCAGAAAATACATTCATTTCAACTACACAACACAAAGGAAGAAAAACCTAAATCTAGAGAGAGAAGCATTCGGCCACCTTGGCTGATTTTTGAGCCCTTTGAGTCTTGATCCAAAAATTATTTTCCAAGGTGTTTCAACCATTTAGAAGGTCCCTAGAACGTGAAGATAGTATTTGGAGCAACAATAACCATTTTCATCTCAATTCACAAACTCTAGCCAAGTTGAGAAGTCGGATTGTCAAGGTAAGATCTAACTTCCTTTTTCATGTATTAAGGGTGATGTAGATGTGTAGATATAATTTGTATGCATGAAATAATGTGTGTTGATGTTGTAACATGATAGTAACCATGAGGTTATATGTGTTGATGTTGAAGTATGGTTGCAACTTCATAAACATGAATTGCATGCATAAAATCATTAACGTTGGTGTTGGAATGTTGTTGTGGCCGTGGGGATTGTTTTGTTGGCATTGATGGACTGATTTTCTTTAGTAATTATGGTTTTTACTATCATATATCTCATAGTAAAAAGAATGAAAAAAATTGGAAGGTTAAAGGTGAAGTTGTGTTACTATGAAAATAATTGAATCTATGATTTTATGTGAGTGATGTTGAAACCGTGTGTGGACTGTTTTGTGAGGAAGTTAGTGAACTGTTTTTACTCCATATTTTGATTGTTATTATCATGAAATTTATGATGGAAATGAAGGTGTTTAATGATTGGAGTTGAAACTAAATTCGTTTGAGAATTGTTGTAAGGATTATAGAAATGACGATATAGCGTAGTTACGTATGAATTGATGTTGTACCTGTCGTGTGGATAGCTGGTCATAACTTACTGAAATTATATGAAAATAAGACATGAAATGATGTGTAAAAATCGTATGTGGTTGGCTTAGTATGTTCGTAAACGTTTGCAAGAATTCCGAACACTGTTATGTTGTCGGTTAGGGACTGTGTTGGATGTGTTGTTGGTTAGGGACTGTTTTGGACTTGTGATTTCATTAAGTTGGAAAGACTAATTATAAGTTAAGAGTATACATCATATTGTATGTTGGATGGGCTGTTATAAGTTGTTACATGCAAACGTTAAGGCTACAAACTATTAGAAGTAACTCGAGAATGTAGTAGCCGTATGTGAATCGTTATTGCATGTTGTGAATGTGGGCTGTTTGGAATATTGTGTGGGCTGTCCGGATTGATATTGAACATATAATTATTGATGTTGGGCTGGTTGTACGTACTTGGTTTGGATACAAGAGCAAACGTCCCTAAACACCTAGAAAGGAGTTACTAACGTTAGAATACGTTTTGAATCTCCCCGTAACTTAAACATAGTTGTTGGCATCTTAATATAGGTTGAAGTATTATTGGGCACCGTATACATATTGTGTGACGAATAAGCGCTAAAGGTATGTGAAGCTAACCCTTCTTTCTTTTTGGCATGATCGTTGTGAAATGAATATACGATATATATACGATTCCAAAGGAAATTCCTATTCTTAGAGCTACTAGGAAGGCTATTGATCTTGATTCCCATAACTTATGTTTTGTTTTATATATATATTGATATGTACGCATGATTTCAAAGTTCCATTTTGATATGATCCACAGGGACATCCGAAAGGTATATGGTATGACTATTATTTGAAATTGCGAACGATGGTTCGTGTTGACTATCCTATTGAGTCCTTAAAAAAATGTTTTGAATTGCATATAGTTTCTCACTACTCTGCTCGTACATAACTCAATATATCTTTCACCGAGTCCCGGGCCGGGTATGTTATCGTGCACACTTTCACTGTATTGTTCGCCGAGTCCCTCATTAAAGGGCCGGGTACAATATATATATATATATATATATATATATATATATATGTGTGTGTGTGTGTGTGTATTCTGGAGTTATGCTGTGTTATGAAGTTATGCTGTGATATGAAGTTATGCTGTGTTACGGAGTTATGCTGTGTTACGGAGATATGCTGCGTTACGGAGATATATATTATGTTCTGAAGTTATGCTGTGTTATGGCGCCAGAGACGGGGTGGCGACCATGTTCACCGAGTCCCATAATGGGGCCGGATATGATATATGATATTGACATGCATGATTTATGTTTCGAAAGCAAGTACTTGGTTTTCTGGTTATTGTACTCATTTTCTGTGCTTCTTATTTCAATTATGATCCCGTTTTCTGTATTTCATGCTTTACATGCTCGGTACAAATTCCGTACTGACCCCCTTTCTTCGGGGGGCTGCGTTTCATGCCGCAGGTGCAGATACTCGCTTTGGTGATCCGACAGCTTAGGATTCCCCTTCTTCTATTTTGGAGAGCTCCGTTGTTCCGGAGTCCAGATTTTGGTACAAATCCTTCTCGGATATATATGCATATGTTGACTAAGGGTACGACGGGGCCCTGTCCCGTCATATGTTACGTTACTGTTGATACTCTTAGAGGTCTGTGGACATATGTGTGGGTTGTGTATGGGTTCTGTTCAGCTGTGTCTATACGATGTGCTGTGGTATGATGTTCATATATGATGGCGGCCTTGTCGGCTTGCATATGATATTATTATATGATGGCAGCCTTGTCGGCTTGCATTTATATGAATATTTATGTGACAGTTCTGAGACCATGGTTTCGTTGTTATAAGATCCTTATTGAGTTTGATGTGAAATGAACATATAGCTAAAGAGTATGTATACGGGTGTCCATGTCGGGCACCAGTCACGGCTTACGGGGTTGGGTCGTGACAATTATGGAGGATTTAAGCTCATGAAATCACGGGCTCGGGCACTAGTCGCCCTATCACATGGACCTGCACCCTACCGCTGAGCCTGTGTGGCAACTAACTCAGTTAGCAACTGAACGACATCTCGTAAGTCCTGATTTGGAGCAATAGGGGGAGGAGCTGGGGCCTTCTCATGCTCCCCCGCTGCTGGAGGGATAGGAGTGGGAGTGGCATGCGAGGGAGTAGCACTCTGAGCCTCGCTATGTCCCAGCTCAACTGGAGGTTCTCGGCTATTGCCTTCCCCGGCGGCATTTAATATTGTGCGGATTTGCTTCTTTCTTGGCGGCATCGCTGAAATCATAACGCACAATTAGAATAAAGGAAACTATACATTACGGCTCTATCGCACGGTCTATGGAAAGAAAGATGGTCTTTATTCCTAAATGCCCCGCAGCCTCTTATTTATAAGTGTGGCGCGCTTCACACCCATAAACAAGACTCTACTGGACACGGCTCATAGACACACCCTAGGATGAAACTGCTCTGATACCACTATTGTCATGACTCGTCTAAAGGGGCCATGACGGGTACACGGAGCTGACCACCGAGCACCGTTCGTCATACCATTATCCTGCCCACTCGAAACACATATAGTCCCCATGGTGATGCTTATCATTATTTGATCATAAACGGATCATCAAAACACGTGCATATATATAGATAAGCCCTCATGGCAACAAAAGAATGATATACGGAATATACAATGAGGGTAACCTAACAGCTACTACCCACACATGAGTATCTATGAGCCTCTAGCTAAGACACTGAAGTCATGAGGACGGGACAGAACCCCGCCATATCTAAGTATGTACACAAAGAATATATTAGAACTGCACCTCCGGAATATGGAAGTGCTCCTGTGCAAGCTGGTCTGGCTCCTAGGATACTGGGTCATCTCCCTGTCTACCTGTGGGCATGAACACAATGTCCAAAGGAAAAGGGCGTCAGTACGAACAATGTACTGAGTATGTAAGGAATGCATTATAACATAATAAGGAAACCAGAGAATAAAAGTTACAAAGATAACCGGTGACTACTTGCCTCTTAAGGCGGAGTCATGCATGCAAGCTTATAAAGTAAATATCATCATATCATATATTGCTGCGGAACGTGCAGCCCGATCCATATATCATCATATATCAATAGATTTCCGCGGAACGAACGGCCTGATCCATTACCCATATATCCCGCGTCCGGGATGATATCATAAGATACCAGCTGATCAGGTGGCTATACGTCTATAGCGCCTCACCTTTTTCCCCATGTCCCCTATATACATATACATATCATATACACATATAATATACGTGGCATGCTTGGGAGCCCAAACAAAAGTGCACTTTATCGGAGTGACGTAAGGTCGTGAACCTCCGATTACATTATGGCATCATCCTCATCGCTACGTCTCACCTTGAAGGAACTAATATTATGAGGTGAGACAACAATGAAGAATGGTATCAATGAAATCATAAGCATAGAAATATCTGCATCATAAAGCCATCATTGTCAACCTTATCGTTGTGGAACGTATCTTGTAAGAAGTTCTTGAAGTTCTTCCACTTTCATCTTTAGGGATGTAAGAAGGTCATGGAAATATAGGGAAGAAATTATGAAACAAGAGTCATTCCTTTGAAGAAAAGGGGATAGCCTTACATACCTTGTATCTTCTTAACGATGTCGACTAAGAACACTTATTCCGGTTTACAATTCTACATACAAAGGGGTTCGCACGAAGATTAGATTGTTGGAAGTATACTTAAGCTTAAACTAAAGCGGCTAAGGCTAACAAAAATTGGGCAGCATTTCCTCTGTTTAACAACTTTCCCTCGAATAATAAAATAGCTCCCAAACATCATAGCAACGTCCATAATATCATAACATATAAATTCCCTTGACTAGATGTTATTCAATTTCCGAATTCACCCCTTAGATCCTCCATAACCACAACTATAATACAACATCATGCTTATCATTCACATAATACTTCCTCAACATCCTCAACATGAAATAATCGTAAGACTCACCTTTAGTTATGCAGAGATGATCTTTGGATGAGAATACTTCACTTGAGAAGAACTCACCTTCAATACCCAAAGAGATTCTTAACTTTTATCAACCCTAGAAAGCATCCACACCTTTGGGTCTATCAACTTTAGATGTTTGATCCTTAATTCCTCTCTTAGATATGTATTAGTGTGATATTGAGAAAATTCTAGAGGTTTAGAGAAGGTTGGAAAGGTGGAAATGAGAAAAAATAAGAAGGGACGTTCATATATAAAAAATGAAATTCGGACCTGACCCGAAATGTACGGTCTACTATACAGACCGTATAATTTATACGGTCCGTATATTGGACCGTATGTTTCTTCCAAAAACTTACCTCTTTCTGGAGGGGTTCTACGGTCAGGTATACGGGCCGTATAAAATATACGGTCCGTATATATGACCGTATAATCCACAACTTTTCCAAATTTTGTCCTCGTCGCTTCGTTTGATCTCGAATCCTTATGGAACCTTTTTGGTACTTGTTTAACACTTCCTTAATAATCTAACGAGCATTATAACTCGTCCTCAGGACCTTACTAAATATTCGTTAGTTCGATAACCATGAAATCTTCCCCAAACACAACTTATACTTCGCTTCCCTTGACGAATCTAGTTCCATCAAGTCACATAACTTAGAAATCTTGTCGTGCATCCTCTAGGGTTGCCAAATACACTTTCATAATCGTGAGGGCTTCATGTCCACCTTAATCTTGCGTTAATCTATTCACGACGCAACAACATGAAATTGCCGAGGTGTAACAACCTGGTCTGTAATCTGTTTTCTGTGTACCTTGCACCGTCAGTAGAGAACAGCTGTAAAGCCGAGTCACTTGCTGCATACAAGTACAACTGTGAGTTGGCCCATGCGCTAGATCAAAATGAATGAGTGGTCTCTATCTATCCCATATGCTCCCACTATATATACAGCTTGATGGAAACATATTGAGCAGACTTGAAAAACCTAATCTAAATTGTGCAGAATCTGCCGACACAAGTTTCTCATGTGCTCTTAAGAACAAAGTCATCGACAAGCCGAAGAACCTGATCCAGACACGAGATATTATCTATGTTCTTTAGGTTGTTGTGAGTCTTTGTTTTCTAGAGTTAACTTAGTTGTATTAGTTGAATTCTCAAAGGTTGCTTGTTGGAAGAGTGTCTTCACAAGAACTTTGAGTGGTACACTAGGCTAGAGTTAGTCTAGGTGTATTAGTTTCCTTGGCTAGAGTTAGTCAAGTAGAGGTGTTTGAAATCGGTGTGTTGCAAAGGTGGAGGGACCGTGAGAGTTAGTTCCTAGGTTGCAACTATTGTGAGGGTGAGGGATTATGGGAGTTAATTCCTAGTTTGCAATAGGTTGTAATCGGAAATTGCTCGGGTAGTGGAGTTGAAATCCTATTGGGGCAGGTCATGGTTTTTAATCCCTTGAGCAAGGAGTTTTTCACGGTAAAGTCGTGTCTTCTTTACTTAAGGGAACTGGTGTACAACCACGTCCCTCATACATTATTTGGTGGATGCATAGCCAACAACACTTAGTACATCACACTGTTGATTAAGGAATGAAGTTGTTACTCGTTGAAATTTGGGCTTAACCTTAAGTGCACCTATTTTGGGCTTTGTTTTCAATACTGCTAGCTGCGTCTATTTCGTATTGGGCTTGTGTTCTTGCCTTTTCTCTTCTCTTAGACTATTTGGGCCTATCATCCTTTATTTTGATTGACCTCTTGTCATCTACATAATTGGATTATACATGGCATATATATGTATGTATATGTGACTGTAATTGAGTATTTCCTGCCTTTTATTTACGTTATAATAATTAGTAAGTCTAGGTGCTCTCTAACCGTATCTTTCCTTTTCCACTCTTTTGTTTGGCATGGAATTACGACCTGGGCCATTCGTGCAATTTCTTCATGAGCCACTGTTGGGCCAAAAGCCCAATCTCTTTCTTCTATCGAGTCTGCATACTAGAAGGCCCAACCATGGGTGAAAATGGCAACTAGTGGGCTTCGGTAGGTCCACTAGCCCAACCTTCTCTTTTCATTTTCATAATCATATATGTGCATGTATATGTTAAGAATAGTAGTGTATAAATCGGAAACTGAATGGTTAGAATTTAGATATATGGCGCAGAATGGATAGGAAATTTTCAAAACAATTTTCAAACTTGACCTAACAAAGATAAATATTGCACGAAACATGGAAAATGATCTTTTAATTTGATGATCTTTTGGAAACAAACTGTAAATGAATGTGACATATGCATGTATGCAGTTTTTTAGGAAGAAACATTACTTAATTTCAAAAGCTAAAAAGGGACTACATTTCGATTGGTTTAAGATAAATATTTTGAGATAACTTGGGACTTAAAAGAACCAAAACTGATTTCACAACGAGGAAAATACAATAAATGAATTTCAAACTATGACAAACTTAAGGTTCTTTTCAAAACTTTTGGGCCCAAGCCCAACCTTAGAGAAAATACACTTAAACTTTGCTTTTAGAAGAGGGTTCTAAAGTTGAATATGGTTGACCTAAAAGTGGATAAATTGAATAAAGTGTTACAAGCCTTTTTATATCATCTTGTCCCAACCTATGGCATACTTATAAAGGAGATATGCGTAAAGTTTCAATAAATTTACAAGGACTAAAAGACATGACATTGGATCAGGTTAGTTGAACTCTACTTAAGAGATATCTCAAGTGTGTTTTGGTGCGAAAATGAAAATGACTTCAACCCTTGTATACATTTTTTAAAAAGGAAATCCAACTCTTTTTAGCCTTAAATAAAGGACTTTTGTCAAAAAAAAAAACACTTTATGATATGCCATGATAGTTTTACAAGAAAGAAAACCATTTTAGCAAATAATTATACTTAATCACACATTGAAGCTAGTAGGTAAACTGTATTCGACAGATCCTTAATACTGGGGTGCTTAAAACCTTCCCTAGGGTATCACCAGAACCCTTAACTAAAACTCTGGTTTAAAAAGGATTACCTTTTGTTTGACTAAACGTTTTTACTCGATTTTCCTAATTTCCCTTATAAATTAGGTGGTTACTCTAAAAATACAAGAAATCCAAATAGAGTCCACAACCTCTTAGTAGCTTTTATACCTCACGTAAAAGTGAACCGTAACAGATGGACAATCCGCTGGGGATTTTTAATAGGTTCTAACCATAAGGATTTCAATATAATGTGATTTATTGTGATTATTTGCTTAGTTATTTACTTTCCTGTTTATATAATTGTCAGTGCATGCATATTATAAACCCCGCCACCACTAGCAAACAATTGCATGATTTTAAAGGGGAGACGCGGTCTAGCCTTCACTAAAAAACCAAATAAACTTTCTTTGGAACACGTTGAACATGGAGTTGGTATGCGTTCGTCTAATCGCCAATAGCGGTTCACCTCGAGTAGTCCGCTTGAGTCCCAGTCATTTGAAAAGCCCACTCTAGTATTGCCTAGGATAAAGCGAAGCCAAATCCCAACGGACTAATGCATGCTTACCTAGACGGGTTTTTGATATTTGAGACGTATCTAAAGCCCATTAAGAAGACTATCTTGTGTCAAGACGGTCTATGACCCGAACGACGCCACATCCTGCTATGTGCTAATTTGAATCATTTGTGTGCCTATATGCTAAACCATTACCTATTTCCAAGCCTTTGCTGATTGGGAAGCTACTAGACCCTTAGCCTTTGCTATCAGCCTATTTGGAATCATGGTGTTCCCTAAAGATAGATACCAAGCCATAGATACTCGAGTCATTTCAGTCACCCATGCTATCTTTCGTGGCAGAACCACAAATAGAGAAACCATATACTTTGACCTAATCCCCATTATCGTTGCTGACATGTACCGAGCCTTGAGCCTATGCTGAAACCACTATAGGTACTTCTAACGGTGCAGCTGGTTGTTACAATGGTGGTTATCAAGAATTTGAACAAAACTGAGGGTCCCCAATACTTAGCCAACCAAACTAGAAAGGATGACCTTCACGCTCATTACCTAAATTTCGGACAACAAACTAAACAAGGTTGGGCCTTTATTTTTTCTAGGCTTAAAGACGACAACATACAATGGATGTTCGCTGAATTCATATCCAACCAAGTTGTAGTCAATGGTTGAAATGTCCATTCTTGCCACTTATGGTGGTTCGAGGGATCTGCCTTTATGCACCTACTAAGGTTTTGAGACAGTTTGATAGGACCCAAATAATAACCTAAGTGGGAAACATGGGAGAGTTCATGATTGACATTCGAAAGATAAGATCCGAATTGTTAGGGACATCCTTCGAGAGTGGAATGGTTGTTTCATTTGGGGTCCTAATACTCTAGCTCATGATAGGTTCCATTCTGGGTGTGACGAGACTATAGAGATTGGTTAAGGGTCCACTTGCAAGGCTCCCTCGCCCCTGGACCTATCCTTTACCACTGTGTCCAAGACAAGTCTTCTAAGGCCGAGATCAAGGCCCGTTTGACCCAAAGGCAAGCCGATAATAGAGATGCCAAATACTTGGAGAAGATTGAGTATGATCAAGCCATCATAAATAGTTTGACACATGATTTGGGATTCACACATGAGTGTTTGTTAGAGCTTGATGATCGAACGAAGAAAATAATGGATGACATGCACCTATGACCTTCACAGGGAAAGGGTTCTTGATAGATGCCGTGTTGGCATCGACTCATCTCTAGATCTAAACAGCCTTTCGAAGGGCCAAGAAGGTGAGGACACTTCTGCTGATTTTACTTTTATGCTTACTAGCTTTTGTAGCCTCTTTGGGGAAGATATTATTAATGAAAACTGTGATTTAAGGGGGCAATGGTTTAATGCAAATGGCAAAATTATATTTCATAACGATTAGAAAGCCTTGGTTCAAAAAGGTTTTAATAAATCAAGTAGTATAAATTATTGATTACATGCGTATATGCTTCACGTACTTTGTTTAAATGATTGATTGATCCTATGTTCCGATCACTACCCCAAAGAAAGACACAAAGAAGTACCAAATAGCCAAAAACCCGTCTATTAAACACTAAACCATTGGCACCTCTCCCAAAGGTTGACTTGCTATCATGGACATTCGAGAAAACATTGCTTCCAGCATCAAGGAGGAAAATGAGGAGTCACTCCAAAAGAAGATCCGTAGGCTAGAAAGGAAAATCCAAATGGTCAAGGCAAAGATCGAAGAGGAAGACCAGATTTTAAACTTGGCTGGAAGTCCGCAAAAAGAATAAAGAAAGAGACTCTCACACGAGATCAAAGGAATAATACAAGGCTATATACCCCTATTGAGTGAGTCTAAGACACCAAAGCAAGAGACTGAGGATCCGGAAGAGGAATGTGAACCTTACGAGCAAGAACAAAACTGGCCATCCAAAGAGGCCTGCACTGCTGCATCTGCGGCCGAAGCCAGTAATTATGAGATCTCTGAAGGATTCACTCGTCCACCATCCCACACTTGGTGGGAAATTTCAGTCAAAGCCCAGTATTGCCCCTACAGGGTCACGCCAAGGCATGTGAGGTATGAGGAAATCTATGAGAAAATGACTGTGCGAGCCACATGCCTCAGTCACGAAAATCTACCTCCTTGTGCTCCAATCGCGCACAAAAGATGCCTGTTCCAGAGGAATCAACCGGGCCACACCATCGATGAATGTGTGGCCCTCAAGAGGAGGATTATAAGGTTGATCGACGACAAAACAATTCACAATTTGTGGGGAAAGCATTCCTTATTAGTCCATGACACGGTCATTTCAAATGTAGGAATCCTGCTCAATCCTCACTTCTGGCTCTATGACTTTACCATCTTCAAGGACTCATATGCGAGTATCTTCCAAAAGGTAGCAAGCACTGGAAAGATCCGTCTGGTCGAGGCTGCTTGGAAATCCTCGCCTAGCGGGCCAAGCCAAAGAAGAATTTTCTTGTTTCACTTTAGGAAACCTCGGCATGACATCGAAGAATGTGAAGCCTTTAAGTTTGAGTTGGAGCATCTGGTCCACACTAGGGAGGTTTGGTTAATACTCCTACCCCCTTACTAAGAAGTAGGGCCTTCAGTCAAATGCATGGTTGTAAGGAAAACAACCTACTTCGACCTCAAGGAGAGGTCATCGTTTGGGTACATCTAGGGGATCCCTTTTTGTGGTTTTAAAAGTTTGTCCCCCCTATTTAAAATAAACTACGTCCAACCTGATGTACCAAGGAGGGATACGTAGGAAGCCCTTATCGGGACTGGTCTGGGATGGATTTTAGGTAGAACAAAGTTAGGAAAATATTTTTTATGTAAACCGAATTACGGAAGGGCCTGATTTCCCGCGGAGGGATACGCAGTCAGTCTACGTAAGACTCGGTCCCTATATTAAATAAAATATATGTTTTCCCACTTTTTTATATTTTTAGCATAAGTAAGCATCAAGAAGATTGCTTAAAGCAAGTCGAACATGGATTCCCAAACCAAGACACCCAAAACCTCGGGATGAAGGACAATCAAATGTTAGAATCTAATAGATGAATTGTATGTGCTTTATGAGCTTATGTATGATATCTTGCATTGTTTGTTATTTCCTCACGTAATAACGTCATTTGCCTTTGATTTGTTCTTTTCTTATAGAAAAAGGTTGGTCCATCTCGTTCCACACTGGCCTACTTCACTAGATCGAATGTTGCAATAACATCCCTTTCCGAGCAAGACAAAGGCAAAGAAAAGATGGCTGGTTGTAACACCCCGAAATTTGAGTTAGGTGTGAATGTGTAAGAACTAGTATTTAAGTTTATATTTTAGCCATATGAATCTATTCAGGATGAATTCGGGTGATAAACAGTCATTTTGAAGTCAAACTAAAGTGTGGAGTTCTTAAGGGCTTCTAAATTCGTCTAAATTTGATACAATCTGCACTTATGGCCAGTATTAGGGTATTTCCGTTGGGAATTTCAGAAAAATTATAAAATGAAAGTTGTAGGCCTCTGAAATACCTTTCCAACCATAGAACTTAGGGCTCAAACGGAGCTACGTATAGGGAGTTATGATCGTTTTACTGAACGAATATCGATTGTGAGAAAAATGTGTTGGGCGTGAGTCGCTGACCCAGCACGGAAAAATTCAGCTGCAAACCAAAAAAAAACATGATCAGGTGCTGAACCCGCGACACGGACTTAGCACGGAGCGGGGGATATTTTCTGGTTCCGAATTTTCTTTAAGTCCTACTTCGTTGTGTTATTTCCCACTTCGTTTCAAATCAATATTCTGAGGAAAATAAGCCTAGAAAAGTCTCTTTAACCCTAAGGTAAGTTCTCACTTAATATTGATCATTCCCACACCATATCCATCCCCTCTTGATAGCAAATCATCTCTCTAAAACCCAAAGTTCTTGAATTCTCAAGAAGAAGAAGATAGGGGCGTGTCGAATTTGTCTAAGAGGTAATGTTTCTAAATTTTCCTAGTATTAATAAAGTAATGGGTTAGTGTAGAAGTTATACAAGGCTAGAATCCGTTAGTGATTCATGAAAGGGTTCAAGAACCCGTTTATAAGGCTTACGAAAAAACCCTAGTTTTCAAAATTCCAAGAAAACTTCAAGAAACAATTCAAGTTCTAATCTTTCTCATCTAAAACCATTGTAGTGTGATTGTAGAACCTTGGGAATTACGTTTGAGCGGGATTTGAGGTATGTCTAGATTTCCAAATTCTTCCTTGAAGTATGTCTAGATTTTCCCAAAAATCTTTCTTGAAGTATGTCTATATTTCAGAAAGCGTCTTTTCAAGTATGTCTACTTTTGAAGTACGTTTATATTTTGAAAGCATGATTTGTATTTGAGAATCCTTCCTTGATATTTTGTATAAGTTATAACTCTTGTTTGGTGGAGGTTCGTTCGGAATTAAAGATGATTTCTTTTAGACAAGGTCATGTGTGTGTAGGGACAAGCCTGCATCGAACCTTATATGAACTATACTACTTTGTGAAACTCGTTTTTCCCATTATTGGATTATTGAACTTATTTTTCTAAAGGTTGGACTTTAAACCTGTTTTGTTGTTGATTGGGTTTCTTGAACTTGAAATTGAATAAGAGATTTGAATAATATTTCTAAATCGATTATGACTTGAAATGCCTCTATTCTAAGATGAAGACTTAAGAAGTAAGATTTGGATCTAAGCCACGATTGATAATTCAGTAATATACCATGATTTGTATTTTATTCATGTTTGGGCCTATATGGGCAAGTTATGCTAGTCTAGAGGATGACTAGCCATTATGGATCCTAACGTATCGATACGAGTATTGCTGTGTCAGTCCAGAGGACGATTGATCTCCATTGTTCCTAGCCCGGAGTATCTATTGCTATATCAGTCCAGAGGACGATTCATCTTCGTTGCTTCCTAGCCCAGAGTATCTATTGTTGTGTTAGTCCAGAGGATGATTGACCTTCGTTGCTTCCTAGCCCAGAGTATCTATTGCTGTGTCAGTCCAGAGGACGATTGACCTCAGAGGTATGTCGCTCGGTGCATTTGTTGCTGTGTTAGTCCAGAGGACGATTAACCTCCATGGTTTCCTAACCCGAAGTATCGATTGATGGATTTTCCTTTGAGTATTGTTTTGTACTTTGATTAGCCTGTGAGTGGATTGTTTCGTGTCTTGTTGCTTGTGAGTGGCTTGTGGTGATATTGAATTCGTAAGTGAAATACTTGGCATGGTAAATGGTAAGGAGTTAAGTTAATATGTCTTTTGTTGTTGGATTCTTTGTGACTCTTTAATGTTGTTGACTTACATTGTTCCTGGGTTTGAATTGTGATTTTCATTGATATCATTTTATTAATTTTATTCATCATATCTTGTTTTGTTAACTATTTCCCCTTAGACACTCACTGAGTACGAAGTACTTAGGCATACCATTGTTGTTTTTGATGGTAGGTTAGCTAACGGAGAAGAGCAGGTTCTTGATACTCAAAACGCTTAAGAAGGACTTGCTATTGCTGCTGACTTGGTGAGCCCACATGTTCATTCGTGGGACACCCCTTATCATATTTATTTACTATTCTAGTTTTTCGGGTTCCGTTTCTGATATGTCAGACAAATTACTCTTTTATCTTAGAAGATCCATAGTACACATTCTTGTGGGTAGTTGTTGAGTTTTTTTTTTTTAACACTTGGGCGTTCATCACGTTTTGATTAAGTTTTATGATATTAAATACTTCCGTTGATTTAATTCATATGTCATGATTTGATTGTATTTATTTTATAAACTGTTGGAGGTGAATATTGAACCTGGCGGGTTCAAGTGTTGTTATTGCATTTTTTAGATTTTTCCGATGTTATTCATGACGTCGGATGCCGGTCACATCTAGGGTGGGTTTTGGGGCATGACACCGGTACTTTAAAAGACGAGCACAACATAAACGAACCCATCATTAGGGATTCACCATTCTCAAACCCAAGAACTCTCGCACTCTCAAGATGTAATCAATATGTTACTCGAGAAAGTTGCCGACTTTCAAGAAAAGGTCACCAGAGCTGAAATGACCAGTGCCACCAAAGAAGCACCTGTTGAGGCAAGAAAGCCTCCTCCACCTTTTCCATCTCTGAGCTCCCCGTTACTTGACCATTTTCTCACTTATCCTTCTATAACAATACCACCCACTCTGTAATGACCCGTTCGATCGTTATAGCGTTTATGACCCATTTATCCCCGTTGACCTTTCTCCCAAGCCTATGAGTATGATTTTGACCAGCGGGGATGGGTGGCACTATTCTCGAGGTCATCGAGCGAATTTTAGTGTGACTTTTGAAAATTTGAGCCCTTAAGTGAAATGCGTTTGCCCAATAGTTAACTTTTTCAAAAACGGACCTTTTTCGAAAATTCGTCGATAACAGGTCTGTGTGATATTTTATGAATTGGTGGGAGGTTTGGTTCGGTTCCCAAGCACTTGGGAGCATTTTGAGACTTGGGTTGGAAAGTTGGATTTAGGCCATTGGGGTTGACTTGGTTAAATAGACCTCCGTTATGAAATTCGGGTTGAGATTGACGGGTTGAGACTTGGTTAAATTGACGGGTGAATTTGTAGCGTGATTTTATGTGTGTTTTCATGGTTGTTTTGTATCTGTGGGGCCTTGAGTGATAATTGGATTTCGGGTTGAGATTGGTCAAAAACTAATATGTTTCTGGTGTCTGGTGTCCGCCGTTGCGACACCAAAACTGTCGTAGCTGTTGTCGCCATAGCCATCATCCCGGTCGCCATAGTCGTCATCCTTTTCACCATAGCCATCATCCCTGCCACCATAGATGGTGCGCTGTAGCTGTTCCTATGACCGCTGTAGTCGTTGACCAGCAGATTTTTCTCAACTTCTTAAGTTAAAACCCCTAAAACCTTATCACTTCAATACATCATTTCTTAAGAATTTTTGGGAGATTTTGAGAACATTTGATCAGATTCTTCATATAGGTAAGATCCTTGACCTTAGAATTCATTACTTTCCTTTCTTAATCATTAATCCATGCTAGAATCATAGAGAAAAAGTGAGTTTTTATGAGAAATCTTAAAATGGGTTTTAGAATTCCTAGGTAGAAACTATTGATGAAATTGGTTAGTATAATCCTAGAACCTGATATATTTCATTGTTGTTAAGCTTATATCTTTCATTATTAGAGGTCAATTTGTGGATTGAATAGTTATGGTTCATACCCAAATTTGGGGGTTTCACTTAAAATCCGAATTTAGCTTAATCTTGAGTTAATCTAGCAATTGATTAGTGAGTTTTGATCATCTAGACTTGAATTGCATATTCCCCCTTAGAATTTGTCGTTTTACCCTTGTGGGACCATTTCCCCAACTTCCATATGTTGGATTTGACCTAATTTAGAAGCTTAGAAATATGGATATAGTTCTTCATGTTTTCTAATCTAGATTACATTTGTAACAAGACATTGAGTATTTTGAGGAGCTACGAAAGGGAAAGGCAAAGGTGTGGTTGTTTGTGGCTCCTGTTCGGCACTCCAGGTAGGTTACAACTTACATTATAGTTAGACTTCGGTTAGTAAAGCAAATGTAGAGTTAGTGATTGTCGGAGACAACATGTTACGCCTTCGGGTATGGAGTTGGAATGGAATTCTATTAGGTTGGTTTTTATTGATTGTGGCTTTCGCCTTATTGTTGATGATTATGGCTTGTCGCCTCGTTATGTTCTATTGGGTTGTTGCCTTGTGTGCTATTTGGCTTGTTGCCTCGTGAGAGACTTTATATTTCATGCTTAGTGATAACCGTATAATTTGGAGGATTGCATGTCTTATTGGAGACTCATTGGAAAAGGAAGGATAGCGAGATTAGGCCTGTATAGTGATGTATGCATATGATAATAGTCGGATGGAAACTTGACTTATGAATTACTCTTGATGATGATATCATGCATGGGATACATTCTCATTTCATATGTTTATTAATATTGAATTATGACTTGGTACTAATGATGATAAATAAGAAAATGGAACACTGAATGATCCTAGATTTGATGCTTAGTGATTTACCTTATGATTTGGAGATCTTGATTATCATATGTGGATGTCGTTGGAATGGACAGGAAAGTTATGGTATTGATATTATTGTTGTGATGTGTCCATGTGTGGCACGACCATTCATATATTCATGTTGGCATTGTTATCATGCATTCACTCATTTATACGTATATTGGGATCGGGTTGCGTGTCGCAACACTTACTTGGATCGGGTTGCAGGTACCACAACACTGACTTGGACTGGGTTGCACATTCTACAACACTGACTATTGGATCGGGCTATGCACTGCAGCAAGTACATGGACTTCGCTGGTCTCCCATGGGTCATGACTGTCGGAGGGTAGACATCGTCCCCCCAGAGCATGTGTGTATCATTGCATTGCATTCATATTTCATTCACTCATACTTCTGATTTCTGGTTGTGGTTACTTATTGTATTATACAGTGTTCATGAGCATTGACTAACTGTTGTCGGCCTATGATGCCTACTAAGTACGTGTTATTTGTATTGATGCTACTTGCTACACTCCTTTTCCGGGTTTAGAGTTTGAGATAAGTTCCATTTCCACTTCCTGAGACTGATTTCCGAGGCCTGGCTTGCGAGCATCTAGGGTGAGCACCTGACGAGTCGCTGCCCGGAGACTCATCTATCCCTGTGCTTATTTCTTCCATTCAGACAGATATGACTTGTATTAACTAGACATTTACCTAGTTGTTCTTATACGAGTCAGACCAGTTCCTAGGGATTGTATTGTTTTCCGCATTTATTCTCCTTTAAATGATATTGAGATTTATCGTCATTTACATTGTTCTTCTGCATTTATAGTTAGTATTTTAGTTAAGGGAAGGGTTCGCCTACCAAGATGAAAAATTGTAGGTGCCCGCAAGACTAAGCGATTTGGGTCGTGACAAATTCAAAACCCACTTACTACTGAACCAACTACGTCGTACCATACCCCACCACCTCTCAACACCACCCAGATCCCTGAAACCACCCATTCAGTGCCATCGTACCAGGCACCAAAACCCATTCACACCAGCCCCACCATACGCCCAAGCACCGTCTCTCTACCAACTTCAAGAGCTATCTACATATCCAAAAGCCACCCCGTACACCCAACTGTATCTTTCCATACCCCTGTCACACCAAGCGTATTTTCCCAAGATCACCATGAGCTTGATCATTTCGAAGAGATGAAAAAGGCATGAAGGGTTGAGCAAGATAGGCTTGACAAGGAAATAGAGCACAAAGTTTCAGAAATGTTTGAACAATCTACTAGAGCTACTCGTAAGGCCACTAGCCTAAGTTACGATAATCTCTGCATGCATCCAGACTTAGATTTACATGAGGGCTTCAAAGTGCCTAAATTTGAGAAATTCAATAGAAGGGCAACCCTAAAGCCCACTTGCGATCTTACTATGGCCAACTGGTCGGTATAAAGAAGAACCAAACACTCATCATAAGGCTATTCAGCCATAGTTTGACCGGAGAAGCATCTGAGTGGTTCACCGCACAAGACATACACCGGTGGGACACATGGGAAGACATGGCAGAATCTTTGATGGAAAGATTCCGATTTAACGTTGAGACTGTACTGGACCGGTATTACCTGGAAAAGGTCAAACAGAAGTCCACTGAGAACTACCGCGAGTATGCGAGTAGATAAAGGGCCGAAGTCACGCAAGTGCAACCATTAAATGCTATCCATGGTCGGGAGGCCATTTTTTGAATTAGAAAAAAGGGAAAATCCATTAAAGATGGTCTCAAGTATGGAAAAATCGTAAGTGTAGCTAGCAAAGGTTCCAATCAAAGCACTGTAGGACCCACTAGGAAGAAAAAGGAAGACATGGCAAACATTTCCCACACAACTAGCCCAAATCCCAACAAAAGGGAAGAGCCCCAATCTCTTATTAACGTTTATCAATCACCACCACCAAGTTTTTACTTACCCGCACCATACAGCACTGTGCCAGTCTTTTAGCATAGCCATATTTCCAAACACCACTACTAAACTGCCAAGCTCCACAAACAAATTCCCAAACACCTAACCCAAATTCTCAAGCTCCACAGCCAAACTACCAACTCCCGCACCGACTTACAGAGCCCCACAAAGCAACCAAACAACAGATTACCAAAACCAACCACCCCTAAATGCATACAATTTTCCACGTCCCAATTTTGAGAAGAAGCCTCCCCGTGTATTCACTCCACTAATGGAGACATGAACCCTATTGTTTGGGAGGCTAAGTGCCGCTGTCTTAATCCAAGCAGTCCCACTAGAGGTCGTCAATCCGAAAATAGATTTTTTCGACCCGACCAAACATGTGCTTACCATTCTAATGGAAATGGACACAGTACTTATGACTGCATCAATCTGAAGCATCAAATACAAGATCTGATTGATAAAAGAGAGATCACTCATCAAACTGCTGCACCAAACGTGAACACTAACCCTTTACCTAATCATGGTAACAATACTATCCATATGTTTGAGAGGGAAGAGACTTAGATGTGTGCAAGCCAATGGTTCGAGACTCGGTCAAAGCTGTTATATCCCGCGTTTTTGCGCATTTGGGAAACTTTGGGATAATATTTCCTTGTACGAAATAAGGCTATGCTTCTATTTTATTTAACACATGTGTGATATTCGTGAAAAAAATATTGTTGTAGAAATACGAAAGAAGGCCAAGGGAAAAATTGGAATTTTGGAAATTAGTTTCGGGAATTACAAAATAAGAATTATAACCAATTGAGCTCAAAAAATAAAGGGAGAAAATAAGGCCCAAGGGAGAAGGGGTGGCCGGCCATCTTATGGCCCAAGCCCATGATTTTAATTAATCTCCATGTGGTAATTAAATATAAGGGGTCATAACCCTTAGAATCTTCAAGAAAAAATTAGAGAGCAAGAACAAAACAAAAGATGAAGAGCAAGAAACATGGCATTCGGCCATGACCATGAAATTCTAGCTCCTTAAAATGTTCCTCCAAAAATTATTTTCTTGTGGTATTTCCACTAATTCAAGGGTCCTTTATAACTTGGTGTAGTTGTTTTGGAAGATAGAGAGCTTGTTTAATCAAGTTGACAACTTGTTCAAGTGAAGAAGATTGTAGAAAAAGGTAAGAATCAATTCCTTTTTCTTATGTTATGAAGGTTTGTTTGTGTTGTAGTATGTGGAAATGAGTAGAAATTATGGAAATATGGAAGTTTTCAAAGTGGGTGTGTGTGTAGGCATGTAGCCGTGTGTGTGTGATGTTGTATGAATATGATGAGTTGAATTTTATGTTGTATTCTAGTTGTGGTTATGGTGAAATTTATGTTGGAAATGAAAGTTGAAAGAATTTGGTTGAAGTTGGAAATATAGATGTTGGCCGTGTGGTATATGGAAGTTGAAATGGAAATGAATTAACTTTGTTTGATATGTTAGTTGTGTCGTCATGGCATTTATGACATAAATAAAGGTTTAACGAGCTAAGTTGGTATTGAAAATGGTTGTATATTATTATGGGAAATTATGTGATTTTTATATGATTTTTATGTAATTGTGGAAGTAAGATTCTAGATGTGAATTATGGTTGTTGTTCATGAATTTGAAAGAAAACAAGGCGAGTTGGTGGTGTTGTTGCATTCGTTGAAGTTTCGGATAGAATATGGAATTGGCGGAATTGTTTATATCCTTGGGTATTGATTGGAATGTTATTGAAATATGTTTGAATAATCTTGAATTGGTTAATGGATATGGAAAATGTTGATATTAGTTTGGTATTTTGAAGTTAGGATGGAAGTTGTTGCCTTATGTAGAAAAGAGGACTATTTATGTTATAGTGCGTTTTGTGATAATTGTTGATGTTTTTGGTATTGTGGTGTTGTTGTGTTGATATTTTTGGCAGAGCAAATTCTCGGGGATGTTGAATTTATAGGGGAGGTGCTGCCGAAATTTCGGTAGACAAATATAAATTTAAGTCGAATTCTTAGAAGCTATAACTCACAGTTGGTAAATGTGACTAAATTGTAGATTTTGGCGAATTTGAGGCTTGATTTTGGAGACGTATAGGAGGCGGAAAAGGTATGTAAATCTATCCCTCATCTTCTTTTGGCATGTCTTAGTTATACTAAGTTGAGATTTGAGCCTCGGGGGTAATCCTATTCTTAGAAACCCGAGTTAGATTTTGGGTACTATTCATTCAATAGAATTGAATTACAATACTTATGTTTAGTTGGAAAAGTGATCGAACATTCGTAAGTTGCATAATCATCACCGAATCTCTTTGAAACTTCCTTGGATGACTCCATAGAGTCTAATATTCGCAACTTACATCCGCCACCTCGACTTGACCCGAGGCGGGCCCACTAGCCTGAGTCTTCCTTTGTTTGTCTTATTTAATCTATTTTATATGATATACAGAGGGGATTTTTGCCTATGGATTTAAGGCTTCGTTTGGTTTGTTCCATAAGTATTTGAAAGCTCTTTAAAGTGAATGCTGCTAAATATTCAGAAAATGACTTATGAGGTATTTTTCGGAAGTTTATGAATTTAGAAAGGCTCATATTTTTATATACTAATTCCGACAAACTCGTTACTTACCTTGAGCTTTCCGATCTCACTAGATATATATATGAGTATTTATTTGTCGAGTCTTGGAATTAAATTGTGTATATGCATATGATTTCCGCACTACTCTGCTCGTGCCTATTACTATGATATCGTTCGCCGGTTCCCGGGCCGGTTTGTGATCGTGCGCACTATGATAAATTCGGCAGTATGATGTGTTACGGTTCCCGAGACCTCGCCATAGGGCCGGGTTCCGTTTATGGAGTTATGTTGTGATATGGCTTATGATATGTTTGATGATATAATATGTTGTGTTCGGGGTGTACGGAGATTTGAAACCTTCTGGAGTATGCTGTGTGTGGCACCAGCGTCGGAGTGGTGACCACGTTCCTGAGCCTTATGCATGATTTCTGTTTGCATTATGTACATATGTCTTCAGTACAGGTTTTGATATATTGATCCGGTATTCTCTCTCTGTACCTTTCATTTCAGTTATGGTTTGGATTTCTGCACTTTATGCTTTACATACTCAGTACATCTTTCGTACTGACCCCCTTTCTTCGGGGGGGCTGCGTTTCATGCCCGCAGGTACAGAGGTTCGTGATCTGTCAGTGTAGGCCACACATTCTGCTGTTACAGGGTGCTCCTTTTGATCCGGAGCCCATATATTCGTACATATCTTTTGTGATGTATATGCTTCTGTGTATTTGATTACTTGGGGTACGGCGGGGCCCTGTCCCGCCATATGTTTCGGTTGGTCTGTTTAGAGGCCTGTAGACGTATATGTGGTTTGTGCCTACTTCTATACAGGTGTGTTTGTATGATCCCACTCGCCATGGCAGCCTTGTCGGCGTGCATTTGTATATCTTTTGGGCCGTTGTGCCATTTGATAGTCTTGTCGGCTTCTGATATATATGTATATATGGTTGTGTTTGAAATGTGTCTGAGACAGTTTGATATAATTTGAGGCAGCGTGTGATATTTGTGTCCGTATACCCTCTCTGTATGTTATTCGGTTTGGATGAGTGTGTTCGGGTGCCCAGTTCAGGCACTAGTCACGGCCTACGGGGTTGGGTCGTGACAAAAGCACTAGAGCAAACGGTGGCGTAACTCACAATCCAAGAGCGCCCACAATTTAAAGTGTTAATCCCTATGCCAATTATAGCACCAGTATCCCAAGAGGTAGTAATAGCGCTAAGCAAATAAATTATTGTCCAAGCAGTGGTCGCCCATGGAATGACTCGGTCTTAGAGATGTCATAATCCCGAAGAACTGGCCCAATGAGTGCCAAAGAAAGAGGGAAATCAAAGAAGGCCCATTACTTAAGGCGAAGCCAAAGACTTTTGGCGCAGAATGCAGCCAAAGGAATATTCCATTGTGGAGCATCTGAAGAAGACACCAGCCCAAATATCTGTGCTGGCATTATTGCCGAGTTCACCTCAACACCGTCTAGCTTTGATGAAAGTATTAGACGAAGCCCGCGTACCCGCAGGCACGAGTAGTAAAATCTTGCTGACATGGTTGCACGTGTCATGGGAAAACATCAAATCTCCTTCACTAAGAAAGAACTGCCCAAGGAGGGCATGACACATAACAAAGCACTAAATGTCACCATCATACGCCGAGAGAAGGTCGTAACCTGAGTATTGATTAAAAATGGGGCCGGCCTTAACATTTTCCCCGAATCTACTCTTAGCCAACTAGGCTTAAGGGAATTTGATGGAGCCCAATTTGATCCTGTTGGAGAACTGGACCTCTGTGTCCAAATGGGGCCCGCAGAGTTCACCACCGAGTTTCAAGTCATGGAAATTACTGCCCATTACAACTTGTTAATGGAAAGACTATGGATTCACATGCCTAGGGCCATGCCATGTTCTCTCCACCACGCTGTGAAGTTCGTATGGGAATGTAACACTCCGTAGATCCGAGTTAAGTGTGAAAATGTCTCAGAGAATTAGACTTTACTGTTTTTGTCAAATGTAAAATATGGCCAAGAATACGGCCTGTATTTTGAAATACGGTCCATATACCTTGGGCGTATTTTACCCACCTTCTTAGGTGGCTCACTGTTTTTGGCTATCATAAAATACAGCCAGAGTTCACGGCCCGTATTTCGAAATACGGTCCGTATTTCTGGCCGTATTTCACCATCCACCAGCTATCTATATAAATAGCGGGATTCAACTAATTTTATGAATTACTTTCATTGTCATAAACGCTAAGGACGAAAACCTTTTCTCCAAGTCTTCAAACCTTAAGGTAAGAACATGTTTAACATTATTAATCAATCCTTGCATTAAACCCATGATTCTTAACATCATTCTGGAATAAAAAATCAAGGATTTGCAAAGTAATCCTTCTCAAGGTGACTCAAGCTAGGGTTTTGGGTGTTCTTCATTGTAAAAGTAAATTGTTGAATTGTGTAAGGCTTAATTAAGGTATGTCTCTTTTGAAAATCTTATTTTGGAATGCATGACTTCTTTTCATAAGTTTTTTATTGAATAGAAAGGTGAACTTCTCATAGTTTGAATCCCTAACTCATGTTTTTATCATGGTTGGTGTGTGTGAGGGGGCAAGCCCACATTAGACCTTAATTGTACTATACCCTATACATGTATATGTGATCCCAACTGTTTTTCCTCTATAAGAGATGATCAACAATAAGGATTAATGATTGGTAATGAGGTTTTCATGAGAAACTATGACAATTGAACTTTGTTTAAAGAAGAGGAAACATTTTCAAACTTAATGCTAACGAATAGTGTGACTACATTGAGATAATTGTGATTTAGCTTCTATGCTATAATTCAGCTTTAATGCTATGAATTTGATTGTTTTATTTGGCCTAGCTACTCAGGAGGAAGGGTAGTCACTATGGATCCTAGTGTGGTAATTACCTAGCCCTTTGAGAGGAAGAGTGGCCACTACCGGGTTTGCTACCCGGAGTGCTATTTCTGCCTAGCTATTCGGGAGGAAGGATAGCTACCGAGAATTACATATTCTGGCATGGTGCGTGGTGACTAGGGAACCTCTACGGTCATCCTTTCGATGTGCTTGATTCTTTGTACTGTATTGGCATGTGTGATATTCTTATTTTCTCATGGAATTGTTGTTGTTAATTATGATCAATTGAAAGGCATATTTGAAGTTGTACCTTGACAAGAGGCCTTATAATCGGTTTTGATAATTCTTATTGAGATATACAAACTGAATAACTGTTCTTACATTAGTTTCACATGATTTTCAAGACTGATTTCTTTATCTATTATTGTACTATATTTTCTTATTACTTATTGTCCCCGAGGCACTCTGTTATGTCCCGTGTTTTTGCATAATTGGAAATCTTGAGAATAATTAAGACTTGTGTGTTACAAGGCAATAATTTGATTTTAGTTAAAATGTCTATGTTGTTTATGAAAGTATTGGTGCAAAGACATCGGGGAAGGCCAAGGGCAAAAAAATTGGAATTTCGGAAATTGGTTTCGGAAATTACAAAACAAGATTTCAACGAATTAGGCCAAGGAAAAAAAAAATAGGAGAAAAATTTGAGGCCCAAGCCACAAAGGTGGCCGGCCATGACCCATGGCTTGCCAAGCCCATGGATTTAATAGGTCATGTGATTTTCATGTGACCAATGAATGAGTAAGTAAATATATACACATACTTATCCATAGGAAAGTTCAAGAAACAAAAGAATCACTCAAACCTTGGAGAAAATAAGGCTCTCGGCCGAAACCCCTTAGAAGTGAAAAAAAAAATTCCTAGCCTTGTTTTGGTTCTAAAAATCTTGTTCTTCTCATATTTGTAGTAAGCTCAAGACGCTCTCCGACGTGATACAATTTGTTTGGCGAAAGAATCACGTGTGTGGCAAGTCGGAATTTCAAGAAAAGGTAACAATTTTGCCACTTTTGTGTTATGGAATTTGTATGGATATTATGAGGATTGAGAATAGACGATAATTTCGTAGTTTTGGAGTGGGTGTGTGAAACCGTGGGTGTGTGTATGGTGAAGTGGCCGTGAGCCATGTATGGTGAAGGAGACGAATTTGATTTTTGTTTAGTTCGTTAGTTGCGTCGTTGTGGCATTTGTGATGCGAATGAAGGTTTAATGCACTAAATTAGCATTAAAACGAGTTGTATGTCATTACGGAGGATTATGTAATTTTCATATAGTTTTTGTGTAATTGTGAAAGTAAGATGCTAGGATGAGAATTTATGTTGTTGTTGATGAATTTGGAACGAAACAATGCGAGTTAGTATGTTCATCGTAGTTATGGGCGTTTCGGATGGAATATGGAAAGTGACGAATTATGTGAACTTATGAATATTGCTTGGAACATTATTGGAATGTGTTTGAATAACTTTGAATGAGTAAATGAATGTGATAATGTGGATGTTAGTTGATGTTGTGAAGTTTGGATGAAAGTTGTTGATTTATGTAGAAAGAAAGAAATATTGTCGTTAGAATGATTTTTGTTATGACTTGTGATGTTTGGGATGTTGTGAGTTGTTGTTGTTGTTGTTGTTGTTGTATATGGAGCCGAGCTAAGTCTCGGGGTGTTATATATATAGGGGAAATGCTGCCGAAATTTCGGTAGACAAAAATGAAGTTGAGTAAATTCTTAAACTTTGAAATCCCTAATTGGTAACTTTGACCATTTGCAGATTTTGAGCGAAACGGGACTTGAGTTTTGGGCGAGCGTAAGACGTATATAAGGTATGTAAGGCTACCCACTCCTTCTTTTGGCATGTCCTAGGTATGCTAGGTCGATATCGGAACCCCAGGAGCAATTCTGTTCCTCGAAATCCGAATTAGAAAATGTCTACTATTCATTCAATTGAATTGAAGCTTAAAGACCTTATTTTGGCTAGAAAGTAACCAAATGTCTGAAATTGATGCAAACGTAGTCGGATCACTTCGGAACCTTCATATATGGTCCCATAGGCCCCAAATGTCCGAAATTCATGTCCACCACCTCGACAAGACCCGAGGTGGGCCCGCTAACCCCGAGAATTCTTTGTTTGCTCTAGTATGCCCATTTTTGTATAAAGTCGGTAAAAGAATTTTGTTTAAGAATTTGGCTATCATAAAATAGTGTTCTGACTGCCACGATATTCTAAACTTATAATTGAACCATAGTTACTACTTTGGAAATATTTTTGTGAAACGAGCCCTGTATTAACTAATTGTTCGACTACTTTGACTAACGAGTTGACTTACGATTTTATCAAGTTTCAAAGTATGTTTTGATACACAAATTGCATTGTTTGCTCACGACTCCGCTCGTGCCCTTATTATGACTTCATTGACCGGTTCCCGGGCCAGTTATGATTCGTGCGCATTATGATAAATTCGGCCGTATGCTGTGTTACGGTTCCCGAGACCTCGCCATAGGGTCGGGTTCCGTTTGGAGTTATGCTGTGATATGGCTGGTGATATGTTATGCTGATATGTGTGTGCTCGGGGATGTACGGAGATTTGAACCTTCTGGTGTTATGCTGTGTGTGGCACCAGCGTCGGAGTGGTGACCACGTTCCTGAGCTTTGCATGATTTTGTTTGCATTATGTATATATGATTTTGATACACATTTTGATATACTGTTCGGTATTTCCTTCTTTTGTATCCTGTTTGCTTTCAGTTGTGGCCTATATTTCTGTACTCCATGCTTTACATACTCAATACATCTTTCGTACTGACCCCCTTTCTTCGGGGGCTGCGTTTCATGCCCGCAGGTACAGACGCCGGTGATCCACCACTGTAGGCTTCACCTTCTGCTACTTCGGAGTGCTCTACTTTATCCGGAGCCCACATTTTTGGTATATATGCTCTTGCTGTACATATGCTTCTGTATGTATGACTATTTGGGTACGGCGGGGCCCTGTCCCGCCATATGTCTTCGTTTTGCATTTGTAGAGGCCTGTAGTCATATATGTGGGTCGAGGGTCCTATATGTGTTTGTCTGTTTCCGATTTCCATCTTAATGCGGTCCGTCTGTTATGGTGGCCAAAATGGCCCTTATGTTTATATTTCTACACATGACCGACGATGTACATTCCGCCGCTCTTTTCCGTTCTGATATGGTACTATGATACGTGCGATCGCTTAAGACAGGATTTGATTTAAATTATGTTTAAAATGGCTAATAAGAAATTCGAGTTCAGTTTGGATTTGATAAATGGGATATATGAATCGGTCTCGGTGCCCAGGTAGGGTGCCAGTCGCGGCCCACGGGGCAGGTCATGAAAAAAATGGTATCAGAGCAGTCTGTCCTCGGAATGTCTACAGGCCGTGTCTCGTAGAGTCTTGTTTATCGGTGTGTTGTGCACCACATCTATAAACAGGGGACTACAGGGCATTTAGGGTATTACCTTTCTTTGGAATCTTAGATCGTGCATTAGAGTTGTGCTATTAGGATGATTCTGATCTGATTCATTATTGTGTTTGCAGTGATGCTTCCGAAAAGGGCAACAGCGACCCAGAAGGGCAAGGCAGGGATGGGAGAGACCAGTCGGGCACAGCGAGCTACCCGGTCTCGTGTTTATGATTTGCCCGAGGTGGTGCCACATTCAGAGGGATCCGCTACATCACCACCGGTAGAGCCCGGAGCAGGTCCATCAGCAGCTCCAGGGGCCCGAGTACCCGCACCCGAGCCTCCAGCTCCTCAGCCAGGGGTAGAGGATAGGACATTGAGAGAGGTTGTGCAGTTATTGACCACACTGGTAGCGGGGCAGGCTCGCAGACGCGGGCGGAGAGACGATGATGACGATGACAGGCGTGATAGCCTGAGGATTCGGGATTTTCTACTATGTGGCCCCCTAGAGTTTTTCGGGTCTAAGCCCAAGGAGGACCCCCATGACTTCATTCGGGGGATGCGGCGCTCACTACATTTGGCTAGGGCCTCAGAGACAGAGTCTGTTCAGTTGGCCTCTCACAGGTTACGGGATGTTGCTACTAACTGGTACGAGTCCTGGGAGCTATCCAGGGGTGAGGGTGCTACCCCAGCTACTTGGGACGAGTTCGTGGCAGCTTTTACCCGTCACTTTTTGCCACCAGAGTTGCGGCGGGCGCGGGTTGATCGATATTTGCATCTGCAGCAGAGGGGTCGGAGTGTCCGTGAGTATAATCTGGAGTTTGATTCTCTGGCCCGGTACGCACCTGCCATAGTAGCAGATATGGTCGATCGGATGCACAGATATGTGATGGGACTAGACCGCTATTTGATTGATGGTTGTATGGCGGTGTCATTGCAGCCGGACATGGATATCGCCCGGCTACAGGCCTATGCCTTGGGTATGGAGGACAGACACAGGTCCGATTATTCCAGCAGATATCGGGACAGGAGGCCGCCCAAGAGGGCCAGGTCAGCAGGATATTCTGGAGATTCTCGAGGCGGGCAGCCTCAGCAGCAGCAGCAGTCAGGCAGACACTTTCCTTCGTCCGGCCGGAGTACACAGTCAGGCGGCAGGAGATTTGACAGTGCAGGACCGTCCGGGGCCGGTCAGAGTTCCAGAGCGTCAGGTTCGCAGATGTCCAGAGGTCCCAGCCAGCCCAGGCCACCCAGGCCCCGTTGTTCTCACTGCGGGAAATCACATCTAGGGGAGTGTTATCGAGTTACTGGAGCCTGTTTTTCATGTGGTGGTCAGGGTCATATCAGGAGGGATTGTCCGTTGGCGAGCGGTTCTGGTAGTGTGGCTCAGCCGACGGGGTCAGCCGCTGGTTCATCATCTGCTCCATCAGCTGCACGCCCTGCAGGGCGAGGTATGCCGGCACCGGCGGGACGCGGTCGAGGCCGCGGCAGTGCTTCAGGTTCTAGCGGTCCCTCGAACCGCATATACGTATTGGCCAGCCGCCAGGATCAGGAGGCTTCGCCGAATGTCGTCACAGGTACATTACTGGTTTTCTCCAGATCTGTATATACACTGATTGATCCTGGTTCTACTTTGTCATATATTTCCCCGCTCGTTGCTAGTAAAATTGGGATAGTGTCTGAGCCTATAGAGCCATTTGAGGTAGCTACGCCGGTTGGGGATTGTATTATAGCGAGGCAGGTCTATAGGGATTGTCCTGTGACTATAGGTGATCGTTGCACTAAAACTGATTTGATAGAATTGGATATGCTGGAATTCGATGTCATTATGGGTATGGACTGGTTAGCTTCCTGTTATGCTAATGTTGATTGCCAGAAAAAGGTAGTCCGTTTTCAGTTTCCAGGGGAACCAGTTATAGAGTGGTTCGGGTCTACAGCATCGCCGAGGGGTAGGTTTATTTCGTACCTCAAGGCTAAGAAAATGATTCAGAAAGGCTATATCTATCACTTGGTTCGTGTGCACGACACTACAGCTGAGACACCTACTATTCAGTCTGTTCCGGTCGTTAATGAATTCCCAGACGTATTTCCTGATGAGCTTCCGGGTCTTCCGCCCAAGCGGGAGATAGATTTTACTATAGAGTTGTTGCCGGATACGCAGCCTATATCTATTCCTCCGTACAGAATGACACCGGTTGAATTGAAGGAGTTGAAAGAGCAGCTGAAAGATTTGTTGGATAAGGGTTTTATCAGACCCAGCACATCACCCTGGGGAGCGCCGGTATTATTTGTAAGAAAGAAAGACGGGTCACTGCGCATGTGTGTCGATTATCGACAATTGAATAAGGTGACTATAAAGAATAAATATCCCCTCCCCCGGATTGATGATTTGTTTGATCAGTTGCAGGGTGCTAAATATTTTTCAAAGGTGGATCTGCTCTCAGGTTATCATCAGGTGCGAGTGCGAGAATCTGATATCCCAAAGACTGCTTTCAGGACCCGGTACGGGCATTATGAATTCAGAGTTATGTCTTTCGGGTTAACTAATGCTCCAGCAGTATTTATGGATCTGATGAATCGGGTATTTCGGCCTTTCCTGGACATGTTCGTGATTGTGTTTATCGATGATATTTTGATTTATTCACGATCAGCAGAAGAGCATTCGGATCATTTGAGGACAGTACTTGGCACTCTCCGTCAACAAAAATAATATGCTAAATTTTCCAAATGTGAATTCTGGTTAACTTCGGTGGCTTTCTTGGGGCATATTGTCGGAGCAGACGGTATTCGGGTCGATACGCAGAAGATTGAAGTTGTACAGAATTGGCCCAGGCCTACTACACCGACAGAGGTACACAGTTTTCTAGGGTTAGCCGGATATTATCGCAGGTTCGTGGAGAATTTTTCTTCGATTGCAGCACCACTGACGAAGCTTACTCAGAAAGCAGCGAAATTTCAGTGGACCGATGCCTGCGAGCGCAGTTTCCAGATGTTGAAAGAAAAATTAATTACAGCACCAGTGTTAGCTCTTCCAGAAGGATCAGACGGGTATGTAGTCTACTGTGATGCCTCTGGTATTGGGATAGGTTGTGTGTTGATGCAGTACGGTCGAGTCATAGCCTATGCTTCCCGGCAGCTCAGACCGCCCGAGAAGAATTATCCCACTCATGATCTTGAGTTAGCCGCGGTAATTCATGCTTTGAAGATTTGGCGGCATTATTTATATGGGGTCCACGTTGATATTTATACGGACCGTAAGAGTCTCCAGTATATTTTTAAGCAGAAAGAATTGAATTTGCGGCAGAGAAGATGGCTTGAATTATTGAAAGATTATGACGTTGATATTTTGTACCATCCTGGAAAAGCCAATGTGGTAGCGGATGCACTTAGCCGCAAGTCCATGGGCAGTTTAGCTGATGTACCACTTGATAAGAAGGACTTAGTTCGTGAAATTCGTCAATTGGCCAGCCTGGGAGTTCGTTTGGCAGATTCTGGAGATTCTGGGATTTCTGTTCGTGCAGTTGCTGAATCAGCTATTATAGAAGAGGTAAAGCAGCGTCAGTTCGAGGATCCTGTTCTGGTTCAGTACAGAGATGTATCCCTTAATAAAGAAAAGACTCCGTTTGAAATTTCGCCTGAAGGGGTATTATTATATGAAGGCAGATTCTGTGTACCGGATGTTGCAGGCCTACGGCGACAGATCGTGGGCGAGGCGCATAATGCACGGTATTCTGTTCATCCTGGTTCCACTAAAATGTATCATGATCTCAGATGTTTATATTGGTGGGACGGTATGAAGAAAGATATTGTTGAATTCGTTGGTCAGTGCCCAAATTGCCAGCAAGTTAAAATTGAACATCAGAAGCCCGGTGGATTATTACAGGAGATGGAAATACCAGCCTGGAAATGGGAGATGATTAATATGGACTTCGTTGTTGGATTACCGCGCACTCCACGCAGGTACGATTCTATTTGGGTTATTGTTGACAGACTGACGAAATCAGCCCACTTTCTCCCAGTCCGGACTACTTATTTGGCTGAGGATTATGCTAGATTATATATCAGAGAGATATTCAGACTTCACGGAGTCCCTGTATCTATTATTACTGACCGAGGTGCCCAGTTTACGGCAAATTTCTGGAGGTCATTTCAGGAGGGATTAGGGACTCAGGTGAGCCTCAGTACAGCTTTTCATCCTCAGTCCGACGGGCAGGCCGAGCGTACTATTCAGACGCTGGAAGATATGTTACGGGCCTGCGTTATTGATTTCAGAGGCAGCTGGGATGATCACTTGTCGCTTATTGAATTTGCCTATAATAACAGTTATCACTCCAGCATTCAGATGGCACCGTACGAAGCATCTCCTATTGGTTGGTTCGACGTGGGAGAAACTAAATTAATCGGGCCAGATGTGATCCAGGAAGAAGTGGATAAGGTAAAACCTATTCGGGAGCGATTATTGGCTGCACAAAGTCGACAGAAAGCATATGCAGACAGACGACGTCGACCATTAGAGTTCCAGATTGGCGACTGGGTATTTCTGAAGGTGTCGCCTATGAAGGGTGTTATGAGATTCGGTAAAAAGGGTAAGTTAAGCCCGCGGTATATCGGGCCATATCAGATCGTTCGGAAGATAGGCGAGGTCGCCTATGAGCTGGACTTACCATCCGATTTGGAGGCAGTACACCCGGTATTTCATGTGTCTATGCTGCGAAAATGTATTGGTGAACCTTCCAGGATATTCCCAGTGGATGATATTCAGGTAACGGAAGATCTGTCCTATGAAGAGCAGCCTATAACTATTTTGGATCGACAGGTAAGGTGACTGCGCACTAAGGAAGTGCCTTCCGTTAAAGTCCTGTGGCGCAACAACAACCAGGAAGAGATGACCTGGGAGTCGGAGGATGAGATGAAGAAGAAATACCCCCACTTATTTCCTGCGGCCACAGGTCATTTAAACTTTCAAACTTGTTGTATTGATTGAAGAATGAATTAGGTGTGCTAATTATAAAAGAGGCTCCGCCGTTATGTTATAAGACTAATTTAACATTCGGGGACGAATGTTCTTAAGGGGGGGAGAATGTTATGTCCCGTGTTTTTGCATAATTGGAAATCTTGAGAATAATTAAGACTTGTGTGTGACAAGGCAATAATTTGATTTTAGTTAAAATTTCTATGTTGTTTATGAAAGTATTGGTGCAAATACATCGGGGAAGGCCAAGGGCAAAAAAATTGGAATTTCGGAAATTACAAAACAAGATTTCAACGAATTGGGCCAAGGAAAAAAAAATAGGAGAAAAATTTGAGGCCCAAGCCACAAAGGTGGCCGGCCATGACCCATGGCTGTCCAAGCCCATGGATTTAATAGGTCATGTGATTTTCATGTGACCAATTAATGAGTAAGTAAATATATACACATACTTATCCATGGGAAAGTTCAAGAAACAAAAGAATCACTCAAACCTTGGAGAAAATAAGGCTCTCGGCCGAAACCCCTTAGAAGAGAAAAAAAAAATTCCTAGCCTTGTTTTGGTTCTAAAAATCTTGTTCTTCTCATATTTGTAGTAAGCTCAAGACGCTCTCCGACGTGATACAATTTGTTTGGCGAAAGAATCACGTTTGTGGCAAGTCGGAATTTCAAGAAAAGGTAACAATTTTGCCACTTTTGTGTTATGGAATTTGTATGGATATTATGACGATTGAGAATAGACGATAATTTCGTAGTTTTGGTGTGGGTGTGTGAAACCGTGTGTGTGTGTGTGTGTGTGTGTATGGTGAAGTGGCCGTGAGCCATGTATGGTGAAGGAGACGAATTTGATTTTTGTTTAGTTCGTTAGTTGCGTCGTTGTGGCATTTGTGATGCGAATGAAGGTTTAATGCACTAAATTAGCATGAAAACGAGTTGTATGTCATTACGGAGGATTATGTAATTTTCATATAGTTTTTGTGTAATTGTGGAAGTAAGATGCTAGGATGAGAATTTATGTTGTTGTTGATGAATTTGGAACGAAACAATGCGAGTTAGTATGTTCGTCGTAGTTATGGGAGTTTCGGATGGAATATGGAAAGTGACGAATTATGTGAACTTATGAATATTGCTTGGACCATTATTGGAATGTGTTTGAATAACTTTGAATGAGTAAATGAATATGATAATGTGGATGTTAGTTGATGTTGTGAAGTTTGGATGAAAGTTGTTGATTTATGTAGAAAGAAAGAAATATTGTCGTTAGAATGATTTTTGTTATGACTTGTGATGTTTGGGATGTTGTGAGTTGTTGTTGTTGTTGTTGTATATGGAGCCGAGCTAAGTCTCGGGGTGTTATATATATAGGGGAAATGCTGCCGAAATTTCGGTAGACAAAAATGAAGTTAAGTAAATTCTTAAACTTTGAAATCCCTAATTGGTAACTTTGACCATTTGCAGATTTTGAACGAAACGGGACTTGACTTTTGGGCGAGCGTAAGACGTATATAAGGTATGTAAGGCTACCCACTCCTTCTTTTGGCATGTCCTAGGTATGCTAGGTCGATATCGGAACCCCAGGAGCCTTCATATATGGTCCCATAGGCCCCAAATGTCCGAAATTCATGTCCGCCACCTCGACATGACCCGAGGTGGGCCCGTTAACCCCGAGATTTCTTTGTTTGCTCTAGTATGCCCATTTTTGTATAAAGTCGGTAAAAGACTTTTGTTTAAGAATTTGGCTATCATAAAATAGTGTTCTGACTGCCACGATATTCTAAAATTATATTTGAACCATAGTTACTACTTTGGAAATATTTTTGTGAAACGAGCCCTGTATTAACTAATTGTTCGACTACTTTGACTAACGAGTTGACTTACGATTTTATCAAGTTTCAAAGTGTGTTTTGATACAAAAATTGCATTGTTTGCTCACGACTCCGCTCGTGCCCTTATTATGACTTCATTCACCGGTTCCCGGGCCGGTTATGATTCGTGCGCATTATGATAAATTCGGCCGTATGCTGTGTTACGGTTCCCGAGACCTCGCCATAGGGCCGGGTTCCGTTTGGAGTTATGCTGTGATATGGCTGGTGATATGTTATGCTAATATGTGTGTGCTCGGGGATGTACGGAGATTTGAACCTTCTGGTGTTATGCTGTGTGTGGCACCAGCGTCGGAGTGGTGACCACGTTCCTGAGCTTTGCATGATTTTGTTTGCATTATGTATATATGATTTTGATACACATTTTGATATATTGTTCGGTATTTCCTTCTTTTGTATCCTGTTTGCTTTCAGTTGTGGCCTATATTTCTGTACTCTATGCTTTACATACTCAGTACATCTTTCGTACTGACCCCCTTTCTTCGGGGGCTGCGTTTCATGCCCGCAGGTACAGACGCCGGTGATCCACCACTGTAGGCTTCACCTTCTGCTACTTCGGAGTGCTCTACTTTATCCGGAGCCCACATTTTTGGTATATATGCTCTTGCTGTACATATGCTTCTGTATGTATGACTATTTGGGTACGGCGGGGCCCTGTCCCGCCATATGTCTTCGTTTTGCATTTGTAGAGGCCTGTAGTCTTATATGTGGGTCGAGGGTCCTATATGTGTTTGTCTGTTTCCGATTTGCGTCTTAATGCGGTCCGTCTGTTATGGTGGCCAAAATGGCCCTTATGTTTATATTTGTACACATGACCGGCGATGTACATTCCGCCGCTCTTTTCCGTTCTGATATCGTACTATGATACGTGCGATCGCTTAAGACAGGTTTTGATTTAAATTATGTTTAAAATGGCTAATATGAAATTCGAGTTCAGTTTGGATTTGATAAATGGGATATATGAATCGGTCTGGGTGCCCAGGTAGGGTGCCAGTCGCGGTCCACGGGGCTGGGTCGTGAAAAAGGTGGTATCAGAGCAGTCTGTCCTCGGAATGTCTACAGGCCGTGTCTCGTAGAGTCTTGTTTATCGGTGTGTTGTGCACCACATCTATAAACAGGGGACTACAGGGCATTTAGGGTATTACCTTTCTTTGGAATCTTAGATCGTGCGTTAGAGTTGTGCTATTAGGATGATTCTGATCTGATTCATTATTGTGTTTGCAGTGATGCCTCCGAAAAAGGCAACAGCGACCCAGAAGGGCAAGGCAGGGATGGGAGAGACCAGTCGGGCACAGCGAGCTACCCGGGCTCGTGTTTATGATTTGCCCGAGGTGGTGCCACATTCAGAGGGATCCGCTACACCACCACCGGTAGAGCCCGGAGCAGGTCCATCAGCAGCTCCAAGGGCCCGAGTACCAGCACCCGAGCCTCCAGCTCCTCAGCCAGGGGCGGAGGACAGGACATTGAGAGAGGCTGTGCAGTTATTGACCACACTGGTAGCGGGGCAGGCTCGCAGACGCGGGCGGAGAGACGATGATGACGATGACAGGCGTGATAGCCTGAGGATTCGGGATTTCTGCTATGTGGCCCCCCAGAGTTTTTCGGGTCTAAGCCCGAGGAGGACCCCCATGACTTCATTCGGGGGATGCGGCACTCACTATATTTGGCCAGGGCCTCAGAGACAAAGTCTGTTCAGTTGGCCTCTCACAGGTTACGGGATGTTGCTGCTAACTGGTACGAGTCCTGGGAACTATCCAGGGGTGAGGGTGCTGCCCCAGCTACTTGGGACGAGTTCGTGGCTGCTTTTACCCGCCACTTTTTGCCACCAGAGTTGCGGCGGGCGCGAGTTGATTGATTTTTGCATCTGCAGCAGAGGGGTCGGAGTGTCCGTGAGTATAATCTGGAGTTTGATTCTCTGGCCCGGTACGCACCTGCCATAGTAGCAGATATGGTCGATCGGATGCACAGATATGTGATGGGACTAGACCGCTATTTGATTGATGGTTGTATGGCGGTATCATTGCAGCCGGACATGCATATCGCCCGACTACAGGCCTATGCCTTGGGTATGGAGGACAGACACAGGTCCGATTATTCCAGCAGAGATCGGGACAGGAGGCCGCCCAAGAGGGCCAGGTCAGCAGGATATTCTGGAGATTCTCTAGGCGGGCAGCCTCAGCAGCAGCAGCAGTCAGGCAGACACTTTCCTTCGTCCGGCCGGAGTGCACAGTCAGGCGGCAGGAGATTTGACCGTGCAGGACCGTCTGGGGCCGGTCAGAGTTCCAGAGCGTCAGGTTCGCAGATGTCCAGAGGTCCCAGCCAGCCCAGGCCACCCAGGCCCCGTTGTTCTCACTGCGGGAAATCACATCCAGGGGAGTGTTATTGGGTTACTAGAGCCTGTTTTTCATGTGGTGGTCAGGGTCATATCATGAGGGATTGTCCATTGGCGAGCAGTTCTGGCAGTGTGGCTCAGCCGACGGGGTCAACCGCTGGTTCATCATCTGCTCCATCAGCTGCACGCCCTGCAGGGCGAGGTATGCCGGCACCGGCGGACGCGGTCGAGACCGCGGCAGTGCTTCAGGTTCTAGCGGTCCCTCGAACCGTATATACGCATTGGGCAGCCGCCAGGATCAGGAGGCTTCGCCGAATGTCGTCACAGGTACATTACTGGTTTTCTCCAGATCTGTATATACACTGATTGATCCTGGTTCTACTTTGTCATATATTTCCCCGCTCGTTGCTAGTAAAATTGGGATAGTGTCTGAGCCTATAGAGCCATTTGAGGTAGCTACGCCGGTTGGGGATTGTATTATAGCGAGGCAGGTCTATAGGGATTGTCCTGTGACTATAGGTGATCGTTGCACTAAAGCTGATTTGATAGAATTGGATATGCTGGAATTCGATGTCATTATGGGTATGGACTGGTTAGCTTCCTGTTATGCTAATGTTGATTGCCAGAAAAAGGTAGTCCGTTTTCGGTTTCCAGGGGAACCAGTTATAGAGTGGTTCGGGTCTACAGCATCGCCGAGGGGTAGGTTTATTTCGTACCTCAAGGCTAAGAAAAGACGACAACATACAATGGATGTTCGCTGAATTCATATCCAACCAAGTTGTAGTCAAGGGTTGAAATGTCCATTCTTGCCACTTATGGTGGTTCGAGGGATCTGCCCTTATGCACCTGCTAAGGTTTTGAGACAGTTTGATAGGACCCAAATAATAACCTAAGTGGGAAACATGGGAGAGTTCATGATTGACATTCGAAAGATAAGATCCGAATTGTTAGGGACATCCTTCGAGAGTGGAATGGTTGTTTCATTTGGGGTCCTAATACTCTAGCTCATGATAGGTTCCATTCTGGGTGTGACGAGATTATAGAGATTGGTTAAGGGCCCACTTGCAAGGCTCCCTCGCCCCTAGACCTATCCTTTACCACTGTGTCCAAGACAAGTCTTCTAAGGCCGAGATCAAGGCCCGTTTGACCCAAAGGCAGGCCGATAATAGGGATGCCAAATACTTGGAGAAGATTGAGTATGATCAAGCCATCATAAATAGTTTGACACATGATTTGGGATTGACACATGAGTCTTTGTTAGAGCTTGATGATCGAATGAAGAAAATAATAGATGACATGCACCTATGACCTTCACAGGGAACGGGTTCTTGATGGATGCCGTGTTGGCATCGACTCATCTCTAGATCTAAACAGCCTTTCGAAGGGCAAAGAAGGTGAGGACACTTCTGCTGATTTTACTTTTATGCTTACTAGCTTTTGTAGCCTCTTTGGGGAAGATATTATTAATGAAAACTATGATTTAAGGGGGCAATGGTTTAATGCAAATGGCAAAATTATGTTTCATAACGATTAGAAAGCCTTGGTTCAAAAAGGTTTTAATAAATCAAGTAGTATATATTATTGATTACATGCTTATATGCTTCACGTACTTTGTTTAAATGATTGATTGATCCTATGTTCTGATCACTACCCCAAAGAAAGACTCAAAGATGTACCAAATAGCCAAAAACCCGTCTATTAAACACTAAACCATTGGCACCTCTCCCAAAGGTTGACTTGCTATCATGGACATTCGAGAAAACATTGCTTCCAGCATCAAGGAGGAAAATAAGGAGTCACTCCAAAAGAAGATCCGTAGGCTAGAAAGGAAAATCCAAATGGTCAAGGCAAAGATCGAAGAGGAAGACCAGATTTTAAACTTGGCTGGAAGTCCGCAAAAAGAATAAAGAAAGAGACTCTCACACGAGATCAAAGGAATAATACAAGGCTATATACCCCTATTGAGTGAGTCTAAGACACCAAAGCAAGAGACTGAGGATCCGGAAGAGGAATGTGAACCTTACGAGCAAGAACAAAACTGGCCATCCAAAGAGGCCTGCACTGCTGCATCTGCGGCCGAAGCCAGTAATTATGAGATCTCTGAAGGATTCACTCATCCACCATCCCACACTTGGTGGGAAATTTCCCTCAAAGCCTAGTATTGCCCCTACAGGGTCACGCCAAGGCATGTGAGGTATGAGGAAATCTATGAGAAAATGACTGTGCGAGCCACATGCCTCAGTCACGAAAATCTACCTCCTTGTGCTCCAATCGCGCACAAAAGATGCCTGTTCCATAGGAATCAACCGGGCCAAACCATCGATGAATGTGTGGCCCTCAAGAGGAGGATTATAAGGTTGATCGACGACAAAACAATTCACAATTTGTGGGGAAAGCATTCCTTATTAGTCCATGACACGGTCATTTCAAATGTAGGAATCCTGCTCAATCCTCACTTCTGGCTCTATGACTTTACCATCTTCAAGGACTCATATGCGAGTATCTTCCAAAAGGTAGCAAGCACTGGAAAGATCCGTCTGGTCGAGGCTGCTTGGAAATCCTCGCCTAGCGGGCCAAGCCAAAGAAGAATTTTCTTGTTTCACTTTAGGAAACCTGGGCATGACATCGAAGAATGTGAAGCCTTTAAGTTTGAGTTGGAGCATCTGGTCCACACTAGGGAGGTTTGGTTAATACTCCTACCCCCTTACTAAGAAGTAGGGCCTTCAGTCAAATGCATGGTTGTAAGGAAAACAACCTACTTCGACCTCAAGGAGAGGTCATCGTTTGGGTACATCTAGGGGATCCCTTTTTGTGGTTTTAAAAGTTTGTCCCCCCTATTTAAAATAAACTACGTCCAACCTGATGTACCAAGGAGGGATACGTAGGAAGCCCTTATCGGGACTGGTCTGGGATGGATTTTAGGTAGAACAAAGTTAGGAAAATATTTTTTATGTAAACCGAATTACGGAAGGGCCTGATTTCCCGCGGAGGGATACGCAGTCAGTCTACGTAAGACTCGGTCCCTATATTAAATAAAATATATGTTTTCCCACTTTTTTCTATTTTTAGCATAAGTAAGCATCAAGAAGATTGCTTAAAGCAAGTCGAACATGGATTCCCAAACCAAGACACCCAAAACCTCGGGATGAAGGACAATCAAATGTTAGAATCTAATAGATGAATTGTATGTGCTTTATGAGCTTATGTATGATATCTTGCATTGTTTGTTATTTCCTCACGTAATAACGTCATTTGCCTTTGATTTGTTCTTTTCTTATAGAAAAAGGTTGGTCCATCTCGTTCCACACTGGCCTACTTCACTAGATCGAATGTTGCAATAACATCCCTTTCCGAGCAAGACAAAGGCAAAGAAAAGATGGCTGGTTGTAACACCCCGAAATTTGAGTTAGGTGTGAATGTGTAAGAACTAGTATTTAAGTTGATATTTTAGCCATATGAATCTATTCAGGATGAATTCGGGTGATAAACAGTCATTTTGAAGTCAAACTAAAGTGTGGAGTTCTTAAGGGCTTCTAAATTCGTCTAAATTTGATACAATCTGCACTTATGGCCAGTATTAGGGTATTTCCGTTGGGAATTTGAGAAAAATTATAAAATGAAAGTTGTAGGTCTCTGAAATACCTTTCCAACCATAGAACTTAGGGCTCAAACGGAGCTATGTATAGGGAGTTATGATCGTTTTACTGAACGAATATCGATTGTGAGAAAAATGTGTTGGGCGTGCGTCGCTGACCCAGCACGGAAAAATTCAGCTGCAGACCAAAAAAAAACATGACCAGGTGCTGAACCCGCGACACGGACTTAGCACGGAGCGGGGGATATTTCCTGGTTCCGAATTTTCTTTAAGTCCTACTTCGTTGTGTTATTTCCCACTTCGTTTCAAATCAATATTCTGAGGAAAATAAGCCTAGAAAAGTCTCTTTAACCCTAAGGTAAGTTCTCACTTAATATTGATCATTCCCACACCATATCCATCCCCTCTTGATAGCAAATCATCTCTCTAAAACCCAAAGTTCTTGAATTCTCAAGAAGAAGAAGATAGGGGCGTGTCGAATTTGTCTAAGACGTAATGTTTCTAAATTTTCCTAGTATTAATAAAGTAATGGGTTAGTGTAGAAGTTATACAAGGCTAGAATCCGTTAGTGATTCATGAAAGGGTTCAAGAACCCGTTTATAAGGCTTACGAAAAAACCCTAGTTTTCAAAATTCCAAGAAAACTTCAAGAAACGATTCAAGTTGTAATCTTTCTCATCTAAAACCATTGTAGTGTGATTGTAGAACCTTGGGAATTACGTTTGAGCGGGATTTGAGGTATGTCTAGATTTCCAAAATCTTCCTTGAAGTATGTCTAGATTTTCTCAAAAATCTTTCTTGAAGTATGTCTATATTTCAGAAAGCGTCTTTTCAAGTATGTCTACTTTTGAAGTACGTTTATATTTTGAAAGCATGATTTGTATTTGAGAATCCTTCCTTGATATTTTGTATAAGTTATAACTCTTGTTTGGTGGAGGTTCGTTCGGAATTAAAGATGATTTCTTTTAGACAAGGTCATGCGTGCGTAGGGACAAGCCTGCATCGAACCTTATATGAACTATACTAATTTGTGAAACTCGTTTTTCCCATTATTGGATTATTGAACTTATTTTTCTAAAGGTTGGACTTTAAACCTGTTTTGTTGTTGATTGGGTTTCTTGAACTTGAAATTGAATAAGAGATTTGAATAATATTTCTAAATCGATTATGACTTGAAATGCCTCTATTCTAAGATGAAGACTTAAGAAGTAAGATTTGGCTCTAAGCCACGATTGATAATTCAGTAATATACCATGATTTGTATTTTATTCATGTTTGGGCCTATATGGGCAAGTTGTGCTAGTCTAGATGATGACTAGCCATTATGGATCCTAACGTATCGATACGAGTATTGTTGTGTCAGTCCAGAGGACGATTGACCTCCATTGTTCCTAGCCCGGAGTATCTATTGTTGTATCAGTCCAGAGGACAATTGACCATCGTTGCTTCCTAGCCCAGAGTATCTATTGTTGTGTCAGTCCAAAGAATGATTGACCTTCGTTGCTTCCTAGCCCATAGTATCTATTGTTGTGTCAGTCCAGAGGACGATTGACCTCAGAGGTATGTCGCTCGGTGCATTTGTTGCTGTGCTAGTCCAGAGGACGATTAACCTCCGTGGTTTCCTAACCCGAAGTATCGATTGATGGATTTTCCTTTGAGTGGATTGTTTTGTACTTTGATTAGCCTGTGAGTGGATTGTTTCGTGTCTTGTTGCTTGTGAGTGGCTTGTGGTGATATTGAATTCGTAAGTGAAATACTTGGCATGGTAAATGGTAAGGAGTTAAGTTAATATGTCTTTTGTTGTTGGATTCTTTGTGACTCTTTAATGTTGTTGACTTACATTGTTCCAGGGTTTGAATTGTGATTTTCATTGATATCATTTTATTGATTTTATTCATCATATCTTGTTTAGTTAACTATTTCCCATTAGACACTCACTGAGTACGAAGTACTTAGGCATACCATTGTTGTTTTTTATGGTAGGTTAGCTAACGGAGAAGAGCAGGTTCTTGATACTCAAAACGCTTAAGAAGGACTTGCTATTGCTGCTGACTTGGTGAGCCCACATGTTCATTCGTGGGACACCCCTTATCATATTTATTTACTATTCTAGTTTTTCGGGTTGCGTTTCTGATATGTCAGACAAATTACTCTTTTATCTTAGAAGCTCCATAGTACACATTCTTGTGGGTAGTTGTTGAGTTTTTTTTTTTTAACATTTGGGCGTTCATCACATTTTGATTAAGTTTTATGATATTAAATACTTCCGCTGATTTAATTCATATGTCATGATTTGATTGTATTTATTTTATAAACTGTTCGAGGTGAATATTGAACCTGGCGGGTTCAAGTGTTGTTATTGCATTTTTTAGATTTTTCCGATGTTATTCATGATGTCGGATGCCGGTCACATCTAGGGTGGGTTTTGGGGCATGACACCGGTACTTTAAAAGACGAGCACAACATAAACGAACTCATCATTAGGGATTCACCATTCTCAAACCCAAGAACTCTCGCACTCTCAAGATGTAATCAATATGTTACTCGAGAAAGTTGCCGACTTTCAAGAAAAGGTCACCAGAGCTGAAATGACCAGTGCCACCAAAGAAGCACCTGTTGAGGCAAGAAATCCTCCTCCACCTTATCCATCTCTGAGCTCCCCGTTACTTGACCATTTTCTCACTTATCCTTCTATAACAATACCACCCACTCTGTAATAACCCGTTCGATCGTTATAGCGTTTGTGACCCATTTATCCCCGTTGACCTTTCTCCCAAGCCTATGAGTATGATTTTGACCAACGGGGATGGGTGGCACTATTCTCGAGGTCATCGAGCGAATTTTAGTGTGACTTTTGAAAATTTGAGCCCTTAAGTGAAATGCGTTTGCCCAATAGTTAACTTTTTCAAAAACGGACCTTTTTCGAAAATTCGTCGATAACAGGTCTGTGTGATATTTTATGAATTGGTGGGAGGTTTGGTTCGGTTCCCAAGCACTTGGGAGCATTTTGAGACTTGGGTTGGAAAGTTGGATTTAGGCCATTGGGGTTGACATGGTTAAATAGACCTCCGTTAGGAAATTCTGGTTGAGATTGACGGGTTGAGACTTGGTTAAATTGACGGGTGAATTTGTAGCGTGTTTTTATGTGTGTTTTCATGGTTGTTTTGTGTTTGTGGGGCCTTGAGTGATAATTGGATTTCGGGTTGAGATTGGTCAAAAACTAATATGTTTCTGGTGTCTGGTGTCCGCCGTTGCGACACCAAAACTGTCGTAGCTGTTGTCGCCATAGCCATCATCCCGGTCGCCATAGTCGTCATCCTTTTCACCATAGCCATCATCCCTGCCACCATAGATGGTGCGCTGTAGCTGTTCCTATGACCGCTGTAGTCGTTGACGAGCAGATTTTTCTCAACTTCTTAAGTTAAAACCCCTAAAACCTTATCACTTCAATACATCATTTCTTAAGAAGTTTTGGGATATTTTGAGAACATTTGATCAGATTCTTCATATAGGTAAGATCCTTGACCTTAGAATTCATTACTTTCCTTTCTTAATCAAGTTTTTATGAGAAATCTTAAAATGGGTTTTAGAATTCCTAGGTAGAAACTATTGATGAAATTGGTTAGTATAACCCTAGAACCTGATATATTTCATTGTTGTTAAGCTTATATCTTTCATTATTAGAGGTCAATTTGTGGATTGAATAGTTATGGTTCATACCCAAATTTGGGGGTTTCACTTAAAATCCGAATTTAGCTTAATCTTGAGTTAATCTAGCAATTGATTAGTGAGTTTTGATCATCTAGACTTGAATTGCATATTCCCTCTTAGAATTTCTCGTTTTACCCTTGTGGGACCATTTCCCCAACTTCCATATGTTGGATTTGACCCAATTTAGAAGCTTAGAAATATGGATATAGTTCTTCATGTTTTCTAATCTAGATTACATTTGTAACAAGACATTGAGTATTTTGAGGAGCTACGAAAGGCAAAGGCAAAGGTGTGGTTGTTTGTGGCTCCTGTTCGGCACTCCAGGTAGGTTACAACTTACATTATAGTTAGACTTCGGTTAGTAAAGCAAATGTAGAGTTAGTGATTGTCGGAGACAACATGTTACACCTTCGGGTATGGAGTTGGAATGGAATTCTATTAGGTTGGTTTTTATTGATTGTGGCTTTCGCCTTATTGTTGATGATTATGGCTTGTCGCCTCGTTATGTTCTATTGGGTTGTTTCCTTGTGTGCTATTTGGCTTGTTGCCTCGTGAGAGACTTTATATTTCATGCTTAGTGATAACCGTATAATTTGGAGGATTGCATGTCTTATTAGAGACTCATTGGAAAAGGAAGGATAGCGAGATTAGGCATGTATAGTGATGTATGCATATGATAATAGTCGGATGGAAAATTGACTTATGAATTACTCTTGATGATGATATCATGCATGGGATACATTCTCATTTCATATGTTTATTAATATTGAATTATGACTTGGTACTAATGATGATAAATAAGAAAATGGAACACTGAATGATCCTAGATTTGATGCTTAGTGATTTACCTTATGATTTGGAGATCTTGATTGTCACGACCCAGCCCCGTGGGCCGCGACTGGCACCCTACCTGGGTACCCAGACCGAATCACACGTTCATTTTCAAATCCAAACTTATTTCATAATTTTTCGAAATCATATCGAACATAATTTATATCAAGTATGTCTTAAGCGGTCGTGCCAAATCAAAATATCATATCAAATACAAACTGAGCGGCGGAATGGACATCGCCGGTCAAAAGTGCAAATATAAGCATAAGGGCCATTTGGGGCCGGCATAACAAACAGACCGCCTTAAGACCAGAAAACGGAATCAGACAAACATACATAGGACCCTCGCCCCACATATATGACTACAGGCCTCTAAGAACTCAAAACAAAGACATATGGCGAGACAGGGCCCCGCCGTACCCAAATAGTCAAATATACCAAATATATACAAAGCAAAAAGAGTCTGTACCAAAAGTGGACTCCGGATCAATTAGGAGAACTCCGGAATAGCAAGAAGTGAAGCCTACTGCGGAGGATCACCGATATCTGCACCTGCGGGCATAAAACGCAGCCCCCGAAGAAAGGGGGTCAGTACGAAATATGTACTGAGTATGTAAAGCACGGAGTACAGAAATATGGATCAAAACCGAAAGTAAATCAAATGTCAAAGTGGAGTACAAATGGGTAGATCAAAATCTATATCGAAATCATATACTTATACATAATGCAATAAATCATGCAAACGCTTAGGAACGTGGTCGCCACTCCGACGCTGGCGCCACACACAGCATAACACCAGAAGGTTTCAAATCTCCGTACATCCCCGAACACAAGCATAATCATAGGTGAGCGTATCGCATCACGAGCCATATCACAGCATAACTCCAAACGGAACCCGGCCCTATGGCGAAGCCTCGGGAACCGTAACACAGCATACGGCCGAATTGTCATAAGGCGCACGAATCAAAACCGGCCCGGGAACCGGTGAACGAAGTCATAATAAGGCACGAGCGGAGTCGTGAGCAAACCAATGCAATTCGTACTTCAGAATAGTTTTCCAAAACGAAGTAAACCCATAAGTCATATCATAATGCAAAATAGTCGGATACTTAGCCGATATAAAGGTTCATTTCACAAAACATTCCCAAATAGTACGTATAGCTCAAAACGTAACTTAGCGTATTATAATATTCAAAATACATCTCATAGGAGGGAATTTCACAATCGAAAGTATCGTATCCAACTTTATTCACAAAGATAGCCCAATAAGGCAAATAGGGCGTTTCAGGGTAGCGGGCCCACCTCGAGTCAAAGTGAGGTGGCGAACTTATCTTTACGAACATTTATATGCCAAAGGTCATACATGGTCGTTTCTAGGTTACCCGACCACATTTCGATAGGTTTCGGACGAGCGGTGGCATTCTAGCCAAAATAGAGCCCTTAGGCTTCAATCGAATTGAATGAATAATAACTTTTCTGTGGATCGGGTTTCGAGGAGCAGAAATGCTCCGGAAGTTCTCATATTCGTCTAACACACTAAGATATGCCAAATGAAGGAGTGGAAAGCTTTACATACCTCACAGACGTCGTAAGCTCTCCCGAAAGTCCAGTCCCGTTTCGTCAAAAATCTGCAAATGGTCAAAGTTACCAATTGAGATTCTTAGGCTTAAAAATGCCTTTAACTCCAATTTTGCCTACCGAAATTTCGGCAGCATTTCCCCTATAAATCTAACATCCCCGAGGCTTAGCTCGGCTCAAAATACATCAATCACAACAGCCCACACGTCAACAAACAACACAAACAACAATCAAGCCATTCTAGCTTCAAAATTCTACTTTGTTATCTAAGTTGGCAACTTTCATTCAAACTTTCAAAACTCCAATTCTACATCTACATAATTGCATTCATTTCCACATTCAAACTTATGCAATCACATCCTAACTACAATTCAAGCCATACACTAAATTGCACCAAAAATCCATTATTTTCCATAATCCTTCAAAACATCAAAATTCACGACGAACATTCTAACTAACGTCGTTTCATTCCGAATTCATTAACATCATTATAGATTCATATCTAAAGTCTCTAGCACCTTAAATATTCAATGATATACATAATGATACCGAAGGTATACACTTTCCGATAATATCCAAAATCACTTTTCAACGCCAATTCCATTTATCAATTAATCATTTATGACATAAGGGTCACAACAACACATTATACCAACTTAACCAAGATCAATTCACATCATTTTTCCTCTCTATGGCTCACGGCCAATACACACTATACACACACACCCACGGCTTTCTATTTACATCAAAATTACGGGATTTCCCTCTATTTCCAATCCTTAACATATTCACATCAATTCTATAACCTTAAAGGCGCAAAATTCTTACCTCTTCTTGAAAACCCGACTTGTCGTAAACGTCGTTCTTGCGCCAAACTAATTATACCCCGTTGAAGAGGGTCTTGAGCACTTCACAACTATGTAGAAACTAGGATTTTTGGATCAATAAACAAGCTTGGATTTTTTTTTCTTTCTCCTCAAAGGGTTCGGCCGAATGCCCTTGTTTAGTGGTGTTCTTGAATTTGATCTATTTTCTTGAAAAATACTAAGTGTGGCATAGTGATATATATCCATTAGTAGTCATGTGCATAGCACATGACATTAAAGTGGTGGGTTTGGGCTTGGCTAAGGCCGGCCACCCTTCAAAATTCTTGGGCTTCAATTTTTGTATTCTAGTTCTTGGCCCAATTCACAAAAGTCCCGTTTTGTAATTCCCGAAACTAATTTCCGAAACTCCAAATTTATTCTCGGCCTTCCCCGAGGTCTTAACATTAATAATTCCATAACCAACATAGTCATATTCACTAAAATCAAATTATGTCCTTATAACACACAAGTCGTAATTATTTCTCGATTTCCAATTATACGAAAACACGGGACATAACATTGATTATCATATGTGGATGTCGTTGGAATGGACAGGAAAGTTATGGTATTGATATTATTGTTGTGATGTGTCCATGTGTGGCACGACCATTCATATATTCATGTTGGCATTGTTATCATGCATTCACTCATTTATACGTATATTGGGATCGGGTTGCGTGTCGCAACACTTACTTGGATCGGGTTGCAGGTACCACAACACTGACTTGGACTGGGTTGCACGTTCTACAACACTGACTATTGGATCGGGCTATGCACTGCAGCAAGTACATGGACTTCGCTGGTCTCCCATGGGTCATGACTGTCGGAGGGTAGACATCGTCCCCCCAGAGCATGTGTGTATCATTGCATTGCATTCATATTTCATTCACTCATACTTTTGATTTCTGGTTGTGGTTACTTATTGTATTATACAGTGTTCATGAGCATTGACTAACTGTTGTCGGCCTATGATGCCTACTAAGTACGTGTTATTTGTATTGATGCTACTTGCTACACTCCTTTTCGGGGTTTAGAGTTTGAGATAAGTTCCATTTCCACTTCCTGAGACTGATTTCCGAGGCCTGGCTTGCGAGCATCTAGGGTGAGCACCTGACGAGTCGCTGCCCGGAGACTCATCTATCCATGTGCTTATTTCTTCCATTCAAACAGATATGACTTGTATTAACTAGACATTTACCTAGTTTTTCTTATACGAGTCAGACCAGTTCCTAGGGATTGTATTGTTTTCCGCATTTATTCTCCTTTAAATGATATTGAGATTTATCATCATTTACATTGTTCTTCTGCATTTATAGTTAGTATTTTAGTTAAGGGAAGGGTTCGCCTACCAAGATGAAAAATTGTAGGTGCCCGCAAGACTAAGCGATTTGGGTCGTGACAAATTCAAAACCCACTTACTACTGAACCAACTACGTCGTACCATACCCCACCACCTCTCAACACCACCCAGATCCCTGGAACCACCCATTCAGTGCCATCGTACCAGGCACCAAAACCCATTCACACCAGCCCCACCATACACCCAAGCACCGTCTCTCTACCAACTTCAAGAGCTATCTACATATCCAAAAGCCACCCCGTACACCCAACTGTATCTTTCCATACCCCTGTCACACCAAGCGTATTTTCCCAAGATCACCATGAGCTTGATCATTTCGAAGAGATGAAAAAGGCATGAAGGGTTGAGCAAGATAGGCTTGACAAGGAAATAGACCACAAAGTATCAGAAATGTTTGAACAATCTACTAGAGCTACTCTTAAGGCCACTAGCCTAAGTTACGATAATCTCTGCATGCATCCAGACTTAGATTTACCTGAGGGCTTCAAAGTGCCTAAATTTGAGAAATTCAATGGAAGGGCAACCCCAAAGCCCACTTGCGATCTTACTATGGCCAACTGGTCGGTATAAAGAAGAACCAAACACTCATCATAAGGCTATTCAGCCATCGTTTGACCGGAGAAGCATCTGAGTGGTTCACCGCACAAGACATACACCGGTGGGACACATGGGAAGACATGGCAGAATCTTTGATGGAAAGATTCCGATTTAACGTTGAGACTGTACTGGACCGGTATTACCTGGAAAAGGTCAAACAGAAGTCCACTGAGAACTACCGCGAGTATGCGAGTAGATAAAGGGCCGAAGTCACGCAAGTGCAACCATTAAATGCTATCCATGGTCGGGAGGCCATTTTTTGAATTAGAAAAAAGGGAAAATCCATTAAAGATGGTCTCAAGTATGGAAAAATCGTAAGTGTAGCTAGCAAAGCTTCCAATCAAAGCACTGTAGGACCCACTAGGAAGAAAAAGGAAGACGTGGCAAACATTTCCCACACAACTAGCCCAAATCCCAACAAAAGGGAAGAGCCCCAATCTCTTATTAAAGTTTATCAATCACCACCACCAAGTTCTTACTTACCCGCACCATACAGCACTGTGCCAGTCTTTTAGCATAGCCATATTTCCAAACACCACTACTAAACTGCCAAGCTCCACAAACAAATTCCCAAACACCTAACCCAAATTCTCAAGCTCCACAGCCAAACTACCAACTCCCGCACCGACTTACAGAGCCCCACAAATCAACCAAACAACAGATTACCAAAACCAACCACCCCTAAATGCATACAATTTTCCATGTCCCAATTTTGAGAAGAAGCCTCCCCGTGTATTCACTCCACTAATGGAGACATGAACCCTATTGTTTGGGAGGCTAAGTGCCGCTGTCTTAATCCAAGCAGTCCCACTAGAGGTCGTCAATCCGAAAATAGATTTTTTCGACCCGACCAAACATGTGCTTACCATTCTAATGGAAATGGACACAGTACTTATGACTGCATCAATCTGAAGCATCAAATACAAGATCTGATTGATAAAAGAGAGATCACTCATCAAATTGCTGCACCAAACGTGAACACTAACCCTTTACCTAATCATGGTAACAATACTATCCATATGTTTGAGAGGGAAGAGACTTAGATGTGTGCAAGCCAATGGTTCGAGACTCGTTCAAAGCTGTTATATCCCGCGTTTTTGCGCATTTGGGAAAATTTGGGATAATTTTGCCTTGTACGAAATAAGGCTATGCTTCTATTTTATTTAACACATGTGTGATATTCGTGAAAAAAATATTGTTGCAGAAATACGGAAGAAGGCCAAGGGCAAAATTGGAATTTTGGAAATTAGTTTCGGGAATTACAAAATAAGAATTATAACCAATTGGGCTCAAAATATAAAGGGAGAAAATAAAGCCCAAGGGAGAAGGGGTGGCCGGCCATCTTATGGCCCAAGCCCATGATTTTAATTAATCTCCATGTGGTAATTAAATATAAGGGGTCATAACCCTTAGAAGCTTCAAGAAAAAATTAGAAAGCAAGAACAAAACAAAAGATGAAGAGCAAGAAACATGGCATTCGGCCATGACCATGAAATTCTAGCTCCTTAAAATCTTCCTCCAAAAAATATTTTCTTGTGGTATTTCCACTAATTCAAGGGTCCTTTACAGCTTGGTGTAGTTGTTTTGGAAGATAGAGAGCTTGTTTAATCAAGTTGACAACTTGTTCAAGTGAAGAAGATTGTAGAAAAAGGTAAGAATCAATTCCTTTTTCTTATGTTATGAAGGTTTGTTTGTGTTGTAGTATGTGGAAATGAGTAGAAATTATGGAAATATGGAAGTTTGCAAAGTGGGTGTGTGTGTAGGCACGTAGCCGTGTGTGTGTGATGTTGTATGAATATGATGAGTTGAATTTTATGTTGTATTCTAGTTGTGGTTATGGTGAAATTTATATTGGAAATGAAAGTTGAAAGAATTTGGTTAAAGTTGGAAATATAGATGTTGGCCGTGTGGTATATGGAAGTTGAAATGGAAATGAATTAACTTTGTTTGATATGTTAGTTGTGCTGTCATGGCATTTATGACGTAAATAAAGGTTTAACGAGCTAAGTTGGTATTGAAAATGGTTGTATATTATTATGGGAAATTATGTGATTTTTATATGATTTTTATGTAATTGTCGAAGTAAGATTCTAGATGTGAATTATGGTTGTTATTCATGAATTTGAAAGAAAACAAGGCGAGTTGGTGGTGTTGTTGCATTCGTTGAAGTTTCGGATAGAATATGGAATTGGCAGAATTGTTTATATCCTTGGGTATTGATTGGAATGTTATTGAAATATGTTTGAATAATCTTGAATTGGTTAATGGATATGGAAAATGTTGATATTAGTTTGGTATTTTGAAGTTAGGATGGAAGTTGTTGCCTTATGTAGAAAAGAGGACTATTTATGTTATAGTGCGTTTTGTGATAATTGTTGATGTTTTTGGTATTGTGGTGTTGTTGTGTTGATATTTTTGGCCGAGCAAATTCTCGGGGATGTTGAATTTATAGGGGAGGTGCTGCCGAAATTTCGGTAGACAAATATAAATTTAAGTCGAATTCTTAGAAGCTATAACTCACAATTGGTAAATGTGACTAAATTGTAGATTTTGGCGAATTTGAGGCTTGATTTTGGAGACGTATAGGAGGCGGAAAAGGTATGTAAATCTATCTCTCATCTTCTTTTGGCATGTCTTAGTTATACTAAGTTGAGATTTGAGCCTCGGGGGTAATCCTATTCTTAGAAACCCGAGTTAGATTTTGGGTACTATTCATTCAATAGAATTGAATTACAATACTTATGTTTAGTTGGAAATGTGATCGAACATTCGTAAGTTGCATAATCGTCACCGAATCTCTTTGAAACTTCCTTGGATGACTCCATAGAGTCTAATATTCGCAACTTACATCCGCCACCTCGACTTGACCCGAGGCGGGCCCACTAGCCTGAGTCTTCCTTTGTTTGTCTTATTTAATCTATTTTATATGATATACAGAGGGGATTTTTGCCTATGGATTTAAGGCTTCGTTTGGTTTGTTCCATAAGTATTTGAAAGCTCTTTAAAGTGAATGCTGCTAAATATTCAGAAAATGACTTATGAGGTATTTTTCGGAAGTTTATGAATTTAGAAAGGCTCATATTTTTATATACTAATTCCGACAGACTCGTTACTTACCTTGAGCTTTCCGATCTCACTAGATATATATATGAGTATTTATTTGTCGAGTCTTGGAATTAAATTGTGTATATGCATATGATTTCCGCACTACTCTGCTCGTGCCTATTACTATGATATCGTTCGCCGGTTCCCGGGCCGGTTTGTGATCGTGCGCACTATGATAAATTCGGCAGTATGATGTGTTACGGTTCCCGAGACCTCGCCATAGGGCCGGGTTCCGTTTATGGAGTTATGTTGTGATATGGCTTATGATATGTTTGATGATATAATATGTTGTGTTCGGGGTGTACGAAGATTTGAAACCTTCTGGAGTATGCTGTGTGTGGCACCAGCGTCGGAGTGGTGACCACGTTCCTGAGCCTTATGCATGATTTCTGTTTGCATTATGTACATATGTCTTCAGTACAGGTTTTGATATATTGATCCGGTATTCTGTCTCTGTACCTTTCATTTCAGTTATGGTTTGGATTTCTGCACTTTATGCTTTGCATACTCAGTACATCTTTCGTACTGACCCCCTTTCTTCGGGGGGGCTGCGTTTCATGCCCGCAGGTACAGAGGTTCGTGATCTGTCAGTGTAGGCCACACATTCTGCTGTTACAGGGTGCTCCTTTTGATCCGGAGCCCATATATTCGTACATATCTTTTGTGATGTATATGCTTCTGTGTATTTGATTACTTGGGGTACGGCGGGGCCCTGTCCCGCCATATGTTTCGGTTGGTCTGTTTAGAGGCCTGTAGACGTATATGTGGGTTGTGCCTACTTCTGTACAGGTGTGTTTGTATGATCCCACTCGCCATGGCAGCCTTGTCGGCGTGCATTTGTATATCTTTTGGGCCGTTGTGCCATTTGATAGCCTTGTCGGCTTTTGATATATATGTATATATGGTTGTGTTTGAAATGTGTCTGAGACAGTTTGATATAATTTGAGGCAGCGTGTGATATTTGTGCCCGTATACCCTCTCTGTATGTGATTCGGTTTGGATGAGTGTGTTCGGGTGCCCAGTTCGGGCACTAGTCACGGCCTACGGGGTTGGGTCGTGACAAAAGCACTAGAGCAAACGGTGGCGTAACTCACAATCCAAGAGCGCCCACAATTCAAAGTGTTAATCCCTATGCCAATTATAGCACCAGTATCCCAAGAGGTAGTAATAGCGCTAAGCAAATAAATTATTGTCCAAGCAGTGGTCGCCCATGGAATGACTCGGCCTTAGAGATGTCATAATCCCGAAGAACTGGCCCAAGGAGTGCCAAAGAAAGAGGGAAATCAAAGAAGGCCCATTACTTAAGGCGAAGGCAAAGACTTTTGACGCAGAATGCAGCCAAAGGAATATTCCATTGTGGAGCATCTGAAGAAGACACCAGCCCAAATATCTGTGCTGGCATTATTGCCGAGTTCACCTCAACACCGTCTAGCTTTGATGAAAGTATTAGACGAAGCCCGCGTACCCGCAGGCACGAGTAGTAAAATCTTGCTGACATGGTTGCATGTGTCATGGGAAAACATCAAATCTCCTTCACTAAGAAAGAACTGCCCAAGGAGGGCATGACACATAACAAAGCACTAAATGTCACCATCATACGCCGAGAGAAGGTCGTAACCTGAGTATTGATTAAAAATGGGGCCGGCCTTAACATTTTCCCCGAATCTACTCTTAGCCAACTAGGCTTAAGGGAATTTGATGGAGCCCAATTTGATCCTGTTGGAGAACTGGACCTCTGTGTCCAAATGGGGCCCACAGAGTTCACCACCGAGTTTCAAGTCATGGAAATTACTGCCCATTACAACTTGTTATTGGGAAGACTATGGATTCACATGCCTAGGGCCATGCCATGTTCTCTCCACCACGCTGTGAAGTTCGTATGGTAATGTAACACTCCGTAGATCCGAGTTAAGTGTGAAAATGTCTCGGAGAATTAGACTTTACTGTTTTTGTCAAATGTAAAATATGGCCAAGAATACGGCCTGTATTTTGAAATACGGTCCATATACCTTGGGCGTATTTTACCCACCTTCTTAGGTGGCTCACTGTTTTTGGCTATCATAAAATACAACTAGAGTTCACGGCCCGTATTTTGAAATACGGTCCGTATTTCGAAATACGGTCTGTATTTCTGGCCGTATTTCACCATCCGCCATCTATCTATATAAATAGCGGGATTCAACTAATTTTATGAATTATTTTCATTCTCATAAACCCTAAGGACAAAAACCTTTTCTCCAAGTCTCCAAACCTTAAGGTAAGAACATGTTTAACATTATTAATCAATCCTTGCATTAAACCCATGATTCTTAACATCATTCTGGAATAAAACATCAAGGATTTGCAAAGTAATCCTTCTCAAGGTGACTCAAGCTAGGGTTTTGGGTGTTCTTCATTGTAAAAGTAAATTGTTGAATTGTGTAAGGCTTAATTAAGGTATGTCTCTTTTGAAAATCTTATTTTGGAATGCATGACTTCTTTTCAAAAGTTTTTTATTGAATAGAAAGGTGAACTTCTCATAGTTTGAATCCCTAACTCATGTTTTTATCATGGTTGGTGTGTGTGAGGGGGCAAGCCCACATTAGACCTTAATTGTACTATACCCTATACATGTATATGTGATCCCAACTGTTTTTCCTCTATAAGAGACGATCAACAATAAGGATTAATGATTGGTAATGAGGTTTTCATGAGAAACTATGACAATTGAACTTTGTTTAAAGAAGTGGAAACATTTTCAAACTTAATGCTAACGAATGGTGTGACTACATTGAGATAATTGTGATTTAGCATCTATGCTATAATTTAGCTTTAATGCTATGAATTTGATTATTTTATTTGGCCTAGCTACTCAGGAGGAAGGGTAGTCACTATGGATCCTAGTGTGGTAATTACCTAGCCCTTTGAGAGGAAGAGTGGTCACTACCGGGTTTGCTACCCGGAGTGCTATTTCTGCCTAGCTATTCGGGAGGAAGGATAGCTACCGAGAATTACATATTCTGGCATGGTGCGTTGTGACTAGGGAACCTCTACGGTCATCCTTTCGATGTGCTTGATTCTTTGTACTGTATTGGCATGTGTGATATTCTTATTTTCTCATGGAATTGTTGTTGTTAATTATGATCAATTGAAAGGCATATTTGAAGTTGTACCTTGACAAGAGACCTTATAATCGGTTTTGATAATTCTTATTGAGATATACAAACTGAATAACTGTTCTTACATTAGTTTCACATGATTTTCAAGACTGATTTCTTTATCTATTATTGTACTATATTTTCTTATTACTTATTGTCCCCGAGGCACTCTGTTATGTCCCGTGTTTTTGCATAATTGGAAATCTTGAGAATAATTAAGACTTGTGTGTTACAAGGCAATAATTTGATTTTAGTTAAAATGTCTATGTTGTTTATGAAAGTATTGGTGCAAAGACATCGGGGAAGGCCAAGGGCAAAAAAATTGGAATTTCGGAAATTGGTTTCGGAAATTACAAAACAAGATTTCAACGAATTGGGCCAAGGAAAAAAAAATAGGAGAAAAATTTGAGGCCCAAGCCACAAAGGTGGCCGGCCATGACCCATGGCTTGTCCAAGCCCATGGATTTAATAGGTCATGTGATTTTCATGTGACCAATGAATGAGTAAGTAAATATATACACATACTTATCCATGGGAAAGTTCAAGAAACAAAAGAATCACTCAAACCTTGGAGAAAATAAGGCTCTCGGCCGAAACCCCTTAGAAGTGAAAAAAAAAATTCCTAGCCTTGTTTTGGTTCTAAAAATCTTGTTCTTCTCATATTTGTAGTAAGCTCAAGACGCTCTTGCCACGACCCAACCCCGTGGGCCGCGACTGGTATCCTAACTGGATACCCATACGTATCTACTTAATAGAATTGTGTACCGTACAGTTTTTTTTTTTAAACAGTTGTGTACAGAATCAGGCCAATACAGATGCGGCGCGCGCGAACATATACATACCTCAACATACAGAAATTTACATATAAGCCGATAAGGCTAACATAGCAGACAGAGTCGTGAAATCGTACGCACCTACCTGAACAGATGTAACCCGTAACCCACATACATATCTACAGGCCTCTACAGACATACAGAATCATATGACGGGACAGGGCCTCGCCGTACCCAGAATTTCCATACATACAAAATATACGGAAAACAGAAGATATATACCAAAAGTGTACGCTCCGGATCAAAGGAGCTCTTCAGAACAGCAGAATCAGAACCCTACGCTGGCGGCGTATCACCTGGTGCGTCTGTACCTGCGGGCATGTAGCGCAGCCCCCGAAGAACCGCGGGTCAGTACGAAGGATGTACCGAGTATGCAAAGCAGAAACATAACAACATAATCATAATCTGAATCGGAAGCATACGTATATAGCGGACAGAACCATAAATCGAACGGACGGACGGAATCATAATCCCGACAGACGGACAGAATCATGGTTCAGACAGACAGATAGAATCGTAAAACATACGGGCATACAGAATCAGAATCCACGCGGACATACAGAATCAGAATCCATACGGACATACAGAATCAGAATCCATACGGACATACAGAATCAGAATCCATACGGACATACAGACTAAATCGTAATCCAAACGGACGGACAGAAGTATGCCGGAAAAAATTATGCATGCAGAGTCATACAGAGTCATACAGAATCATACAGAGGCATGTGCTTGTATAAATGCTGATGGCACATGCATACATACATACAGATCCCGGCCCTCTTAGTACGGGACACGGTGGACAGACAGAATCAGATCAGATCATATGCCATCCTGGCCGCCATCCCCATACACAAATCATAATATCATAATCATACAGATATAACAGATCCCAGCCCGCACGCCGAGGGACGCGGTGAACAATGCAGAGAAACATGCACGATAACAGAACCTGGCCCGGGACGCAGTGAAGGAATGCATTGAGACAGCCACGAACAGATTAATGAGAAACCACATACATACAGACTCACATACAGACTCAATCAGACTGAAGGGTGCCAAACGGCGAGCCAAATCAGAGTATCCAGATAGTATGCATAGTACGCGCCTATATCCTACTTGGGAAGGCACGACAGATTATTATCAGAATCAGATTCTCAGATGTTCAGAAGTCATTTTGTATGAATTGCATAAAAATAGTCATATCATAACCAAAATAATAGTCCAGATGTTTTCTGAGAAAATCGGACAAAACGGAAGTATTTAAAGTTATACAGAAGATATCGGGCCTTGTGGGCCCGCCTCGGACCAACTCGAGGCAACATATGTAAATTACTGATAATAGACCTTATGAGGTCATCCATAATCGTTTGGAAGTGTTCCGACTCCGTTTAGGGAAGTTTCGTACAAAAATTCACTTTAAAGGCAATTTGTAAGAAAATGGTTTCAATTGTACTGAAGGAATTGGAGCGGTTTTCCGTCTCGAATTCCGAGGAACGAAGTCGTACTTAAGGCTCGCGGCCGAGCCTATCACATCCAGAACATGCCTAAGAATAAAGGGGAAGGCTTTACATACCTCGATTGCGCCTTATGCTCGCTTAGCTTCACTTCCAATTTCGTCCAAAATCTACAAATGGTCATGTTTACCAATTGTCAAATTCAAGCCTTTAAGAATCCAAATTTTATTACTTGCCTACCGAAATTTCGGCAGCATTTCCCCTATACATATAGCCTCCCCGAGATTCAACTCGGCTCAACACAACCAACAACAACAACATCAACAACATCAACAATTTTCATAATTCGCAATATACGCAATTAGTCTACTTTACGACATAATGCAATAATCCTCATTTCGACTTCACACTTCCAAATCAATACCAACATATGCCGTAAAACAGCCCGCACATTATTTTCCAAACTTTCCCAACCAACCAATTCGCGATATAACTATTTAATAATTTTATTTCCGCAAAGAGGTCAAAATTAACACTAACAACATCAGTAACAACATCCTCCACATTCTACAAGTTAAATACATTTGTTTTCATCCAAAATTTTCTTCAAACCCCATTCTACAATTCAGCCATACCAACAAACGAATTTATCACGTTATTTCTTCGTTCTACTCCGTTAAAACTCTAAATAAACTTGTTAATAATAATAAAAAGCCTTATTCATACCTTAAGTGCACAGCCACCACGTCCACCCTCTTATTTTTAGTTGATTTTTAGCTCAGATCGAAGGCAACGCGACGTAGAACACTTTTCTCTTCATGGGCTTCGGGATTCGGGGCTCCGATTTTGGTCAAAAACTGATTTCTTTTCTCTAGGCTCTCCTCTCTCTTTTTCTCTAGAGTTTTCCAGGTTTCTTGATCTGAAAATGAGGGAGAGAAACTGATTTTTTTTCTATTAAAAGCGTGGGTAATGGGCCTGACCCGAATTGGAATCGGGTTGGGCCCATTTCACTGCCCAGCTTGACCTTTCGACCTTAAAACGTTCATATCTCCTTGTACCGATGTCGCCTGGGAGCCCACGACCTACCATTGGAAAGATATTTCAATTATCTACAACCTTTATTTCTGGGCGTTTTCCCAATTTCCAAACTTATAATGCCGTTTGTGCCCCTCCAAGGCAGGTCATCCGGAAACGTTTTCTTAAAAATATTCGTTTGGAGGGCTTCCACTTTGATTTGGCCCCAGGGCCCTTCACGGGTTGTGTTTAACTTTACATATACGATTCATATAACTTTTCACATGTCCCAAAAAAATCTTGATGTGTGGGCCCCACCTCAGCTTACAAATAATTCGACGTTCGAAAATGCAGGATATAACAGCTCTCCGACGTGATACAATTTGTTTGGCGAAAGAATCACGTTTGTGGCAAGTCGGAATTTCAAGAAAAGGTAACAATTTTGCCACTTTTGTGTTATGGAATTTGTATGGATATTATGAGGATTGAGAATAGACGATAATTTCGTAGTTTTGGTGTGGGTGTGTGAAATCGTGGGTGTGTGTGTGTGTGTGTATGGTGAAGTGGCCGTGAGCCATGTATGGTGAAGGAGACGAATTTGATTTTTGTTTAGTTCGTTAGTTGCGTCGTTGTGGCATTTGTGATGCGAATGAAGGTTTGATGCACTAAATTAGCATGAAAACGAGTTGTATGTCATTACGGAGGATTATGTAATTTTCATATAGTTTTTGTGTAATTGTGGAAGTAAGATGCTAGGATGAGAATTTATGTTGTTGATGAATTTGGAACGAAACAATGCGAGTTAGTATGTTCGTCGTAGTTATGGGCGTTTCGGATGGAATATGGAAAGTGACGAATTATGTGAACTTATGAATATTGCTTGGAACATTATTGGAATGTGTTTGAATAACTTTGAATGAGTAAATGAATATGATAATGTGGATGTTAGTTGATGTTGTGAAGTTTGGATGAAAGTTGTTGATTTATGTAGAAAGAAAGAAATATTGTCGTTAGAATGATTTTTGTTATGACTTGTGATGTTTGGGATGTTGTGAGTTGTTGTTGTTGTTGTTGTTGTATATGGAGCCGAGCTAAGTCTCGGGGTGTTATATATATAGGGGAAATGCTGCCGAAATTTCGGTAGACAAAAATGAAGTTAAGTAAATTCTTAAACTTTGAAATCCCTAATTGGTAACTTTGACCATTTGCAGATTTTGAGCGAAACGGGACTTGAGTTTTGGGCGAGCGTAAGACGTATATAAGGTATGTAAGGCTACCCACTCCTTCTTTTGGCATGTCCTAGGTATGCTAGGTCGATATCGGAACCCCAGGAGCAATTCTGTTCCTCGAAATCCGAATTAGAAAATGTCTACTATTCATTCAATTGAATTGAAGCTTAAAGACCTTATTTTGGCTAGAAAGTAACCGAATGTCTGAAATTGATGCAAACGTAGTCGGATCACTTCGGAACCTTCATATATGGTCCCATAGGCCCCAAATGTCCGAAATTCATGTTCGCCACCTCGACATGACCCGAGGTGGACCCGCTAACCCCGAGATTTCTTTGTTTGCTCTAGTATGCCCATTTTTATATAAAGTCGGTAAAAGACTTTTGTTTAGGAATTTGGCTATCATAAAATAGTGTTCTGACTGCCACGATATTCTAAAATTATATTTGAACCATAGTTACTACTTTGGAAATATTTTTGTGAAACGAGCCCTGTATTAACTAATTGTTCGACTACTTTGACTAACGAGTTGACTTACGATTTTATCAAGTTTCAAAGTATGTTTTGATACACAAATTGCATTGTTTGCTCACGAATCCGCTCGTGCCCTTATTATGACTTCATTCACCGGTTCCCGGGCCGGTTATGATTCGTGCGCATTATGATAAATTCGGCCATATGCTGTGTTACGGTTCCCGAGACCTCGCCATAGGGTCGGGTTCCATTTGGAGTTATGCTGTGATATGGCTGGTGATATGTTATGCTTATATGTATGTGCTCGGGGATGTACGGAGATTTGAACCTTCTGGTGTTATGCTGTGTGTGGCACCAACGTCGGAGTGGTGACCACGTTCCTGAGCTTTGCATGATTTTGTTTGCATTATGTATATATGATTTTGATACACATTTTGATATACTGTTCGGTATTTCCTTCTTTTGTATCCTGTTTGCTTTCAGTTGTGGCCTATATTTCTGTACTCCATGCTTTACATACTCAGTACATCTTTCGTACTGACCCCCTTTCTTCGGGGGCTGCGTTTCATGCTCGCAGGTACAGATGCCGGTGATCCACCACTGTAGGCTTCACCTTCTGCTACTTCGGAGTGCTCTACTTTATCCGGAGCCCACATTTTTGGTATATATGCTCTTGCTGTACATATGCTTTTGTATGTATGACTATTTGGGTACGGCGGGGCCCTGTCCCGCCACATGTCCTCGGGGACCTCCTCCTCCGGCGTCCCAGAGGAATGCTCTAATGGCTCAGCATCGGGGCTATCCTCCTCCCTGGGGGTAAGAAACTCTGGAGGTATCGTCGCTGGGTCCTCCGAGGGGTCAGTATCATAACTATCTTCTCTGGGATCCTCTGCTCTGGGAATCAGAAACTCTGGAGGAATTGTCTCTGGATCCTCCGAAGGGTCTGTCTCAATCGAGTAGCTGGGGATCTACCTACTCGGTCCTGGTGACGTCCTGGGGGGCTTCTTAGCACCCTCATCCCCATCATCAGAAGCACTTCTCTTCATTCTTTGTCAATCTGCGATCACCTGCAGGAAGAGGGTCAGAAACATTTTCCCCAAATACTGACACTTCTGCTCTTTTGGAGCCTCGCTGTAGATACAGCAATTCGTAGGAAACATCCTAACCATACAGCTTTATCGCACGATCTAAGATTCAAAGAAGGGTAACATCCTAGATGCCCTGTAGCCTCCTGTTGATAGATGTGGTGCACAACACATCGATAAACAAGACTCTACTAGACACGGCCTGTAGACATTCCGAGGACTAACCGCTCTGATACCACTTCTGTCACGACCCAACCCCGTGGGCCGCGACTGGTATCCTAACTGGATACCCAAACGTATCTACTTAACAGAATTTCGTACCGTACAGATTTTTTTTTTTTTAAACAGGTGTGTACAGAATCAGGCCAATACAGATGCGGCGCGCGCGAACATATACATACCCGAACATACAGAAATTTACATATAAGCCGATAAGGCTAACATAGCAGACAGAGTCGTGAAATCGTACGCACCTACCTGAACAGATGTAACCCGTAACCCACATACATATCTACAGGCCTCAACAGACATACAGAATCATATGACGGGACAGGGACCCGCCGTACCCAGAATTTCCATACATACAAAATATACGGAAAACAGAAGATATATACCAAAAGTGTACGCTCCGGATCAAAGGAGCTCTTCAGAACAGCAGAATCAGAACCCTACGCTGGCGCCGTATCACCTGGTGCGTCTGTACCTGCAGGCATGTAGCGCAGCCCCCGAAGAACCGGGGGTCAGTACGAAGGATGTACCGAGTATGCAAAGAAGAAACATAACAACATAATCATAATCTGAACCGGAAGCATATGTATATAGCGGACAGAACCATAAATCGAACGGACGGACGAAATCATAATCCCGACAGACGGACAGAATCATGGTTCAGACAGACAGATAGAATTGTAAAACATATGGGCATACAGAATCAGAATCCACACGGACATACAAAATCAGAATCCATACGGACATACAGAATCAGAATCCATACAGACATACAGAATCAGAATCCATACGGACATACAGAATCAGAATCCGTACGCACATACAGACTAAATCGTAATCCAAACGGACGGACAGAAGTATGCCGGACAAAATTATGCATGCAGAGTCATACAGAGTCATACAGAATCATACAGAGGGATATGCTTGTATAAATGCTGATGGCACATGCATACATACATACAGATCCCGGCCCTGTCTGGGGGCGCGGTAAACAGAACCCGGCCCTCTTAGTACGGGACGCGGTGGATAGACAGAATCAGATCAGATCATATGCCATCCTGGCCGCCATCCCCATACACAGATCATAATATCATAATCATACAGATATAACAGATCCCGGCCCGCACGCCGAGGGACGCGGTGAACAATGCAGAGAAACATGCACGATAACAGAACCTGGCCCGGGACGCAGTGAAAGAATGCATTGAGACAGCCACGAACAGATTAATGAGAAACCACATACATACAGACTCACATACAGACTCAATCAGACTGAAGGGTGCCAAACGGCGAGCCAAATCAGAGTATCCAGATAGTATGCATAGTACGCGCCTATATCCTACTTGGGAAGGCACGACAGATTATTATCAGAATCAGATTCTAAGATGTTCAGAAGTCATTTTGTATGAATTGCATAAAAATAGTCATATCATAACCAAAATAATAGTCCAGATGTTTTCTGAGAAAATCGGACAAAACGGAAGTATTTAAAGTTATACAGAAGATATCGGGCCTTGTGGGCCCGCCTCGGACCAACTCGAGGCAACATATGTAAATTACTGATAATAGACCTTATGAGGTCATCCATAATCGTTTGGAAGTGTTCCGACTCCGTTTAGGGAAGTTTCGTACAAAAATGCACTTTAAAGGCAATTTGTAAGAAAATGGTTTCAATTGTACTGAAGGAATTGGAGCGGTTTTTCGTCTCGAATTCCGAGGAACGGAGTCGTACTTAAGGCTCGCGGCCGAGCCTATCACATCCAGAACATGCCTAAGAATAAAGGGGAAGGCTTTACATACCTCGATTGCGCCTTATGCTCGCTTAGCTTCACTTCCAATTTCGTCCAAAATCTACAAATGGTCATGTTTACCAATTGTCAAATTCAAGCCTTTAAGAATCTAAATTTTATTACTTGCCTACCGAAATTTCGGCAGCATTTCCCCTATACATATAGCCTCCCCGAGATTCAACTCGGCTCAACACAACCAACAACAACAACATCAACAACATCAACAATTTTCATAATTCGCAATATACGCAATTAGTCTACTTTACGACATAATGCAATAATCCTCATTTCGACTTCACACTTCCAAATCAATACCAACATATGCCGTAAAACAGCCCGCACATTATTTTCCAAACTTTCCCAACCAACCAATTCGCGATATAACTATTTAATAATTTTATTTCCGCAAAGAGGTCAAAATTAACACTAACAACATCAGTAACAACATCCTCCACATTCTACAAGTTAAATACATTTGTTTTCATCCAAAATTTTCTTCAAACCCCATTCTACAATTCAGCCATACCAACAAACGAATTTATCACGTTATTTCTTCGTTCTACTCCGTTAAAACTCTAAATAAACTTGTTAATAATAATAAAAAGCCTTATTCATACCTTAAGTGCACAGCCACCACGTCCACCCTCTTATTTTTAGTTGATTTTTAGCTCAAATCGAAGGCAACGCGACGTAGAACACTTTTCTCTTCATGGGCTTCGGGATTCGGGGCTCCGATTTTGGTCAAAAACTGATTTCTTTTCTCTAGGCTCTCCTCTCTCTTTTTCTCTAGAGTTTTCCAGGTTTCTTGATCTGAAAATGAGGGAGAGAAACTGATTTTTTTTCTATTAAAAGCGTGGGTAATGGGCCTGACCCGAATTGGAATCGGGTTGGGCCCATTTCACTGCCCAGCTTGACCTTTCGACCTTAAAACGTTCATATCTCCTTGTACCGATGTCGCCTGGGAGCCCACGACCTACCATTGGAAAGATATTTCAATTATCTACAACCTTTATTTCTGGGCGTTTTCCCAATTTCCAAACTTATAATGCCGTTTGTGCCCCTCCAAGGCAGGTCATCCGGAAACGTTTTCTTAAAAGTATTCGTTTGGAGGGCTTCCACTTTGATTTGGCCCCAGGGCCCTTCACGGGTTGTGTTTAACTTTACATATACGATTCATATAACTTTTCACATGTCCCAAAAAAAATCTTGATGTGTGGGCCCCACCTCAGCTTACAAATAATTCGACGTTCGAAAATGCAGGATATAACAGCTCTCCGACGTGATACAATTTGTTTGGCGAAAGAATCACGTTTGTGGCAAGTCGGAATTTCAAGAAAAGGTAACAATTTTGCCACTTTTGTGTTATGGAATTTGTATGGATATTATGAGGATTGAGAATAGACGATAATTTCGTAGTTTTGGTGTGGGTGTGTGAAATCGTGGGTGTGTGTGTGTGTGTGTATGGTGAAGTGGCCGTGAGCCATGTATGGTGAAGGAGACGAATTTGATTTTTGTTTAGTTCGTTAGTTGCGTCGTTGTGGCATTTGTGATGCGAATGAAGGTTTGATGCACTAAATTAGCATGAAAACGAGTTGTATGTCATTACGGAGGATTATGTAATTTTCATATAGTTTTTGTGTAATTGTGGAAGTAAGATGCTAGGATGAGAATTTATGTTGTTGATGAATTTGGAACGAAACAATGCGAGTTAGTATGTTCGTCGTAGTTATGGGCGTTTCGGATGGAATATGGAAAGTGACGAATTATGTGAACTTATGAATATTGCTTGGAACATTATTGGAATGTGTTTGAATAACTTTGAATGAGTAAATGAATATGATAATGTGGATGTTAGTTGATGTTGTGAAGTTTGGATGAAAGTTGTTGATTTATGTAGAAAGAAAGAAATATTGTCGTTAGAATGATTTTTGTTATGACTTGTGATGTTTGGGATGTTGTGAGTTGTTGTTGTTGTTGTTGTTGTATATGGAGCCGAGCTAAGTCTCGGGGTGTTATATATATAGGGGAAATGCTGCCGAAATTTCGGTAGACAAAAATGAAGTTAAGTAAATTCTTAAACTTTGAAATCCCTAATTGGTAACTTTGACCATTTGCAGATTTTGAGCGAAACGGGACTTGAGTTTTGGGCGAGCGTAAGACGTATATAAGGTATGTAAGGCTACCCACTCCTTCTTTTGGCATGTCCTAGGTATGCTAGGTCGATATCGGAACCCCAGGAGCAATTCTGTTCCTCGAAATCTGAATTAGAAAATGTCTACTATTCATTCAATTGAATTGAAGCTTAAAGACCTTACTTTGGCTAGAAAGTAACCGAATGTCTGAAATTGATGCAAACGTAGTCGGATCACTTCGGAACCTTCATATATGGTCCCATAGGCCCCAAATGTCCGAAATTCATGTTCGCCACCTCGACATGACCCGAGGTGGGCCCGCTAACCCCGAGATTTCTTTGTTTGCTCTAGTATGCCCATTTTTATATAAAGTCGGTAAAAGACTTTTGTTTAGGAATTTGGCTATCATAAAATAGTGTTCTGACTGCCACGATATTCTAAAATTATATTTGAACCATAGTTACTACTTTGGAAATATTTTTGTGAAACGAGCCCTGTATTAACTAATTGTTCGACTACTTTGACTAACGAGTTGACTTACGATTTTATCAAGTTTCAAAGTATGTTTTGATACACAAATTGCATTGTTTGCTCACGACTCCGCTCGTGCCCTTATTATGACTTCATTCACCGGTTCCCGGGCCGGTTATGATTCGTGCGCATTATGATAAATTCGGCCATATGCTGTGTTACGGTTCCCGAGACCTCGCCATAGGGTCGGGTTCCGTTTGGAGTTATTGTGAGGACCCACAGCTGGGCGCTGACCATGCTGTGAACCTCTGGGTATCTGACCCCATAACTGACTGCTGTGGCATCTGCGCCCTGCTGACTAGTCATGACATACTCAGGTATTGTATGAGCAAGAGACACAGACAATTCGATATACGCTGCAGCGGCTGGTATCGAACCCGTGACCTCTCCCCTTTTGTTCTCCCGAAGGAGACGATTTTCACCAGTTGAGCTGCCCAGAGGTTCACAGCATGGTCAGCGCCCAGCTGTGGGTCCTCACAAAAAAGGCGACTTTTTGTCGAGGATCCACAGTGATCTGCACTGTAGGTTGCCCCCTCTACTGACTGCTGTGGGTATCTGACCCTGCTGACTAGCTGACATGCATCTGCGCATGGACTACTGAGCTATTGTGGCGGTGAAATCACAGACAATTCGAGATAGCACGCTGCAGCGCCTCGAACCCGTGACCTCAAGCCTTTTGTCCCCCGAAGGAGCGCCTCTTACCAATTGAGCTGCTTGTCACGCCCCGAACCTGGGCCTGGACGTAACACGGCACCGGGTGCCTGACTGCATGTGACCGAGCGAACCAACTGGCTGACTGAATCAACATGTGATATCAAAACATAACTGAATGTGGAAACAATTAAACACATGCTGATATACTAAAGGTCTGACTGAAATCATAATGCGGAAATACTTAGACAATCTGAAATATATCTGAAAGTAGCTAACATGGCTAAACCAAAACAACTGAATGACTAAGTATAACTGTCTACAAGGCTAACATAACAAATATCTGACTATCTGAACTGTGTCTATGAAGCCTCTAAGAGTACTGAATAATAAAACTGCCTATAAACTGAATTAACTAGATAGATGACAACGCCCCGAACGAATTTGGGGCTCACCAGTAGCTGATACGTACACTCCTAAATAGCTGAGTCGTCAACCTGTATATCGTTGCCTGCATCGCGAGATGCAGGCCCCCAAGCAAATAAAAAGGGACATCAGTACATTTGAATTGTACTGGTATGTAAAGCAACTGAAGCAATAAAATACTGGAAATGAAACTGAAACTGATAACTGTAACTGTACTAAACAGGAAAGCAAGAAGCTGAAGTACTCCCTGTTCTGAATGAAGAATCACCTGTAAAACTGTAAATATAACTGTGGCCTGGGGCCCAAATAATGTGCACAAAAACTGTGGCCTCTGGCCCAAGCAATACGTATGCATAAACTGTGGCCTAGGGCCCAAAAGTACATATACAGGTGTTCAACATTAACAATTTACAAAACTGAGACTGGCTATATCTGATAGCATGATAACTGTTTCTGATTATGGGACTCTTGCAAATAACTGGTTATACACTGACTGAGACTCATGTGATAATAATGCATAAGTCTATAAAGATTACGTGTTGAGTTCATGATGTTCAAAGTGACAACCATGAACGAATTCTGTAACTGCAACCCTAGAAGATAACAGTTCTATATCATATCATGAAACTAGGGCTAAACTATATTCTGAGTCAAATTGCTAACAAGTATGAAGAATGAGGCGTAGGGAAAATCATGAACATTCCCTAACGTAGATAGTTACCCTCACATACCTTAATTCCAGCCTTTGAGCGTAATACAATGTTCGTCACCCCTTTCAACTTTGATCTATAGCAATACAAGTCAAAGGGATTCTATATTAGCAATAATATTCATGATTTGGTCATCTAAGCATTTTATCAAACACTTAGTGGGCATAAAGCTTCACAATCTCCATTAATGGTGTTTCTTCACCCAATTCCCATTCTATTACTTCTAGGTGATTCTACAATCTCAATTAGGTGTAATAACGTCATTCTTCATCACCCACATGAATACAACAATCCCAAATCAACAATCCAAAACTCTAGCATAATTCATATAATTTCCTTTATCAAACCCATTTGTTATTCTCCCAAGAATTCATCAATTCTCAACTATAAATGATTTGAGAGTAGGAATATTACCTTTTGTGAGCATCCACCACGAAATCAACTTCCAAAGTTTGATTTGTAGCTTAGAACGACGGCAAGAACTTGTACTACACTTTATCCTTCACGAGCCTTGGGATTTGAGGCCTTCAACTTGTTGGATCCTCTCCTTTCTCTCTCTAACTATCCTTTCTCTCTCTTTAAAATCTGAAAATATGAGGGAAGGAGGCTGCTAGGGTTGGACATTTCCCTTAAATATTAAGTGGAAATGGGTCTGACCCAACTTGAGTTCGGGTTGGACCAAGTCCACTGTCCAGCATGACCTTTCTGTCTTAAAACGTTCATATCTCCCTAACCAGATGTCTCCGCGAGGCCCATAATATACCGTTGGAAAGCTATTTCAATTATCTACAACTTTCATGTTATACATTTTTCCAAATTCCCAAACTTATAATAGGGTTCTGGCCTCCCGAAGTTAGATCATCCGAAAACGTACTTCCAATCGACGGCTCATTCGACGTTTCGTCGATCAGATCGACGAAACGTCGATCTCCTCCGTTGAATTGGCCAAATTTCCAGTGAACAATGCACATTCGACGGTTCAAAGGACGAACCGTCGATCATATCGACGAAACGTCGATCTGCTCCGTCGAATTGATCCAATTTCCAGTGAACAATGCACAATCGACGGTTCAAAGGACGAACCGTCGATCAGATCGACGAAACGTCGATCTTCCCGTCGAAGTCACCCATTTCCCAGCGAAGACAGGCTTCAGTAAAATGGGCATAACTTTTTGTACGTAGCTCCGTTTGGGCTGGGCGACCTATCGTTGGAAAGCTATTTCAAAGATCTACAACTTTCATCAAGGAAGGTTTCCCAAATTCTAAATATTTAAAGGGGTTATGATCATAGGAAGTAAGACCTTCCACAAACTCATTGGCAAACATGCCCTGTAGAGTGGTTTTCAACTTTGCTTTGCCCAAAGACATTTCTTATGACTTAATTAGTTTTCAAGACACTTCCTATAACCCTCATATTGGTTCCATTATATTGTCATCTTATGAGTCGAACTTTCACTCGAAGCTACGAGGTGTTACAATATCTCCCCCTTGGGATCATTCGTCCTCGAATGATAAGCATTCGGGATTCTACAAAAATTTAGCCAGAGTTTCCCCTGTAATAAGGCACTACCAACCTGTTACAGCAACCCATAATATCATTGCCTCTCAAGTCTACATCACAATAGCATTATAAATTGGCCACACATGACCCAAAAGCATGAAAAGAAAGCTTACATACCTCAAAATCTTGGTGCTTCATCATAAATCTCTTTTGTAGGCTGAAACAAGTGCGGGTACCTAGATTTCATATCCTCCTCAGCTTCCCATGTAGCTTTCTCAACTTTCTGACTCCTCCACAGGACTTTCACTGAGGCAACTTCCTTAGTCCTCAACTTGCGAACTTGACGATCAAGAATGGCTATAGGGATCTCCTCATAGGTAAGGCCATTCTTAACTGTTATAGCATCGGCAGGAACAACCAACGAAGGGTCTCCCACACACTTCTTCAACATGGATACATGAAACACTGGATGAACAGCAGCTAAATCTTGTGGCAACTCAAGTTCATAAGCTACTAGACCAACCTTTCGTTGGATTCTGTATGGTCCATATGGAGGGACTATGCTTTCTCCTTCTTACCAAATCTCATAACGCATTTCATAGGCGAAACTTTCAGATACACTTAATCATCAACTTGGAGCTCTAAGTCTCTACGCTGCATGTCCGAATAGGACCTTTGGCGACTCTGAGCCGTCTTCAAACGCTTCTAAATCAACTTGGCCTTCTTTATAGCCTGATAGACCAAATTTGGTCCTAACAACTCTGCTTTCCCAACTTTAGACTAACCAATCGGTGATCTGCACCTTCGCTCAAAAAGGGTTTCAAACGGTGCCATCCCAATACTAGCATGGCAATTGTTTTTGTAAGTAAACTCAATAAGAGGCAGGTGGTCATCCCAATTACCATTGAAATCAAGGACACATGGTTATTGAACCGAATGAATACATGATTACTGAATTGCTGAGACATTGAACTGAATGTCTACTGAACTAACTGAATACTAAGCTGACTGAATACTGGATTAACTGAATACGAAACTAACACACTAACTGAATATTGAGTTGACTGAATACTGGATTAACTGAGTAACATTAACTGGATACTGAGCTGACTGAATACTGGATTAACTGAGTAACATTAACTGAATACTGAGCTGACTGAATACTGGATTAACTGAGTACGGGACTGGCATGAATACGTGAGTACTGGACTGATATCTGAGTACTAAGCTGACATAAATATCGGAGTATTGAACTAACATGAACATTATAACATGATGTCTGAATAGCGTATCTGTCTGACCATTTGTTTGAGGATGAAAAGCTGTACTAAGGTTCACCTTCGTACCCAATCCTTTCTGAAAGGATTTTCAGATGTTCGCTGTGAACTGAGCACTATAGTCTGAAATAATGGACACTAGGGTCCCATACAATCCGACAATTTCATTAACATATGACTTCGCATAATCTTCTGTTCAATCTGTGGTCTTAACTGGCAAGAAGTGCGCTGACTTCGTAAGTCTGTCCACAATCACTCAAATTAAATCATTCCTCCTATCTGAACGAGGTAGACCTAGAATGGTGAGCTTCTGACATAATTAGCTCTCTGAGCCCATCTACATCTGGAACGCATAATCTGCCTTGGTATCTCAAGGTACCGTTATCTCCCCTTTGTGCAAAAGCTAAGGCTTTATATTCGTGAATCCCCTCTTTCATCTTTAACAAGTAGGAATCACCAAACTGCTTCTCTCTAACTTTAATGACTAAGAAGGAATGCCATGTTCCGGGCAATAATTCCACCCGCTTCAGAGTCTGGAAGTCGAATTCCCTAGCTTGGATAAGCGGTGAACTTCTTTCACCTTAGTTCTCTTGTCTGCCTAAATCATGAGCTGTACTTCCTATACTTGATTTTTTTTTTTCTGAGATACTTCCTAAAATACTCATAGTACTGTAAAATACTCATAGTACTGTTGTGTGCTAAGTCTTTCACTAGCCCCTTAAATATTAGAGTCTTGTGCAATGGCACTACCCTTTTGACACATAACTAGGCATGATCTTATAACTTTTCTGGGATCGCCTAATCGATAGTAATTGAACTTGACACGATTCGTCCGACAATCATTCTACTCATTTCGAGTTAGGCATATTCCCTATGGAGACTATCTCATTATGCCAACCTAACAGAATTAAGGTTCTTCATATCTCATACTAACCCTTCAGGTCTTCAATTATCTCACTGGACTTACTAGCGATTTATGCATCCCCCCCTTAGACCAAGGCTAACGTCTTATACTTACAAATTCTTCTCTTTTGATGAGATCCAATTAACCTTCCTTATCTTCTGTAATTCCTTTGTACTCTACAACACTGACGATTTTTTTTTTGACTCACATCTGAGCAATTGCTCATGGGGAAAAACTAAATTTACTTACATGAACGGGTTGCTCCTGTATTCATAACTGGCATACTCCATCTTAACGACTTAACTCTGCTCACACTGTAAATCTTAGGACAAACCCTTTTTTTTTTTTTACAACTCTTAAAGGTTATTCTTCTGTAGTAGCAGTCTTACGACTTAGTTGATTTCTTCTTCCACTAATCACTCTACTCTAAACTTAACTTAAGCCCTTGGTTTCTAACACACATATTCGGATGTATCTGAACTGTCACCCACTCAAGGTGTTCATTTGAATAGGAAATCAAATCGTATTTCTAATAGTTCTGCTAAAATTGCTAATGCATTGTATCTACTCAAAACTTACTTACTATTTTTCTGTTAATCACCTGCTAGCTTCATATTTTCTTATTCTGCTCTGAATAACCTAAGTTATTTCTAACTCTCCCTCATCATCTGACTCTATTCTATGGCTGTATACTATCTTTTCTGAACTATGGATCACACTTAAGAAACCTTTATCTATCTTATACGAAAGATACCCAAACTTTCTATACATTTCAAAGTCATATCAGACTATACCCATCTGGAATAAACACTTACTCACATAGCTTAAGAGAGGACTGTCACATCTCCTTATCTCATAATAATAATTACTTCTGAATTAACTTACAGCTGTCGTACTCTCTAACTCTGATCTGACTAAAACTTAAACAAACTAAAATCATTCATATTCGTCACAACTCTTCCTCCTTGGTATTCTTGTCTCAATCATACTATTACTTCTTTTAAATATAAACTCGTCGTAATTTATCCCTGCTTATCAATTCAGTCGATACCTCAATATAATACTCAATTAAGATTGGCCAGCCTTTTCCATATCATCTCTTAGTATCACAAGTCCTTCCAAATTATCCTAACATTACTTTTTACCATATCGATATTGACCTCATAATTACTATTACTATCAATTTTACAGTTAACTTTATTTCTCGAAGTCAGACTTGCAACTTGGTCAAATCCTATCATTACTGTTGACACGACCTTTCAAGACATACTACGAACTTATATCTCATTCTCCTTCTATTTCTAGGAAAATTTTGGCAGAGTTTCCTCTGTATTTCTTACTATCCCAAAACCTGCACGCAGGAAATACCAACAATGCCTTACAAGGCCAACATATATATATATATATGTCATATCATATCATAGCCATACAGAGCTTCCAATTTCAACAACAGTATAAAAATGATGAACTTACCTCATATGTCCAACTCAAACTGTACCTGTTACTTTTTCCTGTTTATTTTCCCTTTCAATCTTTAACTGCAGATGGAGTGGGTCCTGATGACCTTCGGTAGAAAACTGTCTGCCACCACTTTCTTGTACTACACTTTATCCTTCACGAGCCTTGGGATTTGAGGCCTTCAACTTGTTGGATCCTCTCCTTTCTCTCTCTAACTATCCTTTCTCTCTCTTTAAAATCTGAAAATATGAGGGAAGGAGGCTGCTAGGGTTGGACATTTCCCTTAAATATTAAGTGGAAATGGGTCTGACCCAACTTGAGTTCGGGTTGGACCAAGTCCACTGTCCAGCATGACCTTTCTGTCTTAAAACGTTCATATCTCCCTAACCAGATGTCTCCTCGAGGCCCATAATATACCGTTGGAAAGCTATTTCAATTATCTACAACGTTCATGTTATACATTTTTCCAAATTCCCAACTTATAATAGGGTTCTGGCCTCCCGAAGTTAGATCATCCGAAAACGTACTTCCAATCGACGGCTCATTCGACGTTTCGTCGATCAGATCGACGAAACGTCGATCTCCTCCGTTGAATTGGCCAAATTTCCAGTGAACAATGCACATTCGACGGTTCAAAGGACGAACCGTCGATCATATCGACGAAACGTCGATCTGCTCCGTCGAATTGATCCAATTTCCAGTGAACAATGCACAATCGATGGTTCAAAGGACGAACCGTCGATCAGATCGACGAAACGTCGATCTTCCCGTCGAAGTCACCCATTTCCCAGCGAAGACAGGCTTCAGTAAAATGGGCATAACTTTTTGTACGTAGCTCCGTTTGGGCTGGGCGACCTATCGTTGGAAAGCTATTTCAAAGATCTACAACTTTCATCAAGGAAGGTTTCCCAAATTCTAAATATTTAAAGGGGTTATGATCATAGGAAGTAAGACCTTCCACAAACTCATTGGCAAACATGCCCTGTAGAGTGGTTTTCAACTTTGCTTTGCCCAAAGACATTTCTTATGACTTAATTAGTTTTCAAGACACTTCCTATAACCCTCATATTGGTTCCATTATATTGTCATCTTATGAGTCGAACTTTCACTCGAAGCTACGAGGTGTTACAATATCTCCCCCTTGGGATCATTCGTCCTCGAATGATAAGCATTCGGGATTCTACAAACATTTAGCCAGAGTTTCCCCTGTAATAAGGCACTACCAACCTGTTACAGCAACCCATAATATCATTGCCTCTCAAGTCTACATCACAATAGCATTATAAATTGGCCACACATGACCCAAAAGCATGAAAAGAAAGCTTACATACCTCAAAATCTTGCTGCTTCATCATAAATCTCTTTTGTAGGCTGAAACAAGTGCGGGTACCTAGATTTCATATCCTCCTCAGCTTCCCATGTAGCTTTCTCAACTTTCTGACTCCTCCACAGGACTTTCACTGAGGCAACTTCCTTAGTCCTCAACTTGCGAACTTGACGATCAAGAATGGCTATAGGGATCTCCTCATAGGTAAGGCCATTCTTAACTGTTATAGCATCGGCAGGAACAACCAACGAAGGGTCTCCCACACACTTCTTCAACATGGATACATGAAACACTGGATGAACAGCAGCTAAATCTTGTGGCAACTCAAGTTCATAAGCTACTAGACCAACCTTTCGTTGGATTCTGTATGGTCCATACGGAGGGACTATGCTTTCTCCTTCTTACCAAATCTCATAACGCATTTCATAGGCGAAACTTTCAGATACACTTAATCATCAACTTGAAGCTCTAAGTCTCTACGCTGCATGTCCGAATAGGACCTTTGGCGACTCTGAGCCGTCTTCAAACGCTTCTAAATCAACTTGGCCTTCTTTATAGCCTGATAGACCAAATTTGGTCCTAACAACTCTGCTTTCCCAACTTTAGACTAACCAATCGGTGATCTGCACCTTCGCTCAAAAAGGGTTTCAAACGGTGCCATCCCAATACTAGCATGGCAATTGTTTTTGTAAGTAAACTCAATAAGAGGCAGGTGGTCATCCCAATTACCATTGAAATCAAGGACACATGGTTATTGAACCGAATGAATACATGATTACTGAATTGCTGAGACATTGAACTGAATGTCTACTGAACTAACTGAATACTAAGCTGACTGAATACTGGATTAACTGAATACGAAACTAACACACTAACTGAATATTGAGTTGACTGAATACTGGATTAACTGAGTAACATTAACTGGATACTGAGCTGACTGAATACTGGATTAACTGAGTAACATTAACTGAATACTGAGCTGACTGAATACTGGATTAACTGAGTACGGGACTGGCATGAATACGTGAGTACTGGACTGATATCTGAGTACTAAGCTGACATAAATATCGGAGTATTGAACTAACATGAACATTATAGCATGAGATCTGAATAGCGTATCTGTCTGACCATTTGTTTGAGGATGAAAAGCTGTACTAAGGTTCACCTTCGTACCCAATCCTTTCTGAAAGGATTTTCAGATGTTCGCTGTGAACTAAGCACTATAGTCTGAAATAATGGACACTAGGGTCCCATACAATCCGACAATTTCATTAACATATGACTTCGCATAATCTTCTGTTCAATCTGTGGTCTTAACTGGCAAGAAGTGCGCTGACTTCGTAAGTCTGTCCACAATCACTCAAATTAAATCATTCCTCCTATCTGAACGAGGTAGACCTAGAATGGTGAGCTTCTGACATAATTAGCTCTCTGAGCCCATCTACATCTGGAACGCATAATCTGCCTTGGTATCTCAAGGTACCGTTATCTCCCCTTTGTGCAAAAGCTAAGGCTTTATATTCGTGAATCCCCTCTTTCATCTTTAACAAGTAGGAATCACCAAACTGCTTCTCTCTAACTTTAATGACTAAGAAGGAATGCCATGTTCCGGGCAATAATTCCACCCGCTTCAGAGTCTGGAAGTCGAATTCCCTAGCTTGGATAAGCGGTGAACTTCTTTCACCTTAGTTCTCTTGTCTGCCTAAATCATGAGCTGTACTTCCTATACTTGATTTTTTTTTTTTTCTGAGATACTTCCTAAAATACTCATAGTACTGTAAAATACTCATAGTACTGTTGTGTGCTAAGTCTTTCACTAGCCCCTTAAATATTAGAGTCTTGTGCAATGGCACTACCCTTTTGACACATAACTAGGCATGATCTTATAACTTTTCTGGGATCGCCTAATCGATAGTAATTGAACTTGACACGATTCGTCCGACAATCATTCTACTCATTTCGGGTTAGGCATATTCCCTATGGAGACTATCTCATTATGCCAACCTAACTGAATTAAGGTTCTTCATATCTCATACTAACCCTTCGGGTCTTCAATTATCTCACTGGACTTACTAGCGATTTATGCATCCCCCCCTTAGACCAAGGCTAACGTCTTATACTTACAAATTCTTCTCTTTTGATGAGATCCAATTAACCTTCCTTATCTTCTGTAATTCCTTTGTACTCTACAACACTGACGATTTTTTTTTTGACTCACATCTGAGCAATTGCTCATGGGGAAAAACTATATTTACTTACATGAACGGGTTGCTCCTGTATTCATAACTGGCATACTCCATCTTAACGACTTAACTCTGCTCACACTGTAAATCTTAGGACAAACCCTTTTTTTTTTTTTTACAACTCTTAAAGGTTATTCTTCTGTAGTTTGCTGTCTTACGACTTAGTTGATTTCTTCTTCCACTAATCACTCTATTCTAAACTTAACTTAAGCCCTTGGTTTCTAACACACATATTCGGATGTATCTGAACTGTCACCCACTCAAGGTGTTCATTTGAATAGGAAATCAAATCATATTTCTAATAGTTCTGCTAAAATTGCTAATGCATTGTATCTACTCAAAACTTACTTACTATTTTTCTGTTAATCACCTTCTAGTTTCATATTTTCTTATTCTGCTCTGAATAACCTAAGTTATTTCTAACTCTCCCTCATCATCTGACTCTATTCTATGGCTTTATAATATCTTTTCTGAACTATGGATCACACTTAAGAAACCTTTATCTATCTTATACGAAAGATACCCAAACTTTCTATACATTTCAAAGTCATATCAGACTATACCCATCTGGAATAAACACTTACTCACATAGCTTAAGAGAGGACTGTCACATCTCCTTATCTCATAATAATAATTACTTCTGAATTAACTTACAGATGTCGTACTCTCTAACTCTGATCTGACTAAAACTTAAACAAACTAAAATCATTCATATTCGTCACAACTCTTCCTCCTTGGTATTCTTGTCTCAATCATACTATTACTTCTTTTAAATATAATCTCGTCGTAATTTATCCCTGCTTATCAATTCAGTCGATACCTCAATATAATACTCCATTAAAATTGGCCAGCCTTTTCCATATCATCTCTTAGTATCACAAGTCCTTCCAAATTATCCTAGCATTACTTTTTACCATATCGATATTGACCTCATAATTACTATTACTATCAATTTTACAGTTAACTTTATTTCTCGAAGTCAGACTTGCAACTTGGTCAAATCCTATCATTACTGTTGACACGACCTTTCAAGACATACTACGAACTTATATCTCATTCTCCTTCTATTTCTAGGAAAATTTTGGCAGAGTTTCCTCTGTATTTCTTACTATCCCAAAACCTGCACGCAGGAAATACCAACAATGCCTTACAAGGCCAACATATATATATATATATATGTCATATCATATCATAGCCATACAGAGCTTCCAATTTCAACAACAGTATAAAAATGATGAACTTACCTCATATGTCCAACTCAAACTGTACCTGTTACTCTTTCCTGTTTATTTTCCCTTTCAATCTTTAACTGCAGATGGAGTGGGTCCTGATGACCTTCGGTAGAAAACTGTCTGCCACCACTTTCTTGAGATCCTTCATGATTTATGTTTTCTGCAGACTTAGCTCCTTTTCTAATTTCTCTAATATCCTCTCCCTGTGGTATCCCATTCTCCTTTCTCAAGAACATCATTATCATTCAACATACTATTCTTTCTACTACACCCCTTCTCGGGCATCTTACATTGTATTCCACTTTTAATAGCACTTGAAGTCTCATTCGTTACCAGTAAGTACTACTCAATTGTACCCCCTATGGGTAAACATCCTTACTTGGACCTTGAATTACCTGTTCGTCTCCTGCGCATTCGAAACGTACGTAATTCGATAGGAAGAGAAGTTACTTATCGCTCTAAGCTTTATGGCACAATCTAGAGTAGAAAGAAATGAGACAAATCCTGAATGTCTTGGTGGTCAACTATTTATATGTGTGGGGCCCTCACACATATAAAAGAGACCCCGCTGGACATGGCTTCATAGACTCCCTAAGACACTTGAACCTAGGGCTCTGATACCAAGCTTTGTCACGCCCCGAACCTGGGCCTGGACGTAACACGGCACCCGGTGCCTGACTGCATGTGACCTAGCGAACCAACTGGCTGACTGAATCAACATGTGATATCAAAACATAACCGAATGTGGAAACAATTAAACACATGCTGATATACTAAAGGTCTGACTGAAATCATAATGCGGAAATACTTAGACAATCTGAAATATATCTGAAAGTAGCTAACATGGCTAAACCAAAACAACTGAATGACTAAGTATAACTGTCTACAAGGCTAACATAACAAATATCTGACTATCTGAACTGTGTCTATGAAGCCTCTAAGAGTACTGAATAATAAAACTGCCTATAAACTGAATTAACTAGATAGATGACAACGCCCCGAAGGAATTTGGGGCTCACCAGTAGCTAATACGTACACTCCTAAATAGCTGAGTCGTCAACCTGTATATCGTTGCCTACATCGCGAGATGCAGGCCCCCAAGCAAATAAAAAGGGACATCAGTACATTTGAATTGTACTGGTATGTAAATCAACTGAAGCAATAAAATACTGGAACTGAAACTGAAACTGATAACTGTAACTGTACTAAACAGGAAAGCAAGAAGCTGAAGTACTCCCTGTTCTGAATGAAGAATCACCTGTAAAACTGTAAATATAACTGTGGCCTGGGGCCCAAATAATGTGCACAAAAACTGTGGCCTCTGGCCCAAGCAATACGTATGCATAAACTGTGGCCTAGGGCCCAAAAGTACATATACAGGTGTTCAACATTAACAATTTACAAAACTGAGACTGGCTATATCTGATAGCATGATAACTGTTTCTGATTATGGGACTCTTGCAAATAACTGGTTATACACTGACTGAGACTCATGTGATAATAATGCATAAGTCTATAAAGATTACGTGTTGAGTTCATGATGTTCAAAGTGACAACCATGAACGAATTCTGTAACTGCAACCCTAGAAGATAACAGTTCTATATCATATCATGAAACTAGGGCTAAACTATATTCTGAGTCAAATTGCTAACAAGTATGAAGAATGAGGCGTAGGGAAAATCATGAACATTCCCTAACGTAGATAGTTACCCTCACATACCTTAATTCCAACCTTTGAGCGTAATACAATGTTCGTCACCCCTTTCAACTTTGATCTATAGCAATACAATCTCCATTAATGGTGTTTCTTCACCCAATTCCCATTCTATTACTTCTAGGTGATTCTACAATTTCAATTAGGTGTAATAACGTCATTCTTCATCACCCACATGAATACAACAATCCCAAATCAACAATCCAAAACTCTAGCATAATTCATATAATTTCCTTTATCAAACCCATTTGTTATTCTCCCAAGAATTCATCAATTCTCAACTATAAATGATTTGAGAGTAGGAATATTACCTTTTGTGAGCATCCACCACGAAATCAACTTCCAAAGTTTGATTTGTAGCTTAGAACGACGGCAAGAACTTGTACTACACTTTATCCTTCACGAGCCTTGGGATTTGAGGCCTTCAACTTGTTGGATCCTCTCCTTTCTCTCTCTAACTATCCTTTCTCTCTCTCTAAAATCTGAAAATATGAGGGAAGGAGGCTGCTAGGGTTGGACATTTCCCTTAAATATTAAGTGGAAATGGGTCTGACCCAACTTGAGTTCGGGTTGGACCAAGTCCACTGTCCAGCATGACCTTTCTGTCTTAAAACGTTCATATCTCCCTAACCAGATGTCTCCTCGAGGCCCATAATATACCGTTGGAAAGATATTTCAATTATCTACAACTTTCATGTTATACATTTTTCCAAATTCCCAACTTATAATAGGGTTCTGGCCTCCCGAAGTTAGATCAGCCGAAAACGTACTTCCAATCGACAGCTCATTCGACGTTTCGTCGATCAGATCGACGAAACGTCGATCTCCTCCGTTGAATTGGCCAAATTTCCAGTGAACAATGCACATTCGACGGTTCAAAGGACGAACCATCGATCATATCGACGAAACGTCGATCTGCTCCGTCGAATTGATCCAATTTCCAGTGAACAATGCACAATCGACGGTTCAAAGGACGAACCGTTGATCAGATCGACGAAACGTCGATCTTCCCGTCGAAGTCACCCATTTCCCAGCGAAGACAGGCTTCAGTAAAATGGGCATAACTTTTTGTACGTAGCTCCGTTTGGGCTGGGCGACCTATCGTTGGAAAGCTATTTCAAAGATCTACAACTTTCATCAAGGATGGTTTCCCAAATTCTAAATATTTAAAGGGGTTATGATCATAGGAAGTAAGACCTTCCACAAACTCATTGGCAAACATGCCCTGTAGAGTGGTTTTCAACTTTGCTTTGCCCAAAGACATTTCTTATGACTTAATTAGTTTTCAAGACACTTCCTATAACCCTCATATTGGTTCCATTATATTGTCATCTTATGAGTCGAACTTTCACTCGAAGCTACGAGGTGTTACAGTTATGCTGTGATATGGCTGGTGAGATGTTATGCTGATATGTGTGTGCTCGGGGATGTATGGAGATTTGAACCTTCTGGTGTTATGCTGTGTGTGGCACCAGCGTCGGAGTGGTGACCACGTTCCTGAGCTTTGCATGATTTTGTTTGCATTATGTATATATGATTTTGATACACATTTTGATATACTGTTCGGTATTTCCTTCTTTTGTATCCTGTTTGCTTTCAGTTGTGGTCTATATTTCTGTACTCCATGCTTTACATACTTAGTACATCTTTCGTACTGACCCCCTTTCTTCGGGGGCTGCGTTTCATGCCCGCAGGTACAGATGCCGGTGATCCACCACTGTAGGCTTCACCTTCTGCTACTTCGGAGTGCTCTACTTAATCCGGAGCCCACATTTTTGGTATATATGCTCTTCTTGTACATATGCTTTTGTATGTATGACTATTTGGGTATGGCGGGGCCCTGTCCCGCCATATGTCTTCGTTTTGCATTTGTAGAGGCCTGTAGTCATATATGTGGGTCGAGGGTCCTATATGTGTTTGTCTGTTTCCGATTTGCGTCTTAATGCGGTCCGTCTGTTATGGTGGCCAAAATGGCCCTTATGTTTATATTTGTACACATGACCGGCGATGTACATTCCGCCGCTCTTTTCCGTTCTGATATGGTACTATGATACGTGCGATCGCTTAAGACAAGTTTTGATCTAAATTATGTTTAAAATGGCTAATATGAAATTCGAGTTCAGTTTGGATTTGATAAATGGGATATATGAATCGGTCTGGGTGCCCAGGTAGGGTGCCAGTCGCGGCCCACGGGGCTGGGTCATGAAAAAAGTGGTATCAGAGCAGTCTGTCCTCGGAATGTCTACAGGCCATGTCTCGTAGAGTCTTGTTTATCGGTGTGTTGTGCACCACATCTATAAACAGGGGACTACAGGGCATTTAGGGTATTACCTTTCTTTGGAATCTTAGATCGTGCGTTAGAGCTGTGCTATTAGGATGATTCTGATCTGATTCATTATTGTGTTTGCAGTGATACCTCCGAAAAAGGCAACAGCGACCCAGAAGGGCAAGGCAGGGATGGGAGAGACCAGTCGGGCACAGCGAGCTACCCGGGCTCGTGTTTATGATTTGCCCGAAGTGGTGCCACATTCATAGGGATCCGCTACACCACCACCGGTAGAGCCCGGAGCAGGTCCATCAGCAGCTCCAGGGGCCCGAGTACCCGCACCCAAGCCTCCATCTCCTCAGCCAGGGGCGGAGGACAGGACATTGAGAGAGGCTATGCAGTTATTGACCACACTGGTAGCGGGGCAGGCTCGCAGACGCGGGCGGAGAGACGATGATGACGATGACAGGCGTGATAGCCTGAGGATTCGGGATTTTCTACTATGTGGCCCCCTAGAGTTTTTCGGGTCTAAGCCCGAGGAGGACCCCCATGAATTCATTCGGGGGATGCGGCGCTCACTAGATTTGGCCAGGGCCTCAGAGACAGAGTCTGTTCAGTTGGCCTCTCACAGGTTACGGGATATTGCTGCTAACTGGTACGAGTCCTGGGAGCTATCCAGGGGTGAGGGTGCTGCCCCAGCTACTTGGGACGAGTTCGTGGCTGCTTTTACCCGCCACTTTTTTCCACCAGAGTTGCGGCGGGCGCGGGTTGATCGATTTTTGCATCTGCAGCAGAGGGGTCGGAGTGTCCGTGAGTATAATCTGGAGTTTGATTCTCTAGCCCGGTACGCACCTGCCATAGTAGCAGATATGGTCGATCGGATGCACAGATATGTGATGGGACTAGACCGCTATTTGATTGATGGTTGTATGGCGGTGTCATTGCAGCCGGACATGGATATCGCCCGGCTACAGGCCTATGCCTTGGGTATGGAGGACAGACACAGGTCCGATTATTCCAGCAGAGATCGGGACAGGAGGCCGCCCAAGAGGGCCAGGTCAGCAGGATATTCTGGAGATTCTCGAGGCGGGCAGCTTCAGCAGCAGCAGCAGTCAGGCAGACACTTTCCTTCGTCCGGCCGGAGTACACAGTCAGGCGGCAGGAGATTTGACAGTGCAGGACCGTCTGGGGCCGGTCAGAGTTCCAGAGCGTCAGGTTCGCAGATGTCCAAAGGTCCCAGCCAGCCCAGGCCACCCAGGCCCCGTTGTTCTCACTGCGGGAAATCACATCTAGGGGAGTGTTATCGAGTTACTGGAGCCTGTTTTTCATGTGGTGGTCAGGGTCATATCATGAGGGATTGTCCGTTGGCGAGCGGTTCTGGTAGTGTGGCTCAGCCGACGGGGTCAGCCGCTGGTTCATCATCTGCTCCATCAGCTGCACGCCCTGCAGGGCGAGGTATGCCGGCACCGGCGGGACGCGATCGAGGCCGCGGCAGTGCTTCAGGTTCTAGCGGTCCCTCGAACCGCATATACGCATTGGCCAGCCGCCAGGATCAGGAGGCTTCGCCGAATGTCGTCACAGGTACATTACTGGTTTTCTCCAGATCTGTATATACACTGATTGATCCTGGTTCTACTTTGTCATATATTTCCCCGCTCGTTGCTAGTAAAATTGGGATAGTGTCTGAGCCTATAGAGCCATTTGAGGTAGCTACGCCGGTTGGGGATTGTATTATAGCGAGGCAGGTCTATAGGGAATGTCCTGTGACTATAGGTGATCGTTGCACTAAAGCTGATTTGATAGAATTGGATATGCTGGAATTCGATGTCATTATGGGTATGGACTGGTTAGCTTCCTGTTATGCTAATGTTGATTGACAGAAAAAGGTAGTCCGTTTTCAGTTTCCAGGGGAACCAGTTATAGAGTGGTTCGGGTCTACAGCATCGCCGAGGGGTAGGTTTATTTCATACCTCAAGGCTAAGAAAATGATTCAGAAAGGCTATATCTATCACTTGGTTCGTGTGCACGACACTACAGCTGAGACACCTACTATTCAGTCTGTTCCGGTCGTTAATGAATTCCCAGACGTATTTCCTGATGAGCTTCCGGGTCTTCCGCCCGAGCGGGAGATAGATTTTACTATAGAGTTGTTGCCGGATACGCAACCTATATCTATTCCTCCGTACAGAATGGCACCGGCTGAATTGAAGGAGTTGAAAGAGCAGCTGAAAGATTTGTTGGATAAGGGTTTTATCAGGCCCAGCACATCACCCTGGGGAGCGCCGGTATTATTTGTAAGAAAGAAAGACGGGTCACTGCGCATATGTATCGATTATCGGCAATTGAATAAGGTGACTATAAAGAATAAATATCCCCTCCCCCGGATTGATGATTTGTTTGATCAGTTGCAGGGTGCTAAATATTTTTCAAAGGTGGATCTGCGCTCAGGTTATCATCAGGTGCGAGTGCGAGAATCTGATATCCCAAAGACTGCTTTCAGGACCCGGTACGGGCATTATGAATTCAGAGTTATGTCTTTCGGGTTAACTAATGCTCCATCAGTATTTATGGATCTGATGAATCGGGTATTTCGGCCTTTCCTGGACATGTTCGTGATTGTGTTTATCGATGATATTTTGATTTATTCAAGATCAGCAGAAGAGCATTCGGATCATTTGAGGACAGTACTTGGCACTCTCCGTCAACAAAAATTATATGCTAAATTTTCCAAATGTGAATTCTGGTTAACTTCGGTGGCTTTCTTGGGGCATATTGTCGGAGCAGACGGTATTCGGGTCGATACGCAGAAGATTGAAGCTGTACAGAATTGGCCCAGGCCTACTACACCGACAGAGGTACGCAGTTTTCTGGGGTTAGCCAGATATTATCGAAGGTTCGTGGAGAATGTTTCTGTCACGACCCAACCCCGTGGGCCGCGACTGGCACCCTAGCTGGGTACCCGTACATACCTACCTGACCGAATTTCGTATCGTACAGATTTTTTTTTCAAACGGATATTACAGAAGTAGGCCGATACAGATACGGCACGCGCGCAAACATATATATATACCTGAACATGCAGACATTTACAGATAAGCCGATAAGGCTAACATACAGACGAAACCCGTAACCCACACATCTATCTACAGGCCTCTACAGACATACTTCATATGACGGGACAGGGCCCCGCCGTACCCAGAACTTCCATACATACAGAACATACGGAAAACAGAAGATATATATACCAAAGTACATGCTCCGAATCAAAAGGAGCTCTTCAAGATAGCAGAACCTGTGCCCTGGACTGGCGGCGTGTCACCGAGTGCGCCTGTACCTGCGGGCATGTAACGCAGCCCCCGAAGAACCGGGGGTCAGTACAAAAATGTACCGAGTATGTAAAGCAGAAATATATCAAACATAATCATGATCTGGACCGGAAGCGCATAAATATACTAGACTGGCTCATAAGCCGGATAGACAGAGTCATAGTCCCGACAGACGGACATAATCATGGTCCAGACAGACAGAATCAGAATCCATACGGACATACAGAATCGGAATCCATACGGACATACAGAATCAGAATCCATACGGACATACAGACATAGTCGTAGTTCAGACGGACAGACAGAAGTATACCTGACAGAATTATGCATGCAGAGTAGTGCAGAGTCATACTGAATCATACAGAATCATACAGAGGCATGTGCTTATATACATACTGATGGCACATGCATACAGACATACAGATCCCGGCCCTGTCTGGGGGCGCGGTAAATAGAACCCGACCCTCTTAGTACGGGACGCGGTGGACAGACAGAATCAGATCAGATCATATTCCATCCTGGCCGCCATCCCCATACACAGATCATAGTATCATACAGACATACAGATCCCGGCCCGTACGCCGAGGGACGCGGTGAACAATGCAGAGAAATATGCACGATAACAGAACCTGGCCCGGGACGCAGTGAAGGAATGCATTGAGACAGCCACGAACAGATCCATGGGAAACCACATACATACAGACTCACATACAGACTCAATCAGACTAAAGGGTGCCAAACGGCGAGCCAAAATCAGAGTATACAGATAGTATGCATAGTACGCGCCTATATCCTACTTGGGAAGGCACGACAGATTATTATCAGAATCGGATTCTCAGATGTTCAGAAGTTATTTTATAAGAATTTCATAAAAATAGTTGTATCATAATCAAAATAATAGTTCAGATGGTTTCTGAGAAAATCGGACAAAACGGAAGTATTTAAAGTATTACAGAAGATATCGGGCCTTGCGGGCCCGCCTCGGACCAACTCGAGGCAACATATATAAATTATCGCTAATAGACCTTATGAGGTCATCCATAATCGTTTGGAAGTGTTCCGACTCCGTTTAGGGGAGTTTTGTACAAAAATTCACTTTAAAGGCAATTTGTAAGAAAATAGCTTCAATTGAATTGAAGAAATTGGAGCGGTTTTCCGTCTCGAATTCCGGGGAACGGAGTCGTACTTAAGGCTCGCGGCCGAGCCTATCACATCCAGAATATGCCTAGGAACAAAGGAAAATGCTTCACATACCTCGATAGCGCCTTACGCTCGCTTGGCGTCGATCCCAATCTCGTCCAAAATCTAGAAATGGTCAAGTTTACCATTTGTTAGTTTCAAACTTTTCAATAATCCAACTTAACACATGTTTGCCTACCGAAATTTCGGCAGCATTTCCTCTGTATATAAGACATCCCCGAGACTTAGCTCGGCTCAATTCACTACACAACAACCCAGAACAACAGCAAAAACAACAACAGACATTAAAATACACACTATGGCATCACTAGCCATCGTTTCGGCATAACGACACATCTTTCGTTTCAAACTTACATTTCCAAACCAAACTTGTTATTTTGATATTCATCACCCACCAAATTCATTACAACATACATCGGAAGCATCCATACCATTTTCACCCAATATTCATAAGGTATGCGAACATTCAAACTTTCCATTAAGCCACTACTTTTCCAATTTTTCCTGACCTTCAACATACAAGTTCATTATACATTTCCATCTTCCAAATTCATCCACAATAATCATAATTTTCCTCTTGATACTTTCATTTCCATTTTTACATAAACCATAACAAAGTTGTATGTTTTCCTACAACAACTTAATAACCATTAAGTTCCTTCACTCTCCTCACATAATCCATGATTAAAACAACCAAAATATTAATTCAAATCAGTCCATCAATTTCAATTAAAACAGCCCCTCACCTATAAATTTCAACAAAACAACAAACGAGTTTATAATGCTGTTTTCTCCGTTCTAATTCGTTAAAACTCTAAATAAACACTTTAATAACATAAAAGGAATTTTATAAATACCTTATCAGAAGATCCACCACGAAAATTTCATCCCCCAAGACTAATATTTATCTCAAATTGAAGGCAACGCAACGTACAACGTTTTTCTCTTCATGAGCTTCGGGATTCGGAGCTCGGATTTTGATCAAAATGATCTTCTTAGCCTTGAAGTTTTCTCTCTCTCTCTCTCTAATGGAATTTTCTGGATCTTTTCTGATCTGAAATGTGGAGGAGGAGGCTGAAAACTCCCTTACATAATAAGGAAATGGGCCTGACCCGGATTGGAATCGGGTTGGGCCCATTTCACTGCCCAGCTTGACCTTTCCGCCTTAAAATGTCCATATCTCCTTGTACCGACGTCGCCTGGGAGCCCACGACCTACCGTTGGAAAGATATTTCAATTATCTACAACTTTTATCTCTGGGCATTTTCCCAAATTCTAAACTTATAATGCCGTTTTTTCCCCTCCAAGTCAGGTCATCCGAAAACGTTTTCTTAAAATTATTCGTTTGGAGGGCTTCCACTTTGATTTGGCCCCAGGGCCCTTCACGGGTTGTGTTTAACTTTACATATACGATTCATATAACTTTTCACATGTCCCAAAAAAATATTGATGTGTGGGCCCCACCTCAGCTTACAAATAATTTGACGTTCGAAAATGCAGGATATAACATTCTCCCCCCCTTTAGAACATTCGTCCTCGAATGTTCGATTGACCTTAGCGGGCCTCGTGACACTTCGGGGAGGTTCCTTCCTTTCTTTCAAAATTCCTTTTAACGTTACGATTGCTATCAACATCTTTCACCTCTTGTCACACTTCTCGGTTCCTTACAACGTTATCATAATTTCACGTTACATCAAACAGGTTCATAACTAGAGCCAGACGCACAAAAGCATATCGGACAGATTCATAGTCAAAGCCAGATGTACGGAAGTATGTCGGACAAACATGACATCGGAGTCAGACGTACAAAGAGGTATCAGCCAGATTCGAAATCAGAATCAGACGTACAAAAATGTATCAGACAGAGTCGTAATCAGAATCAGACATACGGAGATGTATCAGACAGACGCGTGATCAAAATCAGACGTACAGAGATGTATCAGACAGATTCATATCCAGAATCAGACACACAGAGGCGTGTCAGACAGATTCGTAATCAGAGTCAATCGTATAGGGGTGTGTCAAACAGAAACGTATTCAGAATCAGATGTACAAAGATTTATCAGACGGGAACATAATCGAGTTCAGAAGTACAGAGGTGTAATAGGCAGAGCCTTATCAGAATCGGGGGTGCAGAAGTATAACAGATAGGATCTGAATTAGAATCAGATCACTCCTATTAAGGCTCCAGTGTTTTATGAAAATTTCCCTTATTTGTAAACTTGTTCGCCAAGTTATCATACAAATCGTCTTACGTGTCGCTTATCGACCTTTTCAAAGATTCCGCTTATTCACACTTCTTATCTTTCATCTTTCTTACTATCCATACTCATTTTCGTTTTCAGACATCGTCATACCAGACCGAGTTATAATGGAATAGGGGTTTTTCTATCCTTTGATACATTCGAATCCCCGTCTCCGCGTCGTTTCATGTATTCGATTTAGTAAAACCTTTCGTCTATCACAACATTAGTTGCCGGGACTCGGCTCTTGATCCATATGGGCACCAAACGAAAATTATACACACACACATACACACATACAGATATATTTACTAGTATCTTACTGGCGAACGTCTCTGACTGTTATTCAAATCCGCTCAATTTCCCGAGCGGTGTTGCACCTTTTCATTTTGCCCATTTAGTTCGCCTCGTTCTGCGCGACTCCTGTAAGGGCACTAATTACTCCACACATTCTCTTTTCCTTTAGATTACCCCAAATTTTCATTTATATCTATCATACTTACACTTGTGCAAAATTTTGCATTACTTCCCAGGGGGGTCACCCATCCCAGAATTGCTCTGGCTTGAGCACGCTTAACCCCGAAACTTTCATGCATTTTGACGCGTTAGGGCTGATATAATTTCGTCAATTGCCCTGCAGGACCTTTGTCACATAATTTTAGGAAAAATCGGGGTCTTAACAAATTTTCGGAAAATTTTTGTAGCGGGTCCCACCCCCGGCTAAGTTGCACAATTACCATATTGCCTTTCTGAATCTCCGATATTCACTTTCATACACATATACATACAATTACAGACATGCCACAAATTTAAGTCTTCGTCCCACGAATTCCGTCTCCAAATAGTCAGTGAAATCTGATAAAATATCACCATAAGGTGCTCTCCAACCACCGACAGAAGAAAACTAAATTCCGACAAGTATCGCGGAACCTGTTTGTACTTACTTTATATATATTTACTTCCATATCTCTGGAAAAAAATTTGGGCAGAGGTTCCTCTGTATTTCTTACTATCTGAAACCTGTACACAAGAAATACCAATCATGCCTCACAGGGCCAACACATATACGCATATATATATACATCATATCATGTCGTCTCGTAGCCACACGGGGCTAACAATTACAGATAAAATTATACAGATGTCGAGGCTTACCTCACATGCCCAACTCGAACAACATCGGAGGCTTCTTCCTGTTCACTTTTCTGTTCAATCTTCAACTTTATATTTCTACCACACATCAAACAACTTCTCCGACACACAGCTTTCATATTATTGCTTACCTGAGTACTGTGCGGCCTCCAATATCATCAGCCATTGCCTTCTGTCGATGCCGTCCTTTGGCTGAAATTAAAAGTTAGTCGAAAGGAATTCATATCCTACAACTGGCTCTATCGCATGATCTAAGATTCAAAGAAGGGTAACATCCTAGATGCCCTGTAGCTTCCTGTTTATAGATGTGGTGCACAACACATCGATAAACAAGACTCTACTAGACACGGCCTGTAGACATTCCGAGGACTAACCGCTCTGATACCACTTCTGTCACGACCCAACCCCGTGGGCCGCGACTGGCACCCTAGCTGGGTACCCGTACATACCTACCTGACCGAATTTCGTATCGTACAGATTTTTTTTTCAAACGGATATTACAGAAGTAGGCCGATACAGATACGGCACGCGCGCAAACATATATATATACCTGAACATGCAGACATTTACAGATAAGCCGATAAGGCTAACATACAGACGAAACCCGTAACCCACACATCTATCTACAGGCCTCTACAAACATACTTCATATGACAGGACAGGGCCCCGCCGTACCCAGAACTTCCATACATACAGAACATACGGAAAACAGAAGATATATATACCAAAGTACATGCTCCGAATCAAAAGGAGCTCTTCAAGATAGCAGAACCTGTGCCCTAGACTGGCGGCGTGTCACCGAGTGCGCCTGTACCTGCGGGCATGTAACGCAGCCCCCGAAGAACCGGGGGTCAGTACAAAAATGTACCGAGTATGTAAAGCAGAAATATATCAAACATAATCATGATCTGGACCGGAAGCGCATAAATATACTAGACTGGCTCATAAGCCGGACAGACAGAGTCATAGTCCCGACAGACGGACATAATCATGGTCCAGACAGACAGAATCAGAATCCATACGGACATACAGAATCGGAATCCATACGGACATACAGAATCAGAATCCATACAGACATACAGACATAGTCGTAGTTCAGACGGACAGACAGAAGTATACCTGACAGAATTATGCATGCAGAGTAGTGCAGAGTCATACTGAATCATACAGAATCATACAGAGGCATGTGCTTATATACATACTGATGGCACATGCATACAGACATACAGATCCCGGCCCTGTCTGGGGGCGCGGTAAATAGAACCCGGCCCTCTTAGTACGGGACGCGGTGGACAGACAGAATCAGATCAGATCATATGCCATCCTGGCCGCCATCCCCATACACAGATCATAGTATCATACAGACATACAGATCCCGGCCCGTACGCCGAGGGACGCGGTGAACAATGCAGAGAAATATGCACGATAACAGAACCTGGCCCGGGACGCAGTGAAGGAATGCATTGAGACAGCCACGAACAGATCCATGGGAAACCACATACATACAGACTCACATACAGACTCAATCAGACTAAAGGGTGCCAAACGGCGAGCCAAAATCAGAGTATACGGATAGTATGCATAGTACGCGCCTATATCCTACTTGGGAAGGCACGACAGATTATTATCAGAATCGGATTCTCAGATGTTCAGAAGTTATTTTATAAGAATTTCATAAAAATAGTTGTATCATAATCAAAATAATAGTTCAGATGGTTTCTGAGAAAATCGGACAAAACGGAAGTATTTAAAGTATTACAGAAGATATCGGGCCTTGCGGGCCCGCCTCGGACCAACTCGAGGCAACATATGTAAATTATCGCTAATAGACCTTATGAGGTCATCCATAATCGTTTGGAAGTGTTCCGACTCCGTTTAGGGGAGTTTTGTACAAAAATTCACTTTAAAGGCAATTTGTAAGAAAATAGCTTCAATTGAATTGAAGGAATTGGAGCGGTTTTCCGTCTCGAATTCTGGGGAACGGAGTCGTACTTAAGGCTCGCGGCCGAGCCTATCACATCCAGAACATGCCTAGGAACAAAGGAAAATGCTTCACATACCTCGATAGCGCCTTACGCTCGCTTGGCGTCGATCCCAATCTCGTCCAAAATCTAGAAATGGTCAAGTTTACCATTTGTTAGTTTCAAACTTTTCAATAATCCAACTTAACACATGTTTGCCTACCGAAATTTCGGCAGCATTTCCTCTGTATATAAGACATCCCCGAGACTTAGCTCGGCTCAATTCACTACACAACAACCCAGAACAACAGCAAAAACAACAACAGACATTAAAACACACACTATGGCATCACTAGCCATCGTTTCGGCATAACGACACATCTTTCGTTTCAAACTTACATTTCCAAACCAAACTTGTTATTTTGATATTCATCACCCACCAAATTCATTACAACATACATCGGAAGCATCCATACCATTTTCACCCAATATTCATAAGGTATGCGAACATTCAAACTTTCCATTAAGCCACTACTTTTCCAATTTTTCCTAACCTTCAACATACAAGTTCATTATACATTTCCATCTTCCAAATTCATCCACAATAATCATAATTTTCCTCTTGATACTTTCATTTCCATTTTTACATAAACCATAACAAAGTTGTATGTTTTCCTACAACAACTTAATAACCATTAAGTTCCTTCACTCTCCTCACATAATCCATGATTAAAACTACCAAAATATTAATTCAAATCAGTCCATCAATTTCAATTAAAACAGCCCCTCACCCATAAATTTCAACAAAACAACAAACGAGTTTATAATGTTGTTTTCTCCGTTCTAATTCGTTAAAACTCTAAATAAACACTTTAATAACATAAAAGGAATTTTATAAATACCTTATCAGAAGATCCACCACGAAAATTTCATCCCCCAAGACTAATATTTATCTCAAATTGAAGGCAACGCAACGTACAACGTTTTTCTCTTCATGAGCTTCGGGATTCGGAGCTCGGATTTTGATCAAAATGATCTTCTTAGCCTTGAAGTTTTCTCTCTCTCTCTCTCTCTAATGGAATTTTCTGGATCTTTTCTGATCTGAAATGTGGAGGAGGAGGCTGAAAACTCCCTTAAATAATAAGGAAATGGGCCTGACCCGGATTGGAATCGGGTTGGGCCCATTTCACTGCCCAGCTTGACCTTTCCGCCTTAAAATGTCCATATCTCCTTGTACCGACGTCGCCTGGGAGCCCACGACCTACCGTTGGAAAGATATTTCAATTATCTACAACTTTTATCTCTGGGCAGTTTCCCAAATTTTAAACTTATAATGCCGTTTTTTCCCCTCCAAGTCAGGTCATCCGAAAACGTTTTCTTAAAATTATTCGTTTGGAGGGCTTCCACTTTGATTTGGCCCCAGGTCCCTTCACGGTTTGTGTTTAACTTTACATATACGATTCATATAACTTTTCACATGGCCCAAAAAAAATATTTCTTCGGGGCCTGCGTTACATGCCCGCAGGTACAGGCGCACTAGGTGACACGCCGCCAGTCTAGGGCACAGGTTCTGCTATCTTGAAGAGCTCCTTTTGATTCAGAGCATGTACTTTGGTATATATATCTTCTGTTTTCCGTATGTTCTGTATGTATGGAAGTTCTGGGTACGGCGGGGCCCTGTCCCGTTATATGATTCTGTATGTCTGTAAAGGCCTGTAGATAGATGTGTGGGTTACGGGTTTCGTCTGTATGTTAGCCTTATCGGCTTATCTGTAAATGTCTGCATGTTCAGGTATATATATATGTTTGCGCGCGTGCCGTATCTGTATCGGCCTACTTCTGTAATATCCGTTTGAAAAACAAAATCTGTACGATACGAAATTCGGTCAGGTAGGTATGTACGGGTACCCAGCTAGGGTGCCAGTCGCGGCCCACGGGGTTGGGTCGTGACAGTTTTTTCTATTGCAGCACCACTGACGAAGCTTACTCAGAAAGCAGCGAAATTTCAGTGGACCGATGCCTGCGAGCGCAGTTTCCAGTTGTTGAAGGAAAAATTAATTACAGCACCAGTGTTAGCTCTTCCAGAAGGATCAGACGGGTATGTTGTCTACTGTGATGCCTCTGGTATTGGGATAGGTTGCGTGTTGATGCAGCACGGTCGAGTCATAGCCTATGCTTCCCGGCAGCTCAGACCGCCCGAGAAGAATTATCCCACTCATGATCTTGAGTTAGCCGCGGTAATTCATGCTTTGAAGATTTGGCGGCATTATTTATATGGGGTCCACGTTGATATTTATACGGACCGTAAGAGTCTCCAGTATATTTTTAAGCAGAAAGAATTGAATTTGCGGCAGAGAAGATGGCTTGAATTATTGAAAGATTATGACGTTGATATTTTGTACCATCCTGGAAAAGCCAATGTGGTAGCGGATGCACTTAGCCGCAAGTCCATGGGCAGTTTAGCTGATGTACCACTTGATAAGAAGGACTTAGTTCGTGAAATTCGTCAATTGGCCAGCCTGGGAGTTCGTTTGGCAGATTCTGGAGATTCTGGGATTTCTGTTCGTGCAGTTGCTGAATCAGCTATTATAGAAGAGGTAAAGCAGCGTCAGTTCGAGGATCCTGTTCTGGTTCAGTACAGAGATGTATCCCTTAATAAAGAAAAGACTCCGTTTGAAATTTTGCCTGAAGGGGTATTATTATATGAAGGCAGATTCTGTGTACCGGATGTTGCAGGCCTACGGCGACAGATCGTGGGCGAGGCGCATAATGCACGGTATTCTGTTCATCCTGGTTCCACTAAAATGTATCATGATCTCAGATGTTTATATTGGTGGGACGGTATGAAGAAAGATATTGTTGAATTCGTTGGTCAGTGCCCAAATTGCCAGCAAGTTAAAATTGAACATCAGAAGCCCGGTGGATTATTACAGGAGATGGAAATACCAGCCTGGAAATGGGAGATGATTAATATGGACTTCGTTGTTGGGTTACCGCGCACTCCATGCAGGTACGATTCTATTTGGGTTATTGTTGACAGACTGACGAAATCAGCCTACTTTCTCCCAGTCCGGACTACTTATTCGGCTGAGGATTATGCTAGATTATATATCAGAGAGATAGTCAGACTTCACGGAGTCCCTGTATCTATTATTACTGACCGAGGTGCCCAGTTTACGGCAAATTTCTGGAGGTCATTTTAGGAGGGATTAGGGACTCAGGTGAGCCTCAGTACAGCTTTTCATCCTCAGTCCGACGGGCAGGCCGAGCGTACTATTCAGACGCTGGAAGATATGTTACGGGCCTGCGTTATTGATTTCAGAGGCAGCTGGGATGATCACTTGTCGCTTATTGAATTTGCCTATAATAACAGTTATCACTCCAGCATTCAGATGGCACCGTACGAAGCCCTCTATGGTAGAAAATGCAGATCTCCTATTGGTTGGTTCGACGTGGGCGAAACTAAATTAATCGGGCCAGATGTGATCCAGGAAGCAGTGGATAAGGTAAAACTTATTCGGGAGCGATTATTGGCTGCACAAAGTCGACAGAAAGCATATGCAGACAGACGACGTCGACCATTAGAGTTCCAGATTGGCGACTGGGTATTTCTGAAGGTGTCGCCTATGAAGGGTGTTATGAGATTCGGTAAAAAAGGTAAGTTAGCGCTATATATCGGGCCATATCAGATCGTTCGGAAGATAGGCGAGGTCGCCTATGAGCTGGACTTACCATCCGATTTGGAGGCAGTACACCCGGTATTTCATGTGTCTATGCTGCGAAAATGTATTGGTGATCCTTCCAGGATATTCCCAGTGGATGATATTCAGGTAACGGAAGATCTGTCCTATGAAGAGCAGCTTATAACTATTTTGGATCGACAGGTAAGGAGACTACGCACTAAGGAAGTGCCTTCCGTTAAAGTCTTGTGGCGCAACAACAACCGGGAAGAGATGACCTGGGAGTCGGAGGATGAGATGAAGAAGAAATACCCCCACTTATTTCCTGCGGCCACAGGTAATTTAAACTTTCAAACTTGTTGTATTGATTGACGAATGAATTAGGTGTGCTAATTATAAAAGAGGCTCCCCCGTTATGTTATAAGACTAATTTAACATTCGGGGACGAATGTTCTTAAGGGGGGAGAATGTTATGTCCCGTGTTTTTGCATAATTGGAAATCTTGAGAATAATTAAGACTTGTGTGTTACAAGGCAATAATTTGATTTTAGTTAAAATTTCTATGTTGTTTATGAAAGTATTGGTGCAAATACATCGGGGAAGGCCAAGGGCAAAAAAATTGGAATTTTGGAAATTGGTTTCGGAAATTACAAAACAAGATTTCAACGAATTGGGCCAAGGAAAAAAAAATAGGAGAAAAATTTGAGGCCCAAGCCACAAAGGTGGCCGACCATGACCCATGGCTTGTCCAAGCCCATGGATTTAATAGGTCATGTGATTTTCATGTGACCAATGAATGAGTAAGTAAATATATACACATACTTATCCATGGGAAAGTTCAAGAAACAAAAGAATCACTCAAACCTTGGAGAAAATAAGGCTCTCGGCCGAAACCCCTTAGAAGAGAAAAAAAAAAATTCCTAGCCTTGTTTTGGTTCTAAAAATCTTGTTCTTCTCATATTTGTAGTAAGCTCAAGACGCTCTCCGACGTGATACAATTTGTTTGGCGAAAGAATCACGTTTGTGGCAAGTTGGAATTTCAAGAAAAGGTAACAATTTTTCCACTTTTGTGATATGGAATTTGTATGGATATTATGAGGATTGAGAATAGACGATAATTTCGTAGTTTGGGTGTGGGTGTGTGAAACCGTGGGTGTGTGTGTGTATGGTAAAGTGGCCGTGAGCCATGTATGGTGAAGGAGACGAATTTGATTTTTGTTTAGTTCGTTAGTTGCGTCGTTGTGGCAATTGTGATGCGAATGAAGGTTTAATGCACTAAATTAGCATGAAAACGAGTTGTATGTCATTACGGAGGATTATGTAATTTTCATATAGGTTTTGTGTAATTGTGGAAGTAAGATGCTAGGATGAGAATTTATGTTGTTGTTGATGAATTTGGAACGAAACAATGCGAGTTAGTATGTTCGTCGTAGTTATGGGCGTTTCGGATGGAATATGGAAAGTGACGAATTATGTGAACTTATGAATATTGCTTGGAACATTATTGGAATGTGTTTGAATAACTTTGAATGAGTAAATGAATATGATAATGTGGATGTTAGTTGATGTTGTGAAGTTCGGATGAAAGTTGTTGATTTATGTAGAAAGAAAGAAATATTGTCGTTAGAATGATTTTTGTTATGACTTGTGATGTTTGGGATGTTGTGAGTTGTTGTTGTTGTTGTATATGGAGCCGAGCTAAGTCTCGGGGTGTTATATATATAGGGGAAATGCTGCCGAAATTTCGGTAGACAAAAATGAAGTTAAGTAAATTCTTATACTTTGAAATCCCTAATTGGTAACTTTGACCATTTGCAGATTTTGAGCGAAACGGGACTTGAGTTTTGGGCGAGCGTAAGACGTATATAAGGTATGTAAGGCTACCCACTCCTTCTTTTGGCATGTCCTAGGTATGCTAGGTCGATATCGGAACCCCAGGAGCAATTCTGTTCCTCGAAATCCGAATTAGAAAATGTCTACTATTCATTCAATTGAATTGAAGCTTAAAGACCTTATTTTGGCTAGAAAGTAACCAAATGTCTGAAATTGATGCAAACGTAGTCGAATCACTTCGGAACCTTCATATATGGTCCCATAGGCCCCAAATGTCCGAAATTCATGTCCGCCACCTCGACATGACCCGAGGTGGGCCCGCTAACCCCGAGATTTCTTTGTTTGCTCTAGTATGCCCATTTTTGTATAAAGTTGGTAAAAGACTTTTGTTTAAGAATTTGGCTATCATAAAATAGTGTTCTGACTGCCACGATATTCTAAAATTATATTTGAACCATAGTTACTACTTTGGAAATATTTTTGTGAAACGAGCCCTATATTAACTAATTGTTCGACTACTTTGACTAACGAGTTGACTTACGATTTTATCAAGTTTCAAAGTATGTTTTGATACAAAAATTGCGTTGTTTGCTCACGACTCCGCTCGTGCCCTTATTATGACTTCATTCACCGGTTCCCGGGCCGGTTATGATTCGTGCGCATTATGATAAATTCGGCCGTATGCTGTGTTACGGTTACCGAGACCTCGCCATAGGGCCGGGTTCCGTTTGGAGTTATGCTGTGATATGGCTGGTGATATGTTATGCTCATATGTGTGTGCTCGGGGATGTACGGAGATTTGAACCTTCTAGTGTTATGCTGTGTGTGGCACCAGCGTCGGAGTGGTGACCACGTTCCTGAGCTTTGCATGATTTTGTTTGCATTATGTATATATGATTTTGATACACATTTTGATATACTGTTCGGTATTTCCTTCTTTTGTATCCTGTTTGCTTTCAGTTGTGGCCTATATTTCTGTACTCCATGCTTTACATACTCAGTACATCTTTCGTACTGACCCCCTTTCTTCGGGGGCTGCGTTTCATGCCCGCAGGTACAGACGCCGGTGATCCACCACTGTAGGCTTCACCTTCTGCTACTTCGGAGTGCTCTACTTTATCCGGAGCCCACATTTTTGGTATATATGCTCTGTCCCGCCATATGTCTTCGTTTTGCATTTGTAGAGGCCTGTAGTCATATATGTGGGTCGAGGGTCTTATATGTGTTTGTCTGTTTCTGATTTGCGTCTTAATGCGGTCCGTCTGTTATGGTGGCCAAAATGGCCCTTATGTTTATATTTGTACACATGACCGGCGATGTACATTCCGCCGCTCTTTTCCGTTCTGATATGGTACTATGATACGTGCGATCGCTTAAGACAGGTTTTGATTTAAATTATGTTTAAAATGGCTAATATGAAATTCGAGTTCAGTTTGGATTTGATAAATGGGATATATGAATCGGTCTGGGTGCCCAGGTAGGGTGCCAGTCGCGGCCCACGGGGCTGGGTCGTGACACACTCACTAAGTACGAAGTACTCAGGCATACCGTTGTTATTTTTTATGGTATGTTAGGTAACAGAGAAGAACATATTCTTGATACTCCGGGCGTTTAGGAAGGATTTGCTGTTGCTGCTGATTTGATGAGCCCACAGGTTCATTCGTGGAACACCCTATTTTTTTTTTTATTCATTATATTAGTTTTTAGGGCTGCGCCCCGATGAGTCAAACTATTGTTCCTTTATCTTAGAAGCTCCATAGTATACATTCTTATGGGTAGTTGTTGAGTTATTGATTAACTCTCGAGCACGTTATTATGTTTGACTAAGTATTTTATTTATAAAGACTTTCGCTGATTTAATCCATATATTCATAATTTGTTTACAGTTATTTTATAAACTGTTGGAGGCGAATATTGGACCTGGCGGGTTCAAGTATTATTATTGCATCTTTTAGGTTCTTTCAATGTTGTTCATAACATCGGATGCTGGTCACGTCTAGGGTGAGTTTTAGGGCGTGACAAGCTTGGTATCAGAGCCTAGGTTTAGATACGTCCTAGGATTACTGCCAGTGTCTGTGGAGCTGTGTCTACTGGAGTTTTCCTTGTGTAGCCTGATCACCTGCATGACTGAGAAAATCCCGGGACATTTATAGGTATTTCCTATTCTTCTTGATTCTAGATTGTGTTGTAGAGCTTGAAATCCTTTTAGGATTATTCTAATGTGTTCGTTAATTCGTGCCTATTACAGAAATGGCTCTAACACGATCCAAAAATGGTAACCGAGGGCGTCCTATGGGAGCTTACCAAAATCTTGGGGGCGCGAATGCTGGTAACGGAAATAATATTGGAAATCAAGCACCGCCTGCTCCTGCTATTCCTGTTGTGGGTGTGCCTGAGATTGGTACGATGCAAACTACTATTCAAATGCTAACTGCATTGTTGCAGCTCAGCAACAACGTGGAGGTGTGGAACCTCATGGTGGAGGCAGACATAAGCAATTTTTGGACTTAAAGTCAGTAGAGTTCTTCGACACACGAGAGGTGGATAACCCCTAACACTTCATAGATGAGAGTTTCAAGGCGTCGAGGGCGATCAATGCCAATGGTTCTGAAGCTGTGAGGTTTGCTTCTTATTAGTTGAAGGATGCTGCTTATACATGATTTGAGATGTGGGAGTCTGAGAGGGGTGATGCTGCTGTAGCTCCTACGTGGGCTGAATTTGAAAAGGCGTTCATGGAGAGGTTTCTGTCTGATGAGACGAGATTTGCTATGGCTACGAAATTTGAAAAGCTGGAACAGGGTAACAAGTCGGTTCGTGAGTATAGTTTGGAGTTCACCCATTTTTCAAAGTATGCTTTATACATGATTCCGATTGAAAAGCATAAGTTGACTCATTTTGTGAAAGGCTTGGTACCACGTATCAATTCTGCATGTGCTGTTGTTGCTATGTCTCCCACTTGTACTTTCTCATCTCTGGTTGGGTTTGTTGAACAACAAGAAAGTTGGAAAAATGAAGAGAGCATGGATCGAGATCAGAACAAGAAGGCCCGATCGGCGGGTAGCTTTCATGGTAATAGCTATAAGGGAGGGCAGAGTAAAGGGTATTCTGCACCAGCTTAGTCTGGTTCTTATTCCCATGCTATTGTGCCTTCCGGTAGGCAAGGCCAGAATAATAATAATAATAATAATAATAATAATAATAATAATAATAATAATAATAATAATAATAATAATAATAATAATATTGTGGGATTAGACGCCACATTAAGAGAGAATGCAGAAAGTGGCCACATTAATATTATTATTATTATTAATAGTAGTAGTAGTAACTTTTCGCAGGGAAGTAGTCGTCCGCCAGTGTGGGAAGAACGTATCTTTCATCATTTTGGGATTAGAGGCCACATTAAGAGGGAATGAAAAAAGTGGTGTCACGACCCGGCTAGGGGCCGCGACGGGTACCCGGGGCTAGCCACCGAGCACCGCTCGTTCTACTACTCGTCTTACTCATTTAATGCTCTTTTATCAACATTATACTCAAATTGTAGGAAAATCATATTTTATATGGAAACGTAAATACCTTTATATACATATGACTCTCGGCCATCAAAATAATATGTACATATAATAGCATCTCGTGAGACCATCTAACCCACACTGCGCATCTACGAGCCTCTACTGGAGTACTAAACATAAGGACAGGACAAGACCCCGTCATGCCCAGAAATACATATACATGAATATACACAAAGAAACGTCATAAGCACCTCTGAACAAAGGAGTGCTTTCAATCGGCTGACAGCTACTGCTGGTTTGGGTCGAGCTCTCCTCCCTGTCTACCTGTGGGCATGATCACAGCGTCCCAAGAAAACAGACGTCAGTACGAATATTGTACTGAGTATGAGAGGCATAAACAAGGAAATAAGGCAACGACATACAAGAAGCATCAATATGGAATGACTGTATCTGATTGACAAGTGTAAAAGAAATAATGCATGCTGGCTTACTCATAGTCATCATCAAGATATGTGTGCATAAATATATGTATATAAGTTGTCCGCCCATATAGGTACGGTGTAATAATGTATAAGCTGCCCGTCCATATCGGGTCGGTGTGATAATCATAACATTAGCCTGCTCCAGGCTTCCCGCGTCTGGGGTATCATCTCATGCCGCCCACTAGTGGTGTCTGCCCATGCCATTTGGCCATGGTGTATCGTATAGCTGCCCGCCTTAGCGGTGACTGCCCGACCAACTAGGCGCGGTGTTATATCATCATGCCATTTTAGGATCATCATATCATATTTCTTATCTTATGTTACCATTCATAGATGTAGGCTTTTAGCTTTCCGGAATATAGGAACCCATGAAGAGGAGGAAAATTATGCTATGAGATTCATGCCATTAGAAAGAAGGGATTAGCCTCACATACCTTTGTCGTTTAACTAAGCTATCGCTTGCTTGTCCTCCTTCAATGCTCGTGTTTTCAACCTTCGAAAGGAATCACATTAACATTAGTGAATCGTCAATAAGACCAGTTCACTATTTCTAGGGAAAATTGGGCGGCCCTTCCTTTGGTTATACTACTTTTCCCATATTCTATATTAACTCCCAAACGCTCACAATATTGTATTCAACAATCATCATTTATCTACATTTACCAGATTCCACCATTTTTCTCTAATTTCTCCACATTTATGGGTTTTAGCTCATCATCACATTTTCTCATACATCACACCTATTTCATGGTCTACACGTCATTTATAACATATTTATACTCCCAACTCATCAACACTCATAATGCAACCCAACTATCATTCAACTATGGCACTATTCACATTTTATGACCCATTTACTACACTCTTCTATAATCCAAGTGTTTCAATGTATTAATGCTTCAATCATCATGAGAAGGTCATCAAACTTACCTTAGGTAGTGTTGGAACAAGCCTTGAGCAACAACACTCTTTTATGCCAAAAACCCTATTTCACTTCCTTTGCAATTTCTTGGCGTAGATGAACTTTGATGAGCTTCACACCCTTGGTTCCATGGATTTCATGTAGTTGACCACTAATTTCCCTTAAATTCTTGTGGATGAAATGTTTGGAATGTTCTAGAGTTCTCTTGAGTTGTGTAGGTGAGAAATGAAATGAAAATGAATGAAAAGGGTCCCTTATATTAATCACAAAATCTGATTTTTATGAACAGTAGTCGGGATGCACAGTGGTCGTAAACCCAGTTTACAGACCGTATTCTGGTTTACGGTCCGTCCTTCATGATCGTATTTAAGGATATCAAGACCAGAAACTCAGGCTGAGACGTGGTGATTTACGGACACAGTTTACGGGCCGTATTTCACTTTACGGTCCGTATTCTGAGTCGTATTTAACCATTTCTTCATTTGGCAGAAAGTTGAAATTTTGAAGGTTTGAAGGACGATGGCAGTTTACGGTCCGTAAACCACTTGACGGGCCGTATTCTATTTTACGACCAACTGGGTCGAAGTGCAAATCTTTATCTTTCTCATTTCCAAAATTCACAAATAGTCATTGCCTACTTAGTAAAACATCGCACACTCATACACTTCGTTGGTCTACTCATTGTACGTTCACGGAGAAATTTCCGAGGTGTAACATTCTTCCCCCTTTTTGGAACATTCGTCCTCGAATGTTAAAACACTCGGGATTCAACGAAAATTTTTCCAGAGTTTCCCCTGTAATTTTGAACTACCAACCTGTCACAACAACCCATAATATCATCACCTCACAGGGCTACATCACAACATCGACATATCTATGGCCACACACAACCAAACCCATGAAAAATAAGCATACGTACCTCATATCGTTGGTGTTTCATCTTGAATCTCCTCTGGGGGTCGAAATAAATGCGGATAGTTAGACTTCATACTCTCTTCTGCTTCCCAAGTCTTTTCTTCCCGGTTATTGTTTCGCCACAAGACTTTAACTGAAACCACCTCTTTGTTTCGGAGTTTTCGCACTTGCCTGTCGAGAATAGCAATAGGCACTTCTTCATAGGTTAGCTTTTCTGTTACTTGCACATCATATATCGGAACAATCTTTGTGGGATCTCCAATACACTTGCGGAGCATTGAAACGTGGAAAACTGGATGGACTAATTCAAGCTCCGAAGGCAAGTCCAATTCGTAGGCTATATGACCCACCTTGCGGATAACTCTGTAGGGTCCAATGTATCTAGGGCTTAGTTTCCCTTTCTTAGTAAATCTCATCACCCCTTTCATTGGCTGTTATATCCCGTATTTTGTACATTCGGATATTTCAAGGTAGTCGTGGTAAGTTAAGGGCAAGACTATTTTCCAAAGTTATTTTAATATACAAGTTGTTTATTAGTATGGAAATATTGAGAAAGGCTAAGGGTAAAAAGGGAAATTCACAAGGTGGTTCATGGTAATATTGTGGAAGGCTAGGGGCAAAACGGGAATTTCACAAACAATTCAAGAAGGATCTTGAAGGGACCACTTTGGCCGTGTGGCATATGTCCACATTTTTACTTAATGGGGCTAATTATATATATATATATATATGGACCAAATCTTACATAACAAGACAATTATTCATCTTTGTTTATTTTGAGAAACTTCAAGAAAAGGGGAGAAGGGGACATGTGTCCACTTTGTGTTGGTAGAAGCCATATATATATATATATATATATACAATTGATGACAAAATAAGGCATATTCATCTTTTAAATCAAGAAGCTTGGAGAAGAAAAACTTGGAGAAAAAAATAGGGGCCATTCAGCCATGGTTCCAAAAATTTGGTCCATGGAAATTGATCAAGAAAAATTATTTTCTACTAGTATTCAAACTAATTTGAAGGCCCTAATTAACGTGGGGTGGTTGTTGAACCAAGCAAACCATTCATTTGTGCAAATTCCAACCCTAGCCGAGCAAGAGGATGGATGGAAGAAGGTAAGGTTTAATCTTCTTTTCATATGTTATGGATGGTTTGTATATGTTGTAGAGTGAAGAAATGAATGAAATTCATGAAAGTGTGTGTGTGTAAGTGATGGCCGAATAGGGGTGGTGTTGTGTAGATATGATGAATTGGTTTTATTTAGCATTTTGATTGTTGTAGTTGTGGATGTCATGATGAAAATGAAGGTTTGAATACTTGAAATGAATTTGTAATTGTTATGGGATTGTTGAAGAAGTAAATGTGACATTAGTGTGGTTTCTCATAATTATGAGAATGGAGTTGTTAATGTATAGATTGTTGGTGTAGTTTATGAATTTGGAGGGAATGGAAATGTGTTGTTATTGTTCTTGTTGAATTTGGAAGGTTTCGGGTGAAGTGGTATGTTGATTGGGTTGTTTTGAATATTATGTGAATTGTTTGCAGTGTTCTTGAATCATGATAGAATGATTTCGGATTAATACTTGAATGTGGGATCATTGGTGGTAGCTCGACTATATGTGATTGAATTGAATATAAATGAAATGCCGTTGAATTGTGTGACAAGGGTTGTTAATGTTAGTGTCACAACCTAGCTAGGGGCCGCGACGGGTACCCGGAGTTAACTGCCGAGCACCGCTCGTTCTATTACTCATCTTACTCGTCTGATGCCCTTTTTATCGTGTTTGAACTTAAACATAGGAAAATCATAGTTTACACGAAAACATAAATACTTTTATATCCATATGTAGAGATCCTTAGTGTATCAAAGTAATGAGTGCACATGAACATGAAAGATGTGAGACCATGCTACCCACACTACGTATCTACGAGCCTCTACTGACATACTATACAATGGACGGAATAAGACTCCGTCATGACCAACATATGTACACATATGTACCAAAAGAGAAATCATAAGCACCTCCGAACGATGGAGTGCTCTTGACAACTGACAGCTCCTAGATATCTGGGTCGAGCTCGCCTCCCTGTCTACCTGTGGGCATGAACATAGCGTCCAAAGAAAGGAACGTCAGTACGACCATTGTACTGAGTATGAGAGGCATAAACAATGAAGGAGAACAACAATAATATAGTGAGAGCATCAATAAGAGCATCTGAATCTTAATAATAGTCTTAAGAGGAGTAATGCATGCTATCTTACTCGTACTTATCATAACATCATAAATGCATGACATGCAAGCTGCCCGTCCATGTCGGAATGTTGTGATCATCAATAATATAAGCCCGCGTCCAGGCCTCCCGCGTACGGGGTACCATCTCATGCCGCCCACTAGTGGTGTCTGCCCACGCCCGAAGGTCGTGGTGTATCTGTATCGCCTCCCGCCGAAGCGATGTCTGCCCGGCCAACTAGGCCCGGTGTGAATGCAATCATGACATGCTCTTTATAAAAAAAATACTTATACAATATGCTTATCAAAACATACTTGTTATTATATATACATAAAGACTCTAGATCGGTTGTATTCCGTCGAGGTGACGTAAGGTCGTGTACCCTCGATTCTATTATGGTCATACACGAATACTCTGCCTCACCTTGAAGGGATCCATGTATAAGGTGAGTGTGTACAAGGAACAATATCATTTACGTCGTAGGAACGTCATATCATGTTTCTTGACTCATATAGCTATTTATAATCTTAAACTCTTGGCTTTCCGGGTATAGGATAATCAGGGCAAAGAGGAAATCATGTCATGGGATTCATGCCATAGAAAGAAAGGGTCTAGCCTCACATACCTTTATTGTCGAGCTAGGCTATCGCTCACTTGTCTTCCTTCGAGGTTACGTCGTCACCTTCATGAGGGAATTTGGGTTCATGTTAGTTAATGGATTACAAAAACACATCATTATTTCTAAGGAAAACTAGGCGGCACTTCCTTTGTTTCTACTACTTTTCCCCGTTCTATTGCATCTCCCACATATTTACAACAATACTCATAATATTACAAACAACAATCATCGTTTACACACCTTAAGTAAAATCCACCATTTTCTTCCAATTTCCCCACATTTAATGGTTTTAGCTCATCATCATAATTTTACTCACTTCACACTTATTCCATGGTCTATACGTCATTTTTAACTTATTTATAATCATAGCATATCAACTTCCATGATCCCATTCAATTACTATTCCATTATGACTCTATTCACCCATGCAAGACTCATTTTCTATGTTCTTGTACACCTCAAGTATCTAAGCCTTACAACACCTTGAATCACATGGTATAGTCATGAAACATACCTTAGATGATGATTGAACAAGCCTTGAATGAGAATACTTCTCTAGCACCAAAACCCTAATTCATCTTTCTTGGAATTTCTTGAAGGGGATGACTTCCAACTAGGTTGTATACACTTTGTTGCTTAGGTTTAGTGTTGATGATCTTGCTTTCCCTTGATTTTCTTGGATTCTTATGGAAGAAATATTTGGAATATTCTAGAGCATTCTTGAGTTGTATGGAAGAAAACTGAAATGAAATGAGGCTTAAGTCCCTTTTTAATAACTCAAAACTGATGTTTAATGAATTCTCATCGGAATGAACAGTGGTCGTAAACCACAGTTTACGGACCGTATACTGATTTACGGTCCGTCCTCCAAGTCGTGTTTAAGCAATTCAAAAACAGAAAGTTTGCTGAGGGACATGGAAGTTTACGACCGAGGTTTACGGTCCGTAAACCAGTTTACGGGCCGTCCTCCAAGTCATTTTTAGCAATTTTAACACTTGACAGAAACTCGAGATTTTTGGAAGGCTGGAGGACGATTGCACTATACGGACCGTAAATCACTTTACGGGCCGTATAGTGCCCTTTACGACCACTGAGCTGAAAATTTTCCGCAACCTTCTTATTTCCAAAAATTCATAATTAGCCATTCCCGACATAGTAAAACGTCATACACTCAAACCCTTCATTGTTCTACTCATCACACAAGTGCGGAAAAAAATTCCGAGGTGTAACAGTTAGAATGCGTCTTGAATTGATTATTGATGTTATTGACATGATTATTGGGATTGTTATTGATAAATTGGCCGAGTTGAATTCTCGGATTGTTGATTAATGATTTGGCCGAGTTGGATTCTCGGGGATGGTTGTATTTACAGGGGAGATGCTGCCGAAATTTCGGCAGATCATAAATGAATTTGTTTGAAAGACTAAGACAAGTGTGTGACGATGTGTTTAATGATTGTGTAAATCTTCTTGAATGTAGACTAGCGATAGCGAGCATGGACAATTAAGCGTAGGTAATAGGACGTGGAACAGGTATATAAGGCTTACCCTTTCTTTCTTTTGGCATGATCTTTGTGAAACAAACAGACAAAGTATATGTATGATTTCAAAGAAACTCCTATTCTTAGAGCCACTAGGATGGCTAACGTTCTTGACTTCCGAAAACTGTTTTGCTATGTCTTGATATGTGTGTATGGTTCCTAAAGTTCTACTTTGATTTGATCCATAACGATATTCGAGAGGCATTTGATATGACTATTGTTTGGATTTTCCAAAAATAGCTTCTGAAACGTTCAAAGAGGTTTCTGTAGTAAAATGTCCCTAACTTTCATATACTAACTCGGATTGCCTCGAAACGTGTTTATGATCTTTCATGTGTCGTTTGGGTACTTATTCATCGAGTCTGAAAGTTGTTTTATGTGCATATAATTTCTCACGACTCTGCTAGTGCATGCCTTAATGTATCCTCCACTGCGTCCCGGGCCAGGGTATGTTCGCGTGCGTAATCCTCTGCATTGTTCACCGCGTCCCTCACTTGCGGGCTGGGGCACGTTATATGTATATATGAGATGATGGCATGATGATATGATGACGGGGTAGCAGCCAGGATGGCATATGATGACTCTATTCATAGCGTCCCGCAATAGAGGACCGGGGCACGTTACATGCATATATAATACATGACATTGACATACATGATTTCATTCACCGCGTCCCTCAATAGAGGGCCGGGGCACGTTACATGCATATATGATACATGATATTAACATATATGATTTTACTCACCGCGTCCCTCACTAGAGGGCCGGGGCACGTTATATGATATATGATATATGATGATGGCATACATGATTTTCATTTATAATTTATGATGATGACATACATGATTTTCATTTCCAAAGGGCAAGTGCTTTGATGTTTTAAAAGGTCATACTTGATTCTGGTAAATCTCTGTTTCAGTTATGATCCTCTTTTCTGTATTCCATGCCTTACATGCTCAGTACATATTCCGTACTGACCCCCTTTCTTCGGGGGCTGCGTTTCATGCCGCGCAGGTACACCCAGATGAGTAGAAGCCATTATAGAAGATGTTCCAGCGGAGTTGGCAAGCTCCATTTTCCCCTGGAGTGTTGCCGAGTCAGAGTATTATGCAATGATGTCTTGATTGATGTTAGAGATTGTACAGACAGAGTCGTGGGTATAGAATGTCAGTCTTGCAAGCGGCTCCACCAGCCGATGTGTCATTATGCATCATGTTATGAGTTTCGTATGATTACAGATTTTTTTTTATGGACTTGAGAGCGATGAAAAGAATGTTTCTAAAGGTCTTTACTATGTATTTCATTTTGTTATTTAAGAGATTAGGAGTGTAATAAGAATCAGCGGGTTCGCTCGGCTCCGAATATGGGGTCGGGTGCCCATCACACCCTAGTAAGATTAGGGTGTGAGCCGGCCAAGTTTATAAACTGGAGGCTGCAGGGCATCTAGGGATTGTTGACCTTCTTTCTGTCTTAGATCGTGCGATAGAGCCAAGTCATAGGAAATGAGATTCCTTATATAAGCCTTACATACGACGGAAGAAGGTGAGTGGCGATATGGAAAGTCACAGGGGTAAGTTTTGGTATTTTCATTCTTTCATCTGAAATTGGAAGCTCAGGATGGCTGGAATGTGTCGTATAACTGTATGCCCCGTGAGGCATTGTTAGTATTTGCTGCGTGCAGAGTTTGAATAGTAAGAATTGTAAAGAAGATTCTGCCAGAAATCTTTCAAAATCAGGTAATTTAGTTAGGTACGCCTAACAGAAGGAAGCGTGGAAAGAAAATATTGTAACCAGACGATAAGTGAGATGAGTTGTTTCAGACGGGTTATGGATTTGGCATAGCATGAAGAATAAATGCGAGAAAGACGATTAGCAGCCCGAAGGATTAAAATGGACAACATTCGAAGTTTAGTAGGAGCAAGGTCTGTTGGGAGATTCAGGGAAAGTCGACAATCAGTTTTGTTGTAAATTATTATATAAGAGTGGCGAGCAGAGGCCCAAGGAGATGGATAATTGAGTATTTATAAGTAATGGCGACGAAGGTGTGTTCCCTACCATCGGGAATCTAGGAATCTAGGATGAAGGGTAGTTATACACATAAGTGAAAGGTGAATATGGAAGATTGCAAAGGGTAAAATAGTAATTGTAAAGGGAAGGACGTGTTACGGAAATGTCTCGGAATCTGTAAGACTTCGACTTGCTCCAGATCATGTAATGAAGGTCATGCGATGAGGTGGATGCACTTATATCAACGCTAACACACCGAATTTCATCAGAGTTTCGAGGTTAAGCGTGCTGGGGTGAGAGAAATCTTAGGATGGGTGACCCCCTGCGAAGTGTATTAAAAGTTCTGCAAAAACAGACATAAAAGAAAAATGAGAAGCTAGGGTAGCCTAAGGGAAATGTGGGTATACGAAATGGCTGGAAACCATAAGAGGTCGCGTAGAACGAGGTAGAATAGACCGGTGAAGAGACAGAAAGTGCATCACAGCTCTGGAATTAGGATAGGCTTGAATAGCATTTGGAAGTATTTTGTGGGCTAATTGATAGTAATTATATATATATATGAATGCGTATGATATCTCATATGTGATTGTATCGGTGGACATGTGAGTCCCAGCAACCGGCGCTACGGTAAAGAAGGCATTAATAAAGTAAGGGTACCGAAGTTCGAGTGACAGCAAAAATAAATGGTACAAGTGTTACAAGGTAAGCTGCTATTATTTTTACTACAGGTTAAGATTGGAAATTCTAATACAACGATATTTGGAAAAGAAAGAGTGCGAGTAAATGGAAGCCAAGGAGATTAAAATGTCGAAAAAAGGTGAAAGGTAAGAAACCTTAGTGAGTGAAGCCCCCGAGAGAAATTACCGGCAAAGTACGAGACTACTTGGGTAAAAATTCAAAGATAGGCACGTGAAAAGGAATAAAATGTGCAGCTATATTAATGTGGTCGCCTCGGACATAAAATGCTTTCCCGAAAGGATGACTTGGAAATAAGACGTATTTGCGCGTTTAACGGAATATTTCACGAATTACAGAACTGATACGGCAAATAACAAGAGGAGAAAGGTGTTCGAGGAGGAAGGAACCTAAGGATGGTTAAGGATGAAAGTAGGAAAAGTATACTAATGGGTTGGTCGAAGGAAGAGGAGAGCATTCAGGCGTAGGGCAATTGGAAATCTCTAACCATAGGAGTAAGGAGGATACCTTAACGAGTTAGCGATAGGAACCCGATTACACACCAAGGAAAGAATAAGGATGATGGGACGACACTGTTGATTGGGAAATTAATGGTATGGAATGAGAGTTCATGCGAGGTCTGAGAGATTGGATCTTAAAGGAAATAAAATGAAGTGTAAGGAACGTCCATGGGAGACCGCTCGGCCATAGCATCATAAATATAGTTAAAGGTTCGATGAGCGAGGATAGAGAGAGTGTAAACTGTAAGGATTCTGTGCTAAGAACTAAAGTAGCGGGACACACGAAAAATATAGACGCACAGCTGCAACGCAAACGCGTAGTTAAGAGAAATTATGAGTAAGTGAGTTAAATGAATGAAAGGACTAATAGTGGATGGAAAGATATGGGAATGTCGACAAGAATGATGATATAGACAGAAAGTGAAAGGAAAACTTAGGATAAGAAGTTTTCGATATGTCATGCACAGAATTGGAAGGAAGACGATGTTATATCCCGTGTTTTCACACGTTTGGAAAAATTCGATAAATATTGGATTCTTGAGATATAAGGTTAAATTTGATAGTTTGTTGAACATAAGAGTTATGTATGAAAGAATATTATCGTGGAAGTGTGGGATAAGGCTAAGGGCAAAACGTGGAATTTCGGAAATTGGTTTCGGGAATTGCAAAAATAAAATTTGTAGCCATTTGGGCTTGCAAAAATAAGAAGCACAATGAGGCCCATTTCTTGATATGGCCCAAACCCATGCCTTTAAGATATTTCCCATGTGCTAATTAGTGAATATTAGTCTTTAACTCTTAAGAAGGTTCAAGAGAAAAATAAGACAAGGAAAGAAAAACAAGAACAAGAGCAACACTAGAGACCATTTCGGGTTTGGTATAGAAAAATTACCCCCTCCAAATCTTGCCTCCAAAATTATTTTCTTGTTGGAATCCTACTAATTCTAGGTCCCTTCTCAACTTGGTGTAGTTGGTTTGGAAGAAAGAGGTCTTGTTCCTTCAAGTTGACCTTATATTCAAGTGAAGAAGATTGAGTAAAAAGGTAAGAATTTATCCCTTATTATTGTGTTATGAAGTCTTGTTTGTGTTGTAGTATGTAGAAATGAGTTGATTGTGTGAAGAAATGGAAGTTTGCAAAGTGGGTATGTGTTATAGCTATATGGCCGTGAGTATGTATATGTTGTATAGCCACAATGTATAGAATTCATGTTATATCTTAGTTGTGGTTGTGTGAAATGCATATAGGAATTGAAAGTTGCATGAATTTAGTTGATGTTGATAGACGGGCATATGGCCGTGTACTATGTTGAAGTTGGAATGGAATAGATTAAGTTTGTTTAGTATGTTAGTTGTGTTATTGAGATTCTTGTAATGTAAATGAAGTTAGAATGATAAAAGTTTGTATCGAAATGAAATATGGAAGCTTATGTCGTTTTAGTACGATTTTATGACATTATGAAAATGAAGTTATTAGGTTGCTAATTATGACAAGTATTGATGAACTTGGAAGAAGGAAACATGTTATGAATACGTATGCCAAAGATTAGGAGTTTTGGATAAATTATGACTATGGCGGAAAGTTGTATATTATGTATATCGAGTGTATAACTTAAGGAAAATGATATGAAATGTCTCTAAATCTATATTGTGATGATCTTGAGTGATAATGGATGTGAAATCAATGATGTTAGTTTGAAAGTTTGGGTTAGAATGAAGGTTATGTCAACTTGTGAGAAAAATGACTAGTTGAAGGATAATTGTGTTTTTAATGTTCTTTGTTGATGTTGATGTTGTTGTTTGGGTTGTTGTTGATTGATTTGGCCGAGTTGAATTCTCGGGGGTGCTATATGTATAGGGGAAGTGCTGCCGAAATTTCGGTAGACAAATAAGAGTTGAATTGAACTTGTAGCATCTATAACCTACAATTGGTAAATGTGACCATTTGCAGATTTTCGACGAAACGGAGAGTGAGCTTGGATAGGCTTAAAAAGCTCAAAAGGTATGTAAAGCTACCCCGATCCTTCTTTTGGCATGTCTAAGTGTTTTAGGATCGGATTCGGGCCTCAAAAGACCTTCTTGGCCATCGGAATCCGCAAGAGAAAATCTCAGTTTTTCCTTCAGTAGAATTGAACCATTTTGATATGCTTTCCTGAAATTATGCAAACTTTCTCTAAACTCCTTGAAAAGCTATAGAATGTCCGTAGAACCTTTATAGGTGACCCCATAAGCTTAAAGGGCGTAATTTGAGCCCACTGCCTTGCTTGTTCCGAGGTGGGCCCGCTATTCCCGGTTTTGCCCTTAATGTACTAAAGTCTCCTTTTCGAACGATTTTTGAAAGAAACGTTTCGACTACCCTTTTTATTACCTAACGAATATGGTTTTAAATATTCTATTAAGTCTGATAAATTATTTTGACACTCGGAACGACTTCAGGAAGGTTATGCTTCTGTAATTTATTATGATGTCCGAAATGCTTTTATTATGATCCCGTCCGACTTCATTGGATGTGTTTGTCATTAATATGCCTCATCGAGTCTCTGAAAATATTTATGATATTTTAACTGCATTTAGTTTCTCACTACTCTATTCGTGGATGCCCCAATGATTCCCACACTGAGCCCGGGCCAGGATATGTTGTCAAGCGTAATCCCCTGCATTGTTCGCCGTGCCTCGATGTGAGGGGGCAGGTATACGCGTACATGGGTTTGTGGAGTATGTTGTGCCATGTACGTTTGTTCTGATATGATTTACTATGGCCATCTGATATGACATATTGTGTTATGGGGTTATGCCCCTATTTTGATTCTTCTGTGTTGTGGCACCAGCGTCGGGAGGGTGACCACGTTCTGTCTGCCGAGTCCCTTGGCAGGGGCCGGATTTGATATGACATATGTTTCTGTACACACTCCGCATGTTTTGAAAATATATATTTGATACCTTGTATTTTCTGTTTACTTTCTGTACATTATATACCAGTTATGATTTTGTTTCTGCAACTCAGGCTTTACATATTCAGTACATATTTCGTACTGACCCCCTTTCCTCGGGGGCTGCGTTTTCATGCCGCGCAGGTACTGACGACAGGTTTGGCGATCCGTCTGTCTAGGATATCTTTTCCGCCATTTGGAGCGCTCTTTTATTCAGAGCCATCTTTTGGTACAGTCTGTCACTTCTATATGTGTATATTCTCGTTCATGGGTACGGCGGGGCCCTGTCCCGCCATATGATTCTGTTGGTCCATTTAGAGGTCTGTAGACATGTTTGTGGGTTGGGATCTTTCTGTACAGATATGTGTATGTGTTGTGTTTGGGCGATCCCCTTCGTCGCGGCGGCCGGTCCGCATATATCTAGATGTTGCTTTGTTGGCCTTTGTTGGTATTTTCTGCGTGCAGGGTATTTGGGATAGTCCGTAAAACAAAGGAAACTCTGCCGAAATTTTTCTGGAAATTATCTAAATTTAGAATAAAGCCTTGTTGGCTTCTGCCATATACTAGAATGCGTTTCAGTGCCCAGATCGGGCACTAGTCACGGCCTACGGGGTTGGGTCGTGACAGACGAGGAGTAGGGTATAACCGAAGACTTCATAAAAGGACATAGTGAACCATGACGTCCCCGTGAACTAGTGAGCCCAGGACACCGTTAGTCACAATAGACAGAAGTATAGAAAGACGAAAAAGAAGGCATCGGAATTGGATATCCTTATACGTATTCTAGTTAAATACGAGGGTCTAAGTAGCAAGAAGATAGACAGGCCAGCCTATACAATGGCGGAACCCGGCCTTAAGAAGAAAGTGAAGGGCGGTAGGTAATTATCGTAGACGAGGATACTCGAGGACTCTTGGCGTATAAGGAGCTCCTTAAAAAGGGGGGGGGGGGGGGGGGAGAACATATTATATTAGACTTAAAAAGGAATCGCAACACTGTCAAGCGCCAGAAGAGGAAATTTAATAGCTCGGGGCCGGAGTTCAAAACATATTGGCATATCAAGAGAATACATGAAAGGAATAGAAACGAGTTGACAATGAAGTGTACCGTCAGGCCGACATGAAGGGAAAGGATGGAAGACCCCTTAAGAGAATGCTTCAATGCAACATGAATTATGATATGTTTATGCCATGATTTGAACCCCTCATATCGGGCAAATTGGCGCCGTACCTAAGTACGCAGCGACATGTTTTAAAGAGTAATGAAAAGAGCAATAAAATGGCTACAAGCTAAGTTCACAAAGGATAATGGAGAAAATGATAAGATTCAAAGGGTATTTCGGACAAGGACGACTATTATAACGAAAGTAACAACAATTGGTAGTCTAGGAATTTTTGAAAGAAAGAAAGAAAGCAGTTCCTATGAATGAAATAAAAGAGATCATCAGATATTAGAAAATAGTTCATGGACCATTAATTATATGGAACATGAGAATATACGCTATGAACTTATATGAATCATCGATGTGAAGCGATGCTCGATCATATTTGAAAGGAATCCACACTGGAGAACCAACATGGAATAACGATGGACGAAACGGGCGCCAATACAACGAAATCAAAGACAAGTATACTTGTGTCAAGAGATGATCTAGGAAGGACAAGGATAATGAGTTGGCGCAGTGGATTAGAAAACCCATAACACGGAATGAGGACTCATGTAAAGACTGAGGAGTCGATTATAAAGGAAATAGGGTGAAAGATAAGGAATGAGTATGAAGAAAAGGACAACTATAAGAGGGACCCCCCCCCCCCCCCCCCCCCCCCCGAAGAATTATAAGAACCCATAAGATAAGTTGAACATTCGAGGACGAATGTTCTAAAGGGGGGGAGGATGTTATATCCCGTATCTTCTACATTCGGATATTTCAAGGTTGTCGTGGTAAGTTAAGGGCAAGAATATTTTCCAAAGTTATTTTAATGTACAAGTTGTTTATTAGTATGGAAATATTTAGAAAGGCTAAGGGTAAAAAGGGAAATTCACAAGGTAGTACATGGTAATATTATGGAAGGCTAGGGGCAAAACGGGAATTTCACAAATAATTCAAGAAGGAACTTGAAGGGACCACTTTGGCCGTGTGGCATATGTCCACATTTTTATTTAATGGGGCTAATTATATATATAATTATTCATCTTTGTTAATTTTAAGAAACTTCAAGAAAAAGGGAGAAGGGGACATGTGTCCACTTTGTGTTGGTAGAAGCCACATATATATATATATATATATATATATATATATATATATATATAAATCGATGACAAAATAAGGCATATGCATCTTTTAAATCAAGAAGCTTGTAGAAGAAAAAAACTTGGAGAAAAAAATAGGGGCCATTCGGCCATGGTTCCAAAAATTTGGTCCATGGAAATTGATCAAGAAAAATTATTTTCTTCTAGTATTCCAACTAATTTGAATGCCCTAATTAACGTGGGATGGTTGTTGAAGCAAGCAAACCATTCATTTGTGCAAATTCCAACCCTAGCCGAGCAAGAGGATGGATGGAAGAAGGTATGGTTTAATATTCTTTTCATATGTTATGGATGGTTTGTATATGTTGTAGAGTGAAGAAATGAATGAAATTCATGAAAATATGTGTGTGTAAGTGATGGCCGAATAGGGGTGGTGTTGTGTAGATATGATGAATTGATTTTGTTTAGCATTTTGATTGTTATAGTTGTGGATGTCATGATGAAAATGAAGGTTTGATGACTTGAAATGAATTTGTAATTGTTGTGGGACTGTTGATGAAGTAAATGTGACATTAGTGTGGGTTCTCATAATTATGAGAATGGAGTTGTTAATGTATAGATTGTTGGTGTAGTTTATGAATTTGGAGGGAAGGGAAATGTGTTGTTATTGTTCTTGTTGAATTTGGAAGGTTTCGGGTGAAGTGGTATGTTGATTGGGTTGTTTTGAATGTTATGTGAATTGTTCGAAGTGTTCTTGAATCATGATAGAATGATTTCAAATTAATACTTGAATGTGCGATCATTGGTGGTAGCTCGACTATATGTGATTGAATTGAATATAAATGGAATTAGGATAGGCTTGAATAGCATTTGGAAGTATTTTGTGGGCTAATTGATAGTACTTATATATATATATATATATATATATATATATATATATATATATATGAATGCGTATGATATCTCATATGTGATTGTATCGGTGGACATGTGAGTCCCAGCAACCGGCGCTACGGTAAAGAAGGCATTAATCAAATAAGGGTACCGAAGTTCGAGTGACAGCAAAAATAAATGGTACAAGTGTTACAAGGTAAGCTGCTATTATTTTTACTACAGGTTAAGATTGGAAATTCTAATACAACGATATTTGGAAAATAACGAGTGTGAGTAAATGGAAGGCAAGGAGATTAAAATGTCAAAAAAAGGTGAAAGGTAAGAAACCTTAGTGAGTGAAGCCCCCGAGAGAAATTACTGGCAAAGTACGAGACTACTTGGGTAAAAATTCAAAGATAGGCACGTGAAAAGGAATAAAATGTGCAGCTATATTAATGTGGTCGCTCAGCCATGAAAATGCTTTCCTGAAAGGATGACTTGGAAATAAGACGGATTTGCTCGTTTAAAGGAATATTTCACGAATTACAGAACCGATACGGCTAATAACAAGAGGAGAAAGGTGTTCGAGGAGGAAGGAACCTAAGGATGGTTAAGGATGAAAGTAGGAAAAGTATACTAATGGGTTGGTCGAAGGAAGAGGAGAGCATTCAGGCGTAGGGCAATTGGAAATCTCTAACCATAGGAGTAAGGAGGATACCTTAACGAGTTAGCGATAGGAACCCGATTACGCACCAAGGAAAGAATAAGGATGATGGGACGACACTGTTGATTGGGAAATTAATGGTATGGAATGAGATTTCATGCAAGGTCTGAGAGATTGGATCTTAAAGGAAATAAAATAAAGTGTAAGGAACTGCATGGGAGACCGCTCGGTCATAGCATCATAAATATAGTTAAAGGTTCGATGTGCGAGGATAGAGAGAGTGTAAACTGTAAGGATTCTGCGCTAAGAACAAAAGTAGCGGGACGCTCGAAAAAAATAGACGCACAGCTGCAACGCAAACACGTAGTTAAGAGAAATTACGAGTAAGTGAGCTAAATGAATGAAAGGACTAATAGTGGATGGAAAGATATGGGAATGTCGACAAGAATGATGATATAGATAGAAAGTGTAAGGAAAACATAGGATAAGAAGTTTTTGATATGTCATGCACAGAATTGGAAGGAAGACGAGGAGTAGGGTATAACCGAAGACTTCATAAAAGGACATAGTGAACATCGACGTCCCCATGACCTAGTGAGCCCAGGACACCGTTAGTCACAATAGACAGAAGTATGGAAAGACGAAAAAGAAGGCATCGGAATTGGATGTCCTTATACGTATTCTAGTTAAATACGAGGGTGTAAGTAGCAAGAAGATAGACAGGCCAGCCTATACAATGGCGGAACCCGGCCTTAAGAAGAAAGTGAAGGGCGGTAGGTAATTATTGTAGACGAGGATACTCGAGGACTCTTGGCGTATAAGGAGCCCCTTAAAAAGGGGGGGGGGGGGGGGAGGGGAGAACATATTATATTAGACATAAAAAGGAATCGCAACACTGTCAACCGCCAGAAGAGGAAATTTAATAGCTCGGGGCCGGAGTTCAAAACATATTGGCATATCAAGAGAAAACATGAAAGGAATAGAAACTAATTGACAATGAAGTGTACCGTAAGGCCGACATGAAGGGAAAGGATGGAAGACCCCTTAAGAGAATGCTTCAATGCAACATGAATTATGATATGTTTATGCCATGATTTGAACCCCTAATATCGGGCAAATTGGCGCCGAACCTAAGTACGCAGCGACATGTTTTATAGAGTAATGAAAAGAGCAAGAAAATTGCTACAAGCTAAGTTCACAAAGGATAATGGAGAAAATGATAAGATTCAAAGGATATTTCGGACAAGGACGACTATTATAACGAAAGTAACAACAATTGGTAGTCTAGGATTTTTTTAAAGAAAGAAAGAACGCAGTGCCTATGAATGAAATAAAAGAGATCATCGGATATTAGAAAATAGTTCATGGACCATTAATTATATGGAACTTGAGAATATACGCTATGAACTTATATGAATCATCGATGTGAAGCGATGCTCGATCATATTTGAAAGGAATCCACACTAGAGAGCCAACAAGGAATAACGATGGACGAAACTAGCGCCAATACAACGAAATCAAAGACAAGTATACTTGTGTCAAGAGATGATCTGGGAAGGACAAGGATAATGAGTTAGCGCAGTGGATTAGAAAACCCATAACACGGAATGAGGACTCATGTAAAGACTGAGGAGTCGATTATAAAGGAAATAAGGTGAAAGATAAGGAATGAGTATGAACAAAAGGACAACTATAAGAGGGACCCCCCCCCCCCCCCACCGAAGTATTATAAGACCCCATAAGATCAGTTGAACATTCGAGGACGAATGTTCTAAAGGGGGGAGGATGTTATATCCCGTATTTTCTACATTCGGATATTTCAAGGTAGTCGTGGTAAGTTAAGGGCAAGACTATTTTCCAAAGTTATTTTAATGTACAAGTTGTTTATTAGTATGGAAATATTGAGAAAGGCTAAGGGTAAAAAGGGGAATTCACAAGGTGGTTCATGGTAATATTGTGGAAGGCTAGGGGCAAAACGGGAATTTCACAAACAATTCAAGAAGGATCTTGAAGGGACCACTTTGGCTGTGTGGCAGATGTCCACATTTTTATTTAATGGGGCTAATTATATATATATATATATGGACCAAAGCTTACATAACAAGACAATTATTCATCTTTGTTTATTTTGAGAAACTTCAAGAAAAAGGGAGAAGGGGACATGTGTCCCCTTTGTGTTGGTAGAAGCCATATATATATATATATATATATATATATACAATTGATGACAAAATAAGGCATATTCATCTTTTAAATCAAGAAGCTTGTAGAAGAAAAACTTGGAGAAAAAAATTGGGGCCATTCGGCCATGGTTCCAAAAATTTGGTCCATGGAAATTTATCAAGAAAAATTATTTTCTTCTAGTATTCCAACTAATTTGAAGGCCCTAATTAACGTGGGGTGGTTGTTGAATTAAGCAAACCATTCATTTGTGCAAATTCCAACCCTAGCCCAGCAAGAGGATGGATGGAAGAAGGTAAGGTTTAATCTTCTTTGCATATGTTATGGATGGTTTGTATATGTTGTAGAGTGAAGAAATGAATGAAATTCAGGAAAGTATGTGTGTGTAAGTGATGGCCGAATAGAGGTGGTGTTGTGTAGATATGATGAATTGATTTTATTTAGAATTTTGATTGTTGTAGTTGTGGATGTCATGATGAAAATGAAGGTTTGATGACTTGAAATGAATTTGTAATTGTTGTGGGATTGTTGAAGAAGTAAATGTGACATTAGTGTGGTTTCTCATAATTATGAGAATGGAGTTGTTAATGTATAGATTGTTGGTGTAGTTTATGAATTTGGAGGGAAGGGAAATGTGTTGTTATTGTTCTTGTTGAATTTGGAAGGTTTCGGGTGAAGTGGTATGTTGATTGGGTTGTTTTGAATATTATGTGAATTGTTTGAAGTGTTCTTGAATCATGATGGAATGATTTCGGATTAATACTTGAATGTGGGATCATTGGTGGTAGCTCGACTCTATGTGATTGAATTGAATATAAATGAAATGCCGTTGAATTGTGTGACAAGGGTTGTTAATGTTAGAATGCGTCTTGAATTGATTATTGATGTTGTTGACATGAGTGTTGGGATTGTTGTTGATAAATTGGCCGAGTTGAATTCTCGGATTGTTGATTGATGATTTGGCCTAGTTGGATTCTCGGGGTTAGTTGTATTTACAGGGGAGATGCTGCCGAAATGTCGGCAGATCATAAATGAATTTATTTGAAAGACTAAGACAAGTGTGTGACGATGTGTTTAATGATTGTGTAAATCTTCTTGAATGTAGACTAGCGATAGCTAGCTTGGACAATTAAGCGTAGCTAATAGGACGTGGAACAAGTATGTAAGGCTTACCCTTTCTTTCTTTTGGCATGATCTTTGTGAAACAAACAGACAAAGTATATGTATGATTTCAAAGAAACTCCTATTCTTAGAGCCACTAGGATGGCTATTGTTCTTGACTTCCGAAAACTGTTTTGATATGTGTGTATGGTTCCGAAAGTTCTACTTTGATTTGATCCATAACGATATTCGAGAGGCACTTGATATGACTATTGTTTTGATTTTCCAAAAATAGCTTCTGAAACGTTCAAAGAGGTTTCTGTAGTAAAATGTCCCTAACTTTTGTATACTAACTCGGATTGCCTCGAAACGTGTTTATGATCTTTCATGTGTCGTTTGTGTACTTATTCATCAAGTCTGAAAGTTGTTTTATGTGCATATAGTTTCTCACGACTCTGCTCGTGCATGCCTTAATGTATCCTCCACTGCGTCCCGGGCCAGGGTATGTTCTCGTGCGTACTCCTCTGCATTGTTCACCGCGTCCCTCACTTGCGGGCCGGGGCACGTTATATGTATATATGATATGATGGCATGATGATATGATGACGGGGTGGCGGCCAGGATGGCATATGATGACTCTATTCACCGCGTCCCGCAATAGAGGGTCGGGGCACGTTACATGCATATATGATACATGACATTGACATACATGATTTCATTCACTGCGTCCCTCAATAGAGGGCCGGGGCACGTTACATGCATATATGATACATTATATTGACATATATGATTTTACTCACCGCGTCCCTCACTAGAGGGCCGGGGCACGTTATATGATATATGATATATGATAATGGCATACATGATTTTCATTTATAATTTATGATGATGACATACATGATTTTCATTTCCAAAGGGCAAGTGCTTTGATGTTTTATGTCACACCCTCATCTTGATGGGGCATGATGGGCACCCGACTCTCATCAGAGTCAAGCGAACCCTTAAACGTTCGCTTTACCAAAACCTGTCATTTCAAAAACTTTTTAAAACATGAAACTTTTTCAAATAGAGATCGTGGTCTTTATACAGATTATAAAAACTTTCAATCTATTACGTACTTTAAACCAACTGAAATCATCCGAAAATACATACTCTTTAAACATCTATAAATGATTCGCACTTCTCGACGCCCTATCCACAGGACACTATCTGCAAAGTTTCTAACATATACAAAATACCATGACATAAGTACTTTGACCCGGCAACACTCCGAACTGAGATAGAGCTCGCCAATCCCGCTGGAACACCTTTAGCAAAGTCTTCTACTCATCTGGGTGTACCTGCGTGGTATGAAACGCAACCCCCGAAGAAAGGGGGTCAGTACGGAATATGTACTGAATATGTAAAGCATCACTGAATCATAAACAAGGAAAGGCGTAACCGTAACCAGTTTACAGACAACCCGGGAGCTACCTGGAACAACATTTTAAACCGTGCCACGTAGTGCCTTACACAAATTCTAGCATACCTAATATAAACACAGCATACCCAAATTCTAGAATACACTATGAGAAAATAGTATCATAATGGTCCCTTCGGACGGCCGCTTCCGGCATAGTAACAATGATGGCCCCTTCGGGCATGCCGCCGGCATAATAATGCTAGTCCTGGCCCCTTCGGGTATGCCGGTTCCGAAATAATAATAATGATGATAGCCCCTTCGGGCATGCCGCCGGCATAATAATGCTAGTCCTGGCCCCTTCGGGCATGCCGGTTCCGACAAAATAATAATGATGGTGGCCCCTTCGGGCATGCCGAGTCCGGCATTATCATAATGATGGCCCCTTCGGGCATGCCGCTTGCGACATAATAATACTAGTAGTCCTGGCCCCTTCGGACATGCCGTTTGCGACATAATAATAATAGCCCTGGCCCCTTCGGGCATGCCGCTTCCGGCATTAACACTAATGATGTCGTGCATGTATGTAAATATGCAGATGCATGAAAATATTTATTAACCATCGAAAGACTCCCTTCGGAGCAACCCAAGTTTCAAAACGGGAACTTTTTCCCTTTCTCTTAAAAATGGGGACTTCTTCCTTTCTATTTCTTAAAACTATCATGTATCACTTTGAATGATCCATAACATAAACTGAGGCCATGTGTTATATAGCACACTTAGTCACGTCATGAAATCATTTAATAGCTTAGGCTCGAAAATCTCGTACCCCCTTCAGAGTGGTTTTGAAAATCAAGTTTATGTTTCCTTTAGTACAAAACTAATTTTCTTGAAATCATTACTAAACCACAAACACGTTTCAAGTAAATCCGAGTTAGTATAAGAAAGTTAACAACCGTATGCACGGGCAGAGTAGTAGGAAACTAAATGCACATAAATCAACTTTTAGGACTCGATGTATAATTATACTTACCGACGCCTGAAGACTCAGAAACAAGTTTCGGGTCAATCCGATTTAGTATAAGAAAGTTATGAGCGTTTGAAGTACAGAACCTTCTACGAACGTTCAGAAGCTATTTTTGGAAAATTAAAGCAACAATCATACCAAGTACCTTTCAAATATCGTTATGGACATCGTTCATTATAGAAACCTCTACGAGCATTTCCAAAACAATCCGAGTTAGCACATGAAAGTTATGAACGTTATTCATTATAGGAACCTCTACAACCATTTTCAAATAATCCGAGACCGTCTACGAAAGTTAGGGACATTACCACTTACAGAACTCTTTAGACTTTTCTTGTTATTCAATCATACAATAAGCTCGGCTATACTAAGTATACTCGCATCAAGAAGTGAATAATAATCATTAACAAGCTCGGAATCAAGAATAGAGTTACCCCAAGATACGTATCATAGCTTACTTAGCTCTAGGACATGCCAAAAGGAAGAAAAGGTAAGCTTTACATACCTGTCCCACGTCCAATTAGTTACGCTTATTCGTCCAAACTTGCTAGTCTACATTCAAAGAATTGACATAATCATTAGACTCATCGAGATATGCTTGTCTTAGTCCTTCAAATGAATTCATTTATATTCTGCCGAAATTTCGGCAGCATTTCCCCTGTAAATACACCATCCCCGAGAATCTAACTCGGCCAATTTATCAACAACAAATCCGAGAATTCAACTCGGCCAAATTATCGACAACAAAACCAACAATCATATCTCTAACTTCAACAATTATTTCAAATGCATTCTAACACTAGCAATCCTTTTTACATAATTCGACAACATTACTTTTATATTCAATTCAACCACACATAGTCAAGCTAACATCAATGATTTCACATTCAAGTATTAATTCGAAATCGTTCTAACATGATTCAAGAACACTTCAAACAATTCAACCAACATACCACTTCACCCGAAACCTTCCAAATTCAATAAGAACAATAACAACATATTTTCTTTCCTTCCAAATTCATGAACTATACCAATAATTCACACACTAACAACATACTACATTCAATCCACTTTGGCTTCCAAAACAGCCCACAACAATTTAAACTTCAATTTGAATCATTAAACTCTCATTTTCATCATAGAATTCATGACAACAACAATTAAAGACACTAAATAAAATTAGTTCATTCCCTGCCATACCAACAACCCATGTTCGGCCACCACACAACATCCATATATTTCATGAATTTCATCCATTTCTCAATACTACAATATGCATAAATCATTCCTAACATATAAAAGAAGATTAATTCTTACCATTTCCCTTAACTTCTCACTTGGCTATGGTTATGAACTTGCAACAAAGAGGGGTCTACTTGCTAAAACTATTACTCCATGTTATAGAGGACCTTACAATTGGTAGAAAAGCTAGAAGAAAATAGTTTTTTGGATCAATTTTTGCATGGTCTTGTTCGGCCAAGACCATGGCCGAATGGCCCTTCTCCCTTTTTCTCCAAGTTTCTCCAAGTTTTCTTGATTTAAAAGATGAATATCTCTTATTTTTGGCCACCACTTATCTATATATATATATAATTAGGTCCTACCAATAAAAATATGAACACATGTCCCTTCTCCCTCTTTCTTGAAACTTCTTAAAATAAAACAAGAATAAGTAATATCTTGCTATGTAAGCTTTGGTCCATAAACATAATTATCTCCATCAAATAAAAATGTGGACACCTACTCCCACACATGCCACACGGCCATAATGACTTCATGACCATTTTTTTTTAAAATTTCCATTTTGCCCCTAGCCTTTCTTAATATTTCCACGTCAATAATTTTTCACAAACAACTTGTGTGCTAAACAAGATCAAAATTTAGCCTTGCCCTTAATTTCTCGAAATTATCTTGGAATATCCGAATGTACGAAATACGGGATATAACATTTTAAAAGGTCATACTTGATTCTGGTAAATCTCTGTTTCAGTTATGATCCTCTTTTCTGTATTCCATGCCTTACATCCTCAATACATATTCCGTATTGATCCCCTTTCTTCGGGGGCTGCATTTCATGCCGCGCAGGTACACCCAGATGAGTAGAAGCCATTATAGAAGATGTTCCAGCGGAATTGGCAAGCTCCATTTGCCCCTGGAGTGTTTCCAGGTCAGAGTATTATGCTATGATGTCTTGATTGATGTTAGAGACTTTGCAGACAGATTCGTGGGTATAGAATGTCAGTCTTGTAAGCGGCTCCACCAGTCGATGTGTCATTATGCATCATGTTATGAGTTTCGTATGATCACAGATTTTTTTTATGGACTTGAGAGCGATGAAAAGAATGTTTCTAAAAGTCTTTACTATGTATTTCATTTTGTGATTTAAGAGATTAGGAGTGTAATAAGAGTCAGCGGGTTCGCTCGGCTCCGAATATGGGGTCGGGTGCCCATCACACCCTAGTAAAATTAGGGTATGACATTGGCGATACTTTCAAAAATACCCAATCGTCAACTTAGAATTCCAAGTCTCGTCGGTGGTTGTCTGCATAAGACTTTTGATGGCTTTGGGCTGTCAATAATCGACTCGGATCACCTTAACGTTTTCTACCGCCTGCTGAATCAATTCGGGGCCTATTAATTGTGCTTCTCCAATTTCAAACCATGCGATTGTGGATTTACACTTCCTTCCATATAGAGCTTCATAAGGAGCCATTTGAAAGCTGGAATGGTAACTATTATTGTACGCAAATTCGATTAGCGGTAAATGATCATCCCAACTTCCACCGAAATCCAGCACACATGCTCGTAGCATATCTTCCAAGATCTGAATAGTACGCTCAGCCTGTCCGTCAGTCTGCGGATGTAATACAGTGCTAAGCTTCACTTGAGTGCCTAGACCTTCTTGGAAGGACTTCCAAAACTTGGCTGTAAACTGTGCTCCTCTATCTGTTATAATAGATAATGGTATACCATGGAGTCACACAATTTCCTTGACATACAACTTCGCATAGTCTTCTGCTAAGTGCGCGGTTCTAACTAGAAGAAAATGGGCTGCTTTTGTGAGCCTGTCCACAATCACCCATATCGAATCATACTTGCCTTGAGAACGGGGTAATCCTACAATAAAATCCATGTTGATGACTTCCCATTTCCAAGTAGGGATTTCCATTGCTTGCAATAAACCTCCTGGCTTCTGATGTTCAACTTTTACTTGTTGGTAATTTGGGCACTGTGCAACAAATTCTGCTATGTCTCTCTTCATGCCATCCCACCAATATATTAACTTGAGATCATGATACATTTTGGTCGCACCTGGATGAATGGAATACCGAGAATAATGTGCTTCCTCTAGAATTCGTCGGCGCAATTCTGCTACATTCGGTACACATAATCTACCTCGGTACCTAAGAATTCCATCAATAGAAACTTCAAATGGAGCCTTCTCCTATTCATGAGATAGGTCTCTGTAATGGCACAATTGGGAGTCTTCACATTTTCGCTCCTTCACTTCTATGTCCAAGGATGAAGTTGTGGGATTGCTGATACTAATCTCCACATTACCCGAATCTATTACACGTACCCAAAGACTAGCTAGTTGGCGGAGCTCATGAACCATCTCTCTCTTTTCCGGAGGGACTTCATATAGACTGCTCATTGATCGGCAGCTAAGTGCATCGGCTACTACATTCGCTTTTTCGGGGTGATACAAAATGTCCACATCATAATCCTTCAATAGTTCTAACCACCGCCTCTGCCGCAGGTTCAACTCCTTCTGCTTGAAAATGTACTGAAGGCTTTTGTGATCTATATAGATATCAACATGCACACCATACAAATAATGCCTCCATATTTTTAAGGCATGAATAACCGCAGCCAATTCGAGATCATGAGTCGGATAATTCTTTTCATGTTTCCGTAATTGTCTTGAGGCATATGCAATAACCTTTCCATGCTGCATCAGTACGCATCCTACTCCGACACTGGAAGCATCGCAATATACCACGTAGCCATCTGACCCTTCTGGAAGTGTTAAGATCGGAGCTGAGGTCAATCTGTTTTTCAACTCTTGGAAGATGCGCTCACAAGCATCATTCCATTGAAATTTGGCTGATTTCTGGGTTAGCTTTGTCAATGAGGCTAAAATAGACGAGAACCCCTCTACGAACCTCCTGTAATAACCTGCCAACCCCAGAAAACTACAAAATTCTGTAGACGTCGTAGGCCTTGGCCAAGTCTTCACAGCTTCAATTTTCTGAGTGTCGACTCGAATGCCATCATCTGAGATAACATGGCCCAAAAATGTCACAGAATTTAGCCAGAACTCGCACTTTGAAAATTTTGCATACAATTCTCGGGCTCTAAGAATGCCAAGAACAATTCGCAAATGATCTGCATGTTCCGATTCTGTGCGAGAATACACCAGAATATCATCAATATACACTATCACCAATATATCCAAGAGAGGCCTGAATACGTTGTTCATCAAATTCATAAATCGGCCGGAGCATTAGTCAGCCCAAACAACATCACTCGGAATTCATAGTGGCCATATCTCGTTCTGAAGGCCGTCTTGGGAATATCCGCTTCTCTAACTCTCACCTGATGGTAGCCCGACCTCAAATCTATTTTTGAAAACCCCTTAGCACCTTGCAATTTATCGAATAAGTCATCAATCCTTGGAAAAGGATACTTGTTCTTTATCGTCACTATATTCAATTGCCTGTAGTCGATACACATTCGTAGAGATTCGTCTTTCTTTCTTACAAACAAGACCGGTTCTCCCCACGGTAATGAACTGGGCCTAATAAACCCCTTTTCAAGCAAGTCTTTCAACTGCGCCTTTAGCTCTTTTAATTCTACCGGAGCCATTCGATAAGGAGGAATAGAAATAGGATCGGTGTCCGGCAACACATCAATGACGAAGTCAATCTCTCTCTCTGGAGGAAGACCTAGAAGTTCGTCTGGGAATTCATTCACGACCAGAACTGATTGGAAAGTTGGTGGCTTTGACTCGGTGTCATGAACCCCAACTAAATGATAAATATAACCCTTGGCTATCATCTTCCTCGCCTTAAGGTAGGAAATAAACCTACACTTTGGAGATGCTGCATTACCTTTCCATTCAAGCACGGGCTCTCCCGGGAATTGGAATCGAACCACTTTTGTGCGGCAATCAACATTTGCATAACACGAGGCCAACCAATCCATACCCATGATTACGTCGAAATCTAATCATTTTCAGCTCAATCAAATCAGCTTTGGTCTGACGATCACATATCACAATGACATAATTTTTGTACACTTGCCTTGCTATCACGGGATCACCAACCGGAGTGAGTACCTCAAAAGGTATAATTGGCTCAGGTTTCACCCCAATACAACCAGCAACATATGGAGTAATATAAGAAAAAGTAGAACCCGGATCTATCAGTGCATATATATCACGGGAGAATATAGACAATGTACCTGTGACCATATCCGGGGAGGACTCAAGATCCTGTCGTCCGGCTAAAGCATATATACAGGGCTGAGTGGAACATGAAGTAGATGCTGCCCCTCTACCTCTACCTCGGCCTGCTGAGATCTGGGGAATCTGTCCTGCCGGGCGTGCTGAGGAAGAACCTGCTGCCGAACCTGTGGGCTGAACTCCAACTCTACCACTCATCGACGGGCAATCTCTCATTATGTGCCCAACTTGGCTGCAAGTATAGCAAGCGTCCGAACCCTGGCGACACTGTCCGGAATGCAATCTACCGCACTGGCTGCATCGTGGTACTGAGGGTCTCCTCTAGCTATAATCTTCCCTGAACTGGGAATCTGAGGCCCTCGAACTCTGGCCCTGTCCTGAACGGAAGGAGCGATCAAATCTCCTACCTGCAAATCTGGGAGGTGCACTGGTCACTGACTGGCTTGAGTAACCAGAATACGTCTGCCTTGATCCCCCTCTATAACCAGTGCCTGCTCCCATGGATCTAGCCCTCTTGCCTTGCCTTCTTTCACTATCGCACTCACTTCTTGGTGGTTGTTGTCTCCCCTATAAATTCTGAGCATGGGCCTGTATTCGGGAAATATCCATCCCCTCTTGCAAGGAAGCCATTAAACAATCTCTGAATAAATGTGGCCCTAGGCCACTTACAAATCTATATACCCGATCTCCCATGTCAGCCACAATAGCCGGGGCATATCTAGCCAAAGAATTAAATTGTATGCTGTATTCCCGGGCACTCATATCCCCTTGCCTCAGATTTAGAAATCTATCCGCTCTAGCTCGGCGAATCTCGGGTGGCAAATAGTGACGAATAAAAGCATCCACGAATTCTTTCCAAACCGGAGGAGGCGTATTCTCCCCTCTTGATAATACCCAATTGTTGTACCACAAAACAGCCACATCCCGGAATCTATAAGATGCTAACTCCACGGATTCAGTTTCAGAGGCATGGACAATCTTCAATGTCCTCAGTACCTCATCTATGAAACCTTGCGGGTCTTCATCCGACTTTGACCCGAAAAACTCCGGAGGATTTAGACTAATGAAATCACGAGCTTTGGTATTTGCTGCCCGATCACTTGAACTCATACGTTGTCATTGCGCCTAGGCGGCAACCAATTGCGTCAATAATTGAATGGCCTCGGTCATTTGTTGACCCGAAGCAACTGGAGGAGGGATTGGAGCTGGAGCTCCTCTTTGCTCTAAAACATTAGGCGGGGTAGAAGAGGTATTAGACAAGGCCTCATTGTGTGATTCGCCTTCTTCTATGTTCATCGGAGGCTCTATTTCTACCCGCCTCTTTGTCGTAGTCTTGCCCTTTTGGGCAGCTGTAGCCTTTCCCTTTGGCGACATTCTGAAATCACAACACACTATTAGGGAGGATAAAATCTTAAACATGGCTCTATCGCACGATCTCATGAAAAGAAGAATGGTCATTTTTCCTAAATGCCCTGTAGCCTCTTGTTTATTGATGTGGCGCGCAACACACCATAAACAAGACTCTACTAGACACGGCTCGTAAACACTTTCTAGGACGAACCGCTCTGATACCACTTTTGTCACGACCCGGCTAGGGGCCGCGACAGGTACCCGGGGCTAGCCACCGAGCACCGCTCGTTCTACTACTCGTCTTACTCATTTAATGCTCTTTTATCAACTTTATACTCAAATTGTAGGAAAATCATATTTTATATGGAAATGTAAATACCTTTATATACATATGTCTCTCGGCCATCAAAATAATATGTACATATAATAGCATCTCGTGAGACCATCTAACCCACACTGTGCATCTACGAGCCTCTACTGGAGTACTAAACATAAGGACGGGACAAGACCCCGTCATGCCCAGAAATACATATACATGAATATACACAAAGAATCGTCATAAACACCTCCGAACAAAGGAGTGCTTTCAATCGGCTGACAGCTACTGCTGGTCTGGATCGAGCTCTCCTCCCTGTCTACCTGTGGGCATGATCACAGCGTCCTAAGAAAACAAACATCAGTACGAATATTGTACTGAGTATCTGAGGCATAAACAAGGAAATAAGGCAACGACATACAAGAAGCATCAATATGGAATGACTGTATCTGACTGACAAGTGTAAAAGAAATAATGCATGCTGGCTTACTCATAGTCATCATCAGGATATGTATGCATAAATATATGTATATAAGCTGCCCGCCCATATAGGTACGGTGTAATAATGTATAAGCTGCCTGTCCATATCGGATCGGTGTGATAATCATATCATGCCGCCCACTCATGCCGCCCACTAGTGGTGTCTGCCCATGCCATTTGGCCATGGTGTATCGAATAGCTGCCCGCCTTAGCGGTGACTGCCCGGCAAACTAGGCGCGGTGTTATATCATCATGCCATTTTAGGATCACAATATCATATTTCTTATCTTATGTTACCATTCATAGATGTAGGCTTTTAGCTTTCCGGAATATAGGAACCCATGAAGAGGAGGAAAATTATGCTATGAGATTCATGCCATTAGAAAGAAGGGACTAGCCTCACATACCTTTGTCGTTTAACTAAGCTATTGCTTGCTCGTCCTCCTTCAATGCTCGTGTTTTCAACCTTCGAAAGGAATCGCATTAACATTAGTGAATCGTCTATAAGACCAGTTCACTATTTCTAGGGAAAATTGGGCGGCACTTCCTTTGGTTATACTACTTTTCCCATATTCTATATTAACTCCCAAACGCTCACAATATTGTATTCAACAATCATCATTTATCTACATTTACCACATTCCACCATTTTTCTCTAATTTCTCCACATTTATGGGTTTTAGCTCATCATCACATTTTCTCATACATCACACCTATTTCATGGTCTACACGTCATTTATAACATATTTATACTCCCAACTCATCAACATTCATAATGCAACCCAACTATCATTCAACTATGGCACTATTTACATTTTATGACCCATTTACTACACTCTTCTATAATCCAAGTGTTTCCATGTATTAATGCTTCAATCATCATGAGAAGGTCATCAAACTTACCTTGGGTAGTATTGGAACAAGCCTTGAGCAACAACACTCTTTTATGCCAAAAACCCTATTTCACTTCCTTTGCAATTTCCTTGTGTAGATGAACTTTGATGAGCTTTACACCCTTGGTTCCACGTATTTCATGTAGTTGACCACTAATTTCCCTTAAATTCTTGTGGATGAAATGTTTGGAATGTTCTAGAGTTCTCTTGAGTTGTGTAGGTGAGAAATGAAATGAAAATGAATGAAAAGGGTCCCTTATATTAATCACAAAATCTGATTTTTATGAACAGTAGTCGGGATGCACAGTGGTCGTAAACCCAGTTTACGGACCGTATTCTGGTTTACGGTCCGTCCTTCACGACCGTATTTAAGCATATCAAGACCAGAAACTCAGGCTGAGACGTGGTGATTTACTGACACAGTTTACGGGCCGTATTTCACTTTACGGTCCGTATTCTGAGTCGTATTTAACCATTTCGTCATTTGGCAGAAAGTTGAAATTTTTGAAGTTTGAAGGACGATGGCAGTTTACGGTTCGTAAACCACTTTACGGGTCGTATTCTATTTTACGACCAACTGGGTCGAAGTGCAAATCTGTATCTTTCTCATTTCCAAAATTCATAAATAGTCATTCCCTACTTAGTAAAACATCTCACACTCATACACTCCGTTGGTCTATTCGTTGTACGTTCACGGAGAAATTTTCGAGGTGTAACAAGTGGCCACATTAATATTATTATTATTATTATTATAATAATTATAATATTATTATTATTTTAATAAGATTAATAATAATACTAATACTAATAGTAGTAAGTTTTCGCAGGGAAGTAGTTGTCCGCCAGTGTGGAAAGATCGTATCTTTCATCATTGTGGGATTAGAGGTCACATTATGAGGGAATGCAGGAAGTGGCTACGTGATGTGGCTGCTATGAATAACCAAAAGAATGATTCGCCTGCTTTCGCTAAAAATTTGCCTGCTGGTAATGCTAAGAATAATAATAAGAATGCTCGTAATAACGGCAATGGGAAGGAAGTTGCTAATACTTCTGGTGGGGGGACAGCTCGACTTTATAGGCTGACTCGTTGGGAGGCAGCTATGGTTTATGATGTTGTGGTTATAGGTATACCTTACCATCTGTTCTCATTATGCTTACTCATTGATTGATTCGAGTTCAAACTTATCCTATGTGACCCCTTATTTTGCTCTTGACATGGGTATGAAACCCGAAAGTTTGCTGTTGATACGCCTTCTGGTGTTCCTGTTATTGCATCCAAGGTATATAGAAATTCTGTTGTTGTGATTAACCGTGGCTAATTTGTATGAACTTGAGATGGTGGATTTTTATGTAATTATGAGGATGAACTGGTTGTCCGCATGTTATGCTAATGTGGATTATCGCCATAAGTTAGCTCATTTCGCCTTTCCTGATTAGCCTGTTATTGTGTGGGAGGGTGAAATTGCTAAACCAAGGGGCAGATTTATTTCCTATCTTAAAGCTCATAAGATGATCACTAAGGGATGTATTTACCATTTGGTTGCTGTTACTGATACAAAAGCCCTAGTACCCGAATTTGCATTTGTTCCCATAGTTAGTGATTATCCCAAAGTATTTCCCGAAGATCTTCCTAGTATTCCTCCTGATAGATTTATTGATTTTTAGATTGATGTTATCCCTGGTACCCAACCAATTTCTATCCCTCCTTATCGTATGGCTCCAGCAGAGCTAAGGGAATTAAAGAATCAGTTAAAGCACTTGTTGGATAAGGGCTTCATTCGACCAAGTTCTTCACTTTGGGGTGCTCCAGTCTTGTTTGTTAGGAAGAAGGATGGTTCCCTTAGGATGTGTGTCGATTACCGTCAGCTTAATAAAGTGACCATTAAGAATAAGTATCGCTTGCCTAGGATAGATGATTTGTTTGACCAACTTCAGGGTGCTAAGTTCTTTTCAGAGATTGACTTAAGGTCTGGGTATCACCAATTAAAGATAAGGGAGGAGGATATTTCGAAAATCGCTTTCCGTACTTGTTATGGGAACTTTGAGTTTCTAGTGATGTCATTTGGGTTGACTAATGCGCCTGCTCCATTTATGGATTTGATGAATCGCGTGTTTAAGCCTTATCTAGACCGCTTCATTATTGTGTTTATTGATGACATTTTAGTGTACTCTAATAATCGTAAGGATCATGCTAATCATTTAAGGATAACTTTGACAACACTTGAGGAGAACGAGCTTCATGCAAAATTCTCTAAGTGTGAATTCTGGCTTGAGTCTATGTCTTTTTTGGGTCATGTGGTGACTAGTGACGACATTAAAGTAGACCCTTAAAAAATTTCAGCGGTGAAGGATTGGCCTAGACCCACTGGTGCGACTGAAAGTTGTAGCTTCTTGGGTTTGGAAAATTATTACCGAAAGTTTGTGGAAGGATTTTCATCAATAGCCTCTCCATTGACTAAATTGACACTAAAGACTGCTAAATTTTAGTGGACCGAAGCTTGTGAAAAGAGTTTCCAAGAGCTTAAGACAAGGTTGACTTCGACTCCCATTTTGACTTTACCTTCTGGGTCTGGTGGATATGTGGGGTATTGTGATGCTTCCAGAATTAGTTTAGGTTGTGTATTAATGCAGAACGGTAAGGTGATTGCTTATGCTTCATGACAGTTGAAGAAGCGTGAGAAGAATTACCCTACTCATGACTTGGAGTTGGCTGCTGTGGTTTTTGACTTAAAAATTTGGCGTCATTTTTTGTATGGTGAGAATTGTGATGTTTTTACGGACCATAAAAGATTGCAATATATCTTTGAGCAGCGAGAGTTGAATCTCAGACAGAGGAGGTGGTTGGAGTTGTTAAAAGATTATGACTTGAACATTTTGTATCATCCTGGTAAGGCTAATGTGGTTGCAGATGCTTTGAGTAGAAATTCTATGGGTACGTTGGCTTATTTGCGTGCACATGGCATGCCCATGGGGAAGGAAATTCGAAGATTTTCTAGTCTTAGGGCCAGACTTGATGAAACTAAAGATGGGGAGTTAGTGGGAATCACGCCATCACGGTCTGACATTGTGGAAAGGATTAAATCCAAGCAATATGATGATGAGCTTCTAGCAAAGCTAAGATATGGAGGTTGATATTTCTAACTTTGTGGCCAAGTGTCTAAACTGTCAACAGGTGAAGGCTAAACATCAAAGGCTTGGTGGCTTGGCTCAAACTATTGAGATTCCTCAATGGAAGTGAGAGATAATAAATATGGATTTTGTTGCAGGTTTACCTAGGGCAAAGTATGATTCGATTTGGGTGATCGTGGATAGACTCACGAAGTCTGCCCATTTTCTTCCTGTGAAGACGTCATATACCGAGGCGGAGTATGCCAAGTCATATTTGAATGAGATTGTTAGGTTGCACGGTATTCCGGCATCCATCATATCTGACAGAGGTACGTAATTTACTGCTCATTTCTGGCAGACGTTTCAAAAAGGTTTGGGGACTAGAGTGAAATTGAGCACCGCCTTTCATCCCCAAACTAACGGGCAGGCAGAGAGAACTATTCAAACTTTGGAGGATATGTTGCGTGCTTGTGCAATCGATTTTGGAGGAAGTTGGGATGAACACCTATCTCTGGTGGAATTCGCTTACAACAATAGCTATCAAACGAGTATTTAGATGGCTCCTTATGAGGCTCTTTATGGGAGGCGTTGTCGGTCTCCAATTGGTTGGTTTGAACCAACGAAAGTAGAGTTGTTGGGTCCCGATTCAGTTCATGAGGCAATTGAGAAGGTAAATCTTATTGTGCAGCGACTGAAGACCTCTCAAGGTAGACAAAAGTCTTATACAAACATGAGGCGTATGGAATTGGAATTTGCTGTTGTTGACAAGGTTTTCTTGAAAGTGTCACCTATGAAGGGGGGTAATGCATTTTGGTAGAAAGGGCATGCTTAGTCCTCGCTGGGTTGGAAAGGTAGCTTACGAGTTGAGATTACCGGCTAAGATGTCCATGATTCATCCGGTGTTTCACATTTCGATGTTGAGATTGGACAAACCTAATCCTTCCTATGTGTTGCACCATGAAGATATTGAAATTGATGTAGCTTTGTCTTATGAAGAAAAACCAGTTCAGATTTTAGATCGTTAAGTTAGTAGGTTGAGAACAAAGGATGTAGCATCGGTTAAAGTGTTGTGGCGAAACCATAATACTAAGGAAGCTACTTAGGAAGCAGAGGTGGACATAAATAAAACATATCCTCACTTGTTCCCTATGGCAGGTATGAGCTAGCGTTTTAATTATTCATAGATGAATCGTTGTTTTGTTTGAAACAACTTGTGGTTTAGTGAATTCTTTCTAGGCTACGATCCTCATTCGAGGACGAATGATCTTATGAGGGGGATAACATAACACTCCGTAGATCTGAGTTAAGTGTGAAAGTGTCTTAGAGAATTGGACTTTACTGCTTTTGTCAAATGTAAAATACGGCGAAGAATACGGCCCGCATTTTGAAATACAGTCCGTATACCTTGGGCGTATTTCACCCACCTTCTTAGGTGGCTTACTGTTTTTGGCTATCATAAAATACGGCAAGAGTTTACGGCACGTATTTTGAAATACAGTTCGTATTTCGGGACGTATTTTACCTATTCCCTAAGACTGCTCACTGTTTTCATTATTGTTAAATACGACCATAGAATACGACCCGTATTTTGAAATACGGTCTGTATTTCTAACCGTATTTTCACCAGCTGCCAGCTGTGTATATAAATAGCGGGATTCAGCAAATTTTATGAATTATTCTCATTCTCATAAATCCTAAGGACAAAAACCTTTTCTGCAAGTCTCCAAACCTTAAGGTGAGAACATCTTTAACATTATTAATCAATCCTAGCATTAAACCCATGATTCTTAACATGATTCTTGAATGAAAATCCTAGGGTTTGCAAAAGTAATCCTTCTCAAGGTGACTCAAGCTAGGGTTTTGGGCATTCTTCATTGTAAAAGTAAATTGTTGAATTACGTAAGGCTTAATTAAGATATGTCTCTTTTGAAAATCTTATTTTGGAATGCATGACTTCTTTTCAAAATTTCTTTATTGAATATAAAGGTGAACTTCTCATATTTAGAAACCCTAATTCATGTTTTTATCATGGTTGGTGTGTGTGAAGGGGAAAGCCCACATTAGAACTTAATTTTACTATACCCTATACATGTATATGTGATCCTAACTGTTTTTCCTCTATAAGAGATGATCAACAATAAGGGTTAATGGTTGGTAATAAGGTTTTCATGAGAAACTATGACAATTGAACTTTGTTTAAGGAAGTGGAAACATTTCCAAAGTTAATGCTAATGGATGGTGTGACTACATTGAGATAATTGTGATTTAGCTTCTATGCTATAATTCAGCTTCCATGCTATGAATTTGATTGTTGTGTTTGACATAGCTACTCGGGAGGAAGGGTAGTCACTATAGATCCTAGCGTGGTAATTGCCTAGCCATTCGGGAGGAAGAGTGGCCATTACCGGGTTTGCTACCCGGAGTGCAGTTTATGCCTAGCTATTCAGGAGGAACGATAGCCACTGAGAATTACATATTCCGGTGTGGTGCGCTATGACTAGGGAACCTCTACGGTTATCCCTTCGATGTGCTTGATTGTTGGGCCTGTATTGGCATGTGTGATATTCTTATTTTCTCATGGATTTGTTATTATTAATTATGATCAATTGAAAGGCTTATTTGAAGTTGTATCTTGACAAGAGGCCTTATAATCGGTTTTGATAATTCTTATTGAGATACACAAACTGAATAATTGTTCTTACATTGGTTTCACATGATTTTTAGGACCTATTTCTTTATGTATTATTGTACCCTATTTTCATATTACTTATTGTCCCCGAGGCACTCACTGAGTACGAAGTACTCAGACATTCCATTGTTGTTTTTGATGGTATGTTAGGTAAAGTAGAAGAGGAGGTTCTTCATACTCCAGGCGTTTTGGAAGGAATTGTTGTTGCTGCTGATTTGGTGAGCCTACACGTTCATTCGTGGGACACCCTATTTATCTATTTATTCATTATATTAGTTGTCGGGCCGATCCCGATGAGTCAAACTATTATTCCTTTATCTTAGAAGCTCCATAGTATACATTCTTGTGGGTAGTTGTTGAGTTATTAAATAATTCTCGGGCACATTATTATGTTTGACTAAATATTTGATTAGTAAAGACTTCCGCTGATTTAATTATGTTATATCCCGCATTTTGTACATTCGGATAATTCAAGATAATTGCGGGAAGCTAAGGGCAAGGCTATATTTTTTATCTTGTTTAACACAAAAGTAGTTTATGAAAATTATTGATGCGGAAATATTAAGAAAGGCTAAGGGCAAATTCGGAATTTGGAAAATTATTTTTCATGAATTACAAGACTAACTACAAAAAACAATGGCTTGTAAATAAGGGGCCATGTGGCCGTTTACTAGGGGATGGGCCTTGGCCCAAATAAATGATTTATATGTGTGTATGTAATATGACTTATTAGTCATATTTGTCATTACTTAGAAAATTCAAGAAGGATGGAGAAGAAGAAAAAGAAAGAAAAAGAAAAGAGAAGGAGGCTTATTCGGCCATGACCAAGGAAATTGAAGTATTCAATTTTGATCCGAATTTGTTTTTCTTCTTCTAGTATTCCTACTAATTTGAAGGTCCTCTTTAACGTGGTATAGTTGTTGGAGCAAGAAAACCATCCATTTTTAAAAGGAGCACCTCTAGCCAAGTTGAAGAGCTAAGAGGAAAAGGTAAGGTTTAACTCTCTTTCATATGTTATGAATGGTCTATGCATGTTGTTGAGTGTTGTAGTATGTGGAAATGGATGAAATTCATGAAACCTTGCATGTTGGTGTTGAGCCGTGTGGGTTGTGTTGTGGCCGTGTACATGTTGTGTTGTGAAGGTGTGAAGAACTAATTTATTTAGTATGTTTGGGATGTTGTGTTGTGGATTCTATGATGCAAATAAAAGTTTAATGATTCAAAGTTGAGGTTATAGTTGTTTGTGGCTTGTTGTGGAAACTAATGTTATTCTAATATAGTTTCTTGAATTTATGAGAATGATGTCGTTAACGTGGGAATTGTTGGTGTGGTTGATGAATTTGGAAGAAAGAAATGTGTTGTTGTTGTCCTATTGGAGTTTGGAAGGTTTCGGTTGGCATGGTATATTGGTTGGGTTGTTTAGAATATTGTGCTGATTGCTTGAAGTGTTATTGAATCTCATTTGAATGATCTTGAATAAGTACTTGAACTTGTGAGTATCGATGTTGGTTTGAATGTATGTAGTTGAATTGAATATAAATGGAAAGTTGTCGACTTATGTAGAAAAGAGTTACTAGCGTTGTAATGCGTTTTGAAGTGATTATCGAAGTTGATAGTATGATTGTTGGCATTGTTGTTGATAATTTGGCCGAGTTGCATTCTCAGGTTTGTTGTTGTTAAATTGGCCGAGCTAGATTCTCGGGGATGGTGTATTTTCCAGGGGAAATGCTGCCGGAATTTCGGCAGATTATAAATGAATTCATTTAACGGATTAAGACAAGTATATGACGACAAATCTAACGATTGTGTAAATCTTCTTGAATGTAGATTAGCAATAGCAAGTTCGGACAATTAAGCGTAACTAATAGGGCGTGGGACAGGTATGTAAGGCTTACCCTTTCTTTCTTTGGCATGTCCTAGAGCCAAGTAAGGCATGATATTGATATGCACATTGGGGTTACTCTATTCTGTGATTCCGAGCTTGTTTATGGTTCATATGCACTTTTGATATGTTCTTAAAAGAGTTCTGTAAGAATTGATGTGCTCGACTTTTGAAAACAGTCTACTATGTTTTGATACGTATGTATGGTTCTAAAAGACCTATCTGATTTTATCCATAATGAGATTCGAAAAGCTCCTGATATGACTATTATTTTGATTTTCCAAAGAAAGCTTCTGAAACGTTCAAAGAGTTTCTGTTCCTAAAAGAATTCCGTAAGTATCAATGTCCCTAACTTCGGTATATGGTCTCGGATCGGTTTGATATATGACTATGATCCCTATGGCTCTTGATGTGCTTATGATGTTTGATATGTTTCCGAGTGGCATTCGAAAGATATTTGATATGACAAATGTCTCGATTCTCAAATGATAGTTCGTTCAATTATTCCATCGAGTCTTTGATATAATCTGATATGTATACATGGTCCCATAAGCTCCATTTGATTTGATCCATAACGATATCCGAAAGTTACTTGACATGATTATGGCTTTGATTTTCCAAAAATGGCTTCTGAAACGTTCGTAAGAGGTTCTGTACTTCAAACTCTCATAACTTTCGCATACTAAGTCGGATTGACCCGAAACTTATTTCTGAGCCTCCAGATGTCAGTAAGTGTACATATCCATCGAGTCTTGATTTGTATGCATATGGTTTCTCACGACTCTGCTCGTGCACGCCTCAATGTATCTTTCACTGAGTCCCGGGCCAGGACACGTTATCGTGCGCATTCCTCTGCATCTTTCACTGAGTCCCGGGCCAGGACATGTTCTCGTGCGCACTCCACTGCATTGTTCACCGAGTCCCTCATAGGCGGGCCGGGACACGTTATATGAATATGTATATGATGATGTGATGATACGGGGATGGCGGCCAGGATGGCATATGATAGTTCTATTCACCGAGACCCGCACTAGATGGCCGGGACACGTTATGCGTATATATGATACATAATGTTGCATGCATGATTCTATCCACCGAGTCCCTCACTGGAGGGCCGGAACACGTTACATGCATATATGATACATGATTTTGGCATATGATGACTCTGTCCACCGCGTCCCCTAGAGGGCCGGGTTCTGTTACACGCATATAGGATACATGATATGGCATATGATAATTCTGTTCACCGCGTCCCTCACTAAAGGGCAGGGATCTGTCATACGTGTATACGGTATATAATTCTGACATGCATGATCTGTGTTTGGAAAGTAAGCCTTTTGGAAATTCTGTGCCTTCTGTACTCCTTCTGACATCGGACTTCGGCGTATATGATCTGTGTCTAGAAGCCAAACATTCTGGTATTTGGGATCTTCACCTTTTCTGACATATGACATCGGCATACACGATTTGTTTTTGAAAAATAAGCGTTTTGGTATTCGGGATAACGTACTTATTGTTTGTACTGTCTGTTTCAATTGTGGTTCGGTTTTCTGTATTTTATGCCTTACATACTCAGTACATATTCCGTAATGACCCCCTCTTCTTCGGGGGCTGCGTTTCATGCCGCGCAGGCACACCCCGATGAGTTGAAGCTAGTATAGAAGATGTTCCAGCGGAGTTGGTAGACTCCATTTGTTCCTGGAGTGCTGCCGAGTCAGAGTATATGTGCTATGATGTTTTGTTCGAAGTTAGAGACTTTGCAGACAAAGTTGTCGGTATTGGTTGTCAGTCCAGTAAGCAGCTCCATCAGCCGATGTGTCATTTGTGTTATGATATAAGTTCTATATGATCACAGATTTTGTTTGATTTGAAAGTAACGAAAAAGATTATTTCTGAAAATTTTACCGTGCATTTCATCTTTATTTGATTTAAAAAGTCCAAAGGATTATGTATGTATTAAAAGACAGAGGGTTCGCTCGGCTCTAAATAAGGGTCGGGTGCCCATCACACCCTAGATAGATTAGGGTGTGACAAAGTGGTATCAGAGCAGGTTTGTCCTAGGGGTTGTCTGCAAAGTCGTGTCCAGTAGAGTCCTGTTTATGGGTGTGAAGCCGGCCACATTTATAAACAGGAGGCTGCAGGGCATCTAGGGATTGTTGACCTTCTTTCTGTCATAGATTGTGCGATAGAGCCAAGTCATAGGAAATGAGATTCCTTATGTAAGCCTTACATACGACGAAAGGAGGTAAGTGATGATATGGAAAGTTATGGAGGTAAGTTCTGATATATTTGATCTGTTACCTGAAATTGGCATTCCCGGATGGCTAAAATGTGATATATAGTCGTATGCTCTGTGAGACATTGTTGATACTTGCCGTGTATAGATTTTGAATAGAAAGAATAGTATAAGAGGAGCAAGGTCTGTTGGAGGATTCAGAAAGTCGACAATTAACTTTACTGCCGGTTATTACGTAAAAGTGGTGAGTGGGGATCCAAACAGGCTGATACCCGAATACTTATAAGTAATGACGATAAAGATGTGATCATTACCATCGGGAATTTGGGAATCTAGGACGAAAGGTAGTTATATACGGAAGCGAAAAGTGAATATTGAAGATCGAAAAGGGTAAAATAGTAATTGTAAAAGAAAGGACAGGTTACGAACATGCCTCGGAATCTGTAAGACCTCGACTCGCTCCAAATCATGTAATAAAGGTCATGTGAGGAAGCGGACGCGATTATATCAGCATTAAGGCACTGGATTCCATTAAAGTTTCGAGGTTAAGCGTGCTAAGGTGGGGGAAATTTCAAGATGGGTGACCCCCTGGGAAGTATCCAAGAGATCCTAAAGATTTAGCCATAAGAGACAAATGAAAAGCTAGAATAGCCTGAGTGAAACTAGAGTATACGGGATGGTTGGAGACCATAAAAAGCCACATAGCACGCGACAGGCTAGACTAGAGGAGAGACAGAAAGTACGTCACAGCTTTGGAATTAGGATAGGCTTGAATAGCGTTTGGAGATATTTTGTGGGCAAAGTAGTAGTTATATATATATATATATATATATATATATATATATATATATGAATGTGTACGATATCTCATATGTGATTGCAACGGTGGACACGTGTGTCCCAGCAACCAGCGTTACGGTATGGAAGACCTCAATCGAGTAAGGGTACCGAAGCTTAAGTGGCAATAAAAAAATAAATGGTGCAAGTGTTATAAGATAAGCTGATGTTATTTTTGCTACAGGTTAAGAATGGAAAAGTCTTAACACAACGATATTTGGAAAAGAAGGAAAGAGTGTAGATGGAAGATAAAGAGATCAAAGTGTCGAAAAAGGGTGAAAAGTAAGAAACATGATCGAGCAAAACCTCCAAAAGAAACGACGGACAAAGCACGGGACTATTTGGATAAAACTGCAAGCATAGGTACGTGAAAAGGATAAAGTGTGGTAATATGGAACAAAAGAGAAGTATGTGAGGTTCGAAAACCGATTTCAATAAGTGGGGCTAAAGAAATAGCGACTACGACAAGGAATGTGAAGTAAGAGAAAGAATGATAAAGCTTTATGATGATGTTAGAAAATTTCGGCCCTTGAAAGGTATATAAAGGAATAAAAGTGCAGCCATATTAATGTGGATGCCTCAGATATGGAAGTGCCTTTTTGAAAAGATGACTTAAGAGTGAAGCAGAATTGCGCGTATAAAGTAATATTTCATGAACATCAGAGCCGATGCCACAAATGGAAAAAGGAGAAAAGTGTTCGAGGAGGAAGGAACCTAGGGGAGGTTAAGAATGAAAGTAGAAAAGGTATACTAACGGATTAGTCGAATGAAGAGGAGAACATTTGGGAATAAAACAATTGGAAATCTTTAATCATAAGAGTAAGAAGGATACTTTGACAAGTTAACGATAGAAACCCGATTACGCACCAAGAAAAGAATAAGGATAATGGGTCAACACCGTTGATTTGGAAATTAAAGGCGTGGAGCGAGAATTCATGTGAAGTCTGAAAGATTTGATCCTAGAAGAAAATGGAATGAGATATAAAGAATGTGCATGGAAGACCGCTCGGTCATAGTACCATAAGTATAGTTAAAAGTACGATGAGCAAGGATAGAGAGAGTATAAGCCGTAAGGATTCTGTGCTGTGAACAGAAGTAGCGAGACGTTCAAAAATATGGACGCATAGCTGCAACGTGAACGCGTAATTAAGAAGAACTACGAGTAAGTAAGCTCACAAAAGGACTATTGGCACATGAAGAGCCCCTAAAAGGGGGGGGGGGGGAGAACATATTACGTTAGGCTTGAAAAGGATCGCAGCATTTTCAAGCACTGGAAAAAAGGAAATTTAATAGCTCAGGACCAGAGTTCGAAACATGTCGGCACATCAAAAGGATACACGGAAGAAGTGGAAACGAATTGACAATGAGTGTACCGTGAGGCCGAAATAGAGGGAAGGGTTGAAAGATACCTAAAGCGACATGTTGTAAGAGAAATAAAAGAGCAAGAAAACGGCTACAAGCTAAATGCAAAAAAGGATAAGGGAGAAAATGATACGACTCAAAGGATATTTCGGACAGGAACGACTATTATAATAAGAGAATTAACAATTGGTACTTTGGGAATATTTAGATTGACAGGTCAAGGAGTTCGATTATAAAGGAAATCGGGTGAAAGATAAGGAATGAGTACAAAGAAAAGGACAACTATAAGAGGGACCCCCCCCCGGAAGTATTATAACACCCCATGAGGCCAGTTGAACATTCGAGGACGAATTTTCTAAAGGGGGGCAGGATGTTATATCCCGCATTTTGTACATTCGGATAATTCAAGATAATTGCAGGAAGCTAAGGGCAAGGCTATATTTTTTATCTTGTTTAACACAAAAGTAGTTTATGAAAATTATTGATGCGGAAATATTAAGAAAGGCTAAGGGAAAATTCGGAATTTGGAAAATTATTTTTCATGAATTACAAGACTAACTACAAAAACAAATGGGCTTGGAAATAAGGGGCCATGTGGCCGTGCACTAGGGGATGGGCCTTGGCCCAAATAAATGATTTATATGTGTGTATGTAATATGACTTATTAGTCATATTTTTCATTACTTAGAAAATTCAAGAAGGATGGAGAAGAAGAAAAAGAAAGAAAAAGAAAAGAGAAGGAGGCCTATTCGGCCATGACCAAGGAAATTGAAGTCTTCAATTTTGATCTGAAAAAAAATATTTTCTTCTAGTATTCCTACTAATTTGAAGGTCCTCTTTAACGTGGTATAGTTGTTGGAGCAAGAAAACCATCCATTTTTACAAGGAGCAACTCTAGCCAAGTTGAAGAGCTAAGAGGAAAAGGTAAGGTTTGACTCTCTTTCATATGTTATGAATGGTCTATGCATGTTGTTGAGTGTTGTAGTATGTGGAAATGGATGAAATTCATGAAACCTTACATGTTGGTGTTGAGCCGTGTGGGTTGTGTTGTGAAGGTGTGAAGAACTAATTTTATTTAGTATGTTTGGGATGTTGTGTTGTGGATTCTATGATGCAAATAAAAGTTTAACGATTCAAAGTTGAGGTTATAGTTGTTTGTGGCTTGTTGTGGAAACTAATGTGATTCTAATATAGTTTCTTAAATTTATCAGAATGATGTTGTTAACGTGTGAATTGTTGGTGTGGTTGATGAATTTGGAAGAAAGAAATGTGTTGTTGTTGTCCTATTGGAGTTTGGAAGGTTTCGGTTGGCATGGTATATTGGTTGGGTTGTTTAGAATATTGTGTGGATTGCTTGAAGTGTTATTAAATCTCGTTTGAATGATCTTGAATAAGTACTTGAACTTGTGAGTATCGATGTTGGTTTAAATGTATGTAGTTGAATTGAATATAAATGGAAAGTTGTCGACTTATGTAGAAAAGAGTTACTAGCGTTGTAATGCGTTTTGAATTGATTATTGAAGTTTATAGTATGATTGTTGGCATTGTTGTTGATAATTTGGCCGAGTTGCATTCTCGGGTTTGTTGTTGTTAAATTGGCCGAGCTAGATTCTCGGGGATGGTGTATTTACAGGGGAAATGCTGCCGGAATTTCGGCAGATTATAAATGAATTCATTTGAAGGATTAAGACAAGTATATGACGACAAATCTAACGATTGTGTAAATCTTCTTGAATGTAGATTAGCAATAGAAAGTTCGGACAATTAAGCGTAACTAATAGGGCGTGGGACAGGTATGTAAGGCTTACCTTTTCTTTCTTTGGCATGTCCTAGAGCCAAGTAAGGCATGATATTGATATGCACATTGGGGTTACTCTATTCTGTGATTCCGAGCTTGTTTATGGTTCGTATGCACTTTTGATATGTTCTTAAAAGAGTTCTGTAAGAATTGATGTGCTCGACTTTTGAAAACAGTCTGCTATGTTTTGATACGTATGTATGGTTCCAAAATACCTATCTGATTTGATCCATAATGAGATTCGAAAAGCTCCTGATATGACTATTATTTTGATTTTCCAAAGAAAGCTTCTGAAACGTTCAAAGAGTTTCTGTTCCTAAACGAATTCCGTAAGTATCAGTGTCCCTAACTTCGGTATATGGTCTTGGATCGGTTTGATATATGACTATGATCCCTATGGCTCTTGATGTGCTTATGATGTTTGATATGTTTCCGAGTGGCATTCGAAAGATATTTGATATGACAAATGTCTTGATTCTCAAATGATAGTTCGTTTGATTATTCCATCGAGTCTTTGATATAATCTGATATGTATACATGGTTCCATAAGATCAATTTGATTTGATCCATAACGATATTAGAAAGGTACTTGACATGATTATGGCTTTGATTTTCCAAAAATGGCTTCTGAAACGTTCGTAGGAGGTTCTGTACTTCAAACGCTCATAACTTTCGCATACTAAGTCGGATTGACCCGAAACTTGTTTCTGAGCCTCTAGATGTCAGTAAGTGTACATATCCATTGAGTCTTGATTTGTATGCATATGGTTTCTCACGACTGCTCGTGCACGCCTCAATGTATCTTTCACTGAGTCCCGGGCCAGGACACGTTATCGTGCGCATTCCTCTGCATCTTTCACTGAGTCCCGAACCAGGACATGTTCTTGTGCGCACTCCACTGCATTGTTCACCGAGTCCCTCATAGGCGGGCCGGGACACGTTATATGAATATGTATATAATGATGTGATGATACGGGGATGGCGGCCAGGATGGCATATGATAGTTCTATTCACCGAGACCCGCACTAGAGGGCCGGGACACGTTATACGTATATATGATACATAATGCTGCATGCATGATTCTATCCACCGAGTCCCTCACTGGAGGGCCGGGACACGTTACATGCATATATGATACATGATTTTGGCATATGATGACTCTGTCCACCGCGTCCCCTAGAGGGCCGGGTTCTGTTACACGCATATATGATACATGATCTGGCATATGATAATTCTGTTCACCGCGTCCCTCACTAAAGGGCCGGGATCTGTCATACGTATATACGGTATATGATTCTAACATGCATGATTTGTGTTTGGAAAGTAAGCCTTCTGGCAATTCTGTGCCTTCTGTACTCCTTCTGACATCGGACTTCGGCATATATGATCTGTGTCTGGAAGCCAAACATTCTGGTATTTGGGATCTGCACCTTTTTTGACATATGGCATCGGCATACACGATTTGTGTTTGAAAAATAAGCGTTTTGGTATTCTGGATAACGTACTTATTGTTTGTACTGTCTGTTTCGATTGTGGTTCGGTTTTCTGTATTTTATGCCTTACATACTCAGTACATATTCCGTACTGACCCCCTCTTATTCGGGGGCTGCGTTTCATGCCGCACAGGTACACCCAGATGAGTTGAAGCTAGTATAGAAGATGTTCCAGCGGAGTTGGTAGACTCCACTTGTTCCTGGAGTGCTGCCGAGTCAGAGTATATGTGCTATGATGTTTTGTTCAAAGTTAGAGACTTTGCAGACAGAGTTGTGGGTATTGGTTGTCAGTCCAGTAAGCAGCTCCATCAGCCGATGTGTCATTTGTGTTATGATATAAGTTCTATATGATCACAAATTTTATTTGATTTGAAAGTAACGAAAAAGAATATTACTGAAAATTTTACCATGCATTTCATCTTTATTTGATTTAAAAAGTCCAAAGGATTATGTATGTATTAAAAGTCAGAGGGTTTGCTCGGCTCTAATTAAGGGTCGGGTGCCCATCACACCCTAGGTAGATTAGGGTGTGACAAATTCATATATTCATGATTTGTTTACATTTATTTTATAAACTGTTAGAGGCGAATATTGGACCTAGCGGGTTCAAGTATTGTTGTTGGATCTTTTACATTCTTTAGATGTTGTTCATGACGTCGGATGCCGGTCACATTTGGGGTGGGTTTTGGGGCGTGACAGGGAAGGCCATGAGGTCGTGATCCATGGAGAAAGTAGCATTCACAGCTACCCAAACAACTTTGTGCCACTGATTGAGGAGACTCCAAAAGGAACGGATTTCCACATGGTAGAACTAGTGGGGGTTGCCCACAAAGAAGATTCCGCACAAGTGTCCATGCCTGCAGTCTACAAAATGATCTCCTCCACCTTTCTTTAGAACGGGTTTGAACCCGGGCGAGGACTAGGAAGGGACTTGCCTGGCATCATAGAGCTAGTCCCAATTCCTCAGGATAATTTCCTTTTTAGTTTGGGATATGTTTCCAATGATGATGAGGTCTTCGAAGCCAACAAAAGGAAGAAGAGCCCTGTAAAACAACGCAAGCCAATTCCGAGCTTGTGCCGGTCATTCCCAGTTCAAATGCCCATGCCTGGCGAGCAACTATCCAATTGGTTAGGGATGCTATTCAAGGAGGATGATTTCTTGGTGATATTGGAAGAATGCACTGAGGCTCCCACCATCTGTGATGTTGATCCAGGCGAGCAACTATCCAATTGGACCTCTACCCAGCTCTTGGCTCTTTAGTAGAGAAATGATGAATTTATGCTTTAAAATCGGCGAGAATCGGTCGAGGCTCGATTACTCACTATTTGCCCTTTAAATTACCTCGTGATGTTTTCAAAAATTGAAATGACTCGATGTTGATCCGAGTCAGGACCACAGTCTACACTTTTTTTGTTGAAATTAATGAAGCCTCGACTTATGAGAAACATATCTGTTTTATTTACTTATGCATATGTTTTACACTAACCCTGCTTTTCCTCTTTTTCAGTAATAAAAATGATAAAACACCCTTAAACATTATGATATGTCGCAAAACGAGTCAAGTGACATAGACGAAGAGGAATACAAATAGTACGATGAGGAAACAATGTTACTTCAGGGTCTCATGGAAGAAGTAAAACGGTTTGAGAATGAAAAGAAGCCTAACCTAGATGAAACAAAAATAATTAATCTAGGAGTGACAGTCAAAGAAACCAGGATAAGCACGCATTTGGAAGCGCCTAAAAAGAAGATTTAATAAACTTACTAAGAGAAAGATCATTATAAAGTCAAGAAAAAGATAAGATCATACCATACATTTACGGAAGTTCAATCTGAAGCTAAACCCGGCCAAGTGCGCATTTGGAGTACCTGCCGAAAAATTGCTTGGGTTCATAGACAGCCAAAGGGGAATAAACCTAGATCCATCAAAGATCAAAGCTATCTAAGAGCTTCCACCTCCAAAGACTAAGAAAGAGGTTATGAGTTTCCTGGGAAGACTAAATTACATTGGGCGGTTCATAGCCCAATCCACCGTCATTGTGGAACTAATACTCAAACTGTTAAAGAAAGATGCGCCGACGGAGTGGACTGAAGAGTGTCAGAAAGCATTTGACACCATCAAGAAATACTTATCCAACCCACTGGTCTTGGTACCTCCTAGGCTTGGGAGTCCGCTATTGCTATTTATGTCGGTATTAGATAATGCTTTTGGATGCTTGTTAGGACATCATGACGAAACTGGCAAAAAGGATTGTGGAATCTACTATCTGAGCAAGAAGTTCACTGCCTGCGAGGCAAAATACACTTTGATAGAGAAAATGTGTTGTGCTTTGACATAGGTAGCCCAAAAAACCGAGGCATTACTTGTCTTCATACACCAATTATCTTATATCCAAGATAGATCCACTAAAGTACATCTTCCGCCAACCCATGCCAATAGGGAAATTTTCCAAATGGCAAATGATACTGAGTGAATTTGATATCACATACATAACAAAAAAGGCTGTTAGAGGACAAGCATTGGCCGACTTATTGGTAGAAAGCCCAGTCGATGAAGATTTCGAACAGCTTCGAACCTAATTTCCAGACGACGAAATACTGACGATAGAATAAGACATAGTCGAGCCTTATTTAGGATGGAGGTTATTTTTTGATGGTGCGGTGAATTACAAAGTTTCAGGAAATAGAGCAGTCTTGGTATAAGAAAACGGGCAACATTATCTGATGGCCGCAAAACTCGAGTTTCGATGCCCCAACAACATGGTGGAGTATGAGGCCTAGATCCTAGGCCTCAAAATGACTTTGGATATGGACATTCACAAGTTATTGGTCATAGGTGATTCAGATCTATTAATTCACCAAGTACAAGGTTGTGCAAAAAGATCAAGAAGATCGATTTCATGTATACATCGAGGGCTCAAAACGAGTTCGCTAATGCTCTAGCTACCATAGCATCCATGATACAACACCCTGAAAGTAGTCACATTGACCCATTAAATATAATACTAAGAGAAGAACACGCTTACTGTTACCATGTAGAGTTAGAGCCCGATGGCAAGCCATGGTATGTTGACATAAAGATATACTTGGAAAGGGTAGAGTATCCTAAGAATACTACGAGCAACCAGAAGAAAGCCATCCGGAGACTAGCCAATGGATTCTTCCTGAATAGGGAGATTCTTTACAAAAGAACACCGGATCTACGATTACTTCGATATGTGGATGCTATCGAGGCCACAAAATTATTAGAAGAGGTATATGCTTGAATGGGTTCGTTCTAGCCAAGAAAATCCTCCGAGTAGGTTATTATTGGATGATGATGGAAAACGATTGATTTGTGAAAAGATGCCACCAATGACAAATCCATGGAGATTTTATCAGAGTCCTACCGAGCGAACTCAAAGTTATGAGGTAACATAAGCCATTCTGTTACACCCCGTACTTTTGGAGAAGCACTTATTAAATTTGAACGTAAGTATGTCGAGCTATGGCTAAGTAGAACAACTTTGGATTGTGAGAAACGAGACATTATTGAGTATATTGTATGAGTAAAGATGAATTATGATCTTTAAAGTCGTAATCGGGAAGGAAAACCTTAACCAAAGGAAATGACCCTCATTAAGTATAATTAATGATAAATATCATGTATGGAGAGTCTAAGGAGATTCCGGGATCAAGCAAATAGAAGAAAATAAGTTGCTGAAAATTTGGAAAAATTGGTAGAATTTTGGATAGAATTTTTGGGCCAACTTTGGAGAGGTATATCTCCTAGTACATTAAGAGTTTTAATGTGTTTCAAAAGACTAAAATGAAGTTCGTCGAGTCTAGTTTCCAACTTAACAAACCGCTCATCGATACGACATCCGAGTAGAGAATTATGGACGTTAAAAGTTAGGCTGACAGAGCAGAAACGTGTGCTACAATAACCGCTCTGCTACAGTAGTCGCGCTGCTACAGCAACCAGGTGCTACAATACCTGAACCGAATCTAGAAGCTTAAAAAAGGGGTTTACCCCTTATTTTTCATCCAAACACCTCTAGAATATTTCCCCAACCCTCTAGAATATTTCCCCAACCTCCACCCACGAAATTTCACCTCAAATCAAGTAAAAATAACCCAATCTTCCATCAAGAAAGTTAGAGACTACAACAGCAGCAAACCTATGGTGTTGTCTAGTGATTGAGGGTAAAGTGGAACTGATGCAACCATGATTCTTGGGTTGTATGCACTTCTTAAGGTATGTATAACACCCCTTTGGTTGTGTGTTAGCTTAAAATTATGTTGATAAAGTTGTTTGAGGCTAAACACCGCAAGACTACATCGAAATAAGTTAAGTTAAGCCACTGTTTTGTAGGGGCTGTTTTGAATGTTTAAATATGACTTATAATGGTTGTAAGTTGTGGATTATAACCTGAAGATATTGTCCCTACGATTATTGGGAATATTTATGTGTTAGTTTTAAAAATGGAGAACAAAATATATGAAATCTACGGATAGAAAGTAAACGATGAGGCGTAGGAGTATTGATTGTTTTGGAATACATTTAAGGATATTTTGAGCTAAATATGATATGGTAAATATATACATATTGTTATGCAGGGTGCAGACGGAATTATAAGAGGAGTATTGGGTTTTGATGACGTTTGTTATTCATTAAACGAGCTTGCCACTCGATATGATTCTTAAAGTAATCAAAGAGGGTTATATTGGATTATATTGTAGTTATTGCTATTGTTGACTGTTGTTGTTGTTGTTGGGCTATTTGATGACCCTTAGTGGTCTTTGGGATGTAGTATAAATAAGGGAGGTGCTGCCCGATTTTTCGAAGGTTATAATATTGGCAAGATATGATAGTTGCGACACTATTTGTTGATGACGGTATAATTTCACTTGTTGTAGATGCAAGAGGATTATGTTAAGCTTTATTTTGGATTGAGAAGGAGATTATCCAAGTATGTTAAGGCTATCCTTTCCTTCTTTTGGCATGATCTATGACAAGCGCGAAGCGTAATGATATCCATAATGAATCCACTCCTAGATGTAGGATATCCTGAGTTCCTTGACTTCTTAAGCCCGAAGGGGCATCCATAAGTTGTACGATTTCATAATGATGTCTAATTCCCGAAGGGGACATTCATAAGGTTTCCTTATCCCTATGCATTTCACATTTGATTTTTTGAGGTTTGAAGGAGACAAATGAAAAGGGGAAGAAGTTCCCACTTTTAAGAAAGGGGAAGAAGTTCCTATTTTTAAGAAAAGGGAAGAAGTTCCCGTTTTGAACTAAAGTTGCTCCGAAGGGAGTCTTTTGATGGTTTCTAAAGATTTTCATACATTTTCATATTTACATACATGCATGACATCATTTCATGGGGAAGGGGAAAAGGGATAAGGCGTTATATTCGCAAACCACCTGATTAACTGGTATACGATGATTATAATGCCCGAAGGGGCCATTATTCTATTATGCCCGAAGGGGTTGCGAGCAGGGCGAAGGCATACATTATATATATATATATATATATATATATATATATATATGTATGTATCTATGTATGTATGTATCTATGTACACTCATGATGCATTAAAAGTTCATATGCATGTACATGATTCGTAGTGTTGATTACAGGTAAAGATTGAGTGTGTTACTCTTTTATCATTCGAGTCGAGATATATTGTTTTAGTTCTGCCTTACATACTCGGTAAATTATTCGTACTGACGTCCCTTTGCCTGGAGGCGCTGTGTTTCATGCCACACAGGTGCAGACAGTTTGAGTAAAGGACACTTGCCATAGGATGTTCTCGGGCTATCAGCTGGATGGGTGAACTCCACTTCTATTCAGAGTGTTGCTGAGTCAGAGTCCTGTGGATAGTGCGTCGAGATGTCGACAGTTGTGTAAAGCGGCCATGTAGGTCGACGTGTTCATATGCATTGATTTAAATATTTTATTATGACTAAAGGTTTTCTTTGATTTAACGATAAGGGAGAAGGCCCTAACATGATGAAGGAGTTCCATTAAAAAGTTCTCTTCTTTTACTTGACAAGGGCATCATTTCATGATTTAAAAGTTCACAAAAAGTTGTAACTTATGAATAGAATGGTAATACGGCACTCAGCCGAGTAGGGTCTTGAGTGTCAGTTGCGGCCCTCCGGATTAGGTCGTGACACATTCGTCGCCTGGGGCATGAACGTCATTGGACCCATCGAACCTGCTGCATCAAATGGACACTGATTCATCTTGTCGCCATAGTCTACTTCACCAAATATGTAGAAGCCACGTCACACATAGCGGTGACGAAGAAAGTGGTGGCTGATTTCATACGAAACATCATATGCCAATTTGGCTTACCCCAGTCCATCATAACGGACAATGGCGAAAATCTAAACAATCACTTGATAAAGGATATCTGTGAACAATTCCGAATAACCCACGGGAATTCCACCGCCTATCAACCACAAATGAATGAGCCATAGAGGCAGCCAATAAGAACATCAAGAGGATACTAAGGAAAATGACAGACAACTACAAGTGTTCGCATGAGCAATTACCTTATGCATTGCTTGGGTACCGAACAACATCTACGACTTCAACAGGGCAGCACCATACTTGCTTGTCTATGACACTGAAGTAGTCATACCTGCCGAAGTGGAAATACCATCATTGAGAATCATTGAAGAAGCTGAATTAGACAACACAGAATGGGTCTGAAATCGATACGAGCAACTGGCTCTGATCGATGAAAAAAGGATGATTGCCATATGTCACGGCCAACTATACCAATAATGAATGGCACGCGCCTTCAGCAATAAAGTCAGAGATTGACTAGTTTAAATAGGACAACTGGTACTCAAGCAAGTGTTTCCACACCAAGAAGAGTACAAAGGAAATTTGCACCCAACCGGCAAGGCTTGTATGTGGTCCGCAAGGTACTTTACTAGAGGAGCGGTGATACTAGCTGAAATGGATGGCCAAGAGTGACCCAAAACAATCAATTCAGACGCAATCAAGCGGCATTATGTGTGAGCACACGCTTTTCAGTTTGCAATCGTTATTTACTTGTAATTATTTTGTAATAGATAGAAAAAACCAAATGATTTCCTTGTAATATGAACTATGCAATGACCTGATTTCCCCATTGTGGGATACGTACGCAGTCCATTTGGGACCCAATCACATTATTAGTAAAAAAAATAAAAACTCAGTTACTTTATTCCTAAATACATTCGACCTAATTCCTGCTGCGACAGGATACGTAGGCGCTCTTCGAGCTCGATCGTACCAATGAAAAACTCCAAGAAACCCCTAGAAAGCCACAGAGATAAGACTTCAAGAGGAACTCGGAAATGGCACGATTGCTCGCCACGCATATTCAACTGGGGCAGAATTTTTGAGAGGATCTCAAACATTCCTTCATAATAGTCTGGTCCAAGAGTTAGCTAGCCCAAAGCATTAGACTGGGGCAGAAATTTTGAGAGATTCTGTCAAGATCCAGCCTAAGAGTTAGCCGACCCAAAAGCCTAAATTGGTGCAGAAATTTTAAGAGGATCTTAAAATTTCTTTCATCAAGATATGGCAGGTGAGTTCTCCTAAGACAGGACTTTAAATGGGGCCAGAATATTTTAGAAGTGTCTAAAAAATTCCACTCGAGGAAGCTAAAGTTTCAACCACAGGATGTAGCAGAAGGCTAAAGATTCTCATTCAAATGCTCATGTCAGGACAACTAATTCAAGCAGTTTTTCAAAATTATATTTTTACAAACAAAGGTTTGATAAAATTATGATCAACAAATTGCAAAATGTTTTACTTTAACATAAATTCATTTTTCAAAACTACTGAATCCAAGAGGATCGGATCCAGGAAAGCAGCCAAGCCGGGAAGAAGCAATTCATCATAGGAGAATCCGGACCACGCTAAGTGCAAGGACCACAAAGATGAAAACACCACAGGGGTGATCTAATTGAGCCAAGGAGGCCACACAAAGGGACAAAAATGCCACAAGGGCAACAATCTAGCCAAAGAAGGCTACAAAAGGACAAAAATGCCAAAAGGGAAACAATCTATCCAAAGAAGGATACAAAAGGACCAAAATGCAACAAGGGCAACAATCTAGCCAAAAGGGCTACAAAGGACACAAACGCCGCAAGGGCAACAATCAGATCCAAGGGATCACATCAAGAACAAAATGGCATATTTGACCAAGAGGGTCACAACCAACATGAAGGACAAAATAAAGACAATCCATCCAAGAGGGCCTTATCCATTGATGTGCATACCAAGAGGGCCATTCATTTAAAAAATTTCATGACAAGAGGGCCATTCATACAAACATTGCCAAGAGGGTCATTCATACAAACATTACCAAAAGGTTCATTCATAGAAACATTGCCAAGAGGGTCATTCATTCAAACATATGGATGCCCAGAGGGCCGTTCATACAAACATTTCCAAGAGGGTCATTCATTCAAACATATGCATGCCAAGAGGGCCATTCATACAAACATTGTGTCACGACCCAACTAAGGGCCGCGGCGGGTACCCGGAGCTAGATACTGAGCACCGCTCACTCTACTACTCATTTTACTCATTTAACGATCTTTTGCCAGTTTTACGCATGAAAGTATAGGAAACATAATTTGTATCAAAACATAAGTACTTTATATACATATGTCTCTCGGCCATCAAAATAATATATACATAATAATAGCATCTTTTGAGACCACCTGACCCACACTACGTATCTACGAGCCTCTACTGTCATAATGAATACATAGACGGAACAAGACTCCGGCGTGCCCAAAATATATATACATATATACCAAAGAGAAATCATAAGCACCTCCGAACAATGGAGTGCTCTCCACCGCTGCCAGCTCCTAAGTATCTGGATCAAGCTCGCCTCCCTGTCTACCTGTGGGCATGAACACAGCGTCCAAATAAGGGACGTCAGTATGAATATTGTACTGAGTATGAGAGGCATGAAAAATGAAGAAAGGCATCAATAATATAATGAGAGCATCAATATAAAGCATATGGATCTGACCGATAATCATAACTGGAACAATGCATGCTGTCTTACTCATACTTATCATCGTAACATGTATGCATCATATGCAAGCTGCCCGCCCATGTCGGAACGGTGTGATAATCAATAATAAAAGCCTGCGTCCAGGCCTCCCGTGTCCGGGGTACCATCTCATGCCGCCCACTAGTGGTGTCTGCCCATGCCCGAAGGTCGTGGTGTATCCGTATGGCCGCCCGCCGAAGCGGTGTCTGCCCGGCCAACTAGGCCCGGTATGCAATGCTCATGCCATGCTTATCATAAAATAATCATAATAATGTACTCATTGTAAAATACTTATCTTATCATAGCACATGCGTAAGGTTTGAGAACAACTTTACTCTATCGGGGTGACGTAAGGTCGTGACCCCCCGATTACTTTATGGAGCAATTACGGACATTCTGCCTCACCTTGAAAGGACTAGTACATAAGGTGAGTGTAGGCAAGGACTAACATCATCATCATCCTAGCATCATCATATCGTATAACTTATCTCATATAGGCATTTAACTTTTTGGGATGTAGGAGCTCATGGAAATATGGAAATTCGGGCTATAAGATTCATGCCATTAGAAAGAAAGGACTAGCCTCACATACCTTGCCGTTTAGCTAAGTTGTTGTCCACTTATTCTCCTTCGATACCACGTCGTCACCTTCATGAGAGAATTCGTACTTCATTAGTTAATTAACTACAAGAACGGATCGCTAGTTCTAGGAAAATTTGGGCAGTACTTCCTTCATTTATACTAATTTTCCCATGTTCTATCTCTACCCCCAACATTTACAATGCTATTCACAATATCGCAATCAAATTCATCATTTATGCACCATTAGCAAAATCCACCATTTTCCTCAAATTTTCCCATATTTCTCCCTATAGATCACCTTAGTGCTTTCGTGCATTTACTACTTGTTTCACGTTATAACCATCATTTATATCGTATTTGTACTCACAACACTTCAACATTCATGATTCAATTCCACTATCATTCATTTATGTCACTATTCACTCAATAATGACCCATTCCTATGTTCTTCTACATCTTAAGTATCTAAGCCTCCCAATACCTTGAATCACGTGGTATAGTCATGAAACATACCTTAAATGATGATTGAACAGGCCTTGAGTTGAAATACTCCACTTAGCCAAAACCCTAGTTCCACCCTTTTAAGGATTTCTTGACTTAGATGATCTTTTGATGTGTTCTTACAGTTATTTTCATGAATTTAGTGGTGTTGATCTTGATGTTCCCTTTGATTCTCTTGAATTCTTATGGAGGAAATATTTGGAGAGTTCTAGAGCATTCTTGAGTTATATGGAAGAAAAATGAAATGAAATGAAGCCTAAGTTCCTTTTAATAATCACAAAACTGATCTTTAATGAAAAATTGTCGGGATGAACAGTGGTCGTAAACCACAGTTTACGGACCGTATTGTGGTTTACGGTCCGTCCTCCGCGATCGTTTTTAAGCATTTCAATAACAGAAAGTTTGGCTAAGGGACATGGCAGTTTACGACCGAGGTTTACGGTCCGTAAACTATTTTACGGGCCGTCCTCCAAGTCGTTCTTAGCCATTTCCACACTTTGACAGAACTTGAAATTTTTGGACAGCTGGAAGACGATTGCACTATACGGTTCGTAAATCACTTTACGGGTCGTATAGTGCCCTTTACGACCACTGAGCTGAAAATTCTCCGCCACTTCCTTATTTCCAAAAATTCATAATTTGCCATTCCTGACTTAACAAAACATCATGCACCCAAGCCTTTCGTTGTTCTACTCATCACACAAGTATGGAAAAATTTCCGAGGTGTAACACATTTCCAAGAGGGCCATTCATACAAACACTGCCAAGAAGGTCACTCAGATCAAACATTGCCAAGAGGGTCATTCATATCAAACATTGGCAAGAGGGTCATTCATATCAAACAATACTAAGAGGGCCATGCATATAAATGTTGTTAAGAGGGCCATTCATATCAAACACTGCCAAGAGGGTCATTCATCCAAAACAAAATGCCAAAAGGGCCATTTCATACTAGCAATGAAGAAAGGGGTCACACAAATCAACGGTACCAAGAAGGTCACCTACTTTCAAACAGATAGCCTAGAGGGCTTGACATCAAAAAAACACACAAGGGTGGCAAAGCAAAGACACAAGGCTAGGATGCTCATCTAATTCAAGTTGTGCCAAGAAAGTCACCCCAATAAGTCAAAACCAAGAAGGTACAATCACAAAACCACACAGGCATGGTGAACACAAAACAAAGACCATGAGGTCAACCACAATGTTACCCAGCAGATGGAAACAGGTTCACAGCTGGCAAGGAGAGAAGGAGGCTGATCAAACCAGACCCGGATGCATGTGGAGAAAACGACCACACTTTTTCTTATACTGCTAGTTAAGATAGGGTTCCCATGAGAGTCAAGCTCTCCGACCAGGAATTGGAAGATCATTCCACCCCTTGCTCACTCGCACAAAATTAATTTGCTTTTTTTTCAATTTCCCGCACCAGTCGAGCACACAACGGATAGCACAAAGGCATTCCCGCATAAGGGATACCTTTTTCCTATGATCAAGTCTAACTACAAGTAACTTGATTCTCGAGACGCGGGATATGTAGGCGGACTCAATACAGAGAGTCAATCACACTTCAACAAACCACTATGGACTTTCCAAGTTTTGACACTGGAAGATTCAGGATTTGTTTGAAACTTACATTTAGAAGTCTAATTAAGTCGAACAACAAGAGGCCGAAATTCTCGTAAAGCCCGAGATATGTAGGAAACCCAGAGACCAGGGTCCGGCCATTAATTTGAAAATTTGGCATGGAAAAAGAGAAGTATTTTGAAATTGGTCAACCAAAATCAGGTTTGTCAAATTTCTGTGATCAGGGATGGTCCTTGTCATCCCCAAACAGTGAAGTAGCAATTGTTGACACCTAATTTTTATCCTCCAATAATTTTATTTAATTAGTCGGAGTTCTTGAGTCTCAATGGATTTTATAAATCAAAATAATTTTTTTGATTTATAAAAAATTATTTTGGTAACTTTTTGCCATTTCATGGGGCCAAATAGTTTCAAATATATATTGTAGGTCATTTTAAGTAGTTTGCATATTTTCAGAATTAATTCAGATAGTTTAAAACAATTATGTAATTAACTGTTTAGGCTATTAATATCAAATGGACAAATATTTTACTCCGTTAAATCAAGGAAATTGATTAATAAATAGATAATAAATTACGTCTCAATTTTATGATTTATTTGGCTATAATTGCAATTATTTCCAAAATTGACTACAAATTTATTTTCTGATTAATTGCATGAATTAATCGTGGCTATAATTTAAAATAGCCAATTACTTGCCATGTGTTAATTGTGGCTATAATTGAAAACAACCATTACTTGCTATGAGTTAATTACGGTTATATTTCGAATAGCCAAGTACTTTCTATGTTTAATTGAGGCTATAATTGAAATATCAATTCATCTTTTGCATTGGTCATTTTGTAAAATTGGCTAATTAGTCTTAATTTGGTCATAATTAAAATGTTTAATTAAGTTCCATACTTTTAATTTTGGTCATTTGTTAAAGTTAATCAAATTGCACATTTTGCCTTTTACATATATATATATATGCACATACGAGTATATACACATATATACATGTATACCCGTGTATATATATGTATATTTGGGCCATTTCCCCTCCCCCTCTTATTTTCGGCCAGGCTCAGTCCGTAATAGACAAGACCCAGCCCAACGACACCTTAAGTCTACCATGGAAACACCAAACAGACCCTGAAGGTCTCATTTGTTCATGGATGAGGGTTTCTCGGCACCTCGCGATTTCTTATCTCATAGTCATCATCGTTGCAAAAAATGGTAACGAGTTAGACGTACTATGCTTTTTGCCAGGCCTGGCACGGCTGATTGACCCAAACATTTCCACTTTTCCACAATCAAACGAGGTATAACCCTCTCTTTTACTTTACTTTTTATGCATTTTACAGAATTGAGTTGGAAACATTAATGATTTTTGTTTGTATATGATTTTAAATACTCGATTTTGATTGGCTAATATCAGTTTGAGAGTGAATTCAAGAGAATTCCCCCAAAATCCCTTTGTCTCATATCGAAATGAGGGTTTTCAGCTTTCAGTATAAAGAACCCCATATCTCAAAATTAGACATCCATGCAAAAGAATACACACCCATATAGTCTCAAATTAGAGCAAAAAGGGTTCAATATGCTTAGGGATCTAGACTCTACTGGAACCTTTATCTTATTGAGCTCATTAGTTAAAAAACAATTAACTTGTTTTCTTTTGTTGCGGCTGAGCTTTCAAGAAAGTATCTTCCTAGTCCAATTTCGACCCAAGCTGCACACAAAAAAGGTATAGCTTCTTCCTTTTATTTATTTTAATGTATTTTTAGTGTTCTTAGTATTTTCTGTGTATTTAGTTTAGTTTTTGCTTATGTGTTATGTGTTCATATTAGTTTAGTTTAGTTTAAGTTTTAATCTTGCTATGTGTTAGTTTTTTATTAGCACGTCTATGCTTGATTTAGTAGTTCATATATGTTCAGTGTTAGTTTTAGATCAACTTGGGTTTGGTTTAATCTGTTTTCTTGTGTAAGCATGCCATATATCTTCATTATCAAATAGTTGTATCTTAGCATAACTGCCTACTAAGATTATATTAATTACTGGCCTGCTAGGTGTATAGTTGCTTAGCTTATCTATTTTGGCTTAATATTAGTAGCGGTTCATCATGGTTATATATCCAGATCTGGTTGTTGTTTAGCTAAACATATAGGGGTTTAATCCTAAATGTTCCTAGCCTTAAGTGTTTGGACTATTTTGATGCTACTATTAGTTTAACCTTGTCATCATCATGCTTAAGAATCTATCTAACATCTCGTCTACTTAAATGCTTAAATGGTTCATCATTTGTTGGTTTGTTAGTAGGCATAGTCGAATTAATGTTCAAGCATGAGTTTTGTATCTGAGGGTCAGATCAAAATGGCATAAACAATGTCAGTGTAGTCGTTTGGGGTATGGATTATACTACTTTGGTAAGTATAGCTTAATAGTTTTGTGTTGAGTCAATATGCCTTTACTATAATTTCTTGATCAACATCCTCCTTATTTATCTCAACTCACTTAAGCTTAGTATGAATATAAGGGCCTGTCTAGCCTTGCAAATGTCAATGTGTTTGTTAGTGTTGGTCTGTAGAACTACGTAATGTCCCTTTGTACCCCTGAATCTATCACTGACTTGTTCAAGCCATTCAGATTGGTCTGTGTGTTGTCATGTTCTTGTAGGATTTGATAATGACTCTACTCTCAGATTTTGTTTATTTTGAACTGAAATACTTGTGTCTTAGTCTGAGTATATAGTTACTGGACTTATGAAACTGAAAATGATAGGAAATATGTGTTAGTTCATCACATGGGAACTATGTCCACTTTGCACTTCATGTTAATGTTTGAAAATGTTAGTAAGGCTAAAACCACCTAGCTTAAATATTCATTTGTCTAAAACAAGGTATAAAAGAGGTTATAATGTTGAGAAAATCCTTGAAGAATTTGTACTTTTCTTTGAAAGTCATTTAGGGTCAGAATGATATGCTAGCTGTAAACTAGTCCAAGTTATGATGCATGTCTAGAAGATACTAATAAGAAGCTGGTTGGAAAACAATAGAGATTTTGAGGAAATGATTAGTTTTATATGACTTTAGAGTTAAAGGGATCAAGTAGCTCATTTAGGTAAAGAATAAGATGTTGGTTGATCTTGTAAGTAAAAAGGAGTTCCAGATGGTTGTCACGTGGTTTGTGGCAACATAAGAAGTGATTTACCTAGGGCTAAGGATGGTCTAAGAAAGGCTTTGAGTTCCCACTAAGCCTAGTACTCTCTATCCTAGGTTGTTGGGGTTCCTTTTTATGTAATCACAATATCATGGGATCCTTCTTAACCTCTGAAGGTATAAAGGGAACACTGTATAAGCACAACTTGAACAAAATGCAATTTAGATTGATTTTCCCTTTCCCTTGCCTCATCCTGTGATTGCCTTTGCTTAAAACATATGAAATGAAGATAATGATCTAAGAAAGATGTTGGTTGATCTTGTAAGTAAAAAGGAGTTCCAGATGGTTGTCACGTGGTTTGTGGCAACATAAGAAGTGATTTACCTAGGGCTAAGGATGGTCTAAGAAAGGCTTTGAGTTCCCACTAAGCCTAGTACTCTCTATCCTAGGTTGTTGGGGTTCCTTTTTATGTAATCACAATATCATGGGATCCTTCTTAACCTCTGAAGGTATAAAGGGAACACTGTATAAGCACAACTTGAACAAAATGCAATTTAGATTGATTTTCCCTTTCCCTTGCCTCATCCTGTGATTGCCTTTGCTTAAAACATATGAAATGAAGATAATGATCTAGATTTTCTTAAAAGTAGTAAATCTATCTGCATATGATTACTCATAATGTGACTGATTTTCCCTCGCCTATTTTCAAACCAAATTTTTATGTGTTGATTGCTTATGATCCAATAATGTGAAAAATGTTAGACATAAATGTATTGAATGTATATGAGTGTACACCTGTGTGTTAAAAGTGTTTAAAGAAGACCCTTAAGCATGGATGAGTATACCCTATTTTAGAACTAGCTGAAATGATGCAACCTCCCTATTGTTTTGCTTTAAGTTTGTGTTTTTCCCTTGTTCTTTCTGCTCTTTCGAAAACTGCTATAATGAGTGGTATACATAGGTATATTGGATAAATACACTCTTTGTATACTTCGGTATATACTAGCTTGTATATCAAGTATACCCTTAGAATATCACACTGTTGATTCAGGAATGAAGTTGTTACTCGTTGAAATTTGGGCTTAACCTTAAGTGCAACCATTTTGGGCTTTATTTTCAATACTGCTAGCTGTCTCTATTTCGCATTGGGCTTGTGTTCTTGCCTTTCTCTTCTCTTAGACTATTTGGGCCTATTATCCTTTATTTTGATTGACTGCTTCTCATGTACATAATTGGATTATACATGGCATATATATGTATGTATATGTGACTATGATTGTGTATTTCCCACCTTTTGTTTACATTATAATAATTAATAAGTCTAGCTGTTCTCTAGCCATATGTTTCCTTTTCCCCTTTTTTGTTTTGCATGGAATTACGACATGGGCCATTCAGGCAATTTCTTCATGAGCCACTATTGGGCCAAAAGCCTAATCTCTTTCTTCTATCGAGTCCGCATACTAGAAGGCCCAACCATGGGTGAAAATGACAACTAGTGAGCTTCGATAGGCCCACTAGCCTAACCTTCTCTTTTCATTTTCATAATCGTATAGGTGCATGTATAAGTTAGGAATACTAGTGTAAATATTGGAACCTGAATGGTTAGAATTTAGATATAACGCGTAGAATGGATAGGAAACTTTCAAAATGATTATCAAACTTGACCCAACAAAGATAATATTGCATGAAACATGGAAAATGATCTTTTAATTTGATGATCTTTTAGAAACTAACTGGAAATGAATGTGACACATGCATGTATGCAGTTTTTGAGAAAGAAATGTTACTGATTTCAAAAGCTAAAAGGGGACGACATTTCGATTGGTTTAAGATAAAGATTTTTAGACAACTTGGGATTTAAAAGAACCAAAACTGATTTCACAACGAGGCAAGTATAATAAATAAATTTCAAACTATGAAAAACTTAAGGTTCTTTTAAAACCTTTTGGGCTGAGGCCCAACCTTAAGTCAAGAAAACAAAAGAAAATACACTTGAACTTTGCTTTGAGAGAAGGGTTCTAAAGTAGATTATGGTTGACCTAAAAGTGGATAATTGAATAAAGTGTTACAAGCCTTTTTATATCCACTTGTACAAACCCATGGCATACTTGTAAAGGAGACATACGTAAAGTTTCAACAAATTTATAAGGACTAAAAGACATGACATTGGAAAAAGTTAGCTAAACTCTACTTATAAGAAATCTTAAGTGTGTTTTGGTTCGAAAATGAAAATGACTTCAACCCTTGTATACATTTTTTCAAAAGAAAATCCAACTCTTTTTATCCTTAAATAAAGGACTTTTGCCAAAAAAAAAAAAACTTTATGATATGCCATGACAGTTTTGCAAGAAAGAAATCCATTTTAGCAAATAATTACAATTAATCACACATTGAAGCTCGTAGGTCAACCGTATTCTACGGATCCTTAATATTAGACTGCTTAAAACCTTCCCTAGGGGGATCACCAGAACCACTACCTCAAAGTCTTGTTTAAAAAGGATATACCTCTTGTTTGACTAAACCCCTTTACTCAATTTTCCTAATTTCCCTTATAAATTAGGTAGCAACTCTAAAAATACAAATAATCCAAATAGAGTCTACAACCTCTTAGTAGTTTTTATGCCTCGCGTAAAAGTGAACCGTAACACCGGCAGCGAAAGAGATGTTTGCCATCGGGGCAACAACGGAAGGGAAAGTGGAACCAGCGAGGGGTAAAACCTGGGTTATAGAAGAAAAAGAGAAGAAATCGGAAAATAAATAGTAATCAAAGGAACTTGGGCTAGGAATAGTCAAGACAGTGGACCCGGGTAAGTTAAGGTATCAGGACCAGAGAAAGAAGAGGTTGATGAAGAATATTTTCATGGGGTCCCAAGGTTGCTCGTTGTACCAGATGACTGGGATTCCACAAAGTCTACTATAGGGGAACTTGAACAGGGTATCTTGTTCGTGCATTGGCCCGAAAGGAAGGTAAACCTGGGCACCGAATTGTCTCCGGACCTTAGGCTTAAGTTTATCAAATTTCTTAAAGCTAATGTTGATTGCTTTGCATGGTCTCATTGACATGATAGGTATTCCACCAAAAATTACAACTCTCAATTTTATCTTGGTCCCCAGGTTCACCCCCGTGAAACAAAAGAAGAGGCCTGTTGCAGAACACAAGAACATGCTTGTCAAAGCGGAGGTAACCAAATTATTAAATATAGAGTCTATTAGAGAAGTTGAATACCCTGAATGGTTGTCAAATGTGGTGGTGGTACCTAAAAAGGGAAATAGGTTGAGAATGTGTATAGATTTTAAGGATTTGAATAAAGCGTGTCCAAAAGATTCATTTCCTTTGCCGCACATTGATCGAATGATCTATACAACAGCCAAGCATGAAATGCTGAGTTTTCTCGATGCGTATTCTGGATATAATCAAATTAGGATGAATCTGGAGGACCAAGATAATGTGCCTTTTGACCATTTTGCCCCTGTTGACAAATTCCCAAGATTATAAAGCATTTCCAGTGAAAACTGAAGGATTTAGAATCCTTAAGTGAAAGCGTTTGACCTATAATTTACATTTGGGTAAACAGACCTTTTTTGGATTTTCATTGATTCTGTGAGATCCGGAGTGTCGATTATGACTTAATGGGATGGATGGTTTGATTCTCGAGGCATTTGATTACGTTTTGGGTACTTGGTTGGAAACTTGATTTTATCCGTTTGGGGGTTGACTTGGTGAATTAGACTTCCGTTGGAAAATCTGAGGCCATGAGTGAGTTCGTAACATGTTTTTATATATGCGTGCATACCCAGTTTGTTTACGGGGGTTTGGGGGGGGGGGGGTAGCTGGGATTGATGTCGGGATTTCGAGAAAGGCTTGCAAAAAACCAGATTTTGCTGGTTCTGGTGTGACCACCATAGTGGCTTGGTGCCGCTATAGCGGGCCTACTATGGTGGGGTTTTGACTACCATAGCAGTGGCATGACTTTCTTTGACTCCGCTATGGTGGATAGTCTGATATGGCGCAGTCCTGGCCGCCATGGCGAGGGATGGCCTTTAATTATTTTCGCTATAGCAGAAGGTCTGACTGCTATGGCGGGATCACCAAGGCGATCTTGATGACCGTTGTAGCGGATCGATAGGACCAGAAACTCATTTTATATTTCTAAGTCCGAACTATTAGTATAACGACCCAACCGGAGGGCCATGACGGGCACCCGAAACTAACCCACCGGGCACCTCTCATCATACTTCCACAATCATATCTAGGTGAGCCACATGGCTTACTCATGATCCATATGCATCAATAATACACTTTTCATCGGGCTAGGACACTTTTATAACAACATCTTCAACTATGCCCATACAGATATACACGAGCCGATGAGGCTAACAAAATGATATACAAAATGCGAGCTGACAAGGCTAAGAAACATCTAGTTATACACAACTGTCTATGAGCCTCTAAGAAGAACATGTATCATCATGTAGGCGGGATAGGGCCCGACTATGCCCATATGTGTATACACAAAAGAATAGTACTAACAGCTGCAACTTCGAATCAAATGGAGCTCCTCTAAGCAGTCTCTGGATAACATCCTAAGAATCAAGTCTACCTCTCTGTCCACTTACAGCATAACGCAGCGTCCACAAATAAAAGGACGTCAGTACGAACAATGTAATGAGTATGTAAGGCAGAAGCAGTAACATAACAAAGACATGAAAGATAACATTAGATAGAAGAGCCATGAGGTAGGAGGGCCATTTATACCTCTAGCGACGTTCATCATATTTACTTACCCTTTCTCTAGCGAAAACCTTCCCTTAAATACACATACATATATAGTAGTACCATACTCGACCATAGAGGTTCAGTGTCACACGTACCCGACCATGACAAGGCTCGGAGTTATACATACCCAACCATGACAAGGCTCGGCGTTAGACATACCTGGCCCTACCAAGGCTCAGTGTTACTCGTACCCAACTGCAGTGGTGCGCCCGCAATAGATATCATACCCGGGCACATAAGCTCGGTGTTATATACTGTCAATACACATTTATATACACATACATATACACCAAGGGGTACCTACATAGCATCAACATAATCATCGTCAATATATTTCCCTTGGAGGATCAACTATCATAGGGTGAGATTAACTATATCATGAGAGTATCAAGAACTATGAGCTTTTGTTATTAAAGTAATGAAATCATCATGGAGGATACTATGGATTTCACATGAAGGTATACATCCATGGGATCATGCCTTAAGAAAGAAGGGTTAGCCTTACATACCTTTTCGTCTCCTTAATTACTTAATGTTCATCTCCAAAGCTTGAGAGATCTACATTTAAAAGGATTCATACCATGGTTAAGTCTTAAAGACACTCTTAAATTTAAATTAGAATAATTCATGAGTTAAGAAAAATTGGGCAGCATTTCCCCTATTTCATCGACTTCCACCATATCGTAAAACAACTCCCCAACGACAATAATAACATCCACGATGTCATAATCAAGTAGTCACATTCCATTAAGTCTCAAAATTCATTCTCATATTCAACTTATATCAACAACTTTACACCAACCCTTTGCACAATTGCATACAACACTTCCTTGTCATTAATATCACCCTTCACAACAAGATTATACTTATAGCATTCTAAAAATCATATCTAAAGATAATTAACTGCTCAAAATATCATTAATTCAACATTAGAGCTTCATTTTCTACTTTCTTCCCTCACCCAAGTGATTAAACAACCAAGCATGCTTAAAAACATGAAATCGACATGAAAATTAACCTTTTATTTCATAGGAATGAGCTTTGGATCAAGTTACCAACTTGTATGAAAACCCTAGCTTCAATACCAAAGAAATCTTTGAATTCTACAAACCCTAGTGAGTCTCCCAACACTTGAATATCTTGATTCTTGCTATTTGATCTTTGATTTCTCTTGGGTTTGTGTTAATATGCATGGAGGAAGGTTCTAGAGCTTTGAAGAGTTTGGGGAAAGTGGGAAATGAGAAAATAGAAGAAGGGTCGTCCATATATAAAAAAAGAAAAATCTGGTCCGACCCGATTATACGGTCTGTATAACATATATGGTCCGTATAATCCCACCATGGGATTAACCTTCACTGGAATGGTTATACAGACCATTATACGGGTCGTATAAGTTATACGGTCCGTATAAGTGGCCGTATAACCCAATCCAATCCTTATGGAACCTTATTGACACTTATATAACACTTCATTAACCATATAAGAAGCCCTATAGCTCCTCCTCAAGGCATTACTGAATAATTATTACTTAATTGATACGAAACCTACTCAACCATAACTTGCGTTTCACTTCCTTTGACGAACATAGTTCCACCGATTCATATGACATCAAAATCTTATGGTGCAACTTGAAAGTTATCAAATTCTCCCCTTAATCTCTTAAGGACTTCATGTTCACGCTAGGCCCATGTTAGTCTACTCACAACGCAACAATCCGAAGTCTCTGAGGTGTAACATTCTCCCCCCCTTAGGAACATTCGTCCTCGAATGTTAGACTTTTGGGGATTCTACAAAATTTTATCCAGAGTTTTCCCTATAATATGGCACTACCATCGTGTCATAGCAACCCAAAATATATCGCCTCACAGGGCTACAACAACAATATTAACAACTATGGCCACACACGACCAAGAAAGCATCAAGGAAAGCATTACACACCTGAGGACAATGGCGTCTCTATCTGAGTCTCCTCTAGAGGTGGAAATAAATGTGGGTACCTGAACTTCATGTCTTCTTTTGTTTCCCATATCATTTCCTCTCTATTGCTATTTCTCCATAAGACTTTAACTGAAGCTACATCTTTGGTTCTAAGTCTCCGTACTTGCTTATCTAGAATGGCAATGGGAATTTCTTCGCAGGATAATTGCTCAGTGACTTGAACATCATCTACCGATAAAATTCTGGAAGGATCTCCCATGCACTTACGAAACATCGATACGATACATGGAAAACCGGGTGGGCTAACTCCAAATCCGAAGGTAGATCTAATTCATAAGCCATTTGGCCTACCTTGCGTACAATCTCATAAGGTCCAATGTACCGATGACTAAGCTTTCCATTTTTGGCAAATCTCATGACGCCCTTCATTGGCGACACCCTCAAGAATACCCAGTCCTTTACTTGGAACTCCAAGTCTCGTCGACGATTATCGGCATAAGATTTCTGACGAATCTGAGCTGTTAATAATTGATCCTGTCTAAACTTGACCCTTTTCTATAGCTTGCTAGACCAAGTCTGGCCCTATCAGTTAGTTTCTCCCACTTCGAACCACCCAATTGGCGATCTGTACTTTTGCCCATATAAAGCCTCATACGGGGCCATGTGGATGCTAGAATGATAACTGTTGTTGTATGAAAATTCAATAAGCGGTAAGTGATCATCCCAACTACCTCCAAAATTCAATACACATGCCCATAACATATCCTCAAGAGTTTGGATGATACGTTCAGCTTGCCCATCAATTTGTGGATGAAACACTGTACTAAGACTCACCTGAGTCCCCAAGCCTTCTTGAAAAGACTTCAAGATATTGGTGGTAAACCGTGTCCCTCTATCAGATATAATAGATACTGGAACACCATGAAGTCGTACTATCTCTTTGACATAGAGCTTTGCACAATCTTCCGCTGCACATGTAGTTTTGACCGGTAGGAGATGAGCTGACTTCGTAAGTCTATCCACAATTACCCATATAGAATCATACTTATATTGATAATGAGGTAAACCTATAATGAGTCCATATTAATGACTTCCCATTTCCATATTAGAATCTCGATGGCCTATAATAAGCCTCAAAGTTTTGATGTTCTATCTTAACTTGCTAGATGACTCCCTGTCGCTAGCTTTGCTTCTTTCTCCTGCTTACCTCTTTGTCTATCCTGTGTACTTTCAATCTTCTGCTGCGTTACTTGTTCAACACTTACGTTTTCATTTTCTTATTACTGGCGTCGCCATATCTCTTGGTACTTTTCGCCAAACTTGTCTAGTACTACACATTTCTTATGAGTCATTATTGAAATCCATCCTCATTGTTGAGGTCGATAACACATCAGCTATCTTCGTTAACCACTCCCTTGGCACCTCACGAATATCCTTTGAAAAGATACATGTAAGTTACTTTATTGGTATGGTTCTTCGTGATACTTGAACATCATCCATCCTTGGTCATACTTAATTATTCGAGATTCTTTTACTTCTCCCCTTAGTCTTAATCTTATAATGATTACCTGTATATCCCCATTATGAAATCATACCTATGAACCCTTTGTTGTATGGGGATACCGTCTTATTCTCATTTATCTTACGCCTGATCAGAAGCCATAATACTCGCATGATTTATCATTTTAAGGGGGTTTTAAATTCTATGATGATCATGCCTCACAATTGTCCTTGTAAGAATACTCTCTCTGGTAACTACTTGTATCCACATATTGAATCCGCACCGATATAGGTAATTTTCTTTGTACCGCACTTATCATCATCTTAAGGTTAATACTGCTTCTCCATCATGTGCCCATCCTTTAACTCTGTCTCATAATCTACCTTATTGCACAACCATAAAGTTGAACTTTCCGCCCCTCCTCCGTTCTACGGCCCATATCTTGTATTGCCTCATCCTTGCATCTCCGCTTGCCATATTACCTCGGAATATTGAAGACTAATTCTTTAGCTGCCCTTTGATTGTCGACTAATTGCTACAACCATTAAACGATGAGGGAATTTCCTTCGTCTTAATGCTTCTTCCACAATCCTATTAAGACCCATAAATCTTCTTACATATTAGTCATTTTCATTGATACATCCAATAACTAATCTATGCTCCTTGTACCGCATCGTTCACAAACTCGCCATCTCTCGCCTTACCTTTCCTCAATAATCTTTCCTTGGAGCATTTGTTGCATAATTCACCGGGGATGCGATTCCATTTGTTGCTATCCTGACATGCCTATAAAGTCAGTTCACTGATCATTCACAATCAGATCTTGTTTTTTCTTTTATCTTACTTCTCATCCTTTTTATCAAATGATTTTGTTCATAGTATAATAGTCCTAAGCATATTTCAGAATACCATAGACTTCCTTTTGATAAAACTATGACTTAAGGTCCAACGTCAATCATTCCATACTCTTCTTCAATCAATTCACACTATCATAGAAGCATTGTTCTCTGTTGTCTCAATATATTAATAACAGGGTAATATATGGTCCTTGTGGAATTCTTTGAAGAGTTATCGTGCGTGAAGTCACTCCTTATGTATAAGATAACTTACTCAACAAATAGTCCCATATTCCTTGTCATAATCTAATTAGTCGCACGTTTATTACAATACAATTCAAAATCCCAATCATTTCATAACATCTATTAATATTCTCACTTAGTAATGGGATATCCACAGGGTTTGATTCTCTCTCGCAGTTTGTTCATCAGGTTACTACTTTAATAGACATTCCTTTTATTTGCCCCACTTCTATCTTTCCTTCTATGCTTCCAACATGTCTTTCTTTTTCTTATCACACCTATCACACATGATGGACTTTCGTCACTTATCGTTCTTCTGTTTCATTGATCAACCTTCACTTTCCTTCACATTAGTAATAAAAAACTCCTATCGTGTAACTGTTCGGGTAAGTTCCACGATAAATAACCTGAACTATAACACATAACACAACTGTCGTCATAAGATCAACCAATTACCAAGCAAGGAGCTTTATTAAGCATATCCATTTCGATCTATTACCTCGAGGTATCGCTAAGGTCAATAGGGCTGGCTCATAGTGACATAAAAGTTTTCCCCGCCAAAATCATCAGGTGAAATCCAACTTGGTAATCTGGATCGGTATTACATGCATAGGCCTATACGTATGTATCAAATTCATTTCATAACTCAATCTTCCAAAACATGAAAGGTCAAGCCAAATTCTTCTAACTTGCAAGTTTCTTCTAGAATGCTAATCTCTTTAGTTCTCCTCGATATATAAAGCTTTTTTCTACCCCAAGCACGCCATTTTCCCTTCGCATGTTTCTTATCCTATCCGGACCTAATCATCATTCCTTCCAGCTTGATGCATACTCACTACAGGTATCCCGCAATTGACTATTAACTTCATTTCTAACCACTCATTACTAGGCCCTTTCTTTCTTCTCGCCATAATTCTAATTAAAAGTCACCACAATTTATCTTAGATTCCCAGAAAATTTCAACAGAGTTTCCTATGTAAACATAACAATCCCAAACCTGCACACAGCCCAGAAAACACATCTCATGCCTTAGAAGGCCACATATTGAAACACATGTGATATACAACTCAACCACACAGGGTTGATTACTATAAAAGAATGTAAAGTGATAAAGCTTGTCTCATAAGTTATACCTGAACACTCTCTCTAGAATTCCATCTTTATCCTTATAAACATTTCATCAATCAACTTCCTTCACAGAGGTTTACGTACTCATAAATCATACTTCCCCTTATCTTGCTATTCTTTAACACCTTATAGGTGAACCTGCATTTACTATTACAATTAATACTCAGATTACATAACTTACTTATAATATTCCAAAATGATTGAATGATACACTTTACTTTCTTACATAAGCACTGGCATCCTGAAGTTCCAACAACGGAAATCCTTACCTTGGTCCCACTCGAGAACTCTGATCCGATACAATTTAGTCTAGTGGGAGTTGGGGGAGTTCTTCACCTGTTTTCTCTTCCGTAGGTTGTTCTACGACACCCACGCCATTTATAAATATGCGAATTATACTGACTCTCCCAAGCTTACCACTATTCTCATTTGACCCTCGTTCTGCAGATACCGTCACTCTGGAATTACATAGATAGTCATCTCCCAATATTTGTCTATCCCTTACATGTTCAGTGGGTTCGTCCTCGGTCTCAGATGGATCTGATTCAATAGAGGGCACATTCTCTAATGGGTCTGTATCATAAGAATGAATGGCTCTAGAAGTCCCTGAACTACCAGCTTTCTTTTTCGTAGAAGCAATCTTCCAACTACAAAACTATCAAGGTTAGCATTGGAAATACTATATCCTGTGACTTAACTCTATCGTACGATATAGGATAGAAGGAAGGTCATTCATGTTATACCCCGCATTTTCAGAGCATGAGCATGACACGTGATTCCTCATAAAAAAAATTGATTATGTTGTTGCTACGTAATTTAAACTCACGTTGATAGTGTTGTATCCCGTATTTTAGTACGTCGGATTATTTGTAAGCTGAGGTGGGGCCCAAACATCGAGATTTTTTTTGGACATGTGACAAATTATATGAAGCACATATGTGAAGTTAAACACAACTCAAGCAGGACCCTTGAGCCAAATCGAAGTGGAAGTCCTCCAAACAAATATTTTTAAGTAACGTTTTCGGGTGATCTGACTTCGAGGGGCAAAAACGGTATTATAAATTTGGAAGTTCGAAAAATACCAAGAAATATAAGTTGTAGCTAATTGAATTAGCTTTCCAACCACAGGTCGTGGGTCCACAGGTGACGTCGGGACAACGAGATATGGACGTTTTAAGACAGAAAGGTCAGTGGGGTAGGCCCAATCCGAGCCCAATCGGGTTGGGCCCATGACCCATGTTTATTTAAGTGCAACTTCGGCCCTTTTCGCCTTAATTTTCATACCAAAACACCAGAAAATTATGGAAAAAGAGAAAGAGGAGCCTTGGAGAGGAGAAAAACCAATTTTGACCAAAATCTGAGCCCCGAATCCCGAAGCCCATGAAGGGAAAAGTGTTGTACGTTGCGTTGTCTTCAATATGAGCTAAAATTCAATCAAGAAAAAGAGGATTGACGTGATGGCTGCACACTTGGGGTAAGATTACGATCCCTTTTCATTGTTAACAAGTTTATTTAAAGTTTTAACGGATTAGAACGGAGAAAATAGCAATATAAATTCGTTTGTTGATGTTGTTGAATTATGGTTTGAGTTTGAGGAGAACTTTGGATAATATATATATATATATATATATATATATATATTTCTTGTAGGATGTTGTTATTAATGTTATTGGTATTGATTTCAGCTTCTCTACAGAAATAAAATTACGAAATAGTTATACCGCAAATTGGTTGGTTGAGAAATTTAGAAAACAGTGTGTGGGCTGTTCTATGGCATACGTTGGTATTGGAAATGATGTTAATACTATTGGTATTGTTGTTGATGTTGTTGGTTGCTGAATTGGAATTCGGGCTAGGCATATAAACAGGGGAGATGCTGGCCGATTTTCGGCAGGATATAAAATAGTATGATTTGAAATATGGTACAAATGTGCGATGAAAAGGCTAACGTTAGCATAAATCCCTTCAAATGTAGATTTACGAGCTCGGACAAATAAGTGTAGATAATAGAAGGTTGAACAGGTATGTAAGGCTTACCCTTTCTTTCTTTTGGCATGATCTTTGTTAAACCAACAAGACAAAGTATATGTATATGATTCCAAAGAAACTCCCATTCTTAGAGCCACTAGGATGGCTAACGTTCTTGATTTCCATAAGTTGTTTCATATGGTTTTGATGCGTATCTATGATGTCTGAAGTTCTGTTTGATATGTTTCCGAATGGCATTCGAAAAATAATTGATATGACTAAAGTTTTGATTTCCAAATGATAGCACGTTTGATTATTCCATTGAGTCTTTGATATATTTTGATACGTACATATGGTTCCAAGAGCTCTATCTGATTTGATCCATAACGATATTCGAAAAGTACCTAACATGATTGTTGTTCTGATTTTCCAAAAATGGCTTCTAAAACGTTCGTAGAAGGTTCTGTACTTAAAACGCCCATAACTTTCTTATACAAAGTCGGATTGACCCGAAACTTGTTTCTGAGCCTTCAGGTGTCGGTAAGTATACTTGTCTATCGAGTCTTGATTTATGTGCATATAGTTTCTCACGACTATGCTCGTGCATGCCTTAATGTATCCTTCACTGAGTCCCGGGCCAGGATATGTTCTCGTGCGTACTCCAATGCATTGTTCACCGAGTCCCTCTCACTTGCGGGCCGGGACACGTTATATGTATATGTATATGATGATATGATGATACGGGGATGGCGGCCAGGATGGCATATGATGACTTTATTCACCGAGACCAGCAATAGAGGGTCGGGATACGTTATGTATATATGGTATATGATGCTGGTATGCATGATTCTATCCACCGAGTCCCTCAATAGAGGGCCGGGACATGTTATATGTATACATGATATATGATGTTGACAGGCATGATTCTATCCACCGAGTCCCTCACTAGAGGGTCGGGACACGTTATATGCATACAAGATATATAATATAGATATGTATGATGTTATCCACCGAGTCCCTCACTGGAGGGCCGGGACACGTTATCTGTATATATGATATGATGTGGATATGCATAATTTTCATTTAAAAAGGAAAGTGCTTTGATGTTTTAAAAGGTCATACTTGATTCTAGTAAATCTCTGTTTCAGTTATGATCCTCTTTTCTGTATTCCATGCCTTACATGCTCAGTACATATTCCGTACTGACCCCCTTTCTTCGGGGGCTACGTTTCATGCCACGCAGGTATACCCAGATGAGTGGAAGGTATTATTAGAAGACTTGTTAGAAGGTGTTCCAGCGGAAATGGCTAGCTCCATTTGCTCCTGGAGTGTTGCCGAGTCAGAGTATATGTGCTATGATTTCTGATTGATGTTAGAGACTTTGCAGACAGAGTCGTGGGTATAGAATGTCAGTTTTGTAAGCGGCTTCATCAGCCGATGTGTCATTTTATGTTATGTTACAAATTCCGTATGATTACAGATTTGACTTGTTTCTGAAAGTTTCCAAAAGCATTTATTATTTTTGCCATTTTTATTGATTAAGAGTTCAAAGGATTATGTATGTAATAGGAGTCAGAGGGTTCGCTCGGCCCTAAGGAAGGATCGAGTGCCCATCACACCCTAGCGAGATTAGGGTATGACAAATTGGTATCAGAGCAGTTCGTCCTGGGGGTTGTTTGCAAAGTCGTGTCCAGTAGAGTCCTGTTTATGGTGTGAAACGCGCCACATTTATAAACAGGAGGCTACGGGGCATCTAGGGTGGTTACTCTTCTTTGACCTCTAAGATCGTGCGATAGAGCCAAGTTATAGGAAGTGAGTTTCCTTATACTAATCTTTAGTTTCAGCAGAAGCACAGTATCGACGGGAGAAGGTGAGTGGTGATATGGGAAGTCGCAGAGGTAAGTCACTTCATTGAGGTCACGTTATCAGAATTTATATTTATGATAATGGATCGGTCGACATAGAGGTAAACCAGTGTAAGTACAAGTAGAGGAATTGATTAAAGGTATCTCTTGATGATGAGTTCAGTCATAAGGTTGTGAATTGGACAATTGAATGAATCAGTACAAAGGTAAGCAATGGCATGAAGACTGTATGTCGGGGAAGGTAAGAATATTGCATGTATGATTGAAGTGTAAAGCCGAAGAATGAAAAGGAAAGGTAAACAAGAAGATATAACAGGGCAGATCGTTAAAGGATCAGGTACACCTCGAGGTATGATATATAAACCCTTATTGGGATTTTCTATGTATGTACATTTGCTGTAGATTATTATTAATAAGGGCGAGCGGAAACTCAAAGGGGCCGAGTATTTATAAGTAAAGGAGACCAAGGTGTGTTCGCTATCATTGGGAATCTAGAAGTCTAGGACAGAAAGTAGTCATATATACAGATGAAAGATGGGTATTGAGAATTAAAAAGACCAAAATAGTAATTGTGTAACCAGAAGAGTAAGAGACCCCTTCTAATTCGGAGGGAGATACGTTACGCGAGTGTCTTGGAATCCATTAAGGCTTCAACCTGCTCCAGATTATGTTATGAAGATCAGGCGGTGAGGTGGATGTGATTATACCAGTATTAATGCAGCGGATTTCATCAGAGTTTCAAGGTTAAGCGTGTTGGGGCGAGAGAAATCTTAGGATGGGTGACCCCCTGGGAAGTGTATTAAAAGTTCTGTAAATTTCAGACGTAAGAGAAAAGTGAGATGCTAAAGTATTCTAAGGGGAATTAGAGTGTGCGGAGTGATTGGAAACCTAAAGCGGTCGCATACGACAAGGCGGACTAGACCGGTGAAGAAAAAGAAGGTGCACCACAGTTCTAGAGTTAGGTGAGTTTGAGTACGTTTGGAAATACCTTATAAGCGGGGCGTTAGAAAATGTGTATATATACATATATGAATGCGTATGATATCCTATACATGGCTATATCAGCGGGTATATGTATCCCGGCCACCGGCGTTACGGTATATTGAAGGCATTGGTCGAACCGGGTGATAAAGTTCAAGCGACAAAAGAACGTTAACAGGTAGGCTGATGTTATCGTCGTCACAAGCTAGAACTGCAAAGTCCTAAGGTAAAGAAAATTGGAAAAGAAAGAAAGTGAATAAATGGGAGGTAAGGAGATTAAAATGTCGGAAAAAGTGAAAAGGGTAAGAAACATGAGTGAGTAGGGCCTCCAAGAGAGGCGACAGGCAAAGCACGAGACACGAGGCCATTCTGGTAAAAATTCGAAGGTAGGCGTGTAAAAAGGATTAAAGTGTGGTGGTATGGAACACAAAGAGGAATGTGTGGGGTCAGGAAACGAATTGCAATAAGTGGGATTAAGAGGATAGTGACCATGACGAGGAATGAGAAGTAAGAGAAGGAATGGTTAGACCGTGCGATGATGTCAAGAGATTCCCAACCCTTGAAAGGTATATGAAGGGATAAGTGTGTAGTCAAATTAACACGGTCGCCTCGGACATAGAGAAGTTCTCCACAAGAATGACTTAAGAATAGAACAGATTTTCACGTTTAAAAGGACATTTCACGAACTTCAGAGCCAATACTACAAATAACAAGAGAAGAAAGGTACTCGAGGAGGAATAGACCCAAGGAAGGTTAAGGATGAAAGTAAAAAAGTTATACTAATGGGTTGGTCGAAGGAAGAGGAGAGCATTTAAGAGTCGAGTAATTGGAAATCTCTAACCATGGGAGTGAGAAGGATACTTTAACTAAATGACGGTAGGAAACCGATTACTCATCGAGGAAAGAACGAGGATGGTGAGTTGACACAATTGATTAGGAAATTAGTGATATGAGGCAAGAACTTTCGTAAAGACCGAGAGGTTCGATTATAAAGGAAATAGAATGAAATGTAAGAAACGTGCATGGAGGAAAATAAAACTTGGTCGTGGCATCAAAAAGATAAATAAAGGATTGATTGGGATGGATAACTACAAGGGAAATGCGATGGGTCTATTAGTAAAACGAAGTAACAGCGTGACGGGGTCAGGGGCATAGAATACTAAGGTTTGTAATGAATGTGAATAACTTGGTAAAACAACTTATGTGGTAAGTGTAATAGCGTCAATTAGAAAGAGTTACCGGTTAAGTAAGCTTACTCCACGAGCCTTATTCTGTTTTATAAGCAGTGTTATGAATGAGATCAAGAAATGGTACTCTATAGAGTTGATTATGATTGGGATATAATGAGAACGTAGCAAGAACTACAACACAAAGTAAAGTATAGCGAGGACACGACTAAGAGAGGTGACATGCTTTATGTGAATAGAGAGTGAATGCAAGTGTGAAACCAATAAGCGAGCCACGAAGCAGTGAATAAGAAAGCTTAAAAGACCTTGTTAAGGAAAGTTCGGCATAGAGGTTTTTGCAATAACAGGACTAATAAAGCAAGGATGTGCTAAAGGAAAAGTGGACTTGAATTAACTTCATGTATATCATGAAACCGACATGGGAAGGAAGCATGACAAGATAATAGAGGTTTATAAAATCAAGGAAATAAATTTTGTCAATACAATATGTCATGTTTCGGGCTATAGTTCGAATCCCTCACACCAGAGAAAAATATTGTGTTACCAGTAAATATGCAGCAGATGTACCCCAAAAGGCAACGAAGGAAGTGAGAAGGCCTACGAGCGATCAAGGATAAGTATTAAGGACAGACGAGACTACTAAGGAAAAATCGCAACTCTGGAAGAGATGAGAGTTGAAAATATCTTCTACGTCGGGAAATTATAAGTCACTACTTGTATTAAATCACGAGAGTATGTGTCACAGGACCATATGAATAGTTATCCTGATGAAGTGGCTAGTAAAATGGTGTAGGACGACGACAAATATTTGAAAAGAATGAGAGTTAGTTAAGTTGCAATTAACCACTAGTATAGGAGAGCCAAGGACTTGAAGAGAGAAGTACACTCGTATTAAAAGGAAGATATGATTAAGTAAGATTTTATTGGAGTCCCCGGCTTATGAGTTATCTTGTAATGATGTCCAAATCGGACGAAAAAAAAAGGAAGAAGGATTCAAATAAGGATTTGAAAATATTTTGAATGGTGGATTAGTATGTTGTAAATATACTCTTGTGATAGGGGATAACAACGACATAAGAAAATGTTGTACACAAAAATATAAGGAATGGCGCTGAGGATTGTTGTATGAGTCGAATGGAGTCCCATATGAATATAGATCCGTTTGCTATGGTATTTTTGGTTCCTTGGATGAGTAATCCGAGGTAAAGTAATTAAAGAGAATAATAAAACGTTGACAAGAATTGCCATTAGATAGCCAAGGCCCAGAAATCCAATTGGAGGAAAGAGAAATCAAACGAGATATTTCGGTGTTAAACTAGTCGAAAGACAAAGTACCGCAAAGATTGATTCGACTGCTACAGAAAGCAAATGATGCTAAATGTGATTAGCCTTGAGGTTATCCTTAAGGAAGTAAGAATAAGAATAATTCAACTTTAAGAAGATAAAGGCTTGGGTCATCTAGGAAACGTAAGGAAGACACGTGGAGATTAAAGGGAACAAAAAGAAGATGAAACAAAAGGATAGGATAAAAGTATGTGGTAAATACGGCATGAAAGGGCATGCAAGAATGTAAACAACGAAAGCTGAAGAGGTAATGAGAACGATAAAGTATAAACAGTTAGTAGACAGACATATAATGTAAAAAGGGACGATTTTGAGTACAGGCATAAATTTTGGCCACAAAAGAAGAAAAATAGACTGCATAATTTGGATAAATTCGGTTTCAAATGAGAGTAAGTAAAGTAATTACTAGCAAGTATAAGTAATAACATTGACATCTACCTCAACATTCGAGGACGAATGTTTTTAAAGGGGGGGAGGATGTTATACCCAGCATTTTCAGAGCATGAGCATGACACGTGCTTCCTAAAAAAAAATTGATTATGTTGTTGCTACGTAATTTAAACTCACGTTGATAGTGTTGTATCCCGTATTTTAGTACGTCGGATTATTTGTAAGCTGAGGTGGGGCCCACTGTCACGACCCAACCCCGTAGGCCGCGACTAGTGTGCGTGCTGGACACCTACGTACCCAGCAACCCAAACTAGCATTTACACAGAATATACAGATATAGAAGGAAGATAGCGTTACTAATTACCACAGGTAAACAGATATAACGCGGGAAAGCCGATAAGGCTATCGCAGAACATATCAACCCAAAACATATACACAACCCATATGTATGTCTACAGACCTCTACGGAACAATAACAGAATCATAAGACGGGACAGGGCCCCGTCATACCCCTGAATAACATATATATGTACACTAGAAAAAGTCTGTACCAAAATTTAGGCTTCGGACAAGAGCTCCAAGACAGCAGAAAAAAATCCTAAGCGGGCGGATCAGCAAATCGGTCGTCTGTACCTGCGCGGCATGAAACGCATCCCCCGAAGAAAGGGGGTCAGTACGGAATATGTACTGAATATGTAAAGCCTGGAGTACAGTAATAAAATCATAATCGGAACAGAACGTATAGAAAATGAGTGTAATGTCCAGAATATCAAATACATATTTACAAAACATAAATAGTGTATGCAAAAACATATGCCATATCCGGCCCCCGTTAAGGGACTCGGTGAACAGAACGTGGTCGCCACCCCGACACTGGCGCCACAACACATCATACTCCAGAGTAGGGAATAACTCCGTAACATATCATATCATATCAGATGGCCATATCGTATCATATCAGAATAGGCGTACATGGCATAGCATACTCCACAACCCATGTACGTGTATACCTACCCCCTCAGATCGAGGCACGGCGAACAATGCAGTGGAATACGCTTGATAACATATCTTGGCCCGGGCTCAGTGAAGAAAACATTGAGGCATCCACGAGTGGAGTAGTGAGAAACTAAATGCAATATAAAACATAATACATTTACAAAGACTCGATGGAATATCTCGACAACAAACCTTAATAATGAAATCGCACGATAATCACAGTGCATGTATTTCGGATACCACAATAGGTTACGTAAAAATAAATTTTTCTGGAATCGTTTCCATGTTCCAAAATAGTTTATAAGACTCAATGGAATATTTAAAACAATTGTCGTTTAGTAGTTATAAGGGTAGTTAAAACGTTCCCTTTTGAAATCGCTCGAAAATAAGTCAATACACAATAGGAGAGGAATCGGGAATAGTGGGCCCACCTCGGGTCAATTGAGGTGGTGGGCTCAAATTATGTACATTAAGCTTATGGAGTCATCTATGAAGGCGTTAGGGCAATCCCATATCCTCTTAGGTAATTTATAGACGCCTACACTATTCTTTCAACAAGCATGGAACATATGATTCAATTCTATTGAATGAAAAAGGGTTAAATTCAAACTCGGATTTCTAGGAATAGAGTCGTCCCCGAGGCTCGTATCCAAATCTATTATGTCTAAGACATGCCAAGAGAAGGAAAGGTAAAGCTTTACATACCTTAGTTGCTCCTTACGCTTGTCCAAACTCAATTCCCGTTTCTTCTAGAATCTACAATTGGTCACAATTACCAATTATCAATTACAAGCCTTTAGGAATTCAATCTTAACTCATACTTGTCTACAGAAATTTGGGCAGCATCTCCCCTATACATACAACACCCCCGAGATTTAACTCGGCTCCAAATGTCAACAACCATACCAACAACAATACCAACATCATCAACAATCGAATTAAAACGCATTCTAGCATGAATAGTATTCTTTTCTACATAGTGCGACAACTTCCAATCTAACTTCGCACTTCCAAACCAATATCAATGTTTTCATATTCATTTAATAATCAAGATCATTCCAATACAATTCAGAAGCATTTCATATCATTCTACAAAATATTTACAAAATATACAAAAATTCCACCAAAACCATAATTCATCTGAAACCTCTAATCTTCGACATAAATATTCATAACACATTTTCGTCTTCCAATTTCATTAACAATAATCATAATTCGCACCTTAACAATTTTATTTTCATCATTACATAAATCTACCATAAAATCACAAAACTTCCCATAACAACTTAACAATCAATCTTTCATGCCAATATGGACTAGCATCCCTCCAAATTCACCAATCAACATAATAATTCACATTTAGAACTCCACTTCCATAATTACATAAAAACTACATGAAAATCACATAATTTCCTATTATCATTTTCAACAAATTTTCATGCCAACTTGAACCATTTTTCTTCTATTTCCATCTCAAGGCTTCAACAACACAATTAACATAATAAATAAAATTTTAATCATCCCTATCCATCATTCACCATTTTCGGCCATACACCCACATACACATAACACACAATTTTCATACTCTACCTTCCTTCCCACATTCTACAACACATATATATATATTTCTTCCAAGACAAAAGGAGTAAAATCGTACCTTTTTCTTCCTAGTTTCTTCACTTGACCAAGGAGCTAATTTGACGAAACAAGCGGCCTATCTTCTGAAACAACTACACCACGTTGTAGAGGGTCCTTGAATTAGTAGGTATACCACAAGAAAACAATTTTTGGAGCAAGATTTTAAGGGGTAAAATTTTGAGGACTTGGCCGAATGGCCTTAGTATTTTTGCTCTTCTTCCTTTTGTTTTTCTTCTTTCTCAATTTGTCTTGAAAGTTCTAAGGATAATGATCCCCTTCTCTCTAATTTATCACATGGAAAATTAATTAAGTAACATGGGTTGGGCTTGGCCATGTAGTGGCCGGCCACCCCTCACTATTGGGCCTTGATTTTCCCTTTTGTTTTAGCCCAATTGGTTATGAATCTTGTTTTGTAATTCCCGAAACTAATTTCCAAAATTGCAATTTTTCCCTTGGCCTTCCTCAATATTTCCACATTAATATTTCATGAACAACACACATATATTAATTAAAATCAACATGTGACTTTATTTCTTACAAGTCAAAATTATTTCGAATTTTTCGAATGTGCCAAAATACGGGGTATAACACCCACACGTCGAGATTTTTTTTGGACATGTGACAAATTATATGAAGCACATATGTGAAGTTAAACACAACTCAAGAATGACCCTTGAGCCAAATCGAAGTGGAAGTCCTCCAAACAAATATTTTTAAGTAACGTTTTCGGGTGGTCTGACATCGAGGGGCAAAAAAGGTATTATAAGTTTGGAATTTGGAAAAATACCAAGAAATAGAAGTTGTTGATAATTGCATTATCTTTCCAACCATAGGTCGTGGGTCCACAGGTGACGTCGGGACTAGGAGATATGGACGTTTTAAGACAGAAAGGTCTGTGGGCTAGGTCCAATCCGAGCCCAACCGGGTTGGGCCCATGACCCATGTTTATTTAAGTGCAACTTCGGCCCTTTTATCCTCAATTTTCATACCAAAACACCAGAAAATTCTGGAAAAAGAGAAAGATGAGCCTTGGAGAGGAGAAAAACCAATTTTGACCAAAATCTGAGCCCCGAATCCCGAAGCCCATGAAGGGAAAAGTGTTGTACGTTGCGTTGTCTTCAATATGAGCTAAAAATCAATCAAGAAAAAGAGGATGGACGTGATGGCTGGACACTTGGGGTAAGATTACGATCCCTTTTCATTGTTAACAAGTTTATTTAAAGTTTTAACGGATTAGAACGGAGAAAATAGCAATATAAATTCGTTTGTTGATGTTGTTGAATTATGGTTTGAGTTTGACGAGAAATTTGGATAAAATATATATATATATATATATATATATATATATATATATATATATATATATATATATATATATATATATATATATATATTTCTTGTAGGATGTTGTTATTAATGTTATTGGTATTGATTTCAGCTTCTCTACAGAAATAAAATTACTAAATAGTTATACCGCAAATTGGTTGGTTGAGAAATTTAGAAAACAGTGTGTGGGTTGTTCTATGGCATACGTTGGTATTGGAAATGATGTTAATACTATTGGTATTGTTGTTGATGTTGTTGGTTGCTGAATTGGAATTCGGGCTAGGCATATAAACAGGGGAGATGCTGGCCGATTTTCGGCAGGATATAAAATAGTATGATTTGAAATATGGTACAAATGTGCGATGAAAAGGCTAACGTTATCATAAATCCCTTCAAATGTAGATTTACGAGCTCGGACAAATAAGTGTAGATAATAGAAGGTTGAACAGGTATGTAAGGCTTACCCTTTCTTTCTTTTGGCATGATCTTTGTGAAACCAACAGGACAAAGTATATGTATATGATTCCAAAGAAACTCCCATTCTTAGAGCCCTAGGATGGCTAACGTTCTTGATTTCCATAAGTTGTTTCATATGGTTTTGATGCGTATCTATGATGTCCGAAGTTCTGTTTGATATGTTTCCGAATGGCATTCGAAAAATAATTGATATGACTAAAGTTTTGATTTTCAAATGATAGCACATTTCATTATTCCATTGAGTCTTTGATATATTTTGATACGTACATATGGTTCCAAGAGCTCTAGCTGATTTGATCCATAACGATATTCGAAAAGTACCTAACATGATTGTTGTTCTGATTTTCCAAAAATGGCTTCTAAAACGTTCGTAGAAGGTTCTGTACTTAAAACGCCCATACCTTTCTTATACAAAGTCGGATTGACCCGAAACTTGTTTCTGAGCCTTCAGGTGTCGGTAAGTATACTTGTCTATCGAGTCTTGATTTATGTGCATATAGTTTCTCACGACTCTGCTCGTGCATGCCTTAATGTATCCTCCACTGAGTCCCGGGCCAGGATATGTTCTCGTGCGTACTCCATTGCATTGTTCACCAAGTCCCTCTCACTTGCGGGCCGGGACACGTTAGATGTATATGTATATGATGATATGATGATACGGGGATGGCGGCCAGGATGGCATATGATGACTTTATTCACCGAGACCAGCAATAGAGGGTCGGGATACGTTATGTATATATGGTATATGATGCTGGTATGCATGATTCTATCCACCGAGTCCCTCAATAGAGGGCCGGGACACGTTATATGTATACATGATATATGATGTTGACAGGCATGATTCTATCCACCGAGTCCCTCACTAGAGGGCCAGGACACGTTATATGCATACAAGATATATGATGTGGATATGTATGATGTTATCCACCGAGTCCCTCACTGGAGGGCCGGGACACGTTATCTGTATATATGATATGATGTGGATATGCATGATTTTCATTTAAAAAGGCAAGTGCTTTGATGTTTTAAAAGGTCATACTTGATTCTGGTAAATCTCTGTTTCAGTTATTATCCTCTTTTCTGTATTTCATGCCTTACATGCTCAGTACATATTCCGTACTGACCCTCTTTCTTCGGGGGCTGCGTTTCGTGCCACGCAGGTACACCCAGATGAGTGGAAGGTATTATTTGAAGACTTTTTAGAAGGTGTTCCAGCAGAAATGGCTAGCTCCATTTGCTCCTGGAGTGTTGCCGAGTCATAGTATATGTGCTATGATTTCTGATTGATGTTAGAGACTTTGCAGACAGAGTTGTGGGTATAGAATGTCAGTTTTGTAAGCTGCTTCATCAGCCGATGTGTCATTTTATGTTATGTTACAAATTCCGTATGATTACAGATTTGACTTGTTTCTGAATGTTTCCAAAAGCATTTATTATGTTTGTCATTTTTATTGATTAAGAGTTCAAAGGATTATGTATGTAATAGGAGTCAGAGGGTTCGCTCGGCCCTAAGAAAGGGTCGGGTGCCCATCACACCCTAGCGAGATTAGGGTGTGACAATTCATTCCTAAATGCCCGCAGCCTCCTGTTCATAAGTGTGGCGCACAACCCACCCATAACCAAGACTCTACTAAACACAGCTCGTAGACACACTCAAGGACAGAAATGCTTTGATACCACTTTTGTCACGACCCAACTAGAGGGCCATGACGGGCACTCGGAACTAACCCACCAGGCACCTCTCATCATACTTCCACAATCATATCTAGGTGAGCCACATGGCCTACTCATGATCTCTATGCATCAATAATACACTTTTCATCGGGCTAGGACACTTTTATATCAACATTATCAACTATGCCTATACACATATACACGAGCTGACGAGGTTAACAAAATGATATAAAAAATGCGTGCCGACAAGGCTAAGAAACATCTAGCTATACACAACTATCTACGAGCCTCTAAGAAGAACATGTATCATCATGTAGACGGGACAGGGCCCCGCCATGCCCATATGTGTATACACAAAAGAATAGTACCAACAGTTGCAGCTCCGAATCAAATGGAGCTCCTCTAAGCAGTCTCTGGATAGCAGCCTAAGGATCAAGTCTATATCCCTGTCCACCTGCGGCATTGTTACACCTTGGGAAATTCCCCGTACATGTACTGTGAATAGGCAACGAAGGTCATGGCGTATACGGCATTTCGATGAGTGAGGAATAGTATTTGATAACCCCAAACGAGATTTCAAAACCATCCGAGATGAGGAAAGGAAGTTGTTAAGGAAAGGGAGTCGTATGTTGTATATCGGATAAGAATAACGAGCAACGATGTGGTGAGGGAATAATGGTGTCTTAGAGACATTCAATGACGTCTCTTAGATTGGTATTGAAGTGTTAAACAAGTGTTAAAAAGGTTCCATAAGGATCGGGGATCAAACGAGTCGACGAGAACAAAGACGGAGCCACTGGGCATTATACGGTCCAATCTACGGACCGTATAAATTATACCAGCCGTATATTTGGCCGTATAATTGGCCAAAGGAGGTACCAGCCACTGGACCAAATGTACGCCCAAACATACGGTCCGTATAAATAGTACGGACCGTATGTTGGTTCGTATAAGTTGGCTCGGCCAGCTTTTAAGTTTAAGTGTAAGGGTCCATTTTATTTCATCCATTTCATTTCCTCCACTCTCCAACTCAAGAACTCTCTAGAAAAGTCTCAAAACACTTCCACCACAAAAATACCAAGGAAATCAATGCTCAACAACATCAAATTCATGAATCAAAGTGTATGAAACCTAAGTAGAGTTCATCTTCCTCAAAGAAAATCAAAGGAGGTGAGATAGGGTTTTGGTGCTAGAGGAGTATTCTCATTCAAGGCTTGTTCGACTATCATCTAAGGTAAGTGTCATGACTTTAGCATGTTGTTTAAGGTATTATAAGGCTAAGAAGCTTGAATTGTAGAAGGACATGGAAAGTGGGTCTTGAATGAGTGACTAGAGTCACCATTGAATGATAATGGAATGGAATCATGAAAGTTGGTACGTTATGATTATGAATATGCTATAAATGATGTTTAGACCATGAGATAAGTATTATACATGAGAAAATGCGATAACGAACTAAAATCATTAAATGCGGAAAACAATTGGAGGAAAATGGTGGATTTCTCTTAATGTGTATGACCGAGGAATGTTGGTACTATATTGTGAGTGTTGTTGTAAATGTTTTGTCACGACCCAACCCCGTAGGCCGCGACTAGTGTCCGTGCTGGACACCCAACGTACCCAATACCCCAAACCAGCATATTAGCAGAAAATATCAAGATGAAAGTTAGTTGGTGCTATTAAATATCACAGATGAACAGATTTTGTACGTGGAAGCCGATAAGGCCATCACAGATCATAACAACCCAAAACATATACAGAACCCACATGTATGTCTACAGACCTCTACAGAACATAACAGAATCATAAGACGGGACAGGGCCCCGTCATACCCCTGAATAGCATACATATATATACAACAGCAGCAGACTGTACCAAGGTATAGGCTCTGGACAAAAGAGCGCTCCAGAATAGCAGATTAGATGTCCTAAACAGGCGGGTCAGCATATCTGTCATTAGTACCTGCGCGGCATGAAAACGCAGCCCCCGAAGAAAGGGGGTCAGTACGAAATATGTACTGAGTATGTAAAGCACGGAACGTAGTAAACAAAGTCATAATTGAAGCAGAAGATACAGAAAATGAACGGAATATCCAAATTAGCAAAAATGCTGATCATAAAGCATAAGTAGTATTTGCAGAAAACGTATGTCATACCTGGTCCCATTACGGAACAAAATCATAACCGAAACAGCATGTACAGAAAAGTGAGTGTGATATACAGAGTATCAAATGCATATTTTCAAAACATGAAGAGTGTGTACAGAAACATATGCCATATCATATCCGGCCCCTGCCAAGGGACTCGGCAGACAGAACGTGGCCACCCCCCGACGCTGGTGCCACAACACATAAGGATCAGAAAAGGGGAATGACCCCGTAACATAGCATAACATATCAAATGGCCATATCATATCATATCATATCATATCAGAATAGTGTACATGGCACAGCATACTCCACAACCCATGTACATGTATACCTGCCCCCTCACATCGAGGCACGGCGAACAATGCAGAGGAATACGCTTGACAACATATCCTGGCCCGGGCTCAGTGTGGGAAACATTGAGGCATCCACGAATGGAGTAGTGAGAAACTAAATGGAATGAAAATACCATATATATTTCCAGAGACTCAATGAAGCATATCGAATGACAGATCAAATCAATGAAATCGAACGGAGTCATAGTAAGTGAAATTCGAATGTCAAAATGGGTTACGGAAGCATAATCTTTCTGAGATCGTTCCCAAGTTTCAAAACAATTCATAAGGCTTAATGAAATATTAAAACAATTTTTATTTAGTAGTTAAAAGAGTAGTTAGAATATTTCTTAAAAAAAAAATGCTCGAAGACAAGTCATAAACACAAAAGGGTAAAATCGGAAATAGTGGGCCCACCTCGGGAAAAACGAAGCGGTGGGCTCAAATTACGTATTTTAAGCTTATAAAGTCACCTACGGAGGTTCTGGGGACATTCCATAATTTTCTAGACAATTTTGCGGAAGTTTGCACAATTCTTTCAATAAAGCATACTTATAGGGTTCAATTCCATTGAATGAAAAAGGGGTATTTTCAAATGCAGATTCCGATGAGCAGAATACTTTCCGAGGCTCAAATCCGATCCTAGTACACCTAGGACATGCCAAAAGAAGAATCGGGATAGCCTTACATACCTTATATGCTCTTTACGCCTTTCCAAATTCAATTCCCGTTTCGCCCAAAATCTATAAATGGTCACATTTACCAAATGTTAGCCATAAGACTTTAGGACTTAAATCTTGAATCAACACTTTTCTACAGAAATTTGGGCAGCATTTCCCCTATACATATAGCATCCCCGAGAATTCAACTCGGCCAAAACAATCAACAACAACCCAACAACAACACCAACAACAACAATAATCACTATAACACAATATAACATAACTAGTCATCTTTCCCACATAATGTCATAACCTTCATTCCAACTTCATATTTTCCAAATCAATATCAACATTCTCGTATTCATCACTAATCAAGATCATTACAACACAATTCGGAAGCATTTCATATCATTTCCACAAAATATTCACAAAATATACAAAATATACAAACTTTCCACCAAAGTCATAATTCATCCAAAACTTCTAATATTCAACCTACATATCCATAACATATTTTTATCTTCCAATTTCATCAACCATAATCATAATTCACATCTTAACAACTTTATTTCCATAATATCACAAAATCATTCTAAAGTGACATAATCTTCTACATTCCAACTTCAACCAAAATTCATTCAACTTTCATTCCCAATATAATTTTCACCATAACCACAACTAGAATACAACATAAAATTCAACTCATCTTATTTATACAACCTTACATACACATGCACACATGCAAACCCACTTTGTAAACTTTCTTATTTCCATAATTTCTACTCATTTCCATATACTACAACATAAACCAACCTTCAAAACATAGTAAGGAGGGATAAATTCTTACCTTTTCTCTTCAACTTCTTCACTTAACCCAAGTGTGAGATTGATGGAATAAGTGCTCTATTCTCCCAAACAATTGCACCAAGTTGTAGAGGACCCTTAATATAGTAGGAAAGCCACAAGACAATAATTTTTGGATCAAAATTTTTGAGGGGTGAAAGTGAGGAGCTAGGGCCGAAATTGCCCTTCATGTTGCTCCTCTTGTTCTTGTTTTTCTCTTTTTTGCTTCTTGAATCATCTAATGGATAATAATACATATATGGTCCCTTATATTATTTGGCACATGGAAAATATTCATTAATTTGGTCGGCTTGGACCAGGTATGGCCGGCCACCCCCTCACTTTGGGCCTAAATTTTTCTTTTCATTTTTTTGGGCCAACCCGGTTGGTCCCGAGTTGGGCCTAGCCCACTGACCTTTCGACCTTAAAACGTCCATATCTCCTTGTACCGACGTCACCTGGGAACTCACGACCTATGGATGGAAAGCTAATTCAATTATCTACAACTTCTATTTCTTGGTATATTTCCAAATTCCAAACTTATAATACCGATTTTGCCCCCCAAGTCAGGTCACCCGAAAACGTTTTCTTAAAAAAACTCGTTTGGAGGACTTCCACTTTGATTTGGCCCAAGGGTCCTTCTTGAGTTGTGTTTAACTTCACATATGTGATTCATATAATTTGTCACATGTCCCAAAAAAAAAATCTTGACGTGTGGGCCCCACCTAAACTTACAATTAATCCGACGTTCAAAAATACGGGATGTAACATGTTTGGGAGATGAAATAGAACATGGGAAAAGTAGTAGAAACAAAGGAGATGCTGCCCAATTTTCTCTAGAAATAATGATGCGTTCTTATGGTCGATTGACTAATTATAATGCGCATTCTCTCGTGAAGGTAGCGACGTGATACTGAAAGGAGAACGAGTGAACGATAGCGAAACTAAGCGACGAAGGTATGTGAGGCTAGTCGTTTCTTTCTAATGGCATGAATCTTATATCATGAACTCCTTTCCTCTTCATGAGCGTCTATATTCCGGAAAGCTAAAAGCCTATATCCATAAGTGCTCATATAAGATAAAGAGGTATGATAATGATGTTATTTATTGCCCACACTCACCTTATGCACTACTTCCTTCAAGGTGAGGTAGAATGTTCATATATGTCCATAATGGAATCGAGGGTTCACGACCTTACGTCACCTCGATAGAGCGCAGTTGTCTAGAGCCTTTATGCATGTATCATGACAAGTATATTTTGATGAGCATATTATTATAAGCATTTTATGATGAGCATGACATGATTGCATCACACCGGGCCTAGTTGGCCGGGCAGTCACTGCCAAGGCGGGTAGCTATACGGATACGCCATGACCTTTTGGCTTGGGCAGACACCACTAGTGGGCGGCATGAGATAGTACCCCGGATGCGGGAGGCCTGGACGCGGGCTAATGTTATTGATTATCACACAGTTCCGACATGGACGGGCAGCTTACATATTATGCCTACATGACATGATAACGAGTATGAGTAAGACAGCATGCATTACTTCCTTTATGATGGTCATTCGGATCCTGATGTTTCATATTGATGTTTTCATTATATTATTGTTGTCTTTCTTCATTGTTTATGCCTCTCATACTCAGTACAATATTCGTACTGACGTCCGTTTTCTTTGGACGCTGTGTTCATGCCCACAGGTGGACAGGGAGGCGACCTTGATCCAGATTCTTAGGAGCTGTCAGCTGATTGGAAGCACTCCATTGTCCGGAGGTGCTTATGATTATTCTTTTGGTATATATGCATATTTTGGGCACGACGTAGTCTTGTTCCGTCTATGTATATAGTATGTCAGTAGAGGCTCGTAGATACGCAGTGTGGGTTAGATGGTCTCACAAGATGTTATCATACGTATATATATTTTTGATGGCCGAGAGGCAAATGTATATAAAGCATTTATGTTTCTATATAAAATATGTTTTCCTATAATTTCATGTACAAGTTGATAACAAGGGCATTGAATGAGTAAGATGAGTAGTAGATCAAGCGGTGCTTGGTGGCTAGCTCCGGGTACCCGTCGCGGCCCCTAGCTGGATCGTGACAGAAGTGGTATCAGAGCAGTTCATCGTAGGAAGTGTCTACGAGCCGTGTCTAGTAGAGTCTTGTTTATGGTGTGTTGCGCGCCACGCTAATAAACAAGAGGCTACAAGGCATTTACGAAAACAACCGTCTTTCTTCGTATGAGATCGTGCGATAGAGCCATGTCTAAGATTATATTCCTCCTAAAAGTGTGTTATGATTTCAGAAAAATGCCGCCAAAGGGAAAAGCAACAGCCGCCCAGAAGGGCAAAGCTACGACGAAGAGACGGGTAGAAAGAGAGCTTCCGGCAAATGTAGAGGAGGGCGAATCACAAAATGAGGCCTCGCCCAATGTAGAAGAGCAAGGAGGAGCCTCAGTTCCAATTCCTCCCCCAGTTACTTCGGGTCAACAAGTGACCGAAGCTATTCATCTATTGAAGCAATTGGTTGCCGCCCAGGCACAGCGGCAGAGTGCGGGCCCGAGTGATCGTTCAGCCAGTACGAGAGCTCGTGATTTCCTGACTCTAAATCCTTCAAAATTTTTCGGGTCGAAGCCGGATGAGGACCCACAAGGCTTTATCGATGAGATGTTGAGGACGCTGAAACTTATGCATGCTACTGAGACCGAGTCGGTAGAGTTGGCTTCTTATAGACTCCGCGATGTGGCGGTATTGTGGTATAATAACTGGATAGCGTCGAGATCAGAAAGTGCACCTTCTCCTGTTTGGCAAGAGTTTGTTGATGCTTTCATTCGCCACTATTTACCGCCCGAGGTCTGCCGAGCTAGAGCGGATAGGTTTTTGAATCTGAAGCAGGGAAGCATGAGTGCTCGGGAGTATAGTATGCAGTTTAATTCTCTGGCCAGGTATGCCCCGAGTATGGTGACCGACATGGGCGATCGTGTACACAGATTCGTGAGTGGTTAGGGGCTACATTTGTTTCGAGATTGTCTGACGGCCTCTTTGCAAGACGGGATGGATATTTCCCGAATACAGGCCCATGCTCAGAATCTTGAGGAATGACAACAGCTGCAGAGAAGTGATCGTGATAATGACAGAAGGCAAGGTAAGAGGGCTAGGTCTATGGGGGCGAGCAGTGAATATAGAGGGGGATCGAGACAGATGCATTCTAGGCACTCAGGTCAGTCAGCAACTAGTGCGCCTCCCAGATTCTCAGATAGGAGGATCGATCGTTCTTTTCAGACGGGACAGGACCAGAGTTCGAGGGCCTCAGATTCTCAGTTTAGGGGAGATTCTAGTCAGGGAAGACCCTCGGTACCGCGGTGCAGTCAGTGTGGTAGACTGCATTCTGGACAGTGCCTTCAGGGTTCAGATGCTTGCTATGCCTGCGGGCAGGTTGGTCATATGATGAGAGATTGCCCTTCAGCAAGAGGTAGAGTTGGGACTCAGCCTACGGGATCAGCAACTGGATCTTCTTCAGTACGTCCAATAGCACAGACTCCTCAGACTACAGCAGGTAGAGGCAGAGGCCGAGGGGGATCATCCACTTCGGGTGTCGTTCAGCCCCGCGTATATGCCTTGGCTGGGCGACAGGATCTTGAGTCCTCCCCAGATGTTGTCACCGGAACATTGGCTATATTTTCTCGTGATGTATATGCTTTGATCGATCCGGGTTCTACTTTCTCTTAAGTTACTCCGTATGTTGCGGATTGTATTGGGGTGAAACCCGAGCCCATTAAACCTTTTGAGGTATTCACTCCGGTTGGTGATCCGGTAATAGCAAGGAAAGTGTACAAAAATTGTGTCATTGTGATATGTGATCGCCAGACTAAAGCCGATTTGATTGAGCTTGAAATGATAGATTTCGATGTAATTATGGGTATGGATTGGTTGGCCTCATGTTATGCTAATGTGGATTGCCAAACAAAACTGGTTCGATTTCAATTCCCGGGAGAGCCCGTACTTGAATGGAAGGGTAACACAGCATCCCCAAAGGGTAGGTTTATTTCCTACCTTAAGGCAACAAAAGATGATAGCTAAAGGCTATATTTATCATCTAGTTCGGGTTCATGATACCGAGACAAGGTCGCCATCTTTTCAATCTGTTCCGGTAGTGAATGAATTCCCAGATGTATTTCCAGACGAACTACCAGGTCTTCCTCCTGAGAGGGAAACTGACTTCACTATTGATGTATTGCCGGACGTTGAGCCCATTTCTATTCCTCCGTATCGAATGGCTCCGGCAGAATTGAAAGAGCTGAAGGTCACGACCCAACCAGAGGGCCATGACAGGTACCCAGTATTGTCACCCTTATCACCTATCTATCGTTCAACTTGTACTGTCACGACTCAACCAGATGGACACTTATCATACTTGTGTTTAGCATATTAAGGGCTTTTATAAATGCAAGACAAAACGTTATCTAAAACTGTTGCGTATAATATCACACACAAGCCGGTCAGGCTGTCGTAGTGTAGGGAAATGCCAAACGTAAACCATACTAACATAACTAGACAACAACCACCCATGACCCACATACATGTCTACAGGCCTCTAAGAGTATCAACAGTGTCATATGGCGGGACAGGGCCCCACCGTACCCTAATTAGACATATATATACATATTCACAATAGAAGGATCTGTACCAAAAGTATAGGCTCTGGAACAAGGGAGCACTTCAAAGTAGCAGAATGGATGTCCTAGGCTGACGGGTCACCGCAACGAGCAACGGTACCTGCGGGCATGAAACGCAGCCCCCGAAGAAAAAGGGGATCAGTACGGAATATGTACTGAACATGTAAGGCATGAAATACAATAAAGAGGATCATAACTAAAATAGAGATTTGCCAGAATCAAGTATGACTTTTAAAAACATCAATACACTTGCCTTATGAAATGAAAGTCATGCATATCATCATCATATATCATATATATATATATATATATAACGTGTCCCGGCCCTCTAGTGAGGGACTCGGTGAATAAAGTCATACATGTCAACATCATATATCATATATATATATATATATATATATATAACGTGTCCCGGCCCTCTAGTGAGGGACTCGGTGAATAGAGTCATCATATGCCATCCTAGCTGCCACCCCCGTATCATCATATCATCATGTCATCATATTCATATACATATAACGTGTCCCCGCCCTCTAGTGAGGGACTCGGTAAACAATGCAGTGGAGTGCGTACGAGAACTTGTCCTGGCCCGGGACTTAGTGAAGGAAGTAATGACGACATGCACGAGCAGAGTAGTGAGAAACCATATGCATGTAAATCAATTTTTAGGACTCAATAGGTAAGTACACTAATCGACACTTGAAGGATCATAAACACGTTTCGAGTCAATCCGAGTTAGCCTAAGAAAGTTATGGACGTTATTCATTACAGAAACCTCTATGAACGTTTCAGAGCAATCCGAGACCGCCTATGAAAATTAGGGACATTAATCCTTATAGAACCCTTTTTGGAATAGGAACTCTTTATGCTTTTCTCGTTATTCAATCATACAATAGGCTCGACTATACCAAGTATGCTCATGTCAAGAAGTGAATAAGAATCGTAAACAAGCTCGGAATTAAAGAATAGAGTTACCCCAAGATGCGTGTCATAGCTTACTTAGCTCTAGGACATGCCAAAAGAAAGAAAGGGTAAGCCTTACATACCTTGCCCGCTTCCTAAGCTAATCCGAACTTAAGTCTCGGCTTTCCCAAGATCTACAACAACGTCAGAAGATAGCAAACATTAGCTATTGGTGTTTAGGAATCTGATTCTAAGCTAGCAGTTCACCTACAGAAATTTGGGTAGCATTTCCCCTATAATTTCCACCAACCCGAGAATTCAACTCGGCCAAATCATCAACAACAATACCAACAACCACATTAACAACTTCAACAATTAATTCAAAATGCATTCTAACGTTAGCAACCCTTTCTACATAATTCGACGGCATTTCATTTACCTTCAAGTTAACCACAACAACCCAACTCACAATCTTCCAAACTCAATAAGAACAACAACAACAACACATTCCTCTCTTCCAAGTTCATGAATTATACCAACAACCACACGTTAACAACATCATTCATACAAATATAAGAAACCATGCTAACGTCACATTAACTTCTACAACAACCCACAACGATTACAACTTCATTTTAAGCCATCAAACCTTCATTTTCATCATGGAATCCACAACAACAACAACCAAAAATACTAAATAAAATCAATTCATCACATCTTACCAACACAGACCCTATTCGGCCACAACCTACACACACATATTTCATTAATTTCATCCATTTCTACATACTACAACACTCACAAATCATCCCTAACACATAGAAAAGGAGATTAAATCTTACCTTTATCCTTTAACTTCTCAACTTGGCTAGGGTTTATGAGTTGCACAAATGGATGCTTTGCTTGCTCCAACAACTACTCCACGTTAATAAGGGCCTTCCAATTGGTTGGAATACTAGAAGAAAATTATTTTTTTGATCAACTCCAAGAGCATCAAATTCGGCCAACCATGGCCGAATACTTCTGTTTTTTTTTTTTCTTCTCCAAGCTTCTTGAATTAAAAAGATGAATAATAGTCTTGCTATGTCATCACTTGTCCATATATATACAGAGCTCCTACTAATAAAAAGTGGACACATGCCCCCACTCATGGCTTGAGTTAATTGGCCAAGCCATGGGTGGGACCCACACGGCCATATGTGGCCTTATCATGAACCATTTTTTGAATTCCCTTTTTACCCCTAGCCTTTCTCAATATTTCCATACCACTAATAACCAACTTGTGTATTAAAATAAAATCGGAAGGAAAATAATAGCCTTGCCCTTAACTTATCGCAATTATCTTGAAATATCCGAATGTACAAAATATGGGATATAACATCCACCCCCCATTTAGAGCATTCGTCCTCGAATGTTGAACTGGTCTTATAGGGTCTTATAACACTTCGGGGAGATCTCTTTTATAGCTATCACATACAGTTCATTCATCAATCAACATATCCGCTTTAGAAATTTAGATTACCTGTAGACATAGGAAATAAGTAGGGATACTTCTTTTCCATCTCTTCTTCGGCTTCCCAGGTCATCTCCTCTCTGTTATTGTTTCGTCACAATACCTTAACCGAAGCCACATCTTTGGTACGTAATCTTCTCACCTGACGATCCAGTATGGCCACAGGCTGTTCTTCGTAAGATAGCTCCTCTGTCACCTGGATATCATCTATGGGAAACACTCGGGAAGGGTCCCCAATGTATTTACGAAGCATGGACACGTGGAAGACTGGATGCACTGCGTCTAAATCAGATGGTAACTCTGATTCATAGGCGACCTTGCCAACCCTACGGAAAATTTTATAAGGTCCAATATACCTTGAGTTGAGCTTTCCCTTCCTGCCGAATCTCATTACACCTTTCATGGGTGACACTTTCAGAAGTACCCAATTGCCAACCTGGAACTCTAAGTGTCGACGTTGATTATCGGCATATGTTTCTGTCGACTTTGGGCTGCCAGTAACCGTTCCTAAATGAGTTTCACTTTATCAACTGTCTGCTGAATTATATCTGGGCCGATTAACTTAGTTTCGCCAACATCGAACCAACCGATCGGTGACCTGCACTTCCTGCCATACAGGGCCTCATACGGCGCCATCTGGATGCTAGAATGGTAACTATTATTATAAGCAAACTCAATGAGTGGTAGATGATCATCCCAGCTACCCTTGAAGTCAATAACACAGGCCCGCAGCATATCTTCTAGCGTCTGAATAGTATGCTCGGCCTGTCCATCAGACTGCGGGTGGAGTACGGTACTAAGAATTACCTGGGTCCCCAATCCTTCTTGAAATGATCTCCAGAAGTTAGCTGTAAACTGAGCACCTCTGTCGGATATAATAGGTGTGGGAACTCCGTGAAGTCTTACTATCTCCTTAATATATAACCTTGCATAGTCTTTAGCTGAGTAGGTAGTCCTGACTGGAAGAAAATGGGCTGATTTTGTCAACCTATCAACAATAACCCATATGGAGTCATACTTCCGTGGAGTGCGTGGTAAACCTGTGATGAAATCCATGTTAACTGCTTCCCACTTCCAAGTCGGAATCCCCATCTCCTGTAACAACCCCCCAGGCTTCTGATGCTCGATCTTAACCTGTTGGCAATTTGGGCACTGAGCAACAAACTCTGCTATGTCCCTTTTCATACCATCCAACCAATATACGCATCTGAGGTCATGATACATCTTTGTTGATCCCGGATGGACGGAATAACGGGCATAATGTGCTTCTCCCATAACTTGTCGGCGCAGCCCCGCAACCTCAGGTACACATATTCTGTGTTATAGCCCGTATTTTGGATGTTGGAATATTTTAAAGTCGTCGCGGAAAGTTAAGGGCGAAACCAATTTCAAAATTTTCACTCATTTCTACATACTACAATACTTCAACAATATTCATAACACATAAAAAAGGGTTAGTTCTTTACCTTCATTCTTCATCTTCTCCACTTGGTTATGACTCATGAACCATCCATATAAGTATTCTACTTGCTCCAACAACTCCACCTTGTTGACAAGCATCTTCCCCATAGCAAGAAACTAGAAGAAAACAACCCTCCATGATCAAATTTGAGGGGCTGGTTTCGGCCAGCCCCTAGCCGAACTCACCTCTCTCTCTTTCTTTTATTTTTGTTCATCTTTATCTTGTCTTGAATTAGAAAGGGAGTCACATATATATAGTTATAATTTCAAGCATGTGAGGGGCACATGCCCCTCTCTAGAAATTTCCTTTAATTTCTTGAAATTTTCCTAGCATAAAAGATGAACCAAAGTCTTGCCATGTACACCTTGGCCCATATAGTTTCCATCACATGGCCAATGTGGCCCTTTTTGAACTTTCATAAAAATTTTGTGAAATTCCCGTTCCGTCCCTTGACTTTTCTCAATATGACCATTTTACCCCTAGCCTTCCACATTGTTTCCATTGGTCATTTTGCAAATTTCTCCTCTTGCCCCTAGGCTCTCACATTATTTTCATACTAATAATGGTCATAAATAGTATTCTTAACGACTTGTGCATTAATGAAATATTTGAAATTGGTTTCGCCCTTAACTTTCCGCGACGACTTTAAAATATTCCAACGTCCAAAATACGGGCTATAACATTCTGCCTTTATGTAGTAGCACCCCATCAGGTGTAATCTCGAATGGAGTCTTCTCCTTTCCAAGGGTTGTGTCTCTATACTGTGCCAGAACAGGATCCTCATATTGGCGTCGCTTTACTTCTTCCATGATAGAGGATTCAGCAACTTCTCGGACACAAACCCCAGTGTCTCCAGAATCAGCTAAACGGATTCCAAGACTAGCTAGCTGGTAAATCTCACGAACCATTTCTTTCTTTCCGGGCTGCACGTCCATCAAGCTGCCCATAGACTTACGGCTGAGTGCATCTGCTACTACGTTGGCTTTTCCAGGGTGATATAAAATATCAACATCATAGTCTTTCAGCAACTCTAGCCACCTCCTCTGCCGCAAATTCAACTCCTTCCGCTTAAATATATACTGAAGGCTCTTGTGGTCCGTATAAATATCGACATGGACGCCATATAGATAATGTCTCGATATTTTTAAAGCATGAATTACTGCTGCTTGCTCCGGATCATGAGTAGGATAATTTCCTTCATGCTTTTTGAGCTGCCGGGAGGCGTAGGCTATAACCCTACCATGCTGCATTAATACACAACCTATCCCAACACCGGAAGCATCACAATAAATGGCATAACCGCCTGATCCCTCAGGGAGAGTTAGAACTGGAGCTGTAGTCAACTTTTCTTTCAACAACTGGAAGTTTCGTTCACAAGCATCAGTCCACTGGAACTAAGCTGCCTTATGAGTTAGCTTCGTTAATAGCGCTGCAATCGAAGCAAACTTCTCCACAAACCTCCTATAATATCCTGCCAATCCCAGAAAACTACGTACCTCAGTAGGTGTCGTCGGTCTCGGCCAAGCCTTTACGGCCTCAATTTTCTGTGTATCCACCCGAAGGCCATCAGCTCCATTGATATGCCCCAAAAATGCCACTGAAGTCAACCAGAATTCACATTTAGAGAATTTAGCATACAATTTCTGGTGCCGGAGTACCCTAAGTACCGCCCTCAGATGATCTGCATGCTCTTTTTCTGATCGCGAATAGACCAGGATATCATCAATAAATACAATTATGAACATATCTAGGAACGACTTGAATACTCGGTTCATCAGGTCCATAAACACTGCTGGGGCGTTGGTCAACCCAAAAGACATCACCCTAAACTCGTTGTGCCCGTATCGAGTCCTGAATGCGGTCTTTGGAATATCTGCCTCCCTTATCCGCACCTGATGGTAGCCTGACCGCAGGTCTATCTTCGAGAAACACTTAGCGCCCTGCAATTGGTCAAATAAATCGTCAATCCTTGGGAGGGGATATTTGTTCTTTATCGTCACTTTGTTCAACTGCCAATAATCAATACACACCCGTAGCGACCCATCTTTCTTCCTCACGAACAGTACCGGCGCTCCCCAAGGTGATGTACTGGGCCTGATGAATCCCTTCTCTAACAAATCCCTCAGCTGCTCCTTCAATTCTTTCAGTTCTGCAGGTGCCATTCTGTAGGGAGGAATAGATATAGGCTGAGTATCTGGCAGCACATCTATCGTGAACTATTTGCTTCCCCCCTTTTTAAGGGTTTTACTCGTACCTTTAAATCTCGAATCCACGTACTCCTGGATACACTACGCCTTACTTATTCCGTCCCCTATAGTCTATGGCTATAACAATTCATACATGGAGTCGTGGAGTCTTAGCGTACTCGCCTTACAGTCTTATAACCAAGAAATGCACCCGATATAACACTCCGAGCAAAAACGTACGTTACTTAGCTCATCCAGTAGTTATGTGTCTGTATCTGAATCTGCTCCGATTAACAACTTCCTGCCCCATAGGGATGCTTACATTAATAGTGGGTCTAGCTATCCATTCCACCCATCTAATTTCACTTGCCCTCTTCTTCGGCGCTCAAAATTTGCTTGTAACGCCATCTTCGTTTCCCTAGGGCTTAGGTCTCTCTTACACCGTTAATGCGCCCCATGCTTCCTTATTCTCTTACTCTTGTTTGCGCTTGGAACCGATTTCATATCCGCATTGTACCACTATCATTATTAGTTATAACTCTACTTCATCGCTTCATCGTCGTACAGTAGACCCATAACTCATGATCATCTTTTCCTCTTCAACTCTTTACCTCATTCACTTCACTCGTTCTAACTTGGTATGGGATATTTGTAGGAGATATGTTCTCCTTTAACTACCACGCCACTATTCTTTAGGCACTCGTACTTTGTACATTTTCTCTTTGCTATCTTATCTCCTCCCACTTAATAATCGATCCTTGACTCTTCGCATGAGGAACCATATTCTTAACTTAGTACCGCTTTGTTCTTTAGGATACACTGCTTACTAGCCCTATGGCCCTGACCTTGGAGGGCGTGTCGATGATGAAGAGCCCGTTACCATTCCCGTAGTCCGAACCTCACTTTTACCACGTAGCGATGGACAATTTCGCTTTAAATGGCCTGGCCTAGCACAGGCATAACAAATATCCGAGCCCCGGTGACACGGTCCCCAATGTAACCTGCGACACTGAATTCATCATGGTACTGGTGACCTCTTCTGACCGGAATCACTCTGAACCCGAGAACGAGAAACTCTGAGACTCTGGGATGACCTTGAATAAGCTGGTCCATCAAATCTGGGTCTGGGAAACTGTGGAGGTGCATCTCTAATCTCACGGTCAGACCCAAAGGAATTAACTCCCTTTCTCCAACCCCTGTCATCGTGACTCGCATTCTGCCGCTGAGTCTGAACGGCCACCTATTGAGTGAGTAAAAGAATGGCCTGTCTCATCTCTTGGCCCGCGGTATCTTGCGAAGGAACGGGGGGTACTGGAGCTAAGATTGAGGCTTCCCTCTGATCCTTAAAAGTGGGCGAAGTATGGGAAAATTGAAGTGGGGCGTTATTCTGGGGTTCGCCCTCCTCCATATCCGTAGACGGCTCGCGATCAAGCCCTTCTTCAACTACCATCTTGCCCTTCTGGGCCGTCGTAGCTTTTCCCTTCATCGGTTTTGCTGAAATGACAACGCACCGTTAGGGGAGAGATAGTCTTATAACACAGCTCTATCGCACGATCCATTAAGAAGAAAGATGGTCATGTTTCCTAAATGCCCGGTAGCCTCCTGTTTATAGATGTGGTGCACAACACACCGATAAACAAGACTCTACTAGACACGGCTCGTAGACACTTCCTAGGACGAACTGCGCTGATACCACTTCTGTCACGACCCGGCTAGGGGCCGCGACGGGTACCCGGGGCTAACCACCGAGCACCGCTCGTGCTATCATTTACCTAACCCATTTAACAATCATTCATCTATTTCCGGTTAACTTTAAAAAGAGGATTTGCTTTTCATTACAAAAATATAATGCGTTGATACAAAAACATATTTCAATATACTTATACACATGCGTACTACCCCCGTTGTGGAACCACACAACCCACATCGAGCATCTACGAGCCTCTATTGAGTGACATACAAATATATACACAAACGGAACAACCAATTAGCACCTCCGGAAGATGGAGTGCTCTTCAGCTCGGCTAGTGACTCCTATCAGTCTGGACCGCTTCCCCGTCTACCTGTGGGCATGAACACAGCATCCAAAGAAAAGGATGTCAGTACGAGCATTGTACTGAGTATGTAAGGCATACATCAAGAAATAAAGTAAGAATAAGAAAGTAAAGTAAGTACAAGGTGATAATCGATAACTGCTTGCCTCTTAAGGCGGATCCATGCATGCATACTCATAAAGCATCAAATAGTAAATTGCTGTGGAACGCGCAGCCCGATCCATATGTCATCATATGTTAGTGCCGAGGAACGTACGGCCCGATTCATAAATATAATAAGTTAGTGCCGAGGAACGTACGGCCCGATCCATAACCCATATTGTCACGACCCAACCCCGTGGGCCGCGACTGGTACCCTAACTGGGTAGCCGTACATACCTACCTGACAGAATTTCGTATCATACGGATTTTGTTTTTTCAACAGATGTTACAGAAGTAGGCCGATACAGATACGGCACGCGCGCAAACATATATATATATATACCTGAACATGCAGACATTTACAGATAAGCCGATAAGGCTAACATACAGACGAAACCCGTAACCCACACATCTATCTACAGGCCTCTACAGACATACAGAATCAGATGACGGGACAGGGCCCCGCCGTACCCAGAATTTCCACACATACAGAACATACGGAAAACAGAAGATATATACCAAAAGTGTACGCTCCGGATCAAAGGAGCTCTTCGAACAACAGAGTCAGAAACCTACGCTGGCGGCGTATCCCCTGGTGCGTCTGTACCTGCGGGCATGTAGCGCAGCCCCCGAAGAACGGGGGTCAGTACGAAAAATGTACCGAGTATGTAAAGCAGAAACATAACAGATATAATTATAGTCCGAACCGGAGTCACAGAAATATAACGGACAGAACCATAAATCAGACGGACTGACGAAGTCATGATGCAGACAGACATACAGAATTGTGGCCCATACAGATAAACAGAATCATGGTTCGGACAGACAGGCGATATCATAATCCGGACAGACGAGCAGAATCAGTATCCATGCAGACGTACAGAATCAGAACCCATACGGACGTACAGAATCAGAATCCATACGGACATACAGAATCAGAATCCATACGGACATACAGACATAGTCGTAATTCAGACGGACGGACAGAAGTATGCAGACAGAATTATGCATGCAGAGTAGTGCAGAATCATACTGAATCATACAGAATCATACAGAGGCATGTGCTTATATAAATACTGATGGCACATGCATACAAACATACAAATCCCCGCCTTGTCTGGGGGCGCAATAAACAGAACCCGGCCCTCTTAGTATGGGACGCGGTGGACAGACAGAATCAGATCAGATCAGATCATATCATATGCCATCCTGGCCGCCATCCCCATACACAGATCATAATATCATAATCATACAGATATAACAGATCCCAGCCCGCACACCGCGGGACGCGGTGAACAATGCAGAGGAATATGCACGATAACAGAACCTGGCCCGGGACGCAGTGAAGGAATGCATTGAGACAGCCACGAACAGATCAATGAGAAACCACATAGATACAGACTCACATACAGACTCAATCAGACTGAAGGGTGCCAAACGGCGAGCCAAAATCAGAGTATCCAGATAGTATGCATAGTACGCGCCTATATCCTACTTGGGAAGGCACGACAGATTATTAGCAGAATCAGATTATCAGATGTTCAGAAATCATTTTGTAAGAATTGCATAAAAATGATCATATCATAAACAAAATAATAGTCCAGAGGTTTTCAAAGAAAATCGGACAAAACAGAGGTATTTAAAATTATACAGAAGATTTCGGGCCTCGTGGGCCCGCCTCGGACCAACTCGAGGCAACATATGTAAATTATCGCTAATAGACCTTATGAGGTCATTCATAATCGTTTGGAAGTGTTCCGACTCCGTTTAGGGAAGTTTTGTACAGAAATCCACTTTAAAGGCAATTTGTAAAGAAATAGTTTCAATTGTACTGAAGGAATTGGAGCGGTTTTCCGTCTCGAATTCCGGGGAACGGAGTCGTGCTTAAGGCTCGCGGCCGAGCCTATCACATCCAGAACATGCCTAAGAACAAAGGGAAAGGCTTCACATACCTCGATAGCGCCTCACGCTCGCTTGGCGTCGATCCCAAGTTCGTCCAAAATCTAGAAATGGTCAAGTTTACCATTTGTTAGTTTCAACTTTTCAATAGTCCAAACTTAACACATACTTGCCTACCGAAATTTCGGCAGCATTTCCTCTATACAAATAACATCCCCGAGACTTACCTCGGCTCAATTTATCAACATAGCAACCCAGAAACAACATCAATAACAACAACAAGCATTAAAACACATAATATGGCATAATTAGCCATCTTTCCGACATAACATAACATCCTTCATTCCAACCTTGCATTTCCAAACCAAACTTGTTATTTTGATATTCATCACCCACCAAATTCATTACAACATACATCGGAGGCATCCATACCATTTTCACACAATATACATAAGATATGCAAACATTCAAACTTCCCATTAAGCCACTACTTATCCAATTTTCCTAACCTTCAACATACAAGTCCATTATACGTTTCCATCTTCCAAATTCATCAACAATAATCATAATTTGCCTCTTGATACTTTCATTTCCATTTTTACATAAACCATAACAAAGTTGCATGTTTTCCTACAACAATTTAATAGCCACTTTTCCATGACAATAAAGATTGTTATCTTTCCATTCACTTCACCATAACACACTTAACATACTAACAAAATTAAATTCATATTCCATACCCAACATAGCACCACACGGCCACCTCCTATATTCTCCAATTTTTCACTAATTCATTCCACTTTCATTGCTAATACAATTTCCACCATACTATAACTAAATTACCACATGAATTCAAATCATCAAGACCATGAAACATGTACATGCCTTCGGCCACTTCATGCAAACACACCTATTTGTAAACTCCCATATTTTTACAAGTTCTTCTCATTTCTACATATTACAACACAATTCAAGCTTCATAACACAAGAAATTGGATTGGTTCTTACCTTTTCTTCACTTGGGGTTAAAGTTGCTTTCTTGCCACAATACTTATATCAACTTGTAGAGGGCCTTGAGCTTAGTACCAATCTCACAACAAAAGAAATTTTCGACCAAGGATTAGCTCCAAGAATTTTTTTTTCCTTTTTTTCTTTCTTTTCCTTGCTCACCCGAAACCTCTCTCTCTCTCTTATTCTTGATTTCTTTTGATTTTTCTTGAACCTTCTTTGGATAACTATGATCTTATAATTCCACATGGAAATTAATTAGTCCATGGGCTTGGACTTCTCTCTTGGCCGGTTGGGCCTTCCCTCTTTGGGCCTTGTTTTTTTTTTTTTTTTTGAGTCCAACTAGTTGGCTACATATTGTAATTCATGAGGCAAGTTTCCAAAATTCCCATTTTTCCCTTGGCCACCTTTCGTAATTCCACACCATTGTATTCATAACCTACACATTCATACCGAGTAAGGTCCAATTGTGGCCTTATTCATTACAAGTCAATTTACCTTGAATTTTTCGAATAAGCAAAAATGTCGGATGTAACATCGTCCCCCCCTTTAAAACATTCGTCCTCGAATGTTAAATTGACCTTATGGGGCGTCACACTACTTCGGGAGGGTTCTCTTTATAGTCGTCCTTTGTTGACTTTCCGACATGGCTTCTTCACCAACATTATGGGGTAATTTTTCACATCACTGATTCAAACGCCTTCATAATATATTTGCTCATACCCCACATAATCATCGAACCATAAGCTATATTCTCATAACAGACGGATGCCTTTCAGACGTTATAATTAATCATCACTTCTTGTTACACTTCTGAGTTTCTTACCACATTATCGAAATCCTACTTCATACCAGACACTTCATACCAAACAGATTTGGAACTAGGACCGGACGCGTAGAAGCATATCAGACGGATTCGTAATCGGAGGCAGACGTATTAAACTATGGCGGACGGATTCATAGGCAAAATCAGAGGTACGGAAGTATGTCAGACAAATCTGAGATCGGAGTCAGACGTACAGAGAGGTATCAGACAGGTTCGAAATCAGAAGCAGACGTACAGAAATGTATCATACAGAGTCGTGATCAAAGTCAGACAGACAGAAATGTGTCAGACAGAGTCGTAATTAGAATCAGTCATACGGAGATGTATCAGACAGACGCGTGATCAAAATCAGACGTACAGAGGCATATCAGACGGATTCATATCCATAGTCAGACATACAGAGGTGTGTCAGACAGATTCGTAATCAGAGTCAATCGTACAGAGGTATGCCAACCAGAAACGTATTCAGAATCGGACATACAAAGATTTATCAGACGGAAACATAATCGAGTTCAGAAATACAAAGGCGTAATAGGCAGAGCCTTATCAGAATCGGGAGTTCAGAAGTATAACAGATAGAATCTGAATCCGAATCAGATCACTCTTAGTAAGGCTCCAATGATTTATGAAAAAATTCCCTTATTGGTAAACTTGTTAGCCAAGTTGTCATACAAATCGTTTCGCGTGTCGCTTATCGACACTTTCAGAGATTCCGCTTATTCACGCTTCTTATCCTTCATCTTTTCTACCATCCATACTCATTTTCTTTTTCAGACATCGTCATACCAGACTGAGTTATAATGGAATAGGGGTTTTCTAGTCCTTGACAACATTTGTGTCCTCACCCCCGCTTCGTTTCATGTATTTGGTTTAGTAAAACCTTTCGTCTATCACAACGTTAGTTGCCGGAACTCGGCTCTTGACCCATATGGGCACCAAACGAAATCATACACATACACATACACATATACAGATATATATACAAATATCTTATTGGCGAGCGTCTCTGACTGTTATTCAAATTCACTCAATTTCCCGAGCGGTGTTGTACCTTTTTCTTTTTGCCCATTTAGTCCGCCTCGTTCTGCGCGACCCCTGTAAGGGCACTAATTACTCCACACATTCTATTTTCCTTTTGGTTACCCCAAATTTCCATTTATATCTATCATACTTACACTTGTGCAAAACTTTGCATTACTTCCCAGGGGGGGTCACCCATCCCAGAATTGCTCTGGCTTGAGCACGCTTAACTCCGAAACTTTCATGCATTTTGACGCGTTAGGGCTAATATAATTTCGTCGATTGCCCCGCACGACCTTTGTCACGTAATTTAGGGCAGATCGGGGTCTTAATAAATTTTCGGGAAATTCTCATAGTGGGTCCCACCCCGGGCTAAACCATACAATTTCCATATCGCCCTTCCGAATTCTCAATGTCTATCAGGTTAACAATTACCTTGCTCTTATTAATACCCAGAAGAAGGAAATCACATAATATGATAAAGTATAGACCCATTCATACACATATCCCTCAAGAAAAGATCACTAACATACCTGGGTGTGCGCTTGAAGACGCTCCTGGGTCCTGCCGGCCGGTCAATGCAAATACGCGGTTCGAAGGACCGCTGTAACCAGAAGCTGCACCACGACCTCTGCCACGACTCGCTGGCGCTGGTGCTGGTGCTGGTGCTCCTCGCCCCGTGGGGCGTATGGCTGCCGAAGGAGAAGATGAGCCAGCAACTGACCCAGCAGGCTGGACTGAACCTGAACCACCCTTATGCGAGCACTCTCTGACACGATGATCTGGGTTACCACAAAAATAACAAGCGCCCGTAGCGCGATAACACTCCCCCGGGTGGGGTCTCCCACAGTACGAACATGGGGGTATGGGTGGCCTCGATTGACCGGGACCTCTGCTCACCTGTGAGCCTGGAACTCTGGAGCTCTGTCCTGAGAACTGTGGGGGCATACTGCGTGCTGGCTGGGACGAATACCTGTTACCCTGCTGCTGAGAAAACTCGCTCTGAAATCCCCTTGAATACCCGGCCGATCTGGCTCTCTTAGGCCGGCTCCTGTCGTGACCCCTATCAGGCCGACGTTCCCTACGTCGGTCCTCCACACCCTGGGCGTGCGCCTGTACCCGGGCAATATGCATCCCTGGCTGAGAAGCCACCGCCAAACAACTATCAATCAAATAAGGGTCCAGCCCCATCACGTACCGGTGCACCCTGTCGGCTATCTCAGCTACTATAGCGAGTGCATACCTAGCCAGTGAGTCAAACTCTAGGCTATACTCTCGAACACTTCTACCGTTCTGTCTCAAGTTCAAGAATCGATCAACCCTAGCTCTCCGCAGCTCTGGAGGTAGAAAATGATCAAGAAAGGCCTTAGTAAACTCGGCCCATACTGCTGGGGGAGCATCGTCACCCCTGGATAGCTGCCAGGACTCATACCAGTTCGCCTCTACCTCATATAACCGATACGAAGCCAACTCGACGGACTCAGTCGGCGAAGCCTTAATCAACCGTATCGTACTCTCTATCTTTCTAATGAACTCCTGGGGGTCCTCTTCGGGTTTTGTCCCGGAGAATTCTGGAGGATTACATGTCAAAAACTCACGAGCCCTGGAGCTTTCATATCTGTCCGCACGACCACCCGCAAATCCATGCCTGCGAACCTGCTCTGTCATTAGTGTGGTCAATAACTGAACCGCATCTTGCATGGCCCTGTCCTCCGCCCCTGGCTGTGGAGCTGGTGGCTCGGGCACTGGAACTCCGGGAGCTCGCGGTAGAGCCGCCCTCTGATCAGCAGCTGCTGCTGCTCCAATCTCCTCTGATAAGGGCGATGTAACAGAGCCGGCTGACAGGGGCTCATCCTCAAGCGCTAACCGCGCACTGGCCCTGGTAACTCTCTGGGCCCGGCAAGTTTCTCTTACCTCGACCCCCGCTTTGCCCTTCTGGGCAGCTGTTGCCTTCTTCGGAGGCATCGCTGAAAACCTAACAAATCGTCAGGAGGGGATCATCCTACTAATATAGTTCTATCGCACGATCTAAGATTCAAAGAAGGGTAACATCCTAGATGCCTTGTAGCCTCCTGTTTATAGATGTGGTGCACAACACACCGATAAACAAGACTCTACTAGACACGGCCTGTAGACATACCGAGGACTAACCGCTCTGATACCACTTTTGTCACGACCCAACCCCGTGGGCCGCGACTGGTACCCTAACTGGGTACCCGTACATACCTATCTGACAGAATTTCGTATCATACGGATTTTTTTCTTTTCAACAGATGTTACAGAAGTAGGTCGATACAGATACGGCACGCGCGCAAACATATATATATATATACCTGAACATGCAGACATTTATAGATAAGCCGATAAGGCTAACATACAGACAAAACCCGTAACCCACACATCTATCTACAGGCCTCTACAGACATACAGAATCAGATGACGGGACAGGGCCCCGCCGTACCCAGAATTTCCACACATACAGAACATACGGAAAACAGAAGATATATACCAAAAGTGTACGCTCCGGATCAAAGGAGCTCTTCGAACAGCAGAGTCAGAAACCTACGCTGGCGGCGTATCCCCTGGTGCGTCTGTACCTGCGGGCATGTAGCGCAGCCCCCGAAGAACGGGGGTCAGTACGAAAAATGTACCGAGTATGTAAAGCAGAAACATAACAGATATAATTATAGTCCGAACCGGAGTCACAGAAATATAACGGACGGACGAAGTCATGATCCAGACAGACATACAGAATTGTGGCCCATACAGATAAACAGAATCATGGTTCGGACAGACAGGCGAGATCATAATCCGGACAGACGAGCAGAATCAGTATCCATGCAGTCGTACAGAATCAGAACCCATACGGACGTACAGAATCAGAATCCATACGGACATACAGACATAGTCGTAATTCAGACGGACGGACAGAAGTATGCAGACAGAATTATGCATGCAGAGTAGTGCAGAATCATACTGAATCATACAGAATCATACAGAGGCATGTGCTTATATAAATACTGATGGCACATGCATACAAACATACAAATCCCGGCCCTGTCTGGGGGCGCGGTAAACAGAACCCGGCCCTCTTAGTATGGGACGCGGTGGATAGACAGAATCAGATCAGATCATATCATATGCCATCCTGGCCGCCATCCCCATACACAGATCATACTATCATAATCATACAGATATAACAGATCCCGGCCCGCACACCGAGGGACGCGGTGAACAATGCAGAGGAATATGCACGATAACAGAACCTGGCCCGGGACGCAGTGAAGGAATGCATTGAGACAGCCACGAACAGATCAATGAGAAACCACATAGATATAGACTCACATACAGACTCAATCAGACTGAAGGGTGCCAAACGGCGAGCCAAAATCAGAGTATCCAGATAGTATGCATAGTACGCGCCTATATCCTACTTGGGAAGGCACGACATATTATTAGCAGAATCAGATTCTCAGATGTTCAGAAATCATTTTGTAAGAATTGCATAAAAATGGTCATATCATAAACAAAATAATAGTCCAGAGGTTTTCAAAGAAAATCGGACAAAACGGAGGTATTTAAAATTATACAGAAGATTTCGGGCCTCGTGGGCCCGCCTCGGACCAACTCGAGGCAACATATGTAAATTATCGCTAATAGACCTTATGAGGTCATTCATAATCGTTTGGAAGTATTCCGACTCCGCTTAGGGAAGTTTTGTACAGAAATCCACTTTAAAGGCAATTTGTAAAGAAATAGTTTCAATTGTACTGAAGGAATTGGAGCGGTTTTCCGTCTCGAATTCCGGGGAACGGAGTCGTGCTTAAGGCTCGCGGCCGAGCCTATCACATCCAGAACATGCCTAAGAACAAAGGGAAAGGCTTCACATACCTCGATAGCGCCTCACGCTCGCTTGGCGTCGATCCCAAGTTCGTCCAAAATCTAGAAATGGTCAAGTTTACCATTTGTTAGTTTCAACTTTTCAATAGTCCAAACTTAACACATACTTGCCTACCGAAATTTCGGCAGCATTTCCTCTGTACACATAACATCCCCGAGACTTAGCTCGGCTCAATTTATCAACACAGCAACCCAGAAACAACATCAATAACAACAACAAGCATTAAAACACATAATATGGCATAATTAGCCATCTTTCCGACATAACATAACATCCTTCATTCCAACCTTGCATTTCCAAACCAAACTTGTTATTTTGATATTCATCACCCACCAAATTCATTACAACATACATCGGAGGCATCCATACCATTTTCACACAATATACATAAGATATGCAAACATTCAAACTTCCCATTAAGCCACTACTTATCAAATTTTCCTAACCTTCAACATACAAGTCCATTATACGTTTCCATCTTCCAAATTCATCAACAATAATCATAATTTGCCTCTTGATACTTTCATTTCCATTTTTACATAAACCATAACAAAGTTGCATGTTTTCCTACAACAATTTAATAGCCACTTTTCCATGACTATATTCTCCAATTTTCACTAATTCATTCCACTTTCATTGCTAATACAATTTCCACCATACTACAACTAAATTACCACATGAATTCAAATCATCAAGACCATGCAACATGTACATGCCTTCGGCCACTTCATGCAAACACACCTATTTGTAAACTCCCATATTTTTACAAGTTCTTCTCATTTCTACATATTACAACACAATTCAAGCTTCATAACACAAGAAATTGGATTGGTTCTTACCTTTTCTTCACTTGGGGTTAAAGTTGCTTTCTTGCCACAATACTTATATCAACTTGTAGAGGGCCTTGAGCTTAGTACTAATCTCACAACAAAAGAATTTTTCGACCAAGGATTAGCTCCAAGATTATTTTTTTTCCTTTCTTTTCTTTCTTTTCCTTGCTCACCCGAAACCTCTCTCTCTCTTATTCTTGATTTCTTTTGATTTTTCTTGAACCTTCTTTGGATAACTATGATCTTATAATTCCACATGGAAATTAATTAGTCCATGGGCTTGGACTTCTCTCTTGGCTGGTTGGGCCTTCTCTCTTTGGGCCTTGTTTTTTTTTTTTTTTGAGTCCAACTAGTTGGCTACATATTGTAATTCATGAGGCAAGTTTCCAAAATTCCCATTTTGCCCTTGACCACCTTTCGTAATTCCACACCATTGTATTCATAACCTACACATTCATACCGAGTAAGGTCCAATTGTGGTATTCATTACAAGTCAACTTACCTTGAATTTTTCGAATAAGCAAAAATGTCGGATGTAACACATATATCCCGCGTCCGGGATGAAATCATGATATGCCAGCTGACCAGGTGGCTATGCATCTATAACGCCTCACCTTCCCCATATCCCCTGAATACATATACATATCATACACTTATACCATATAATTAGCATGCATGAGAGCCCAAGGAAAAGCTGTAATTACGTCGGAGTGACGTAAGGTCGAAAGCCTCCGATTATTTTATGGAGTAATCATTGTCGCTTTGTCTCACCTTGAAGAAACAATTATTATAAGGTGAGACTATCAATGAAGAATAGCATTAAGAGAAAACATAGAATAGGATCGTAAATCTCATAAGGCATCAAGCCATGTATTTTTTAAAAAAAATCTTAAAAGAAATTAGTCATCATCCATGAATGAATTGAGAAATCAGTAAATAACTCAACATTCTTACATCGTCGTTGGAATCATAAACTTAGAACCTTTAAGCATGGATTCATTCTCATCATAATGATATTCTCACTTTTGACATCATCGTTGTCATTGAAAAACATATCCTTCGTCGTTATCATAAGAACTCACATAATCACAACCTTTGGTTTTGGAAAATGGAAGTACTTTGGAAAACATTTATGGAATATCAAGAAGGAAATCGTGCTTCGGAATCTTAGACTATTTAACCTTTGATAGCAAGGAAAAGATGGGAGCATTTATGAAATCGTAAGCTAGGGATCATGCCTTTGAAAGAAAGGGAATAGCCTCACATACCTTCGACGTTTACAATTCTTATTGCTTGCTCGTTTTCCCTTAATGCACTCGTATATACCTTCAAGAGAATTCATGTCGTCGTTAGCTAAGTAATTATAAGAACGGACTACTATTTCTAAGGAAAATTGGATAGCACTTCCTTCATTTCTAATACTTTTCCCATGTTTCATTTCAACTCTCATACATTCGTAACGACACTCACAATATTACTTTCAACAATCATCACTTATACACTTTGAGAAAAATCTACCATTTTCCTCCAATTTCTCCACATCCATGGTTATAGCTCGTTATCGCGTTTTCTCGTATATAATACTTATTTCATGGTCTAGACGTTATTTATAACATATTCACAACCGTAGCTTATCAACATTCATGACTCCATTCAACTACTATTCAATTGTGCCACTATTCACCCATGCAAGGCCCATTTTCTATGTTCTTATACATTTCAAGTATCTAAGCCTTCCAATACCTTGAACCATATGGTATAGTCATGAAACATACCTTGGATGATGGTGGAACAAGCCTTGAGCAACAATACGCTTTTTATACCAAAACCCTATTTCAACCCTTTTGATATTTCTTGAAGAAGATGACTTCCAATAGAGCCTCATGCACTTGCTTTCATGAATTAGATGTTGATGGTCTTGGTTTCCCTTTGATCTCTTGAATTTTGTGGATGAATATTTGGAGAGCTTCTAGAGTGTTCTTGAAGGTTGTATGGATGAAAATGAAATAAAATGAGGCTTTGGTCCCTTTTAATAACTCAAAGTTTGATCTTTAATGAATTCCAGTCGGGGTGAACAGTGGTCGTAAACCACAGTTTACGAGCCGTAAACTGGTTTACGAGCCGTCCTCCCTGGTCTTATTTAAGCATGTCCAAAATAGAGAAGTTGGCTGAAGAATATTGCAGTTTACGATCGAGGTTTACGGTCCGTAAACCAGTTTACGAGCCGTATTCCAAGTAATATTTAAGCATTCCCACACTTTAATAGAAAGTTGGAATTTGAAAGGCTGGAGGACGATGGTGGTTTACGGTCCGTAAATCACTTTACGGGCCGTAAATCACTATACGACGACTGGGCTGCATGAAATTCTACAACTTTTCCATTTCCAAAAATTCACGAATCATCACCCCTTGCTTAGTAAAACACCCCACACTCATACCCTTGTCGTTCTATTCCTTGTACATGTACGGGGACTTTTCCGAGGTGTAACATATTTTGTGGCATAATGTCCGATTTGCCAACAGGTAAAAGTCGAACATCAGAAGTCAGGGGGCTTGTTGCAAGCAATGGAAATTCCTACTTGGAAATGGGAAGTGATCAACATGGATTTCATCATGGGATTACCCCGTTCCCGCGGCAGGTATGATTCGATATGGGTGATCATGGAAAGACTCACAAAAGCAGCTCATTTCCTCCTAGTCAGAACCACGTATTCGGCAGAAGACTATGCCAGGTTGTATCTAAAGGAAATTGTGCGACTTCATAGAATTCCTTTGGCCATTACTACAGACAGAGAGGCATAGTTTACAGCTAAGTTTTGGAAGTCCTTTCAAGAAGGTCGAGGTACTCAAGTTAAGCTCAGCACGACGTTTCATCCACAGACCGACGGGCAAGCCGAGCGCACTATTTAGACCTTGGAAGATATGCTACGAGCATGTGTGCTGGACTTTGGTGGTAGTTGGGATGAGCATTTGCCCCTTATTGAATTTTCCTATAACAACAGCTATCATTCCGGTATTCAAATGGCTCCGTATGAAGCTTTGTACGGAAGGAAATGTAGATCTCTAATTGGATGGTTTAAAACCGGAGAAGCACAATTGATAGGCCCCGACTTGATCCAACAAGCAGTCAAAAAGGTTAAAGTGATTCGAGACCGACTGTTAACGGCCCAAAGTCATCAAAAGTCTTATGCGGACAACCGCCGACGAGACTTGGAATTTCAAGATAATGATTGGGTATTTTTGAAAGTCTCGCCTATGAAAGGAGTAATGAGATTTGGTAAAAAGGGGAAGTTGAGTCCAAGATACATTGGACCTTATCGAATCATCCGTAAGGTGGGTCGAGTAGCCTATGAACTGGACTTTCCCTCTGAACTCGAGTCCGTACACCCAGTTTTTCATGTTTCAATGCTCCGCAAGTGTATCGGAGACCCCACAAGAATAGTTCCGGTGGATGATGCCCAGGTGACAGAAAAAATTGACATCTGAAGAAGCGCCGGTTGCTATCCTAGATAGACAGGTGCGAAGGCTTCGGAATAAAGAGGTCGCTTCAGTCAAGGTTCTATGGCGAAACAACAACAGGGAAGAAATGACTTGGGAAGCGGAAGAGAAGGTGAAGGCTAAATATCCGCATCTATTCCAATCTCCAGAAGAGGTTCGTGATGACACGCCAAGATCGCAAGGTATGTATACTTACTTTTAGGCTTTTGGTCGTGTGTGGCCATAGATATGTTGATATTGTGATATACCCCTGTGAGGCGATGATATTATGGGTTGTCGTTGTCACGACCCAACCCCGTGGGCTGTGACTAGTGCCCGAGCTGGACACCCGTACACACTCACTTACCAGAATCGGCATACAAATGGCTTATCCAGTTACGAAGGTTAGACATCGTCTCAAGCGGTTGCATATAAACAAATGTATCACACAGAAGCCGGCAAGGCTGTCGTAAAACATATCGCCCCAAAAACATATATATGGATATACATACAAGCCGATAAGGCTTTCACAGCAAATGGAACCGCTTAAGACATAAACCATATTAACATAACTGGACATCAACGACCCATGACCCACATACATGTCTACAGGCCTCTAAGAGTAACAGAAGAATCATATGGCGGGACAGGGCCCCGCCGTACCCCGGAACATACATACATATATACAACGGAAAAGTCTGTACCAGAATGTTGGCTCCAGAACAAGGGGAGCACTCCAAAATAGCAGAATAGGTGTACTAAGCTGGCGGGTCACCAGAACGAGAGTCTATACCTGCGGGCATGAAACGCAGCCCCCGAAGAAAGGGGGTCAGTCAGAAATAGGTACTGAGTATATAAAGCGTGAAATACAATGATCAGGATCATAACTGAAATAAGAAATATGGAAAACGAGTACAAGAATCAATATACCAAAATACTTGTTTTTTTGAAACACAAATAATGCATATCAAAATCATGTACAGGGCTCGGGAACGTGGTCGCCACCTCGTCACTGGCGCCACGGCACATCATATTCCAGAAGATTTCATATCCCCGTAACATCTCCGTAACACATCATAGAAACATAACACATCATAACACCATAACATACATAAACGGTACCCGGCCCGCTAGTGGGGGACTCGGGGAACCGTAACACATCATACTGCCGAATATAACATAGTGCGCACGATGACAAAACCGGCCCGGGACTCGGCGAAGGATATAATAACAGTATGCACGAGCAGAGTAGTGAGAAACTATATGCACATAAATTAATTTTTATGACTCGATGGACAAGTACACTTACCGACACCTAAAGGATCATAAACACGTTTCGAGTCAATCCGATTTAGTATAAGAAAGTTATGGGCATTTTACTATAGGAACCTTTACGAACGATTCAAAGCAATCCGAGACCGCCTACGAAAGTTACAGACATTATGCGCTTTAGAACTCTCTAAGAACATATCGGAGCGATCCGAGCTCGTCTAAGAAAGTTAGAGACATTGTTCGGCAGAAGACCTTTAAGAACAAAAATTTTGTATACACGTTCTTTATCCAATTATACAAAAGATCTAAGGATCATAGTTCGACTATATTAGGAGAGTAACATCAAGAAGTGAATAAGAATCGTCGACATGCTCGGACCTTATGAATGGAGTTACCCCGAGGCTTGTATCACATCTAATTTACATCTAAGGCATGCCAAAAGAAAGAAAGGGTAAGCTTTACATACCTTGCCCGCTTCCTAAGCTAATCCCAACTCAAGTCTCGGGCTCCCCAAGATCTACAATAACGTCATTAAGTTCCAAACGTTAGCTATAAGTACTTAGGAATTCAATCCTAAGCTAGCACTTGTCTACAAACATTTGGGCAGCATTTCCCCTGTAAATTCAACAACCCCGAGAATTCAACTCGGCCAAATCATCAACAATAATACCAACAACCATATTAACAACATCAACAATTAATCCAAAACACATTCTAACATTAGCAACTCCCTTTTACATAATTCGGCAACATTCCATTTACATTCACCTCAACTACATACAATCAAGCTAACACTAATGCTCGCACACTCAATTACTAATCCGAAACCATTCAAACAAAACACAAGAACACTTCAAACAATCCGCACAATATTCAAAATAATCTAACCAATATGCCACTCCACCCGAAACCTCCAAAATGCAACAATAGCAATAACAACACATTTCCTTCTTTCAAATTCATGAACTAAACCAATGATTCACACACTAACAACATTATTTTCCATAAATACAAGAAGTGATATTAATGTCGCATTAGCTTCTAAAACAACTCTCCGACAATTACAACTTCAACTCGAATTATTGAACTTTCATTTTCATCATAGAATCCATAACAACAACAACCAAAATACTAGATAAAATTAGTTCACTCCTTGCCATACAAAGTAGCCCATATTCGGCCACCACCCCAACACACAAATTTTATGGTTTTCATCCATTTCCACACACTACAACATGTACAAAACATTCATAACAGATGAAAAAGAGTATTAAACCTTACCTCTCTTCACTGCACTTCCCAACTTGGCTAGGGTGGTAAAGTGCACAAATAAGTGTTTTGCTTGCTCCAACAACTACTTCACGTTAAAGAGGACCTTCCAATTGGTTGAATTGCTAGAAGAAAATAATTTTTCTTGATCAATTTCTCATAGCTTGTTCAGCCACACCATGGCCGAATGGCTTCTCTTTTCTTTTTCTCTCCAAGTTTCTTCAAGCTTCTAAAAGATGAATATGAAAAATATGACTAATTAGTCACCTTTTTGTTATATCCTGTATTTTCGAACGTTGGATTATTTGTAAGTTGAGGTGGGGCCCACACGTCAAGATTTTTTTTTGGGACATGTGACAAGTTATATGAATCGCATATGTAAAGTTAAACACAACTCGTGAAGGGCCCTGGGGCCAAATCAAAGTGAAAGCCCTCCAAACGGATATTTTTAAGAAGACGTTTTCGGATGACCTGACTTGGAGGGGAAAAATCGGCATTATAAGTTTGGAATTTGGGAAAACGCCCAGAAATAAAAGTTGTAGATAATTGAAATAGCTTTCCAACGGTAGGTCGTGGGCCTATAGGTGACATCGGTACAAGGAGATATGAACGTTTTAAGGTCGAAAGGTCAGTGGGCTAGGCCAAACTCGTGACCAACCGGGTTGGCCCAAAAAAAAATGGAAAGAAAACAAATGAGGCCCAAATTTTTTTTGAGGGGTGGCCGGCCATGTAGAGCCAAGAGCCCAAGCCCATGTTTAATTAAAAATCATGGGATATTAAATAAAGGGGCCAACTTGTTCATTTCTAGAGAAATCAAGAAACAAAAAAACAAAAAAAAACAAAAAAAGAGAATTGAGAGCAAAAGGCAAGGGTTTCGGCCAAGAACAAAAAAGGGGAGAAAAACAATTAGTTCATCAATCTTTGGTCCAAAAATCTTGTTCTTCTTGTATTTATAGTAAGCTCAAGATGCTCTCCGACGTGATATAATTGGTTTAGCGAGAGAGCGACGTTTGTGGAAGATTGAAGTTGGAAGAAAGGTAAGAAATCTACTCTTTTATGTTATAGAATAAGTATGTATGTTGTAATGATTGGAATTTGATGCGAATTGTGGAGTTGTGATATGTGTGTGAACCCGTGTGTGTGTGTGGTGGTGGTGGTGCATGGCCGTGTGCCATGGTGGTGGTAGAAAGTGTTGGATAAAATTTCATTTAGTTGGTTAGTTATGCCGTTGTGGCCTTTGTGATGTAAATAAAGGTTTAATAAGCTAGGTTGGTGTTAAAAATGGTTGTATGTTATTATGGGAAATTATGTGATTTTTGTATGATTTTTATGTAATTATGGAAGTAAGATTCTAGATATGGATAATGGTTGTCGTTAATGAATTTGGAAGAAAACAATGTAAGTTGGTAATGTTGTTGCATTTGTTGAAGTTCAGATGGAATATGGAATTAGTAGAAATACTTGAATTCGTGAATATTGTTCGGAATGTTATTGGAATACGTTTGAATAATCTCGAGTTAGTGAATGGATATGAGAATAATGATATTAGCTTGATATGATGAAGTTGGAATGGAAAGTGTTGTTTTATGTAAAAAGAGGACTATTTGTGATAAAGTGCGTTTTATGATAATTGTTGATGTTGTTGGATTGTTAGGTTGTTGTTGTAGTTATATTAGGCCGAGCTAAGTCTCGGGGACGTTATATGTTTATGGGAAATGCTGCCGAAATTTCGGTAGATAAATATGCCCTTAAGTTGAACTCTTAGAAACTATAACTTACAATTGGTAAAAATGACCATTTGTAGATTTTGGGCGAAACGGGAATTAAATTTGAGCGAGCATAAGGCGCAGCCAAGGTATGTAAAGTCTTCCCCTTCATTCTTTGGCATGTTCTAAGTATGATAGGCTCGAACGGGAGTCTTAAATACGACTCTGTCCTTCGAAATCCGAGATTGAAATTGGCTCCATTTCGTTCAGTAAGATTGAACTAGTTTCTTGCAATTTGTCGTTAAAGTAACTAATTTGTATCCAACTTTCACAAACGAAGTCGGAATGCCCTAAAACTCTCATGGGTGACTCCATAAGACCTATAATCCATAATTTACGTACGCCACCTCAGTTCGGCCAAGGTGGGCCTACAAAAATTATGACACTCTCTGTACGACTCAAAATAGCTCATTTCTGTCTGGAAATCTCAGGCAATTTTTTATTGTTAGTCTGTCTGCCATATGACCAGTGTTATGACTATAGTTATGAGTCTTATAATATATTTTGACGTCTGGAGCAGTTTTGGACATTTTATTCCGATGTAGTCTGTCGTGCCATCCCAAATGACATATATGCGTATTTTATGAACATTGTCCTATTACTCTGATTTGACCCACCGTTTGGTTTACTTCCGTTTCATTGAGTCTGTATAACGATCTGTATGTATATGGTTTCTCATTAATCTGTTCGTGGATGTATCAATGCTTCCTTCACTGCGCCCGGGCCAGGTTCTGTTATTCGTGCATATTCCACTGCATTGTTCACCGCGTCCCTCGGTGTGCGGGCCGGGTTCTGTTTACATCTGTATATGATTTGATGATGTGATAGTATGGGGATGGCGGCCAGGATGGCATATGATCTGATCTGTCTGTCCACCGCGTCCCGTACTAAGAGGGCCGGGTTCTGTTACCGCGTCCCTCGTTAGAGGGCCGGGATCTAATATATATGCTATTTGTATCTGTATATTCTTATGACTGTGCATGCATTGTTCTGTCTGGTACACATCTGTATATCTGATCTGGACTATGACTCTGTCTGTTGCACTTCTGAAAGTCTGATTCGTATACTGATTCCGTCTGCCTTACTATTGTACGTCTGCTTCGGGTTATGACTTAGTCAGTCACGCTTTGTACTTGTGACTCAGATTACGACCTTGTCAGCCATACTCTGTACTCCTAATCTGTGTTACGATCCGGTCAACCATACTCTGTACCTCTGATTCAGATTACGGCTCTGTCTGTTATACCCGGTACTCTGTATATATTTATACTCTGTATTTCTGATTCGGATTCGGGTTCGACTCTATCCACTATATTTTGTATCTCGGGTTTGGATTATGATTATATTTGTTACATTTCCGCTTTACATATTCGGTACATTTTTCGTACTACCCTCTGTTCTTCGGGGGCTGCGCTACATGCCCGCAGGTACAGACGCACCTTTTGATACGCCGCCAACTTAGGATACCTGTTCCGCTACTTGGGAATTGCTCCCCTTGATCCGGAGCTTATACTTTTGGTATATATCTTTTGCTGTTGTATATTCTGTACATATGTTTATCTGGGGTACGGCGGGGCCCTGTCCCGTCATATGATTCTGTCGGTCTGTTTAGAGGTCTGTGGACATGTTTGTGGGTTGGGGTCTTTCTGTATGAATATGTGTATTATGTGTGTGCGCGATCCCATTCGCCGCCGCGGCCGGTCCGCATATGTTTAAATGTTGCCTTGTTGGCCCTGTGTGGCCCCTGTTGGTATTTTCTGTGTGCAGGGTTATATTGGATAGTCTGTAAAACAAAGGAAACTATGCCGAAATTCTTCTGGAAATTATCAAAAATTGAAATATAGCCTTGTCGGCTTCTGCTACATACTTGAATGCGTTTAATAAAAATTTGAGATAACATTTGATAGGTGTGCTTGGGTGCCCAGATCGGGCACTAGTCACGGCCTACGGGGTTGGGTCGTGACAGAAGTGGTATCAGAGCGGTCCGTCCTCGGAGTGTCCACAGACCGTGTCTAGTAGAGTCTTGTTTATCGGTGTGTTGTGCACCACATCTATAAACAGGAGGCTACAGGGCATTTAGGATGTTACCCTTTCTTTGGATCTTAGATCGTACGATAGAGCTATGCTATTAGGATAACTCTTTTCTGATCGGTTGTTGTATTTTTCAGCGATGCCTCCAAAGAAGGCAACGGCCACCCAGAAGGGCAAGTCTACAGTGGCAGGTGAGACCAGCCGAGCTCAGGTGTTTACTAGGGCTCGTGCCCAGATTGAGCCAAATGTTGTGCCTTCGACGGCCAGTTTTGTTACGCCACCAGTATCGGAGGGATTTGGAGCAGCCACGGCTGCAGCACAAGGGGCGGCTCCACCGCTAGCTCCAGCAGCACCAGTACCTGTACCTCCAGCCCCCCAGCCAGGGGCGGATGATGGGACCCTGCGAGAGGCAGTCCAGTTATTGACTCAATTGGTAGCAGGGGATGATCGCGTAGACAGGCGCGATAACCAGAGGGCCCGTGATTTTCTGCTTTGTCGCCCACCAGAGTTTTCCGGGTCAAAGCCCGCAGAAGACCCTCAAGAGTTCATCCGACAAGTGCAGCGTACCCTGCGATTGATTAGTGCCTCCGAGACAGAGTCGGTTGAGTTGGCGTCGTACCGGTTGCACGATGTAGCAGCAAATTGGTACGAGTCTTGGATGTTGTCCAGAGGCGAGGGTTCCCCTCCAGCTGTATGGGGAGAGTTTACAGAGGCCTTCCTGGCCCACTTTTTACCTCCGGAGGTGAGGCAGGCCAGAGTAGACAGATTCCTGCTATTGAAACAGAGGGGCAGGAGCGTCAGAGAGTATAGCCTGGAGTTCGATTCGCTGGCCAGATATGCGCCCGCTTATGTCGCTGATATGACTGATCGGGTGCACCGGTATGTGATAGGGCTAGATGATTATTTGGGTGACAGCTGCACGGTGATGGCGGCCCAGACAGGGATGGACATTGCCCGTATACAGGCCCACGCCCATAGCATGGAGGACCGGCGCAGAGGACGCCAGCCGGATAGTGATCATGAAAGGAGACGGCCCAAAAGGGCCAGATTCGTGGGATATTTCGGAGATTCCCGAGGCGGATGGCCTCAGCAGCAGCAGTCCGGTAGATCCCTCCCTCCGTCAGGCCTGGGTACGCAGTCCTCCGGTAGACGTTTCGATGGCGTAGGTCCGTCTGGGGCCGGCCAGACTTCTAGAGTGCCAGGCTCACAGATGAGTAGGGGTTCTGAGCAGTCTAGGCCACCTCTGCCCCGATGTACTTATTGTGGGAGGTCCCATCCGGGAGAGTGTTATCGCGCTACGGGCGCCTGCTATCATTGTGGCAGTCAAGATCATATGGTGAGAGAGTGCCCGTATAAGGGTGGTTCAGGTTCAGCCCAGCCTACTGGGTCAGTTGCTGGCTCATCTTCTCCTTCAATAGCCATGCGCCCCACGGGGCGAGATATGCAGGCACCAGTGAGTCGTGGCAGAGGTCGCGGCGGAGCTTCCAGTTCTGGCGGTCCCTTGAACCGTGTATATGCTTTGACCGGCCGGCAGGACCCTGGAGCGTCACCAAGTGCAGACCCAGGTATATTATTACTCTGTCCTTGAGATATATGTATATGGATAAATCTATACTCTGTTATATTACGTGATCTCCTTCTTCTGTGTATTAGAAAAAATAAGGTAATTTTCAACCAAATAGAACCATTTGAGACAGCTATAAACATACAGATGGGAATGGGCATTGAGGATTCAGAAAGGCAAAATGATAATTGTATGGTTTAAACCAGGGTGGGACCCGCTACGAAATCTTTTCGAAAATTTACTAAGACCCCGATCGGCCATAAATTACGTGACAAAGTTCGTGTGGGGCGATCGACACAATTATATTAGCATTAACGCATCAAAACGCATGAAAGTTTCGAGGTTAAGCGTGCTGGGGCCAGAGCAATTCTGGGATGGGTGACCCCCTGGGAAGGATACAAAATTTTTCACAAGTGTAAGTATAAGATATAAATGGAAATATAGGGTAACCCAAAGGAAATTAGAATACGTAGAAGAGGTCTGATCCTAGTCATAATTCTATCTGTTATGCGTTTGCGCCTCTAACTTTGATGAGGCTCTGTCTATTATGCCTCTGTACTTCTGAATTTGATTATGTTTCTGTCTGATATGTCTCTGTACGTTCGACTCTGATTACGAATCTGTCTGATACATCTCTGTACGTCTAACTCTGATCACGGATCTGCCTGACATACTTCCATACGTCTAACTCTGACTACGGATCTGTCCGACATAGTTCAGTACATCTGACTCTGATTACGGATTTGTCCGATATGCTTCTGTGCGTCTAGCTCTAGTTATGGATATGTTTGATATGATGTGGGAGTATGATAACGTTGTAAGGAACCGAGAAGTGTGACAAGAAGTGAAAGGTGTGATGGCTAGACCGAAAAAGAAAGGACAATAGCATTGTTGAATATAGAAGCGAAAGATATGTTAGAAAAGAAAAAGCAGGAGTCGGGAAATGAATGCCCCCATAAGTGAACTGTTTAAATACAAGTACATAGTTGGTAAGAGGACCTCCCCGAAATATGACGAAACTTCATAAGGACAGTCGAACATTCGAGGACGAATGTTTTAAAGGGGGGGGGAGGATGTTATATCCTGTATTTTTGAACGTCGGATTATTTGTAAGTTGAGGTGGGGCCCACACGTCAAGATTTTTTTTTGGGACATGTGACAAGTTATATGAATCGCATATGTAAAGTTAAACACAACTCGTGAAGGGCCCTGGGGCCAAATCAAAGTGAAAGCCCTCCAAACGGATATTTTTAAGAAGACGTTTTCGGATGACCTGACTTGGAGGGGAAACATCGGCATTATAAGTTTGGAATTTGGGAAAACGCCCAGAAATAAAAGTTGTAGATAATTGAAATAGCTTTCCAACGGTAGGTCGTGGGCCTATAGGTGACATCGGTACAAGGATATATGAACGTTTTGAGTTCGAAAGGTCAGTGGGCTAGGCCAAACTCGTGACCAACCGGGTTGGCCCAAAAAAAAAATGGAAAGAAAACAAATGAGGCCCAAATTTTTTTTGAGGGGTGGCCGGCCATGTAGAGCCAAGAGCCCAAGCCCATGTTTAATTAAAAATCATGGGATATTAAATAAAGGGGCCAACTTGTTCATTTCTAGAGAATTCAAGAAACAAAAATAAAAAATGAAGAGAATTGAGAGCAAAAGGCAAGGGTTTCGGCCAAGAATAAAAAAGGGGAGAAAAAAAATTAGTTCATCAATCTTTGGTCCAAAAATCTTGTTCTTCTTGTATTTATAGTAAGCTCAAGACGCTCTCCGACGTGATATAATTGGTTTAGCGAGAGAGCGACGTTTGTGGAAAATTGAAGTTGGAAGAAAGGTAAGAAATCTACTCTTTTATGTTATAGAATAAGTATGTATGTTGTAATGATTGGAATTTGATGAGAATTGTGGAGTTGTGATATGTGTGTGAAGCCGTGTGTGTGTGTGTGTGGGTGGTGGTGGTGCATGGCCGTGTGCCATGGTGGTGGTAGAAAGTGCTGGATAAAATTTCATTTAGTTGGTTAGTTATGTCGTTGTGGCCTTTGTGATGTAAATAAAGGTTTAATAAGCTAGGTTGGTGTTAAAAATGGTTGTATGTTATTATGGGAAATTATGTGATTTTTGTATGATTTTTATGTAATTATGGAAGTAAGATTCTAGATATGGATAATGGTTGTCGTTAATGAATTTGGAAGAAAACAATGTAAGTTGGTAATGTTGTTGCATTTGTTGAAGTTCGGATGGAATATGGAATTAGTGGAAATACTTGAATTCGTGAATATTGTTCGGAATGTTATTGGAATACGTTTGAATAATCTCGAGTTAGTGAATGAATATGAGAATAATGATATTAGCTTGATATGATGAAGTTGGAATGGAAAGTGTTGTTTTATGTAAAAAGAGGACTATTTGTGATAAAGTGCGTTTTATGATAATTGTTGATGTTGTTGGATTGTTGGGTTGTTGTTGTAGTTATATTAGGCTGAGCTAAGTCTCGGGGACGTTATATGTTTATGGGAAATGCTGCCGAAATTTCGGTAGATAAATATGCCCTTAAGTTGAACTCTTAGAAACTATAACTTACAATTGGTAAAAATGACCATTTGTAGATTTTGGGCGAAACGGGAATTAAATTTGAGCGAGCATAAGGCGCAGCCAAGGTATGTAAAGTCTTCCCCTTCATTCTTTGGCATGTTCTAAGTATGATAGGCTCGAACGGGAGTCTTAAATACTACTCTGTCCTTCGAAATCCGAGATTGAAATTGGCTCCATTTCGTTCAGTAAGATTGAACTAGTTTCTTGCAATTTGTCGTTAAAGTAACTAATATGTATCCAACTTTCACAAACGAAGTCGGAATGCCCTAAAACTCTCATGGGTGACTCCATAAGACCTATAATCCATAATTTACGTACGCCACCTCAGTTCGGCCAAGGTGGGCCCACAAAAATTCTGACACTCTCTGTACGACTCAAAATAGCTCATTTCTGTCCGGAAATCTCAGGCAATTTTTGATTGTTAGTCTGTCTGCCATATGACCAGTGTTATGACTATAGTTATGAGTCTTATAATATATTTTGACGTCTGGAGCAGTTCTGGACATTTTATTCCGATGTAGTCTGTCGTGCCATCCCAAATGACATATATGCGTATTTTATGAACATTGTCCTATTACTCTGATTTGACCCACCGTTTGGTTTACTTCCGTTTCATTGAGTCTGTATAACGATCTGTATGTATATGGTTTCTCATTAATCTGTTCGTGGATGTCTCAATGCTTCCTTCATTGCGCCCGGGCCAGGTTCTGTTATTCGTGCATATTCCACTGCATTGTTCACCGCGTCCCTCGGTGTGCGGGCCGGGTTCTGTTTACATCTGTATATGATTTGATGATGTGATAGTATGGGGATGGCGGCCAGGATGGCATATGATCTGATCTGTCTGTCCACCGCGTCCCGTACTAAGAGGGCCGGGTTCTGTTACCGCGTCCCTCGTTAGAGGGCCGGGATCTAATATATATGCTATTTGTATCTGTATATTCTTATGACTGTGCATGCATGATTCTGTCTGGTACACATCTGTATATCTGATCTGGACTATGACTCTGTCTGTTGCACTTCTGAAAGTCTGATTCGGATACTGATTCCGTCTGCCTTACTATTGTACGTCTGCTTCGGGTTATGACTTAGTCAGTCACGCTTTGTACTTCTGACTCAGATTACGACCTTGTCAGCCATACTCTGTACTCCTAATCTGTGTTACGATCCGGTCAGCCATACTCTGTACCTCTGATTCAGATTACGGCTCTGTCTGTTATACCCGGTACTCTGTATATATTTATACTCTGTATTTCTGATTCGGATTCGGGTTCGACTCTATCCACTATATTTTGTATCTCGGGTTTGGATTATGATTATATTTGTTACATTTCCGCTTTACATACTCGGTACATTTTTCGTACTGACCCCCTGTTCTTCGGGGGCTGCGCTACATGCCCGCAGGTACAGACGCACCTTTTGATACGCCGCCAACTTAGGATACCTGTTCCGCTACTTGGGAATTGCTCCCCTTGATCCGGAGCTTATACTTTTGGTATATATCTTTTGCTGTTGTATATTCTGTACATATGTTTATCTGGGGTACGGCGGGGCCCTGTCCCGTCATATGATTCTGTCGGTCTGTTTAGAGGTCTGTGGACATGTTTGTGGGTTGGGGTCTTTCTGTATGAATATGTGTATATGTTGTGTGTGGGCGATCCCATTCGCCGCCGCGGCCGGTCCGCATATGTTTAAATGTTGCCTTGTTGGCCCTGTGTGGCCCCTGTTGGTATTTTCTGTGTGCAGGGTTATATTGGATAGTCCGTAAAACAAAGGAAACTCTGCCGAAATTTTTCTGGAAATTATCAAAAATTGAAATATAGCCTTGTCGGCTTCTGCTACATACTTGAATGCGTTTAATAAAAATTTGAGATAACATTTGATAGGTGTGCTTGGGTGCCCAGATCGGGCACTAGTCACGGCCTACGGGGTTGGGTCGTGACACTTTTATACACATATATTATGCATCCATGTGGGCCAAGGCCCACACCATATTACACGGCCACATGGCCCTTTTGTTCATGAATTCTAAGTTTTCATATATCACTTTTAGCCCCAAACTTTCCTTAATATTTCCATGGGCCACCTTGTGAATTTCCCTTTTTACCCCTAGCCTTTCTTAATATTTCCACATCAAAAATTTTCATAAACAACTTGTGTATTAAACAAGATCAAAATATAGCCTTGCCCTTAACTTATCGCAATTATCATGAAGTATCAGAACCTACAAGATACGGGATATAACATCCTCCCCCCCTTTAGAACATTCGTCCTCGAATGTTGAATTAGTCTTATGGGGTCTTATAATTACTTCGGGGGATTTTCCTTTATAACTATCACTCACATCCCACCTATCAATCAACATAACCAATTCAGAAATTTAAATTATATGTAGATATCAGAAACAAGTAAGGGTACTTCTTCTTTATCTCTTCCTCAGATTCCCAGGTTATCTCCTCTCTGTTATTGTTCCGCCACAATACCTTAACAGAAGCCACATCTTTGGTACGCAGTCTTCTCACTTGACGATCCAGTATGGCTATCGGCTGCTCCTCATAGGATAGCTCCTCTGTCACCTGAATGTCATCTATGGGAAATATTCTGGAAGGGTCACCAATACATTTGCGAAGCATCGACACATGGAAGACCGGATACACTGCTTCTAAATCAAATGGTAAGTCTAATTCATAAGCAACCTTTCCTACCTTGCAGACGATCTGATAAGGTCCAATATACCTCGGACTGAGCTTCCCTTCTTGTCGAATCTCATTACACCCTTCATGGGTGAAACTTTCAGAAATACCCAATCGCCAATCTGGAATTCTAAATGTCGACGTCGATTATCCGCATATGATTTCTGTTGACTCTGAGATGCTAATAACCGTTCCCGAATAAGCTTCATTTTATCCACTGCCTGTTGAACCATGTCCGGACCAATTAACTTAGTTTAACCCACATCGAACCAGCCGATCGGCGACCTGCACCTCATACCATACAGAGCCTCATACGGTGCCATCTGGATGCTGGAATGGTAGCTATTATTATAAGAGAACTCAGTAAGTGGGAAATAGTCGTCCCAGCTACCCTTGAAGTTAATAACACAGGCCCATAGCATATCTTCTAGTGTCTGAATAGTACGTTCGGCCTGTCCGTCAGACTGCGGGTGAAATGCGGTACTAAGACTTACCTGGGTCCCCAATCCTTCTTGAAATGACCTCCAGAAGTTAGATGTAAACTGAGCACCTCTGTCAGATATAATAGATGTGGGAACTCCGTGAAGTCTTACTATCTCCTTAATATATTACCAGGCATAATCCTCAGCTGAATAGGTGGTCCTGACTGGGAGAAAATGGGCTAATTTTGTCAGCCTATCAACAATAACCCATATGGAATCATACCTCAGTGGAGTGCGTGGTAAACCTATAATGAAATCCATATTAATTGCTTCCCACTTCCATGTCGGAATCTCCATTTCCTGTAACAACCCACCAGGCTTCTGATGCTCGATCTTAACCTGTTGGCAATTTGGGCACTGAGCAACGAACTCTGCGATGTTCCTTTTCATACCATCCCACCAATAAAAGCATCTGAGGTCATGGTACATCATTGTTGATCTCGGATGAACAGAATACCGAGCATAATGTGCCTATCCCATAATCTGCCGCCGCAGCCCTGCAACGTCAGGTACACATAACTTGCCTCTATATAATAATACTCCATCAAGTGTAATCTCGAATGGGGTCTTCTCCTTATCAAGGGTTGTATCTTTGTACTGTGCCAGAACAGGATCCTTGTATTGGTGTCGCTTTATCTCTTCCATAATAGATGATTCGGCAACCCCTCGGACAGAAACCCTCGTACCTCCAGAATCGGCCAGACGAACTCCAAGATTAGCTAGCTGGTGGATATCACGTACCATTTCTGTCTTTTCTGGTTGCATATCTGTCAAGCTGCCCATACACTTACGGCTGAGTGCATCTGCTACAACATTGGCTTTCCCAGGATGATATAAAGTGTCAACATCATAGTCTTTCAACAACTCCAGCCACCTCATCTGCCGCAAATTTCAGCTCCTTTTGCTTAAAGATGTATTGGAGGTTTTGGTGGTCTGTATAAATATCAACATGAACGCCATAGAGATAATGTCTCCATATTTTCAAAGAATGAATTACCGCTGCTAATTCCAGGTCATGAGTAGGATAATTCCTTTCGTGCGGTCTGAGCTGCCGGGACGCGTACGCTATAACTCTGCCATGCTGCATTAATACACAACTTATCCCAACACCGGAAGCATCACAATAAATAGCATAACCGTCTGGCCCCTCGAGGAGAGTCAGAACTGGAGTTGTAATCAACTTTTCCTTCAGCAACTGGAAGCTTCGTTCACAAGCATCGGTCCACTGGAACTTTGCTGCCTTCTGAGTCAGCTTCGTTAACGGTGCTGCAATCGAAGCAAAGTTATCCACAAATCTCCTGTAATACCCTGCTAATCCCAGAAAACTACGTACCTCAGTAGGCATCGTAGGCCTAGGCCAATTCTTTACGGCCTCGATCTTCTGTATGTCAACCCGAATACCACTGCTCCGACGATGTGCCCCAAAAATGCCACTGAAGTCAACCAGAATTCACATTTGGAGAACTTAGCATATAATTTTTGTTGCCGGAGTGTTCCGAGTACTGTGCTCAGATGATCTGAATGCTCCTCTTCTGATCGTGAACAAATCAGAATATCATCAATAAATGCAATCACGAACATGTCTAGGAACGACCTGAATACTCGATTAATCAGATCCATGAACACTGCTGGAGCGTTGGTCAGCCCAAAAGACATTACTCTAAACTCATAGTGCCCATATCGGGTCCTGAACGCAGTCTTCAGAATATCTGCCTCTCTTACCCGTACCTAGTGATAGCCCGAGCGCAAATCTATCTTCGAAAAATACTTAGCACTGAGGCTGATAGCACTCCCCTGTGTGAGACCTCCCACAATGAGAACACCGAGGCATGGGTGGCCTTGACTGACTGGAACCTCTGCTCACCTGCGAACCCGAAGTCCTGGAACTCTGGCCTGCTCCTGAATGTCCTGTACAATCGAACCGTCTACCCGCGGACTGTCGATGTGTACTTTGGCCTGGCTGAGAAGGATATCTGGTATCCTGCTACTGAGGCTGCCCGCCTCGAAACTCCCCGGAATAACCAGCCGATCTAGCCCTCTTGGGCTGACCTCTATCACGATCTCTATCGGGTTGGTGCCCTTTGTGTCGATCCTCCATTCGTTGTGCATATGCCTACACTCGAGCAATATCTATCCCGGGATGAGATGCCACCGCCATACATCAATCAACCAAATAACGATCCAACCCCATCATGTATCGATGCATCCTGTGAGCCATATCAGCTACAATAGTGGGCGCATATCTGGCCAGAGAGTCAAACTCTAGGCTATACTCTCGAACGCTTCTGCCTCTCTGTCTCAGCTGTAAGAATCTGTCAACCCTCGCTCGCCGCATCTCTGGAGGCAGAAAGTGGCCGAGAAAGGCTGCTGTAAACTCATCCCACACCGCTGGAGGAGCACCCTCGCCTCTAGACAGCTCCCAGGACTCATACCAATTAACAGCTACATCACGCAACCGATATGAAGCCAGCTCGACAGACTCAGTCTCAGATGCTCTGACTAACCTCAGCGTACGCTGCATCTGTCGAATAAAATCCTGCGGATCCTCCTCAGGCTTTGACCCGTAGAACTCTAGGGGGTTACAATTCAAGAAGTCACGAACCCTTAAGCTGTCATGTTTATCTGCATAATCACCTCCAAGCCCGTGCCTGCGAGCCTGCCCCGCTACTAATATAATCAGCAACTGTGCTGCATCTCTCATCGCCCTATCCTCCGCTCCTGGCTGAGGAGCTGGAGGCTCGGGCGCTGGAGCCTCTGGAGCTAATGGTGGAGCCGCCCCCTGATCCATAGCGGCAGTGGCTGCTGCTCTAGGCTCCTCTGATGACGGCGACGTAGCAGAGCCCGCTGACTGGGGCATAATCTCGGGCATAGTCTGGGCACGAGCCCGAGTAACTCTCCGAGTCTAACTGGTCTCTCCTGCTACTGCTTTGCCCTTCTGGGCAGCTGTCGCTTTCTTCGGAGGCATCACTGTAAACATAGCAATCTGTTAGAAAGGAACCATCCTAATAATACAGCTCTATCGCATGATCTAATAATACAGAAACCCTCGTACCTCCAGAATCGGCCAGACGAACTCCAAGATTAGCTAGCTGGTGGATATCACGTACCATTTCTCTCTTTTCTGGTTGCATATCTGTCAAGCTACCCATAGACTTACGGCTGAGTGCATCTGCTACAACATTGGCTTTCCAAGGATGGTATAAAATGTCAACATCATAGTCTTTCAACAACTCTAGCCACCTCCTCTGCCGCAAATTCAACTCATTTTGCTTAAAGATGTATTGGAGGCTTTTATGGTCCGTATAAATATCAACATGAACGCTATAGAGATAACGTCTCCATATTTTCAAAGCATGAATTACCGCTGCTAATTCCAGGTCATGAGTAGGATAATTCCTTTCGTGCGGTCTGAGCTGCCGGGACGCGTACGCTATAACTCTGCCATGCTGCATTAATACACAACCTATCCCAACACCGCAAGCATCACAATAAATAGCATAACCGTCTGGCCCCTTAAGGTGAGTCAGAACTGGAGCTGTAATCAACTTTTCCTTCAGCAACTGGAAGCTTCGTTCACAAGCATCGGTCCACTGGAACTTTGCTGCCTTCTGAGTCAACTTCGTTAACGGTTCTGCAATCGAAGCAAAGTTCTCCACAAATCTCCTATAATACCCTGCTAATCCCAGAAAACTACGTACCTCAGCAGGCATCGTAGGCCTAGGCCAATTCTTTACGGCCTCGATCTTCTGTATGTCAACCCGAATACCACTGCTCCGACGATGTGCCCCAAAAATGCCACTAAAGTCAACCAGAATTCACATTTGGAGAACTTAGCATATAATTTCTGTTGCCGGAGTGTTCCGAGTACTGTCAGATGATCTGAATGCTCCTCTTCTGATCGTGAACAAACCAGAATATCATCAATAAATGCAATCACGATCATGTCTAGGAACGACCTGAATACTCGATTAATCAGATCCATGAACACTGCTGGAGCGTTGGTCAGCCCAAAAGACATCACTCTAAACTCATAGTGCCCATATCGGGTCCTGAACGCAGTCTTCAGAATATCTGCCTCTCTTACCTGTACCTGGTGATAGCCCGAGCGCAAATCTATCTTCGAAAAATACTTAGCACCCTGCAACTGGTCAAATAAATCATCAATCCGGGGGAGAGGATATTTATTCTTTATGGTCACCTTGTTCTGCTGCCTATAATCAATGCACATCCGTAGCGACCCATCTTTCTTCCTCACGAACAGTACCGGTGCTTCCCAAGGTGATATACTGGGTCTGATGAAGCCTTTCTCTAATAAATCCTTCAGCTGCTCCTTCAATTCCTTCAGTTCTGCAGGTACCATTCTGTATGGAGGAATAGATATAGGCTGGGTATCTGGCAGCACATCTATAGTAAACTCTATTTCCCTTTCAGGAGAAAGGCCTGGAAGCTCGTCCGGAAATACATCTAGAAATTCATTAACGACTGGAACTGACTGAAGAGTTGGTGCTTCCGCTTTAATATCATGCACGCAAACTAGATGATAAATATACCCCTTCTGAATCATCTTCCTGGCCTTAAGGTATGAAATAAAATTACCCCTCGGCTGTTACATCCGGTATTTTTGTATATTCGAAAAATTCGAGATGACTTGACTTGTAATGAATAAGGCCATATTTGGACCTTAATTGGTATGAATCTGTCGGTCGTGAATACATTGGTGTGGAATTATGAAAGGTGGCCAAGGGCAAAATTGGAATTTTGGAAACTTGCTTCATGAATTACAAAAATGTAGCCAATTGGACTAAAAAAAAACAAAGTGAGGCCAAACCGGCCATACATGGCCCAAGTCCATGGAACTAATTAATTCCAATGTGACATTATATATTCATCTATATCCAAAGAAGATTCAAGAAAAACAAAGAAAGAACAAGAAGAGAAAAAGAAGAAGAGGTCACGGCCAAGAGAGAAAGAAAGGAAAGAAAAGGAAAAAAATTCTTGGAGCTTAATCCTTGGTTCAAAAATTCATTTCTTGTGGGATTATTACCAAGTGCAAGGTTCTTTACAAAGTGGTACAATTATTTTGGCAAGAAACTATCTTTGGTAGCAAGGAGAATTTGTTGGGAAAAAGGTAAGAATCTTATGTTCTTTTCATGTTATGAAGCTTTGTTTATGTTGTGGAATGTAGGAATGAGTAGAAACTATGAAAATATGGAAGTTTGCATGGTATTTATATATATGCTTGTGTGGCCGTGTGGGTGCCTTGATGTGTAGCCAACATGAATTGAATTTTATGTTGTAGTCTAGTTGTGGTTATGATAGAAATTATATTGGAAATGAAAGTTGAATGAATTCGGCGGAAATTGGAAATATGGAGTGTAGCCGTGTGGTGTTGTGTTGATGGTGGAGGATAAATTAAATTTCCTTAGTATGATGATTGTGTTGTTGTGAAGTGAATGGAAGAAAAATGGTTCTTGTTGTTATGGAAAGTTTGTTGTTAAGTTGTTGTAGGAAATTTGCAACTTTATTGTAGTTTATGTATATATGGAAATGAAAGTGGTAAGGTGCAAATCATGATATTCATCAATGAAATTGGAAGTTAAGAATGCATTATGAACGATTATGTTGAAGATTGGGAATTTTAGATGAATTATGGTTTTGGTGAAAAGTTTGTATATCGTGTATACCTTGTGAATATATTGTAGAAAGGATATGAAATGCTTCCTATTTGCGTTGTAATGATCATGACTAATGATGAATATGGAAATATTAAGATTGGTTTGGAAGTGTAAGGTCGGAATGAAAGATATTGTGTTATGTCAGAAAGATGGCTAGTTATGCCATATTATGTGTTTTGTGATATTTGATGTTGTTATCGATGTTGTTGTTGAATTGTTGGGTTGCTGTGTTAATATATTAAGCCGAGCTAAGTCTCGGGGATGTTATATATATAGGGGAAATGGTGCCGAAATTTCGGTAGGCAATTATGTGATTAAGTATGGAATCCTAAAGGCTTGAATTGACAATTGGTAAACTTGACCATTTGTAGATTCTGGACGAAATTGGAATCGAAGCCAAGCGAGCGTAAGACGCAATCGAGGTATGTAAAGCCTACCCCTTCATTCTTAGGCATGTTCTGAACGTAATAGGCTCGGCCGCGAGCCTTAAGTACGACTCCGTTCCTCGGAATTCGAGATGGAAATCCGCTCCAATTCCTTCATTAAGATTGAATCATTTTTCTTATAACTTGTCCCTGAAGTGAACTTTTGTATAAAATTTTCCTAAACGGAGTGGGAATACTTTCATATGACTATGGATGACCTCATAAGGTCTATTATCAGTAATTTACGTATGTCGCCTCGAGTTGGTCCGAGGTGGGCCCACGGGGCCCCGATACCTATTGTATGATCTAAATTGTCTCATTTCTGTCTGATTTTCACAAGTAACATCTGGACTATTATTCTGATCACGATATGACTACTTTTTATATAAACTTACAAAATGGTTTTGACATCTGGAAATATGATTCTGGTGATAATCTGTCGTGCCTTCCCAAGTAGGATATAGGCGCGTATTATGAATACCATCCGAATACTCTGATTTGACTCGCCGCTTGGCATACTTCAGTTTGATTGAGTCTGTATGTGTGTGGTTTCTCATTAATCTGTTCGTGGATGTCTCAATGCTTCCTTCACTGCGTCCCGGGCCAGGTTCTGTTATCGTGCATATTCCTCTGCATTGTTCACCGCGTCCCTCGGTGTGCGGGCCGGGATATGTTTATATCAGTATGATATTATGATCTGTGTATGGGGATGGCGGCCAGGATGGCACATTATCTGATTCTGTCTGTCCACCGCGTCCCGTACTAAGAGGGCCGGGTTCTGTTTACCGCGCCCCCGTGACAGGGCCGGGATCTGTATGTATGTATGTATGTGCTATCAGCAATTATATAAGCACATGACTCTGTATGATTCTGTTTGACTCTGTATGCATAATTCTGTCCGGCACACGTCTGTCTGTCCGTATGTATTGTGATTCTGTCTGTCCGTATGTATTATGATTCTGTCTGTCAGTCTGGACCATGATTCTGTCTGTCCGTCTGGATTGTGACTCTGTCCGGTATACTTCCGTCTGTCTGTTCAGCTTATGATTCTGTCTATTATATTTCTGTGTTGCTGGTCCAGATTATGATTATGTTTGATACATTTCCGCTTTACATACTCGGTATATTTTTTGTACTGACCCCCAGTTCTTCGGGGGCTGCGTTACATGCCCGCAGGTACAGACGTACCTGGAGATACACCGCCAGTCTAAGACTCAGATTCTGCTATTTTGAAGAGCTCCTTTGATCCGGAGCGAATACTTTTGGTATATATCTTCTGACATCTGTATATTCTGTATGTATGACAATTCTGGGTACGGCGGGGCCCTGTCCCGTCATCTGATTCTGTATGTCTGTTAGAGGCCTGTAGATATGTATGTGGGTTACGGGTTACATCTGTTCAGGTAGGTGCGTACGATTTTGTGACTCCGTCTGCTATGTTAGCCTTATCGGCTTATGCAAAAGTTTCAGTATGCATATGTATATATATTTTCGCGCGCACCGTATCTGTATTGGCTTGAATCTGTAAGCACCTATTTGAAATATTCTGGCTGGTAGGCCGATTCTGTCAGGTAGGTATGTATGGGTATCTAGGTAGGATACCAGTCGCGGCCCACGGGGTTGGGTCGTGACATCGGCGATGCTGTATTTCCTGCCCATTCTATAACTGGTTCCCCTGGAAATTGGAAGCGGACTACCTTCTTCTGACTGTCAACATTGGCATAACAAGAGGCTAACCATTCCATGCCCATAATAACATCGAATTCAGTCATATCCAGTTCTACCAGATCGGCTTTGGTGCAACAGGCCACATATAATTACTGAACAATCTCTATATACCTGCCTTGCTATAATAGAATCCCCGACCGGTGTAGCTACCTCGAACGGTTCTATCGGTTCAGGTTTTATCCCAATTCTACTAGCGACAAGGGGAGAAATATACGACAAAGTAGAGCCCGTATCTATCAATGCATACACATCTCGGGAAAATATCAATAGTATACCTGTAACTACATTTGGTGATGCCTCCTGATCCTGTCGGCTGGCCAAGGCATATATGCGGTTCGAGGGACCCCTAGAATCAGAAACTCCGCCCGACCTCTGCCGCGGCCTGCTAGTGTCTGCATACCCCACCCCATAGGGCGCATAGCTACAGAAGTGGAAGACGAACCAGCAACTGACCCCGTAGGCTGAGCTGCACCACTGGAACTACTTGCCAACGGGCAATCTCTCATAATATGGCCTTGATAGCCACAAGAAAAACAGGCACCCGTAGCACAATAGCACTCCCCAGGGTGAGACCTCCCACAATGAGAACATCGAGGCATGGGTGGCCTTGACTGACTGGAACCTCTGCTCACCTGCGAACCCGAAGCCCTGGAACACTGGCCTGCTACTGAATGCCCCGCACCATCGAACCGTCTACCCGCGGACTGTCGATGTGTACTTCGGCCTGGCTGAGAAGGATATCTTATATACTGCTGCTGAGGCTGCCCGCCTCGAAACTCCCCGGAATAACCAGCTGATCTAGCCCTCTTGGGCTGACCTCAATCACGATATATATCGGGTTGGTGCCCTCTGTGTCGATCCTCCATTCCTTGTGCATATGCCTGCACTCGAGATATATCCATCCCGGGCTGAGATGCCACCGCCATACTGCTATCAACCAAATAACGATCCAACCCCATCACGTATCGATGCATCCTATCATCCATATCAGCTACAACGGTGGGCGAATATCTGGCCAGAGAGTCAAACTCTAGGCTATACTCTCGAACGCTTCTGCCCCTCTATCTCAGTTGTAAGAATCTGTCAACCCTCGCTCGCCGCATCTCTGGAGGTAGAAAGTGGCCGAAAAAGGCTGCTGTAAACTCATCCCACACCGCTGGAGGAGCACCCTCGCCTCTAGACAGCTCCCAGAACTCATACCAATTAACAATTACATCACGCAACCGATATGAAGCCAGCTCGACAGACTCAGTCTTAGATGCTCTGACTAACCTTAGCGTACGCTGCATCTGTCGAATAAAGTCCTGGGGATCCTCCTCGGGCTGTGCCCCGTAGAACTCTGGGGGTTAAAATTCTAGGAGTCACGAACCCTTAAGTTGTCATGTCTATCTGCATAATCACCTCCCAGCCCGTGTCTGCGAGCCTGCCCCGCTACTAATCTAGTCAACAACT